>NC_140498.1:54517670-55134337 GCF_964271855.1 Acomys minous
CAAGAGTCGACCCAGAGAAACAGCCCTCAACAACTAAACCGCAGTAGATTCTGAAGTCACCATAATAGAACCAGCAACATGAAGCTGGGAAGGAGATCTAAGCAGACAAGATTTCTACAAAGGTACGGAGATGAAGGGTGAGGGTATAAAACAACAAGAGAAAAGGCTGGCAAGGTTCAGACTTTGTCACTGAAGGGGGGGGGCAGTACATGAAAATGCAGCTGAAAGAAAAGAGAGCTAAGCAGGGAAAGGTAAGAGCCCACCATGGAGAGGCTTCTGAGCTGGCACTGAATCTCACAGCGCAGTGCTGTTCTACGCAGTTTTAAATGCTGTGAATACACATAGGCTGTTCCTCAGAGTGAGACGCTTACCAGTCCCTCCCCCTAAGCAGACTCCATGAAATATCTCAAAGTCTTTAAGTGTGCATGCTCACTCTCCCTGACCTCCACCTAGCAGAGCTGCGCTGCTCCCCTAACACCTAGCTAGTCTGAGCCTATACACATGGCCTTTAGCACACTGTACTCCCTATTCTGCTCCTTAGACAAGGACAGGCATCATTTTATGCCCCTGCTATTACATAAGATAGACATTAGTATTAGTGGGTACTCAGAAAGCACTTGCCAAATGAATGAAATATCTAGTCTACAGTACAAACTCGATTGGGAAAAAACCAAATAGAGCAGTGGTTCTTAACCGTCCTAACGCTGTGACCCTTTAACATAGTTTCTCACCTTGTGGTGACCCCAACTATCCTCACTTGTGGTGACCCCAACTATAAAGCTATTTTCATTACTACTTCATAATTCTAATTTTGCTGTTATCAGTTGTAATGTAATCACCTGTGTTTTCTGATGGTCTTGGGTGACCCCGAGAAAGGGTTGTCGTGACCCACAGGTTGAGAAGCACTGAAATAGTGAAGCCAGTTAGGAAACAGTGATAAGGAGAAGAATACAGGCAACTGGTTACAATACTGACTCAGACAACTAAAAATGATTTTAATAGAAAAAGAGGAAATGGCTGGGATAAGGCTGTAAAGTGATTAAATAAATAAGTAAATAAATGGGGGTGAAAACAAAAAGAAAAAAGAGGAAATGGCTATAATATTCAAAGTACTTGTCCCTGAAAAGCTGCTTATTAACTAGGGATCCACTTGGTGCAAAATACTACAGCAGCAAGCAGCTGAAGAGATGGCTCCATGTGTAGGATGCTTGCTGCGTAAGCAAGGATCAGCGCTGTAATTCCCCAGCATGGCAAAAAAGGCTGGGCATGCTAGCATAAACCCACTGTAGCCCGCACTGGGAGAAGAACACAGACCTGCGCGCCTAAATACTGAGCTGCAGGTCCACCAAGAACCTGATGGAAATCCACATGGAGAACAGCAGAGGAAAAGAGCCAGCAAAAGCACCCAGGTGAGCACACACACACACATGTGCGCGCAAATATGATGATGAGCAAGTATATAAAATATATGTCCTGGTTATAACACAGATGGCAGGGGAAAAAACCAGATGATGCCTTGAGGAAAATTAAGTTTCATCCTAAAAGGCAACTGTATTTTATAGATCTAAAATATAGATTCTAAAGTTTTCTAGAAAAGACCATACAATGTTTTGATAACATTACTGTTTATGCTATGCAAGTCAAAAGCTTAATTTTTAAAATGTGATGCAGGGATAAAGAAATGGCTCCGCACTAACGCACAATGCTACTCCAGAGGACCTAGGTTTAACTCCAGCAGCCACATGAAGGCTCACATCATCTCTACCTCTAGCTCCAGGGGATTCACTGCCCATTTCTAGCCTCCAAGGGTGACAGACATAGATACACATAAAAGAAAAACGAAATTAATGTGAAGTTGAGGAAACAGCTCAAACAGTTAAAGCACTTGTGGCACAGCATGAGGACCTGAGTTTGATCCCCAGCAAGCACATAAGGAGCCAGGTGTGACTGCCCTTAGAGGCTGCTGTGTCACAGGTGCATCAGTGGGAGGCAGAGAGGAAAGAGGCTGGGTCTACACTCAGTGTTCTACCTGTGAACATCTGAGTGACTCCCTAAAAGAAGTGAGCCTGAGATGACCAGTAGTCCAGAGCCGTGCAGGCCCGGTCTGGCTCCCAGGATGGGGAATAAGGCCAGAGACTAAAAGAACCCCAGCTGAGACCGGGCTGGGAGTGAGCCCAAGACAGACGACCCTCCCAAGGAGCTGGGTGAAGATGGAGCCCCAGACAACCACCAGACCGACAACCATCAGAATGACAATCATCAGATAGGACCATGAGGCCTAAGGGAGTGGGGGGGCAGCCCATGGCTGAGATGACCTCGGCCTGCTGCCATAATGTGTGAGTGGGGCATAACACTCCTTAGACAACCCTGGATACTCAGAGACTCTGGACATCCTGAGAGAAGGAAGAAAGTAGTGGAGGAAGAGAAGCAGAAGGATATGGGCACAACGAGGGGAGGCAGAACTGCAGACTCTGGAGGGTAGCGAGGAACAGCAGTGATGGCACCTGGGACCGTGCTAGGGGCCTGGCCTGTGCTGCCACCAGGGCATGTCTGGGTCTGTGACCCTGCAGCAGCAGGGGTCTGTTACCACCAAAGCCAGGCGGAGTCCTTTGTCTGAGCTGACGCCTGGGGACATATTACTATCTAACGGCTGTGCAGAACTGGGCGTCTGCAGAGCTGGCCCTGGAGGCATGAGAGATCAGGAGAGATGTCCCCCTCACCCTTTGCTCTATGGCAGGCAGAAAAGCTGGCTCTGCCCCTCACCAGCTGCGACACTCAGGAGAGCAGGCCCTGGTTGCAGGGGTTGCAGATGAGCCAGCCAGGAGAGCAGGAGAACAGGTGAGCTAACCAACTCACCTCTCAGGTCTAGATCCAGGGCTTTGTATTGGCCCAACCCAACATCTCCCCATCTATGAACTGCTAGAGTGCATGAAGGGGCTGGTCCTGCAGATCCAAAGCTGGAGGCTCCCCATGACACAGGCAACAACAACAGGATATCCGAGAGGAGTCCCAGTGAGGATCCAGTTAGCAGAAGCCAGAGGCCTTGTACCAAACCAATGAGTCACTGCAATGAACATTTGCAAACAAAGAAGTGTGGACAAAAGGGTACACTGTGGGACACCCTGTGACACCCTACAGCTTCCACAACAAGACTTTTTTTCTCTGTTGGGGGAGAGGTTGCAAGGGTAGAGGGCAGGTGTGAGGAGAGGGGAGATAAGTGGAATTGAGGTACACAATATGAAATTCACAAAGAACCAATAAAAAAGAATAGACAGACAGACAGATAAAAAGCCAGCTGTGGTGGTGCACACTTGTAATCCATCCCAGAACCAGGGAGGCAGGGATGAGAATGGGAGGATCCCTGAGATTCTTTACTCAAAAAGCAAGGGAGATGACCTGAAAAACACTACCTAGGGCTGACCCCCACATGTACCTGCACACACTTAACAATCACAAGCACATCTGCACAAACGCATGCACACCTGCACACAAGGAAGAGAGGACAGATGAGGAGGAGAGGGAGGGACAGAGGTGGGAAGGGAGGGAAGGAGGGAGGGAGGGAAGAAGGGAGGGATGGATGGATAGATGACAGGCCATGTACACTCCAGCATAGTGGCACACACCCATAATATCAGCACTCAGGTGACAAGAGTAGGCTTGTCACAAGATCAGGGTCAGCCTTGTCTGTGCAGCAAACTCCAGGCCAGCCAAGAGTAAATAAGACTGTCTCAAAAGAGGGGGAGGAGTATCAGATGAACTGAACTTTGAGGAAACAAGTATATTGACAGGTGAGAAATGTGGAAGGAGAGCGGAGGAGTCTAAGTTACAAGGTTGTCTGAAGACGGAGGGTGAGAAATAGTGGCAGTTACTGTAGTGACCTCAGCAAATACTTCCTTCAGTTGGGTTAGATGATATTTCTTTTTAGATCTACTTACTCAAAAATATGGAATGCTTCATGAATCTGTGTGTCATATTCCCTCAGGGGCCATGCTAATCTTCTCTGTATCGTTCCAGTTTTAGTGCTGAACAGAGCACCAGACATTTCTTTTTAAATGTTCTTGGAAGTTAAGGCCAAGTCACAAGGTAAATAAAAAGAAGGTGGGAAGGAAGCAGAAAGGAAGCAAGGCAGGAGAGTGAGGAAACAAGGAAAGAAAACAAACAGAGAGGCTCCTCCGAGCCTGACAGACCCAATGGCAGTGCCAGGGCTCCTCCCTCACCCCAACAGAAGCTCAACTACTCACCTAACATAAGGAAAGCAAGAATGAAGAATGACTGCGTTTAAAAGACATTATATAAAAAATGAGCCTTACTAGATCTATCTTATATATAGTACATACTAGGGAGCAATGTATTTATTTATTAACTTCCTTCGCCGTTCCAAAATAAAAATGTTGATGATGATATGATAAGATTGATGGGGCATGCCTGTGACTGTGATGTGGGAAGTGTGGGAAGGAGGATCAGGGCCAGGGCCAGCCTGGGGCACATGGTGACACACACAGTGTCCAAAAGCCCAACAGCAAAATAGTAAAAACTAAACAAAAACAAAACAAAGCCTCTGTGGGCTGAGAGCTGGCTCTCTGGTCAGCAGCACTCCTTGCTCCTGCTGGCTTCCGTTCCCAGCACCCACGTGGCCGCTCACAACCATCAGTAACTCCGGCTCCAGGGGATCCAACGCCCTCTTCTGGCCTCTGTGAGCACTGCATGCATGTGGTGCACATTACATACATTCAGACACAACACCCATACACATAAAATAAAAACAAGTCTAAAAAATTTAACTGAGCTTACCATGTGTTTATAGTAAAAAGATGACAAGTGGGATTCCCCTATTTTTAGTGGGTAATTTGAAACTTCCAGAAAGCACTTAAATTTAAAGTTTTCATGTCTCTTGTTGCAATTACATTTTGTTCCTGTTATGCACAAAATCTAGTAGAACCCAAGTCCTCTGCAAGAGCAGCCAGTAAGCCATCTTTCCAGTGCAATTAAAAAAAAATAGATATAATGTAAATAATATAATCTTTGTAAAATTCAAACAGTAATGTAAAAGAAACACGTATTTTGAGTGTGGTAGTAAACATCTTTATCCCAGCACTAGGAAGGTAGAGGCAGGAGGATCCCTGTGAGTCCAAGGCCAACCTGTTCTACAGTGAGTTCAGGACAGCCAGGGCTACATAGTAAAACACTGTCTCAACACCCATCCCCCCAAAAAAAGAAAATGTATATTTTGTTTTTAAAGAGTATTTTTATTAATACTTTGAGAATGTCATACAATGTATTTGGTCATGTCCACCTCCCTCCCCTTCACCATCCAACTTTGAGTTTCTTTCTCTCTTTCTTTTTCTTATAAACTCACAGAGTTAAAAATAAATAAACAAACAAACAAACTCACAGAGTTGTGCCTGCCCTCAGTGTGTCTGACCTACTAGAGGTAACATTATCAAGAAAACTGACTCTTCTCTCCCAGTAGCTATCAAATGCCGCCAGCTCCTCAGCTAAAGGTGGGATTTCATGCTGGTTTAAGTGCTCCGAGTTCTGCACCTGTCCGGACTGTGTCCAAACACTGTGTCCTTGAAGTTACCCCCACCTGCGGCTCTTATGATCTGTCTTCCCCTCTTCCCCAAAGACCCTGAGCCTTAGGAGGAGTGTGATGGGATATTTCTACTTAGGGCTGAGCACTCTACCATCTCAAATGTGCGTAAGCGACACTAACAGTCCTAAGAAGAAGAAAAAAATCAACTGAATCATTAATTCTTGACTCTATATATATATATATATATAAAACATCCTTTTGTTGACAAAACAGAGAAATAGCACTGAGAGGAATCAAGAACAAGACAATAGCACATTTCTAGGTTGATCTGGTTAGAAATGAATCATGACATTCTTGTGATGTTTCTTAATAATTCACAATGTTCCATTAAGTTCACTGTTGGAGAGTCAAAAACAAACTCCTACTAGAATCCTACATGGTCATGTTTACTCAGAGCTGGTTTCTCCTAGGATTTCACCTCCAGGTATAAGGCAGAATTAGGACAACTATAAAGTTCACAGTCCTCCCCAAGACTGTACATCTGCGAACCAGCAGGTGGCACACTCACTAAAGACAATCCATACAGCAATTAGACTAAAGACAATCCGTACAGCAACTAGACTAAAGACAATCCATACAGCAATTAGACAGAATAAGAAATTAGGCTTTTTCTTATCAAGGACAATGGAAAAATCTAATAAGAGAAACTCCTAACAAAACACACACACACACACACACACACACACACACACACACGAAGCTATTCTCTCTTAAATACATTTATTTCTATTCCAACTGTTTAAAGGCTGTTTCAACAGTGTGCGTCAATTCAGCTAGCATCAGATTCAAACAGCCCAGGCGTTGTCAAAACTCCTTACTTCTAGGGAGTACTAACATCAACCAAATATTGAATGATCATTATTTCTTAGGTCTGTAGTACATGCAATGCCCTCTCTGCTGAAGAGAGAAAATTCACCACTACGCCACCATCTGATTGTAATTAATTAATCCTATTAATTGTAAACATGTTCATCTAATGATTCTCATGTATACCAATAAAATACAGTGCTCCCTCTGTATTAGTGCACATTTGTTACTCAAATATAGAGCAAGAATGTTCTATTTTACTTCTGTGCTGAATGTGCACAGTTAACCACTATTCTCAAGGCAATACAACTTAACAACTCTTTACTTAATGTATACACTGTATTAGGAAGCACAAGTCAGCCGGGTGGTGGTGGTGCACGCCTTTAATCCCAGCACTCGGGAGGCAGAGGCAGGTGGATCACTGTGAGTTCGAGGCCAGCCTGGTCTACAAAGCCAAGTCCAGGACAGTCAAGGCTACGCAGAAAAACCCTGTCTCAAAAAGCCAAAAAAAAAAAAAAAAAGGAAGCACAAGTCATCTAGAGATGTTATCAAGTGTAAAAGAAAATGTAGGAATCCAAGAGGATTCTGGAACCAACCCAAAGACACTGGAAAATGGCTGCAGTTTCCAATAGTTCTTTAGAAAGTCCTTTTAGAAAATGGACCAAATTTTGAGTTCATGTTTTGTTAATGTTTAAAAAAAAGAAGAAGAAGAAGAAGCAGATATGGTCTTAACTTGTGTTAATCTTTCTTAAGAACCAACACCAACAACGAAAAAATGCTGGGCATAGTGGCTGGTGGCACACACCTTTGGTCCCAGCAGAGGCAGGCAGATCTCTTTGAGTTTGAGGCCAGCTGGGTCTACACAGTGAGTTCCAGAACAACCAATACTACATAGTGAGATGCAATCTCAAAAACAAACAAAACCCAAAAAAGTAAAGTTTAATTAGCTCAAATCAAACAGAGTCCCAGCCCTGGGACATCTCAACTAAATCAACTTCCACCTAGCACCACAAAAAGTGCTCCCGTAAATCTCTTTACAAGTAGTGTGCTTTACATAAACAGTGGCTACCTCTCATCTACTGAAATCTTTTTATTTCTCTAGATAGCAGTCAACATGCAAGTGCAGCTGAATAAAACGATGGCCTCTCTCTATTGCAAGCCTCGGGCAGACAGTCTCGCACCGCTGCTCTTGGTAGACTACTTCACTGAAAATATGCAGGTTCAAATCAGAACTTCCTCAGCCTCCCATCACCAAATTAAATGCCTAGATACTTTTTTACCCATCTTCTGTTCCCAGAAAGGAACAAGTTTCTTCACATAAAAACTAGCCCGCTATGGTTCACAAGGTCTCAGGCTCTGCAGCTTTCGGAGGGCTTCACCTCATGAGTTCTCTTGCCTTCCCACCTCCTATCGTACTGTATTTAGATCCTGTCAGTATTTGAATACCGTTCTTGGATGGAAGGTAGGCAGGTATTCACAGAAGGAAAAATAAACCACACAAATGTTCAGACTACCATTTTCCCACTAATCCAATACAGCTTCTCAGGTCCACTAAAATCAGCCTTGATGCCTTTGCCATGATCATCACTGTGGCAGGTGCAAAAGGAACAACCGTTTCCCTGCATCTACAAAGATGCAGGCAATGTGGCTGGCTTTTCCCATCCAGAAGTAAGGATGGGCTAGGGCCACCGCTCAGCGGAGCACCTGCCTACCGTGAACAAGGCCTTTAGACTGTTCCATAGCGACACCAAGTTAAGAAGGGTTAGGCCTTGAGTCTGAATCTGACCCAGCTTTAATGCCCTTGTGTTGAGTTTGATAACCTGAGGTTCTGGACATCTGAGCAAGCCCACACTGTCCCTTTTCAGTTATCCATTAGTTAAATGGCATGGGGCATATAGCTGTATGCAAACAAGGAAGACAGATTATCGAGCTCAAGGTTCTCCTCTGCTATACAGCAGGTCTGACACCAGTGTTGGCTATATGAGACCCCATTTCAAAATACCAAAATTAAAAACCATATGAAGAAAGAAACTAGTCAATCCTGACGTGGTAATCAAGACACCGGCTAGCCAGGCTGCTAGGTAATCACATACACATGCCTGGGAAGCTTCACCCACATCAGTAGAACCAGCCTGATCCCCCAAATCCAAATTGTCAATTTGTAGAACTGGAACTGGGAATTTAATTATAGGTGATTTGCTATACAATAAAAGTCACAGGTTTCTATGGTGCTAAATCAAATGAAACACTTTTCTGACCCTTACATACTCCATTTTAGCAATATGACACAGCGGTAACTTTAAATCTCTAGTACATTACTTTTCACTGAACTTTTTTCCCCTCCTGCTTTACCAGTCACACATATCCCTTTTATTTCCTTCCCTTCTACCCAACCTCTTTTTGTACAGCAGCTTTCTCTGAGATTGGAACATTCTGAAATTGAAACATTCTATCGCCCAGTGAATCTCAACACAAAAGGTAAACAACTCAAAATTAGCTTCAGGGAGTACCTGAAACTGACCAATTTCACTAGTCCTCTCCCTCCCAGAGTGAGCAATAATTATAAAGACCACTGAGAGTCACTCTCAGGCAAGGCAAACTAGAAAACAGACAAACAAAAAGGAAAAGAAAAAAGACAGAGAGTCCAGGGCAGCTGCCTGGAAGCAGCAGAAAACAGGCAAGCTGCACGGAGGAGAGGCTAAGACCAACTGAGGCACCTGGAAAGAATGTTCTCCAACACACGGAGCTGCCTGCAGGCTTGTGCAGTCTGCTCCCAGTTCCCAGCTTTTAGCAGCCGTCACCCAAACTGGTACGTTTTGATGTTATAGCTGTCGTTGAGTCATTTCTGCTCCTATAAGTAACCCCTCACCCTCACTCCTGTAAGGAACCCCAATAAAACTCAGGGGCTCACCAAGGTGGGCTTTGGTGGTATCCATACTTTGGTCTGGGGTGAGATGTGTGTTGCATCTCCCCAGGAAAAGTCTGTCCCTTGTGCACCTACTTCTATCTCCCAGAAAACAAGACATGATCCTTAGCAATTCCTTTTCAATACTGAAAGTTAATAGCCCTGCCCACCCTTACTTCATCACAGACTAGTCTGAGCTACCTCCAATTCATTGTTCACACCAAAGCTAGGAAGACGATATGCCAATGTCTACCTATCAGTGTGTTATTGAAAGTTTTTTTGTTTGTTTTGGAGTTTTTTGTTTGTTTGTTTGTTTTGTTGTTGTGTTTTTGGTTGGTTGCTTGGTAGGGTTTTTGGTTTGGTTTGGTTTGGTTTGGTTTTTCAAGACTGGGTTACTCTGTGTAGCCTTGACTGTCCTGGACTTGCTTTGTAGACCAGGCTCTACAGCAATCTGCCTGCCTCTGCCTCCCAAGTGCTGGGATTAAAGGCGAGGGCCAGCATATCCTTGACAGTTAATTCTGTTATCAGAATATGTTGCAAATGTAACAATCTAGTGCTTTCTCATTATAACTCTAGTCACATGTCTATCTCAAAAAGCTGTCAAACCAAGACTTTTCTGTCTGGGGATATGCTATCCTGCTGCATGGGAAAACTCGTTAGTCCTCAGGCCTGGCTGGCACTGATTTTTCAAGTCTCATAGGCCAAAGAAGGAAGCTGCCCCAAATTTGAGTCAAAAGTAATATGACTCAAAAGAATTATCAAAAATGTATTAATTTTCTAATGTCTGTTTCACAAGCCAAGAGCCTGAGAACACACTCTACCATACTTTCTGGGCAGGAGAAAAATATCAAGAAACAGTCCTCACAATCGTGTGCACGGGTCCATGCCTGTAACCCAAGCACTGGCAAGGTACAACAAGTAGGAAGATGACCAGTCCAGCCCCAACCTCATTGTGTAGTGCATTCACTCACAGTCAACCACAGCTATCGGAGAGCCTGTCTCAGAAACAGAAGGAACTGCCACAGGCATCAGCCGCAGTGGGTCTCACACAGTTCACACGGTCCCAGAGGATAAGCGGTGGGGTCTAACTGCAGAGGAACAGAGCTTGGTGGCTGCATATTCTTTTTTTTTTTCTTCTTCTTCCTTTTTCTTTTTGGTTTTTCGAGACAGGGTTTCTCTGTGTAACCTTGGCTGACCTGGACTCGCTAAGTAGACCAGGCTGGCCTCAAACTCACAGAGATCCACCTGCCTCTGCCTCCCGAGTGCTGGGACTAAAGGCGTGTGTGACCACACCTGGTGGTGGCTGTATAGTCCATGACAAAAAGCTAGCTCAAGTGCTGTAGTGGTGTCTATCACTGTGAAGAGACACCATGACCACAGCAACTCTTACAAAGGGAAACATTTAGCTGGGGCTGGCTTACAGTCTCAGAGGGTTAGTCCATTATCGTCATGGCAGGAAGCATGGCGGCGTGCAGGCAGGCATGGTGCTAGAGAAGGAGCTGAGAGTTCTACAACTCGATCCACAGGCAGAAAAAGGAGACTGTGCCTCACTGGGCATAGCCTGGGCGTAGGAGACCTCAAAGCCCGCCCCCTCACAGTGACGCACTTCCTCCAATAAGGCCACAGCTCCGAACAGCGCCACTCCCTATGGCTAAGCATTCAAGCACATGAGTCTATGAGGGCCGTTCCTATTCAAACCACCACTGGTACTCCTGTGTGCAGCTTGCTCCCATCAGGCAGCTATGGCTAGGCAAGGTTTGAAAGGACTAAGAGACCACAGCAGGCAGAAAGCTTGGCTCCTTCAGGTTCCACAGCACCCTACTGAGAGCTCGGTGCTCTCTCTGCAACTTTCCCAATTAAGAGATACCCTCAGTTTAGATACTTGCTGGAGGGTGGTCTCTTGAACTAGCAGTGCCCACACCACAGGCTGTAAAGATCACTGCAGCCAGTGACAGCTACTAGTACACAAAAAAGGCAAGTGTCTACAATGAATGCATCCCAGGCTCTTACTAACCTGGGCCCACAGTCAGCATAACACAGCAACTTGTATAGAGAACACAACAGACCTACAGCAGAACTCAGTGACTATCAGCAACTTTACTCTCTCCCAACTGGCAGGTTCCAGTTTTATGGCCCTAAGAACCTCCACTACCTTTCATTTTGTTTTCCTCTGGTTTTTTTTTCTATTTGCTATTGTTTTTAGTATTGTTTTTAGTCTTACTTTTAAAAATCTTATGTTGTTGGGTTTTTTGTCCTCACAGCTTTACTTTTGTGTTAGCTGAAGATGAGATTGTGGCAAAAGAAAATGCAAAGCCTTGCAGACACTAAGGAAAATTTAAACAGTATTTTAAAGAGAGAGCTTGAATTTAGAGGACCAAGTTGAAGGTGATGAGTCAAAACTAAAAATTCATTCAAGAGAATGACTGTGGAGAAGGAAAATGTGCCGTAACACATGGATGTAGGCAGGACAAATGAGCTATAACTGAAAACTGCAAGGAAGTTCAAAGTAAAAGATACTGTCTGTGGTGCGCAACCAGCACTAATAAGGAGACTAGGCCTGCTGTACCAGGGTAAATAAAAGGACAGCTGAACTGAAGGAGGATGTCTGAAGTTTCAACCTGCTTAAACACAACCATGTACTTCAGAAAACGGCTTGCTGTTTTTCGATTTCTAGTTGGGAAGGAAACAGTAAAATAGAAGCTAATGCCACCATCAGAAGCAACAACGTTGGTTCAATTAATGTTTATATGCACTCAAAGGTGGCATTTTCTAAGATAGGCATTTAAAAACTTTTGTTAAATTATAATTAAACAAACCTTAACCACTTTTTATGTCTCTCTATCCCTTTATGTAGATGCTAATTGGTATGAGGGAGCAAAAAAAGAAGTGGCAATCCATGTCTATTTTAATCCTTAAACAGACATGACCATATCTTATTGTACTGAGGAGTCAAGAGGCACATCAAGTTACGCATATCTGCAGAGCTGTCAGAAGAAACTCAAAAGACCAGAAAGGCAGTTTGGTGACTTTCAAGTCAAGTTACAATGTACCTACCAACCAAGATTACTACATCTAACAAGTCATCCCTTATAACAGAGACCTTCCATGAAAGCATATGCTAAAAGAAGTTCGTGTCCATTAAACTAGCATAGCAGGAGATACTCTAAGGAATGCCATTCTCAAAAGAACAGATAGAATAAAGACAGTCAGGAAAGCTCAGCAAAGTAACCCGAACAAGAAATAGGAAAAGAATTAACACCATTAACTTACCAAAACCAACAAGCCCCTAATATGAAGAGCAACAAAACAAAAACAACAACAACAAAAAGTCTTTCAGTAACAGTCATAAATCGTTTTGGTTTGGTTTGGTTTGGTTTTTCAAAACAGAGTTTCACTCCTTGGCTGTCCTAGACTCACTTTGTAGACCAGGCTGGCCTCGAACTCACAGCACTCTGCCTGCCTCTGCCTCCCGAGTGCTGGGATTAAAGCCGTGCCATAAATGTAACCACTGTCTTAAATCTCTGATTGAGGGACAGGATAGCTGAAGGAACTTAAAAGCAGGAGCCAACTGTTTGCTGTGTGCAAGAAACTCATTTCACCGACAGACACACAGAGACTAAAAGTAACCACAAATAAATTTATGGCAATATCTAAAAAGGAATGAAAATAAACTATAAAAAAAATAGGAATAATAATTAAGACAGACTGATACCCAGTGATTACAATGACAAATTATCCACCAACAAACCATCACTAAACAGCTGAGTAAATAGTTATACTTATGTAGAAATTTTCAGCCGGGCAGTGGTGGCGCATGCCTTTAATCCCAGCACTCGGGAGGCAGAGGCAGGTGGTTTGCTGTGAGTTCAAGGCCAGGCTGGTCTACAAAGCGAGTCCAGAACAGCCACGACTACACAGAGACCGTGTCTCAAAAAAATGAAGAAAAAAAAAAAAAAAAAGAATCTTCAGAGATCTAATTCACAATTTTCAGAGTTTTTTGTCTAGAATTTTTTGTTTTGCATAGGGATCAAGTGGTCAGTGTGCTATAGGGTGTTTAGCAGTGGCCTTGGCTCCTGCCCACTAAATACCAGTAGAACCTTCACATCACTACTACTCCCAAGTGGGACAGCCTAAATTGCCCCCTCCTAGGCCAAAGCACCCCAGATTGAGAACAAATGTTCTAGGTCAGCTCTTAGGACATGCATAACAAAAGAATGACTCCCAGTGACACACTGCAGTGCCCACAGATCAGTGCCTCATTCAATCCATATTGGAGAAGCTTTGTCTTGCAGTAGATGGCAACTGACACAGAGACTCACAACTGGACAATGTGCAAAGAATGAAAGATTTGAGCACTCAGCCCTAAATGGAATGTCTTTATCAAACTCCTCCCTCACGGCTCTGGGATCTATGTGGAAGAGGAGGCGGAAAGATGGTGAACAGCCACAGACATAAAAAGAGTTCATGTAGGAAACCCATCAATGGGCTATAGCAGGTCTAGATGTGTGAAAGAGTACATAAAGTTTGCATGCACAGGAAAATGTGTATTTTTTTCAGAGAGATTATCCATAGCTTATATATATTCTCTATAAGGTTCACAATCCCCAAATGAAAGTTAAGGAACATGCTCATTTGTTTTTTATTTTATTTATGTCACTGTGTGTGAGAGACACACACACACACACACACACATACACACACACACACACACACACACACACACACACTCACAGGATGTCAGAGGACAACTCTTCAGGAGTCTGTTCTCTCCTTCTACCATGGGGTCTAGAGGTTTGCACAGTAAGCATGGTTAACTGTAAAGCCATCTCCCCAACCCAGTCATGTGTTGTTGTTGTGTGTTACTATTTAAAGTTTCTGACCATCTGCCTTCCAAATACTCGTTTTGAATGGATTACACTTTGATTATTGCCTTGCTTTGTGTCTTTTTTCCTCCCTTTTTGGGCTTTGACCAAGAATACCACACATATGTGGAGCTCATATGTGTGCCCCCAGGGGAACTGGCACAGCACTGCTGAGATGGGAGTGTTCAAACCCCAGAAATCTGACATTGGAGACTTAAACTCTCACCTCAAGAACAGACGATTGGGACAAAGCTCTCTCACTGTTTCCTGTGCCTGCCTCAGGAGCATGTGATACAGCCCCAAGGTTACAGGTATTCACTCAGGGTTACAGGCAGTGAGTCACGTGAGCTTGTCTCCTGTTATCTTTCCCCATGCAAACACTACACTGCCAGTATCCTAGTCCCAGCCAATGACACCCATTCATCCTCAAAACCCCTCCCACTGCACACAGTTTATAAGTCCCTGTTTCACATGAAATAAACAGGCCAGCACCATCTGTGTCATCAATGACTATCTAAGACTCTCGCTCACTCTGGGAAAGAAGGGCTCCCCTCCTCCCTGAAGAATTCACTGCTGGAGCTTGCCGGTCAGGCAGCCACAGCACATCCACCTGGGTCACTGCTAGAGCCCACCTGGTCATCCTAGAGCCCACCCAACTGCTGCAGCTGCCTAATTTGTCCGAGTTAGCTCTGGCCTCTCGGAGCCCTAAGCTCCCACCGCTTGGATCAGCACAGGAACTTGCATTCTGGCAGTCACCAG
This sequence comes from Acomys minous, assembly GCF_964271855.1. Lineage (NCBI taxonomy): Eukaryota > Metazoa > Chordata > Mammalia > Rodentia > Muridae > Acomys > Acomys minous. Next base: position 54,532,597 of record NC_140498.1, read on the forward strand.
ACATGGGTATTTGCCTTGCACTGTCTGGTACCTCAATCTCAATAAAAAGAGCTAATTGTAACATGGTGGGCAAACTTTTCCACATCCCCAGTTGACCATCTTGTTGCATGGACCTCACTCCCTGCCCTCCAGGTATTCCAGGGGCAAGTGGAGCCTGGGACTCTTGAGATTCATCTAGTTCCACCCTGAAACCGAACCTTCCCACAGAAAAAGCACATACTTCTGGTGCAGCGCTCTGAGCGGCGCTGGGTAGCTGTAGGAGAAACAGAGTCTCAGCACATAGTCCTTGATTTTGCTGAAAATTTTTGGGGGGAAAGCACCTTTTTACTATTACCTCTGAGAAAAAATTAAACATTCAAGTGAATGTCACTGGTTTATCCAGCACCCAAAAACTTTCAACTGACAGAGTGAGAACTGCACCCTACCTGCTGCTTATGTTACACACGACTGGAAATAACCATAATAGCATTGCTAACCTCTTGGCTTTATATAGTTCAAAAATAAAATATAAAGCACTATAAATACATAACTAATAATCTAACAAGCTCCAAAGACCCTAAAATAAGTAAAACAGGAATATCAACTATAAGGTCAATATCTTCTGTAAGTTAAAAACAAAAGGCGCTTGGAAAAAAACAAGGCTTTTTCCTAACACCTGCGTCTTTACTGAATTCCAATGGGCTAGTGCCTGATGGGAAACAAAAACCTATACTATGCCTAGAATTGCACCTGGAAGTTCATTTCATTCCCTCACTTTTCTATCTCAATTCGAGTCAAAGCACAATCTGGACCTCAACACGAGATTCAGCGATGGGCAGCTACGCAAGGCTGCAAGGGTCAGTGGTCACAGTGTAGTCAAATCTAGGGATCTAACTGCACACAAAAGAATGCTTCTTCACGCTCACTTCACTCACGCGGCTCATTCTTCTAACCAAAACCTGTGAATGGCGCCCGGTGCTGGTGTGAGTGAAGAGCAGCACCATGAACATGCTGCTTGTGCACTACAGAGGTCCTTGGGGCATCTAAACCCACTCATCCATCAGATACTCAGATGTCATCACAACCTTTCTTAAGGGGCAGACGGCCCCGTGTACAATAATCCTTGAACTTCACCAACACACTTCCTGTCCCTGTGCAGAGAGGCTACTGGGCAAACAAGACTGGCAAGCCGCACACTGCTCTGTGCAAGGTGACAGGCCACTGTGGCTCTGTTTTGGCACTGGCATTGTCTCTGCTCCTGTGCCCAAGAAACTACTGATGATGGCCAGTATTCATGACTGCTACACATCAGCCAGGGGCTGCACTGCCACCCTGGGCAACTGTGCCAAGGCCACTTTTGATGCCATTTCCAAGACCTAGGCTACCTGACACCCGATCTCTGGAAAGAAACTGTGTTCACCAGGTCTCCTTATCAGGAATTCACTGATCATCTTATGAAAACCCACACCAGTTTCTATTCAGAGGACCCAGGCTCCAGCTGTGGCTACCACATAAGGGTTTTTATACAAGAAAAATAAAGTGAATTAACTCTGTTTAAAAAAAAAAAAGCATTTCCTGAAATCCAATTCTTCCAAGTCTCTCATGCTAATAAAAATATTTTTACAGTAAACATGAGGAAATATGGCATGAGCAAGGCTACAGCTTCATGAAATGTAGAATATTGCTATTGTGGAATACAGTATGAAACCATTACACAGTTGTGCTTCTGGCTCGTGAAATGGCTGACAGGGTAAAGGCTCTTGGCAACAAGGTTGAGGACATGGTAGCAGAACCTACTTTCAACAAGTCCTCTGACCTCCTCATGTGCACCCACGTGCATAGTGCATACACATAAGTAGAATAAATAAATGTAAGAAAGAAACAAATTTTAAAGAACAATTTATGTTAGTATTAGCCACTATGCTGTGCGCACAACGTAAGAACAGTATGAATATAAGGTGACCTTTTCTATAAAAGAAGCACCACCAATACAAATCAGCACCTGCATCTCGCTTGCCCCCTAGAGTACACATAGCAGGAGAGGACAGACTCCACAATTTGTCCTGACTCCCACAACCATACAGTGGCTAGCTCCACAAATGTGCGCACATGCGCGCGCACAAACACACACACACACACACACACACACACACACACACACACACAAATAAATAAATGGTTTGTTTTAATTGTAGTGGACATAGTGGCACATTAATCTCAACACTCTCGAGGCAGAGAGGCAGGCCTAGCTCTAGGAATTCGAGGCCAACCTGATCTATATAAATAGGGTTACAGGTCAGCCAAGGCTACACAGTGAGACTGCCTCTCTAAAAAGAAAAAAGGTATACACACACAAATCAAACAAAAAAGTATATATACACGCAAAAATTATGTTATTATTGTACATAATACCATAATACCAAGTATAATTTGAAGGGAAAAAAAGGAAGAATCTAAAATGAAGATGGACATTGGAAGAGAATACTGATCAAAGGAGAAAGCTTTATGTTTGTATCAATGTTGTTTGATTGTTTTGTTTTCTGTATAGCCCTGGCTATCCTGGAATTTGGTCTGTAGAACAGGCTGGACTCAAACTCAGAGATCCACCTGCCTCTGCCTCCCAAGTGCTGGGTTCACAGGCTAGCAATCGGGCTAGTGCCTACATTCTTAATAGACCAAGCAGCTTTTAAACCTGAGAAGAGCCTGGTGAGAACAGTTCTGCTCAGGGAAGTGCTCTCCAGGAAGGCACGAGGACATGAGTCTGTGCTCGAGAGCCTACATAGAGAAAGCCTGGGAGTTCCAGGGCGGGGAAGGGAGCTAAGCGAGCATCCCCACGGACTCTGGCTAGCAGGCATCCTAGCTGAAGGTGCCAACCTAAAATTATGATGATTCAAGCCATAAGCAAAGTGATTCAAAGTTATATAAACTATTAAACATGAAAATGTATCTACCCAAATTATGTCAGATACAAACACCATACAAATTTTGGGGGTATTTTTGTTTTTCTTTGTCTCACAGTATGAGTTTTAAAATACAGTACCCACTACTGATAAGATTATAAACTAGAAAAATTGGAGGTCATAATTAACAAATCTGATTTATTTTTAGAGGCCAACTTCTTAAACTGTGGCTCCTAAACCCTATTTGAGGCCATGTAATTGATGTGAGTTGTGTAAACTCTGGCAGTGCTAAGACATTTCTGAGCACACAATGACCAAAACCAGAAGCACAAAGAATATAAAACACACTGTACACCACACGACTTCAGCCTTGGCTCGTGTGAGATATGACACAACAGCCACAAGCACCACCTCTCAGTACATCAGTGAGCTGAGAGCTGTGCAGTCTTCTGTCCCATAGGACCGTGGTGGTTTGGTTACTGCTTCCTACTGTCATTCCTCCACATGCAAATTGAGTTTGTGTTTGCACCTGAGATTTTTAAAACTGCTGCCCTGAGTTGCTAACTTGAGCTTCATTAAGAAATTGTTCCTGTGAGGCTGGAGAAATGGCTTAGTCCGCTGCACAAGCATGAGGGCCTGAGTCTGGATCCCCAGCGCTCATTTCAAAGCTCAAAGTGGCAATGCTTCATCTGTAAGCCCAGCATTAGAGGAGCAGGAACAGGCAGCTGCCTGGAACCAGCCAGCTAACCAAACTAGTGACCTCTAGGCTCAGTGAAGTAAATACGTGTGTCAAAGGAAGAAAGGCATAACCAAGGAGGACATCCAGCACCGGCCTCTGACCTACACACAGGCACAGGCGCACACACACATAGGCACACACACACACAGGCACACACACAGGCACAGACACATACACACATGACAATATACATACTGGCCAAGACAAACAAACAAATCATCGTATCTTGACTTGTGATTAAGATAGAATTTCAAATAGTCTGTAAAACAGTCCTAAGCATGCACCTGCTATCCTATACTTTGTATTTATGTGAAGGTATTCTCAGCATTGATGATTATAAAATCAAACTATTCAACGCTGAAAAATGCTGAAATGTTCAATTCTGCAGTGTCAAATACTCAACCAAGACTTAATTTTTATGTAAAAAAAAAAATCTATTTTGCCAGCATGCAAATTAACTTTTTCTTTGACAAATGGTTAAAATTATATGTATAGCAAAAATTGTTTTCAAACAAAATTCTTTATAATTATCAATAAATATTCAAACTGTACACCTGCTTTTACATCTATACTCCTGACTAAATAAACATTCTCAGGCAAGATGGGGTCATGAGCAGAAAAGGGCTTAAGAAACTGAGACATCACTGACTCTCTACAAGCACTAATGACAGTGTGCCTACAATGTATGCCTTTTTCTTTTTTCTTTTTCTTTCCTTTTTCAAGACAGGGTTTCTTTGTGTAGCCTTGGCTGTCCTGGACTCACTTTGTAGATTAGGCTGGCCTCAAACTCATAGCAATCCACCTACCTCTGCCTCTGAGGGTTGGGATTAAAGGCGTGCGCCACTATGCCCAGCTTACAATGTATGTCTTAACCCAAAATTTTCGAGACAGGGTTTCTCTGTGTATCCCTGACTACCCTGGGCTTGCTTTGTCGACCAGGCTGGCCTCGGACTCACAGTGATTTGCCTGCCTCTGCCTCCTGGATGCTAGGATTAAATGCCTGTGCCGCCACCACCCATCAATAGCCCAAATCTTAATCCACCATATCTTCCTAACTAAAATGCAATTAAATTAGTAAATAAAAAAGACATACCCTATGTTAGAAAATGTAAAAAGCATACAAACCATAAAATAATTTTAACTCTATGGTAAAACAAAAACAAATAACAAGGGGCTAGAGAGATGGCTCAGCAGTCAGGAACACTCAGTGGTTAAGAGCACTTGCTGTTTTTCAAGAAGACCTGTGTTCAATTCTCAGCAATCACATGGCAGGTCACAACTGTCTGTGATTCCAGTTCCAAAGGATCCAGCACATATGCAGGCAAGACACCAATGCACATAAAATAAAAATAAATAAATAGTTTTTTAAAGTATAAGAGTATTTCTTGGGGGGCTAGAGAGTTGGCTCAGTGGTTAAGAGCACCGTCTGCTCTTCCAAAGGCCCCAGGTTCAATTCCTAGCGCCCACATGGCAGCTCACAACTGTCTGTAACTCCAAGATCTGACACCCTCACACCAATGCACATAAATTTAAAAATTAAATAAAAATATTTTTTAAAAAAAGAGTATTTCTTAATGAATAACAATGATGCTTGCCATATATTATACATTACTGACATACACCCAAACAGTGCAACAGCTCCCTCCCCAATAAGGAAGCAATAAGTTTAATGATCCCTAGAAGATGCCAGAAACCACAGTATCAGACCATATACATATATACATACACATATGCATATGTGCAACAATATATGAATATATATATACAAAATATATATAATGCATTTTCCTGAACACGCACATGGTTTACTTATCAATCAGATATAATAAGTTAACCTTAGCAACTCAGCATTGGTTTGCTCTCTTTTCTTACTAGGCCCAACAAAAACAAGCACATCACCTAAAGGAAGCCCAACAAAGTGGCCTGCATCACTGCCTGTGCACTGTGGGACACAACTAAGTGGAAAGGTGTTCCCTGAACACAGGCCTAGGGTGCCAGGAAAGTCACTGCAGTAGCTGAGATGCCTGCGGAGTGCTAGCAGATAGGCACCAGCACAGCAGACGTGATAGACACAAGGCTCTGGTCACAAACCAAGACTCCGGCATACTATTGGAGCAGCACTCACCCCAAACTTAGAAAGTACTTCGAGTTCTCATGCAGTATTTTTGGGCTGACTATGGCTGACCACAGAGAGGAAAAAGCAAAGCCTTACCTAAGGGAGAATGCATGATAAGCACTTACATAGGTTACTTAATCCTTTAAAAAGTCACCTTTCTGAAACCCATTACTCTAATCACTTGTACAGGCTAGGAAACAGATTGTGACAAATAGATTTGTGTGAGGTCACAACTGTGTGGCAAACATTATAAAAATGCAACTGCAGTTGTCTCCCTTCAAGACCCTGAGCTGATTTTTCCTACACCCTGAATTCTGTCTGCTCTCAGACTTGTCTTGGCCAGCCGCAAGTGACACCGAGAAGCTCCAAGTGCAGACTCAACAAGACCTTACAAGCTTCCACTCACTCTCTTGGAATCCTGCCTCCACTTTCCCCCCATCTCCCAGCAGAGACCCAGCCAACCCACCATAAATGTGAGGGACTACCCTAGGCCAGGCAGGGCCCCTGGCAACCTACCAGGTAGCTAGCTACACAGACAGTTGCAGGAGCTCGGCAGGGTTAGGCAAACCTAGCCATATAACCAAGACCACCTACTGATCTATAGACTCATGCTCAGGGGTATATGCAATACTGCTGCTTACTAAATACCATTTTATTACTTTAGTGCCAAGTATTTTCAGGAAAAAAAAATCACACTGACTGCTTCAAGAAAAACAACTATTCAAAAACTACTCTTATTGGAAGAGGTGATGTGTACAGACATGCAGCTGACCTGGCATGGCCTCAGAATCACTACTTTGTATAGTTTCCAGAGTCAAAGCTCAGTGACATTGCATAGATGCTACACAGTATTTTCCTTTCTGAGAGGGAAAATATATTCTCAGCATTTAACATTTCTCTAAACTTCATTTATTTAAAAAAAAAAAAACTCTAATGTAATTGTTAGCCCTAGGCAAACAAACTTCTCCTACCCTCCCCCCAAAATTACAATGTCTACCAGATTTATCTAGAATAAGAAAGAACTCACTAGCTAACAACTATACCTGTGCACTAATTTACTCTGTACTTTCCAGGGCTACTAATAATTAATATAAGTAAACACTGTTATACTAGGTACAATTAACTTGAAAATGGTAAAGTATATTAGTTTGGTGCTCACTTCGGCAGCACATATACTAAAATTGGAACGATACAGAGAAGATTAGCATGGCCCTATGCTCAAGGATGACAAACAGATTTGTGAAGTATTCCATACATTTAAAAAAAAAAAAGAAGAAGAATCTTAGTTTGAGCCAGGCAGTGGAGGCACATGCCTGTAATCCCAGCACTTAGGGAAGCAGAGGCAGGGGGATCTCTGAGTTTTGAGGCCAGCCTAGTCTACACAAAGTGAGTCCAGGACAGCCAAAGCTACACAGAGAAACCCTGTCTCAAAAAACAAAAAACAAGAATACTAACTTGCACTATTAGTTCACTCATGTTGTGTCTATTTGCTCCAGGCATGTACCGCCACTCCAGGTTTTCATCCCAGCTGCCAGCTTTTCTTCCTGAGTCACTGATACGAATGCATCACGTCATCTACCAGCCTCGCTGTATATATGCTCACATGTACCTCCTCACACAAGGGTCAGCACTTCCGAATAAAGGCAGCCCCTGCGTGCATTAACCCTTTCTTCCTCGAGGGCATCGTTCCAGCAATCATAAATTTCTCTCTTCATCATCTATTTTCCTTTATCGGCTTATTTCTGCCAGCACACAGATGTTATTATTTCTTTCATCTTTTTTTTTTCTTCCTCTCTCACAATTTAGGACTCCTGTTGAGGGCTGGAGAGATGGCTCAGTGGTTAAGAGCATTGACTGTTCTTCCAAAGGTTCTGAGTTCAATTCTCAGCAACCACATGGTGCCTCACAACCATCTATATTGAGGTCTGGTACCCTCTTCCAGCCTGCAAGTGTACATACAGGTAGAACACTGTGTACATAATAAATAAATCTTTTTTATTACGTATACAGTGCTCTGCCTGAATTGAATGTACACCTGCAGGCCAGAAGAGGGCCTGCATTACATTCTAGATGGTTGTGAGCCACCATGTGGTTGCTGGGAATTGAACTCAGGACCTCTGGAAGAGCAGTCAGTGCTCTTAACCTTGAGCCATCTCTCCAGCCCCCTTAAATAAATCTTTAAAACAAACAAAGACTCCTCTTGCTCCTTGCTCCTAGTCAGAAGTGGGTCTATGGTTCAGTGCTAACTCTTGCCTAGCACCCCTAAACACAAGGTTCAATCTGTAGTCAGGGATGGGGGAGAGGGCTTGGGGGCTCGGAAGGGCGCTCTCTTGGCTACTAAGGAAGGGGCACTGCAATGGTGTCAGTAAACTGTAAAGCGAGATTGCCACGCACCACCTTGTCTTCATGTCATGAGCCAACCAAGTGACTGCAGTGACTGGCTGGCTCCACCAGAAGGCAAGGGAAGGCACGCCTGGAGTGCAGAAGCTCCTCTAGGCTGCATGCACAGCTTCCCCTCACTGCAATTAAAGTCAGGGAAACAGTCCAGGAGCACTGCTAACTGCCCAGACCCTTTAAGAACGACTGTGGGTCACCTCCCAGACAAGAAACCACAAACAACTGGAACACCTGCAAAGCGAGGGGGATGTGGCATGTCAGTGGAAGAAGGTAATTACAGATAACTAGGGCCACACAACTAGCTACAGAAGTAACTGAGTATGTCTGCTTTATTTAACACAAAGGTATGTAGATATTAACCAAATTACAGTTTTATCTCCCTTCCTGCATCCACCTATTGGCATAATTCCTGCTTCAATATTTAAGTTACAAAACAATGAGTATTAATTGTGACTTGTGTAAAAAACTTTCAAAAATGGAGAAAATGTCTGTATACTCTTTGAAGTTTGTCTGCTGTCTGAACAACAAATATTCATACTATGCACAGCAAAGGTGTCATTAAAAGGGACCGGACTATGAAGACTATATCAACATCTTTAGATTACAACCATGTTTCTCCAAAGTCTTTTCTCTGCACGGCTCTGAGTTACAGATGGCCTCAAAGAAATTCCCGAGACAGAAAGTGAAGAAGGTGCTACGCTTCTGCTCGGAAGACAACAGAAAAGCTCCAACACTGTCACCAGGTCGTCTCTGGTTCACCGGGCTCACTGTCACCAGCTGCGAATAGTACCTGTGTCCACAAGTCTTCTAGCTCCTGTCACATGTCCTTTGGCTCCCTCAGACAGCACTGAGAAGTCTGTGCCCCTTCAAAGCAAAGTGTGCGCTGGTGCGTTTCAGCCAAGCCCAGCTCGCATGCTCCAGGTATCTCTCCTCAGCTTCCTTCCTTTCCAAAGGCCAGTCCTACAGGCCTCAAGCCACCAGCAGTCTCGGGAGAGAAGTAACTCCTACATCTAATTTTTTCAAAAGTAAATCCTCCACATGATCATAGGAACTTCCTTCTCTGATCAAACTCAAATTAACAAAGAAAAGAGCATAGCTGCCAGGCGTGGTGGCGCACGCCTTTAATCCCAGCACTCAGGAGGCAGAGGCAGGCGGATCTCTGTGAGTTTGTGGCCAGCCTGGTCTACAAAGCGAGTCCAGGACAGCCAAGACTACACAGAGAAACCATGTCTCGAAAAACAAAAAAAAATAAAGAGAATAGCTCTGTAGTATAGACTACACTGTATACGAGCGCTGACTGTCTCCACCTGCTACTCCTCATCCCACAAAACCTAATTAAACAGAAAACCACATGCTGTACTCACTTCCTTCTATCAGCAAAACTGAGGACTTAAATTTAAAGACGAACACTTGCAGTTCAAAGGTATTTATTCCTTGAAAGGCAAGCTCCAATTTTAAATGTACCTTCTTCACCAGTGAGATGGCTCAGTAGGTGAAAGTATGAGCAAAGTTCAAATTGGAGAATGGATATTATGGAATGAATACACACACAGACACACACACACACACACACACACACTCAACCATCCATCTATCTATCCATCTATCTATCCATCTATCTCTATCTATCTTGTACCTATCTATCTTCTTTTGAATACAGTTAGAACTATGCTTATGGCTGACCTGTGTTGTATTTGTGGTATTGTATTTTAATATGGGTGTATGGAAACATGAGGTGTTTATTAGACCTTCCTTACTTGTTTAAGAAATGCCCAGAACTTATATGGTGAATGGAAAAAGAATTCCTACAAGTTGTTCTCGGACCCTCACGCATATGCCATAGTGCAAGTGTACATACACACTTTCTTGCACATACAAGAAAGTAATGTGTGTAAAGTCTCTTACACCTTATTAAAACCATATTAAACCACTTAAACCATATTAAAAGGCATAGGTACTATCTCTAAACTCACTCAGTTCCCTCTTAAACACACATTAATATCTATACAGCTAGAGGGGTCCATAAACAACTTTGTGTGCAATGACACTGAAAATATGGTCCTCAGGGCTCGAGCTAGTCCTAGCTAACCATTTTAAAGACACACATACAACATCAGGTTTGAGACAGAAGCCAGTTGGGCAAATATTTACATTTTAGTGATTTTTCCTCAGAGTACAGAAACTAGTAAGGTTTTTTTTTTTTTTTTTAATGAAAATGCTGTTTTTCCCAGTGTCATCTAGTATATGTGTAGGGCTGCTGTGTATGTGGTGCCTTAGTAAGGACAGCTGTGGACATGCAGCTGCTCCTGTCCCCAGGCACCTCTGAGAGAGTGCTCTACTGTATTACCTGTTCAGACCAAGAATGTGCAAGAAAGCAACAGTGAGCTGTAGCATACTCTAAAAGCACACAACCATGAAACACGCCGCACGTAGTCAGCAGCAGTTCTCAAGGCATACTATGACAGAGAACACATCTGTGAGAGTTCCCTGGACATGATAGTTTAGCACCCACCCAACTCATGGTTAGCTTCTCCCAGGCACTGCAGTCTTGAAAAAATATTTTTAAGGAGAGTTGAGGGCAGAATAAAGAATGCTGAGCAAGAAAACAGCAGAGGTTTGCACTCTGGAAGAAGAGAAAGACAGGGCAAGTGAAACGCACACAGCCTTTTCCCAGAGTGCTCCCAGAGGCTGCAGCAATGGGGACAGCTGGCATCCAAGTAGGAAAGCGCCTTGCTCTAGAGTTCACAAGGTAGCTGCAAATTAAAAGTAAAATTCAGTAAGTCAGAGGTACAAGAGCAACATCAAAAATTAAAAACTCTCCAAGCTCTTCACTGACCTTTGAACTTCATACCTGAAAACTCGGGAAGCCCCCAAAAGGCAACTGAAGCTGAAGGAGCAGAAGCTGAGCTCCGCACAGGAGGCTGAGTGTCAGCTGGTCAGGTGAGCACGCTTGGGGGGGGGGAGGTGCCCTGGCTGCCCACACACTGAGAGTACAGAGCACAGAATGGGCACAAGGTGGGCAATCAGCCAGCCACTGAGTGAACTCATTACTACATTCAGAAGAAGAAGATGACGAGGGGACTGCGAGGCTTGCAGATTCGTATAGTTCTTGTAGAGGACCCAACTTCAGCCCCAGCACCATGGTAGATGACTCACAACCACCTGTAACTCCAGATCCAGCAAAGCTAATGCTCTGTTTCCACTGCAGGAAGCCACATGAGTATACACACTCATACATGTAGTTAAAAATAAATAAATAGGGCTGGAGAGATGGCTCACAGGTTAAGGGTACAGACTGCTCCTCCAGAGGTCCTGAGTTCTATTCCCAGCAACCACATGGTGGCTCCCAACCATCTATAGTGTGATCTGATGCCCTCTTCTGGCCTGCAATTGTACAAGCAGGCAGAGCACTGTATTCATAATAAATAAATAAATCTTTAATAAATAAATAAATGTTTAAAAGAAGGAGCTAAGCCAAGCAGGCAGTGGTGGCACACTCAAGAGGCAGGGCCAAGAGGATCTCCGAGCTCAAGGCCAGCCTGGACTACAGAGTGAGTTCCAGGACAGCCAAGGCTACACAGAAAAACCCTGTCTCAGAAAAAAAAAAGGGGGAGGAGGGGAGCATGCAAACAATGACAGAGAAGAGATAGGAAACAGCAGAAATTATCAAACTGAAATTTGAGGAAAAATACTTTTAAAAATTAAAAATCCTGGCCAGGCATGGTGGTGCACGCCTTTAATCCCAGCACTCAGAAAGTAGAGGCAGGTGGATCGATATGAGTTCCAGGCCAGCCTGTTCTACAGAGCTCCAGGACAGCCAGGGCTACACAGAGCAACCCTGTCTCAAAAAACAGTGTCTGCCTGGCTGGGTAGGACAGCACGTAACATGAAAGAACAATCAAAGTGAATAGGGTAGGAGAGGTATTCTCTAAGGAGTGGTTACAACGTCCCAAGTTTAGAGAATATCAATTGCAAATTAAGTTCAGCAAACTCCAAATCAAATACTAAGTACACATCAAATTGTTAAAAAGTGAATGGAAGCCTGAAGAAGAAAAACTTTTAAGACTATTAAGTTGTAATTCTACATGGAGAAAAAAACCAACCAAACAAACAAACAAAAAACCTCACAAACTGGAAAAATAAGAGTAATCAGTTAAAAGCTGAGAGATCAGCATTAAAGTGTACATTTTACCATAACATTCAAGAATATTTCCTTGGGTGTGGTGGCTACAGGCCAGGCCTGATCTTAAATGATGGGGGGAAATGACTCAAACACAAGAAATAAAGAAAATCTGAAATAAAAAACATGTAATTATCTATGAGTCTTTATATCTCTCCTAAATTCTTTAAAAGACAACCATTTTTATAAAGAAACATGTTGAAGGAAAAAAAAAGCAAACTGCACAAAGGTTAAATACAATCCCACTGTAGGATCTCTTACAGTCACTAACACAGTTAGTGAGCACCACAGAAGTACAGGGGAGAGCTGAGAACGCTAAGAGGATCCCACACCTAGGAAGCTGAAGCAGGAAGATCGCTGTGAGCTCATGACCATCCTTGTCTCCTGAGACACTGTCTTAAGAAGAAAAAAAGGAAGGGAGGGAGGGAGGGAGGGAGGGAAACAGGACAGGGGAAGGAGAGGGGAGAAAGCCCTGAACAAGGCACTTAGCTGCATGGCAGAGTGTTCTGCCTAGTGTGAGCAAGGAAGGCTCAAGGTCAGCTCCCAGCGGCTCAGAATCTGTCAGGAAGACACAGTCAAAGGAAGCTAGCAAGGTCTGCTGCAGTCAATGAAGATTGGAAGCGCCTTCCACTCTGAACCCAGGATACTTTCTCTAAGCATGTATGAAGCTAGCAAACAAGCAAAGGAAAATCTCAGGCATTCCTAACTAGGAAGGAGGGAAGAAGAGAGCAAGAGCTCACAAGCACGCAGGTCACTGAAGGGGTCACCACTGGATCCCTTGCAACTGGAGCTGCAGGAAGTTCTGAGTGCTGGGAACCAACTCCAACCCTCTGAAAGAGCTATAAGCAGCCTTAACTGCTGGGCCATTTCTCTACCCTCAGCCAGTTTTAAAGCTCACTACAGTCAGGCACAGTGGTGCGCACCTTTAATCCGATCAATTGGGAGGCAAAGACAGGAGGTCTCTGCGTTTGAGGCTAGCTGAAGTCTAGTATGACGCAGCAAGTTCCAAGACTTCCAGGGCTACACAGAGAGACCCTCTCTCAAAACAAAACAAGCCTCCCTATATAATACCACAGTAATCAAGATAGTCTGACCCCTCCATAGAACAAATAGATGAGTAAAGTTCAAATACAAAGGCCAGAAAGATGCACATGTAACATTCGATGACTTAGGAAAGCGGTAAAAGGCAACTGACTCAGCTGGTGCTGGAATGAAGAAGCCTTCCTTTTAATGATTTTATTTGTTTGCTTTTATTTCTTGTTTTTCGAAATAGGGGGTGTGTGTGTGTGTGCGTGCACGCGCGCGTGCGTGCGTGCGTGTAACAGCCCTGGTTGTCCTGGACTCACTTTTGTAAACCAGGCTGGCCTTGAATGCACAGCAATGCATGCACCTGCTCGCCTGCTTCTACCTCTACAAGTGCTGGGACTAAAGTCCTGCACCATCACACCTGGCTTCTTTTAATGAGTCTTAAACCCCTATTTTATCGCACGCACGCACGCACGCACGCACGCACGCACGCACGCACAAACTTTGAAATGGATCAAATCTCTGTATGTAAAAACCACTACATTTTGGAGTTTTAATGCTGCCCAAAGGCCTATGTGATCCCAAGGGGCAGTGGGAGCTTTAAAAGGTCTTCAGGTCCTGGGTTAGTCCCTCAAAGGGGTCACCGGACCCCAGCTCCTTCCCTCACTCTCTAGCCACACCCCATCCACCATTGCCATCCAGTGCTCCCTCCAGAGCACCAACAGCCATGGCTACCAGATCACAGACTGCAACCTCTAACAATATAAATGGCAACAGAAGAAAGAAAAATGAATACAATATCAAGCTCACAAATTCATTAACAACTACTTTGCTTACTTTTCTTGAGATGTAATTATATGCCTTTTTTTTTTTTCAGACAGGGTTTCTCTGTGTAGGCCTGGCCGTCCTGGACTCACTTGTAGACCAGGCTAGCCTTGATCTCAGAGATTGTCTGCCTCTGTCTCCTGAGTGCTGGGATTAAAGGTGTATGCCACCCCTGCCCGGCAAGACAGCAATTTTTTTAACAGCAAAAAACCTGAAGAAGCCAAGGGTGATGTCACATGCCTATAATCCCAGCACTCAGGAGGTAGAGGCAGGCGGATCTCTGTGAGTTCAAGGCCAGCCTGGTCTACAAAGGACACAGAGAAACCCTGTCTCAAAAAAACAAAAAGTAAAAAATAAAAATAAAAACCCGAAGAAAGAAATTCTACCAGACTGAGTATGGTGGCACACATCTTTAATCCCAGCACTGGGAGGCAGAGGCAGTGTTTGGGTTCAGAGGCAGCCTTGTCTACATAGTGAGATCTAGGGCAGCCAAAGGTAGATAATGGACCCTGTCTCAAAAAGAGGGGGTGGGGGAAGAAGGAGGGAAGAAAGAAATTCTACCAAAACAAACACAGCAATTGTCAATAACTACATGAAAAGTTAACAGTATCAAAGCTATCCAAGCTATATGATGGAGGTATGCAACTATAATCCCAGCATTTGGGAGACAGAGGCAGAAGCACTGCTGTTTAGATTAGATTAGAAGCCAATCTGGTCCAAATATCAAGTAGTAGTAGTAGTAGTAGTAGTAGTAGTAGTAGCAGCAGCAGCAGCAGCAGCAGCAGCAGCAATAGTAGTAGTAAATAGAAAGTAGAGTGAGAAAGAAGGAAAAGTAAATAACTCTAGGGCAAGGAAGCACAAACATCCTTAAGTAATAAGTCAAGTGTGGGAGTTCCCACTGACACAAGTAAGGAGGAAGGATCTGTAGATTGCCTAGGTAAGAGCTGTGTATAACAGAAGCCTGGCGACTGGGTATAGTAAGTGCTGGGTGGGGTGAAATGCTGGCATGTACTCTGGATATGCACACAAGCAAAAACAAGCAACGTAAAAACAGAAAGAGATACATGGGAAGACGCAGCCAGCACAGGGTCTAACACAGTAAAAAAGCTACAACAGCTCTGTGTTTGAGGGGGCTCATGGAGGCTACAAGGAACAAAAAGAAATGCAGGGGCCACATTCAGATAAGGTTCTGAATTAGAGAGCCACCCTCAACTTTTAAAGGAGGAATGACATAAAGATGACAAAAGTGAGAGTAAACAGGCAACCTGCTACTTTTAGCAGACTCAAAGGTACAGGGGAAAGGTTTTGGGGCTTGTTTTGGGTTTTTTTTGGTTTTTTGTTGTGTTTTTTTTAAGATAACCATGCTGTTTCTTTTTTTACTTTTTTTTAACTTTTTAAAAATTAATTTATTCAGATTACATCTCAACTATTATCCCATCCCGATTTCACCAGTGACCTACGGGAACCTCCTCCCCCACTGTACGATCATAGGCTATCAAGTCTCATCTTGGTAGTCTGTCTATCCTTTCTCTGAATGCCACCGAGCCAGGAAAGGTTTTGAATATCTAAAAGACAGACAGACAGGCATGCGTGTACATACACACACACACACACACACACACACACACAAACAAAAA
The DNA here is from genome assembly GCF_964271855.1 of Acomys minous. Lineage (NCBI taxonomy): Eukaryota > Metazoa > Chordata > Mammalia > Rodentia > Muridae > Acomys > Acomys minous. The sequence continues at coordinate 54,548,396 of NC_140498.1, forward strand.
ATGAAAAGCAGACTCTGAGAAAAAAGCACAAGAAACAATGCTCAAGTTCATGGACCAAGAAAATGTAAATTAACAAGGAAGATATGCTGCTGTTCAGCTGCCAGGCTGACAAAATGCCTAAAAGGCTGACCATAAACTGTTCGCAATGTTACAGAGAACAAGCATTTTCTTTCTGCCTTTTTTCTTTTTCTTCCAGATAGGGATTTTGCGTGTAGCCTTGCCTATCCTGGACTCTGTAGACCAGGCTGGCCTGGAACTCACAGCCATCCATCTGCCTCTGCCTGCTGGGATTAAAGGCATGCACCACCAGGCCTGGTGAGAAACAAGCATTTTCACATATACAACAGTGCTACAAAGTCTATGATGTACAACATGACACTATGTAAATTCTATCTGCTGTGTTCTGGGCCAGAAATTCCATGGCTAGGAGCTTGCACCACAAACAAACCTTCACATGTACAAAATAATAGCAATTTTATAACAGTAAAAACTGGAAACAATCGATAAGCTCATGAAACTATGGCATAAAAATGTCTTACAACAGTAAAAGCTGGGAACAATCGATAAGCTAGTGAAACTATGGCATAAAAATGAAACTGTAGTGGCCCACAGAGGGGAGGAAGTGCTTTATATACAAATAAGGGAAGATGTCCAGGGTATATTTTACAATGTAAAAAATAAAGGCAGAGAGGTTAACAGGGCCCAGCACTAATGTAAAGACAGGGGAAGACCGAGGTGGGACACAGGTGTACGCAGCTGTTCTGCTACAAGATCATTAGCAGAGGACTGGAGAGATGGCCTAGTAGTTAAGAGCACTTGCTACTCTTCCAGAGGACCTAAGTTTGCTTTCCAGCCATGTTAGACGGCTTACAATCCAGTGGGGACCTAACACCTCTGGCCTCCACAGGTACTTGCTCTCATGTACACACACTACATAGACACACACACCTACATGTAATTAAAAATAACAAATAATTCTTTTTTAAAAAATAAATCATTGGGCCAGATGGTGGTGGTGCATGCCTTTAATCCCAGCACTCAGCAAACAGAGGTAGGTGGATCACTGTGAGTTTGAGGCCAGCCTGGTCTGCAAAGTGAGTCCAGGTCAGCCAAGACTACAAAGAGAAACTCTGTCTCAAAAAAAGGAAAAAAAGAAAGAATCATTAACATATACAAATTATATAAGTATCTGGAAATGAGGCAGACAAAAAGTATAGGCTGCCTTTTTATATATGCATATGGTTTCCTAAAAATCTTAACAAAATAACAAAACTTGGTAACTTATGTGATGCACGCAATGGAAGAAATGGAGGGATGGGATGACGCTGCATTCTGAGTGTAAAAGCAGTCATCCCGTACAACAGCAGTTGGGGGAATGTGCTACTAACCTGAAGCAAAGATTAGGAAAAGGTTAGAGAGGAAGGGAACTGAGTTTGAACACGTTATGCCAGAGACAGCATATCCAGAAAAAGTACACTAGACAAAGGAAATTCAGAAGAAGCCACAGGATGCAATTAATGGCAGGTGGGGGAGGGGGCAGACAAGGGGAAGATATACCTAAGAACCTAATTTATGGGCCGGGTGTTGCGGCGCATGTCTTTAATCCCAGCACTTGGGAGGCAGAGGCAGACGTATTGCTTGAGTTCAAGGTCATCCTGGTCTACAAAGTGAGTCCAGGACAGCCAAGGCTACACAGAGAAACCCTGTCTCAAAAAACCAAAACAAAACAAAAAAATACCTAATTTATTTAGGAATTACTTATCCTATAAAGTCAATTAACCTGGAGTAAAACCGAGCCTCAAGAGAATAAACTAAAAAGGCAAATTACACAATCACAAGTTGATACCCTCTCTCTTAAAAACATCAACCGCTCACCCCTTATTTCAAACACTCACTTTCCCAGGTTCATTACAAACAGCCACCTGTGTGTGGGTGAAGCGTCCCGAGGCAACCATCTGACAGCAACTCAAGGGGGAAATTAAGGCCACTGTCTTCAAGTGTCCATCACTGGGGCCAAAGGCCCAGCTCCACAGCAGCACCTGACTGACGCCTGGCCCAATGTCCCTCTCTGACAATGGTCTTTCATGACTCATACCCAGAATAACATGTTCATCTTTGGTCAGATTCCTAGTTGGTTATGCCTTCCTGGAGCTGAATATGCCTTCCATATTTTGCCTTGTTTTGTGATTTTTCTTAACAGTCTTTTTTGTCCTACATATATAAAAATTTATATACATAAATAAAACAGAAACATCTTTCATCTTTCTATCTCCAGCCAGAACTGAGAGCAATTTTCTCACATAAAGCATGCAAACATCTCGCTGGAGGTTAAGCGTACTGACTGTTCCTCCGGAGGTCCTGAGTTCAATTACCAGCAACCACATGGTGGCTCACAACCATCTACACTGTAATCTGATGCCCTCTTCTGGACTGCAGGTGTACGTGCAGTCAGAGCACTGTATACTTAATAATAAATAAATATTTTTTTAAAACATGCAGACATCCATTCAACTATTACTCCACTTTGTCTTCTATAAAGTGATGTAGTTAGACATTTTAATCAACAACAGTCTCCCTGCAAATAGGTTTGGCTATTTGTGTGTTTGATGCAGTTCATAGTAGATTCACACTCCCAACCTCTCACCTCAGCATACAACACCACCAAGTGCTGGCATTTATAGACATGCACCCCACAAAAAGTTACAAGAATGTCTTACTGTGTCCTTACATGTATGTCCCCAATCTAAACTAAATATTGCCCTATATTATCCCCAAAACTAATGACATAAGGAGTGATGGAAAGTAATGCCTAATAGCTTTGGAGCTTCTCTGTTAACAGGAGACAAAATGTTCCAATAAGCAAATTTATATGGCACGTTGACTTATACCTCAGTAGAGCTGTTTTTTAGAATGAGTTATCTGTTCCTATACTTAATTACAGATTTTATTTTTCAAAACTAGGTGATGTACACACAGCCAGTTAGTAGCAGACATAGGGCTGAGAGTCTAGCAGTCCTAATGGTGAGTTAAACGGCTAACAGTCAAGCTCTTGGTCCCAGCCTTAGACAGGACCCCAAGCCTTGAGCAATTGTCAAATGCTTAAATATGCTGTGGGTGTTAAGTCTCCTTTGTTTTCAAAACAGTGTTTCCCTGTGTGCCCCTGGCAGTCCTGAAACTCAGAGCTCTGCCTGCCTCTTGCCTCCTGAGTGCTGGGACTAACGGTGCGCCCACCACACACAGCGGGATGCTCAGTCTTAAATGCTAGCACACCTGATCTAATGACGAAACATCATCAAGCTGGGGAAGGAGAAAGGTGCTGAAAACAAAGAAGGAGAAAACACCCAAAGCCACAGTATAAATCTACGAAGCTCCACTGCTGCTTGATTGCTCTGCTTTGCCTACACCAGGTAAGCCAAGAGGGAATACAAGCGACTTGGCCAATTCTGCCTAGATAGTGCCTCAACTTTGGCACAATTAGCATTTTTTAAGGTGAGGTAACTTTCTGTGGTAGAGGGATGCTCCATGTAAGTATGGAATGTTTCACAGTCTCCATGTCTGGCTTCTACCTACTAGTGCCAAACCCATCCTATTCCCTATTTGTAGTAACTAAATTCAGACACTGCAAAATATCTTCAGAGTAGGAGGAACTAGAGGTCCAAAATGATGCCTTTGAAAACCAATAACCTAGACTAGGGGTTAACATAACAAAAGAGACAGCATTTGATGATAATATGTATATATTTTAAAAATAGAGGCAAAGTCAGGTGTGGTGGTACACGCCTGTAATCCCAGCACTCAGGGAGGGACAGGCAGGCAGATGTCTCTGAGTTTGAGGCCAGCCTGGTTTACACAGTGAGTCCAGGACAGCCAAGGCTACACAGAGAAACCCTGTTTCGAAAAACCAAGAAACAAATAAAAACAAAATACAATTAACACAAGGTAAAAACCCACTCTGAAAACTTGCAAGTTCTCCGACCTACAGCACATGCATGTGGCACACATGCGCCTTCACACACCTGCACTCACAGGGAGGGATGGAGGGAGAGGGGGAGGGGGAGGGATGGAGGGAGAGGGGGAGGGATGGAGGGAGAGGGGGAGGGATGGAGGAAGAGGGGGAGGGATGGAGGAAGAGGGGGAGGGATGGAGGGAGAGGGGGAGGGGGAGGGATGGAGGAAGAGGGGGAGGGATGGAGGGAGAGGGGGAGGGGGAGGGATGGAGGGAGAGGGGGAGGGGGAGGGATGGAGGGAGAGGGGGAGGGATGGAGGGATGGAGGGAGAGGGGGAGGGGGAGGGATGGAGGGAGAGGGGGAGGGATGGAGGGATGGAGGGAGAGGGGGAGGGATGGAGGGAGAGGGGGAGGGATGGCAAAACACCATATAGAAACTGAAACAGAGGCCACAGCTCTTACAGACGTACCAATAGCCCAAGTTTTCTACGTGCTTTGGCATACGAGGCCACTGACAGAGTACGTGCAGAGAGGTCCCAGTAAGGAGCAGGAAATAGCACTAACGGATGCTAAGAAAACAAGTGTTCCCTTTACTGGTTTGAAGGAAACTCAGTTTCTCTCTTAAGAGAGCTAAGCCCTCAGATCTGGAGAAACAAGGTCCAGATTGTCACCCCGTGCCAGGGCAGAGTAATGAATGAAGTATAACAACATTTAAAGGTGGGAAGGGAACACACAGAGTTGCCCCTCACAACAGCTGTCTAGTCTGGCTCCCAGATCCCCCACTCTCCCTACTGGCTCTGCCCCTAGGCTGTCATCGCCCTCAGCTTGAATCTAGCTGTCCAAAGTCTTTCCTTTAAGAGCATCAATGCCCCCGGGGTGCCACTAGCTCCAAATCATACACCTCTTCAAAAGCCCAGCCTTCCCCTCCCCCAGATACCTTAGCTCCTAGGGGGGTGGGGGGAGGAGGGCTGAGCAAGAAATTAAAAGGACTACAAAGGACTGCAGTGACTTCCCAAGAATGAGTGAGCATACAAACCAAACAGACTCAAAGACAGGTGCGCCGCTTAAATCGGCAAACACAGAAGGCTTAATAAACTCCAATGACATCCCTTGCTGACTAATATTACTCAACTTTGGCATGCATCTTCAATAAAATACTCTTCACTTTTTAATTGTTGCTATCTATGTGGAAGTATAAAAAGAACTCTTTAACATGATGAGGGAAAGTTTCTTTCCTTCTTTTCTTCCTTTCTTATTTTGGTTTTTTGAGATAGGGTTTCTGTGTGGCCCTGGCTATCCTGGAAGTCAACTCTGTAGACCAGGGCCTCGACCTCAGAGCTCTGCCTCCCAGGAGTGCTGGGACTAAAGGCATGTGCCACCACCATCTGTCACAAATTTCTTTCTTTAAAAAAAGAAAAAAAAAGTTTAATACTGCTCCTGGGAATATTTTTAAGTAAATATTCTAGCATTTGTTAGCAGTGGGTTTACTTTTCAAAAAGAACTGTAATGTTTATTTTCAGTTCTCTGTACCACTGGGGTTTTTTTTGTTTGTTTGTTTTTGTTTTACATGTACACCTTTTTAGCTTAAAGTATGCATGTCTTTTTTATTTCATTTATTTATTGTGTGTCTGCACACTTGCATGTGAAGCTCAGAGGACAACTTACCAGGCTTGCTCTTCCTACATGGGGCCCAGAGATGGCTCTCAGGTGGTCAAGCTTGGCTCCAAGTGCCTTTACCCACTGAGCTGTTTCAGCAGCCCCAAGCTGCACTCCCCATCAGTCTTGTTTCTGAGGCTAACTGACACTGTCCGAGAGCATCTCAGTAAGAGACATACTTCAGAATATGGGCTTTTCGTTTAAAACCTCAACCACCTTTGCAACAAAATAAGATGGGAAAACTAAACACTCTATACTACTGCCTACAACCTTGCTTTCCTTTCAGGGCCCGGACCACTGTCTCCAAGCCAGCGGGTCTGTAGCATCCCGTAGCCACTACCTGCTACAGTACCAAATCTCAGCCTGTTTCACTCTCCCACAGAACAGCAACTCGCCGCACCAGTGAGGGGGAAAAAACCTGCCCTTGTCACTAGCAGCAAGGGCGCTGCTCTGCCCAGCTCTCATCACTTCAGCCTAGGTCTCCAACCACTGCTCCCTATAGGGCAGCCAGCACTGTGCCTGCTACAGCATCCCTAGAACGGGATGTACACCAAGGTGGCATTTATACATTTTCAATGAATCAGTTCACAGCATCCTCTTCAAAAACAGGTGCGGCAGAGCACAAGAGTACTTTTAGACCTAAGAGAGGTCTCAAAATATCTTCCTGCTTTGCTTGGTGTGTCCTCCACACTCCTGACTTTTCCAGTTTTATGGAATTCAACCAACACGGCTGCTTACTATTCATGTCTAATCATTAAAGTGCAATAACTATTACAGATATTTTTAAATATCTCAGATTGATGGCCTTAAAGCACTAACTTTTTATGCACTGAGCTTTATCACCTTAATGTTCTCATGGCACATAACAATCCGTGCCAGTGAAAACAGTAACTCTCAGTGCTGCAAGCTTATTAATGTTGAACTAATTAGTGAGAAAGGATTATAAAGTATTTTTCAAGTAGAGAGGAAAATGGTGAAAATCAGGCGGTTCATGAAAGAATAAGAAAAGACTAACTCTCCAAGGTGTCAGAACTGTAAACCACTTGGTAGCCTTCAAGTAAACTTAGAAAATATCAGAGAGCTAGGCACTGTGGCGCACGCCTATAATCCCAGCACTTGGGGAGGCAGAGGCAGGCAGATCTCTGTGAGTTCGAGGCCAGCCTGGTCTACCATGCAAGTCCAGGACAGCCAAGGCTAACACAGTGGAAACAGCAGAGCATGCTGGCTCACACCTGTTATCTGAACACTCAGGAAACTAAGGCTGAAGGACTGCTGAATCCAAGGCCAGCCTGGGCTACAGAGTGAGACAGCGCCTCCAAAAACCAATGGCTAACATTCTCGGGGACATGACTCATTTTATTTTTAAACTAAATTATATCTTAAATCTTTAACAATGACAAGCAGGAATACACAAAGCAAATAATGTACTGGCAGTGACAAATGACTTGTGTAGCAAACTGAGTTTAAAAGTAAAATAATTTACTCATATATATAGTAACAAAACAAACTCAATACTCATTTTTCAAAATCACTTTGGCACCAGGCGTGGTAGCACACGCCTTTAATCCCAGCACTCGGGAGGCAGAGGCAGGCGGATATCTGAGAGTTCGAGGCTAGCCTGGTCTACAAAACTGGTCTAGGATAGCCAAGGCTACATAGAGAAACCCTGTCTAGAAAAACCAAGAAACAAAAAACTGTGATCATCAAACAGCTGTCTGGAGCTCTGCTACAAACAACCATCTTATGATAAGAGTCACCAACATCACAATCCATTCTAACTGGGGAGAAAGGGAGAGCAGGCCAAAGCCAGGGGTGCAAGGCAGCTGGAAGCATCAACACAAGCTGCAGTAAAAGCAGAGTAAATGACAAATCTTCATTAGCACTTCAACCAAAAAAAATAAAAAAATTAAAAAATTAAAAAAGCAAAAGGCTAGCATTACCTTCTCATCAAAGGCACTTCAAATAGAACCCAGCAAAGAGGAAAACATCTGTGCCATAAGGAAAAACAATTACTACTTTAGTAGTAAACTTTAAAAGACATCATATATATATAGAGAGAGAGAGAGAGACATATATATATGTATATATTTGTAAGTTTTTATCATATACAAATGAGTTCAAAGAAATAACGTTTTGATTCAAGATGTCTTTTATGAGCTGGGTGTGGTAGTGTAATCCCAGCACACCAGGCCAGGAGGATTGCCAATTCCAGGCTAGTCTGGGCTACCACGGAGAGATACTGCCCATCCCCCAAAAGTGTTTTATATTTAAGTTTGGGGTATAAATTTATCTTAGTGCACTATGTAACTTTTCACCTCTAAGTGCGCCGCTGGAAAACCAGTTAAGTTTTATGCTGCCACTATGAGATGGAAGTTTAACCGTTCCCCAGTGGTGTGCCATACCAGAGAAATACTCCTTTTACCGTCCCCCAAACACTAACATCTGACATGCCTACTGCATAGCTAAGAGAGATGGCCTGTGGAAGCCGCGTTTGTGCTGTCTGGCTTGACTTCAGCAAGAGTTAACACAGAAAACACCCTCTCCTGGAACTCTTATGTGCATGTGCTGAGAACAATGCTTATATTGCCATTCACGATTTCAGTCATTATGACATAGCTCCAGCCCATCTCCTCCGTCTAAACACACATGACTTTTTACAGGTTATTAGGGAGATAGACAGGATTCCCCAACTCTCTCAGGACCCAAGGCCAACCTTCGCTACATCCAAAGCCTCCTCAACACAACCGCTCCACCGAGCGATTACTGCCACCCATCAGTTCCTAACACAAGCATTGCAGAGCAGCGTCCTTTGAAATCAAAAAGGGGGTTGGGAGGGGGAGGACTTTTAACTCTTGGTGGGGTTCCTGGGGATGGAGCGGGTGGGTCACGCTGCTCTTTCAAACCCCTCTGGAGCTCACACCGGAATAGCATGCAGCTCTGAAGAGCAGGTGCTGAATTTCGGGGTTCAGAGTCAGCCCTGCAAACACCTGTCGGCTGCATACTACGTGCCCGCTACTGCGAGCTAACCTCGGTCTTCAACGTCCAGAGCAAAATCCGAAACAAAACAAAAAAAAAAAGGCAGAGAGACCGACGGCTACCGCCGCCGCCGCCGCCAGGGCTTCCCCCGGACCGCAAACTTTTCAAGTGTCAGTGGAATAACGGTGCAGAGGCGGGCGAGCCCGCACCGCACGCCGTCCGCACCGCCGTGGGGCTGCACCCGCCGTCGCCCCACGACTCCCCCCGGGGCCGGCTCGCCGCGGCTTCCCCGACTCCCGAGCCGTGCGGCGAGCGCGCCTCCCCTCGCGCCGGGGCCTCGGGCAGCCGGAAGGGGGAAGCCGCGGGAAGCGCGGGGGGCTTCGCTCCGGGGAGGGAGGGAGGGGAGGGGGAGGGGCGCGGCCGCGGCGCCCGCAGAGGTCACTCCGGGCCGGCGCGATGGGGGGGGGACCCGCGGCCTCCCCGCCCCCGGCCCCACCGCAGCCCCGCGAGGACGCCCGGGCACGCGAGGCGAGGCGGGCGGCGGCTCCACGCGCGCACGCCCCGCTTGGCGAAAAGAGAAAAAAAAATGGAGCGTGGGGCGCTGAGGCGAGGAGGAGGCGCTCCCTTTCCGTTACCCGAGTCGCTCCTACCTCCGGCCGCCCGGCTCCTACACTGCTCGCGCTCCGCCGCTCTCGGGGACCCGCCGCACTCGCCGCCGCCGCCGCCGCCGCATCCAATCGCCTCCTCCCCCCCCCCCTCCCCCTTCCGCAGCCAGTCCAGGCCGTTCCTCCTCCTCTCCGCTTCAAAATGGCGCCAAGAGCTGCTCCGCGGCTGCTCCAATCGAACCGCGGCGGACGGCGCCCGCGGGGCAGGCAGTGCGCCGCGCGGGTCCCCAGCGCCCCCTGCCGGCCGGCCGGACGCATGCCCTGGCGCCTGGGCGGCCGCGCGCGCACGCGCTCCTGAGCCCGCGCTCCGGGCTCCGCCCTCTCCCCCACCCACCCGCGCTCCGGGCTCCGCCCCCTTGCCCCACCCCCGCGCTCCGGGCTCCGCCCCCTTCCCCGCGGCCCGGCGGCGCGCACGCGCAGGCTCCGCCCTGCTCCCCCAGGCCGCCCCGGGCTCCCTAGCAGCAGGGAGATGGGCAGCTGTCAGTGTGGCCTCCCAGGCTTTGGCGGGAAATCTGTAGATTACCGTAGGCCGCTGATTTTGGGGCTCTTTTTTCTTTCCTTTTTGAGACAGGGTCTCACTTCGCGGCGCTGGTTGGCCTGGAACTCACTGTGTACACCAAGGCTAGCCTGGAACTCACTACTTAGACCATGTCGCCCAGGGATTAGGAGATCAGCCAGCCTCTCCCTCTCTGGAACTAAGCGTGTGCCCCACACCTGGCTTTATGGCTTTCTGGTTTTGCGGGGGTCCGGGGAGGGTTTGGTGTTTTGGTTTGGTTTTTGGTTTTTCAAGACAAGGTTTCTCTGTGTAGCCTTGACTGTCCTGGACTCGCATTGTAGACCAGGCTGGCCTCGAACTCACAGGGATGCACCTGCCTCTGCCTTCCGAGTGCTGAGATTAAAGGTGTGCTTGTTTTTAGTTTTTTAATTTCGGGGGGTGGGGGGAATGTGCACGACTTGAGAATAGGATCTTTCTATGCAATACTATTAGCCTGGAAATCACTCCGTAACCCTGGCTGGCCTTAATCCTCTTGCCACTGCCTGGGATGAAACGTATGTGCCAATGCTCATGGCTTTTTTTCTTTGTCTTGTTTCTTTAGGGTCTCACTATGTAGCTCTGGTACTCAAAGAGATTCCCCAGCCTCTGCCTCCCAAGCTCTAGAAATGAGAGGTGTGTTCTACTTGTGTGATGTTTAAAACCCTGTGCTGCAGATGAATCTTGTGCTGTGTAAATGAAACCAGTATTGGTGTCTACTTGGCTTTGTCTTAACTAGTTGGTTGACCTAGGGATCCAGTATCAGGGGGAGAAGTGACTTGAAAGCCACAGGATGCCATCCAGAAAATGGATTTTCTCCTCATTTGCTGATCTGCCTTCCCGGTGGCGACTGTGGACCAGGCAGGCTGTGATGGGGGTCTCTCTTCATCCCCAGGGCCCTGCCAGAGCTGACCAAAGACTTGGTCGCTTTCTTGCTCTTTGATGTCGGCCATCTCTGCAGTGAGCAGCGTCTCCCTACTGTGAAGCCTTTGGTACTAGGACTGCTTCAGAGTGTTTGTTTCAACAATAAACAAACCAAAGCTGAATTAGTAGATTATAGGAGGAGGCTCTTTTCAAACAAAAGACAAAGCCAGGCGGTGGTGGCAGACGCCTTTAATCCCAGCACTTGGGAGGCAAAGGCAGGTCTGGTCTACAAAGTGAGTCCAGGATAGGCAAGGCTACACAGAGAAACCCTGTCTCGAAAAAAAAAAGAAGAGGAAGAAGGAGGAGGAGGAGAAGAAGGGTGCTGGAGAGATGGCTCAGTGGTTAAGAACACTGTCTCCTCTTCCAAAGGACCCAGGTTCAATTCCCAGCACCCACATGGCAGCTCACAACTGTCTGTAATTCCAGTTCCGAGGGATCTGACACCCTTACCCCACACCAATGCACATAAAATAAAAGTAAATAAATTATTAAAAGAAGAAGAAGAGTCTTAAAACAAAAGACAGGTAACCATGGTAATTATGCTACAAGAGAGCTGTAAATCCTAGCAGGCCAAGCACCTTCAGATCCTCACTTCCTCTTAGCAGGGCCCCTGGGACACCTCTGCTTGCTCACCTGCCAAGATTTTAATAGCTGATACTACATATAGGCTTCTACCCATTTTATGCATCCAGTAAGCCTTTAGAACCATCCTGTACAAAGACAGAACAGGAGATTGACATAGGTTTAAAAAAAAATGGGAGGGGAGGCTCTGGCTCCTTAGGCAGGCGTAGTGACCCACACCTTTAATCCCAGCACTGGGAAGGCAGAGGCAGGTGGGTCTCTGAGTTTGAGGCCAGCCTGGTGTACATAGTGAGTTCCAGGACATGGAGGGCTACACTAGTGAGACCTTGTCTCAAAAGCAAAACAAATAAATAAATAAATAAAAAGCTTCCAGCTCTTGGTTATTTCCCTTCTCTCTCATTTCTGAACCCCTTAAAGATACGAACCAAGTAAGTTTCTTAGGAGCAGCATGGTGAGAGCAAGAATGTTGGGACTCCTCACCGCCAGCGTCCCTGTTATTTGGTATAGTAGTTGCTTAGCACACAGTGAGTACTCAGCAACTACTTCTGTCGGGGGTGCAAATGGTTAAGAATGTTTTCTTGGGACCAAGCCTTTAATACCAGCACTCAGGAGGCAGAGGCAGGCAGATCTCTGAGTTTGAGGCCAGCTTGGTCTACAAAGTGAGTCTAGGACAGCCAGGGCTACACCGAGAAACTCTGTCTCGAAAAAAAACAAAAACAAAAGACTGTTGTTTTGCATATTATGTCGGGAGATTTCTTGAAATTTGTAGAGTTGTCACAGCATTTTCTGGGGTGTTGCCAGTTTTACCATGCATGCGTTAATCAGTTTTCACCGCTGTGCCAAAATACTCAAGAACGAATAGTTTATTGTGGCTCTTGGGTTCAGAGGTGTCCATCTCTGCTTGGCTAGCTCCATTCTCTCTTAGCCTGCCTAATGCGGGCCATCATGATAAAGGTCATCACCGCCTGCCAACCAGAAGGCAGCCAGGGAGACATCTCTGAACAGGTTACACTTCCAGGGCCTGGCCTATTTCCCCTATGACAGTTCCTCTCCTAGTTCCCAATGATGCCATTTTATGAGTCCAGGTCAGAAGACAGTATCAGATCCCCAGGAACTGGGGTTACAGGCAGCTGGGAGCCACCATGCTGCTCATGCCAGGAACTAAACCCCAGTCCTCTACTAGAGCAGGAAGTGATCTTAACCCTGAGTGATCTCTCCAGCCCAAGAAAATATTCTTTATATTTGAGGATTTTATTTATTTATTTATTTATTTATTTATTTATTTTTGCTTTTTCAAGACAGGGTCTCTCTGTGTAGCCTTGGCTGTCCTGGACTCACTTTGTAGACCAGGCTGGCCTCGAACTCACAGCGACCCGCCTGCCTCTGCCTCCCTAGTGCCACCACGCCTGGCTTATTTATTTTTTAAGATTTATTTATGCTGGGTGTGGTGGCGCACGCCTTTAATCCCAGCACTTGGGAGGCAGAGGCAGGTGGATCACTGTGAGTTTGAGGCCAGCCTGGTCTACAAAGTGAGTCCAGGACAGGATGTATTTATTAAGTATACAGTGTTTTGCCTGCATGTACATCTGCACACCAGAAGAGGGCATCAAGTCTTATCATAGAGAGTTGTAAGCCATCATATGGTTGCTGGGAATCGAACTCAGGACCTTTGGAAGAGCAGCCAGTGCTTTTAACCTCTGAGCCAACTTTCCAGCCCCTATATTTGAGGATTTTAAAATAGCCAACTTGAAATTCCTCCGGATAAAATAATTGGATGGGGCAGGTGTGGTGGTGCACACCTGTAATCCCAGCACTCTGGCAGGCAGAGGCAGGCAGATCTCTGTGAGTTTGAGGCCAGCCTGGTCTACAAAGTGAGTCCAGGACAGCCAGGGCTACACAGAGAAATCCTATCCAAAAAAAGGACCGGGGGCGGGGGGGTGGGGGGGTGGGGGGGTGGGGGTGGGAAGAGAATGGAATAAAACTTCAGATAATTAGAAATTGGAACCATCCCAAAACTCAGTTGTATTTTCTAATCCTGGGAGAAGCAATGTTGTAAAAATGCTGATCTTATGTAGACATAGTTATAACTTTCTTTGGTCATGAAAAGCACACGTCCAGTCCCTATCTGCCGTACATTTACTGCCATAGGAAGTTAGTTTTTTGTGCATACAACTACACCTGTTGTCTTATCACCTACAGCTCGGAACTGACAAGTGTCTCCCAGAGCTAATACTGCAGTGTCTGCAAGGCTGTGGTTCCTCCTGGAGGCTGGAGGAGGGGGAGATGCTAGGCAGATGCCTTCCCTGGCCCATAGAGGTTGTTGGCTTTGTTTCTTGGTTCATGTCTCTCCCCTCTGTCTCCCAGGTGGATAATCCAGAATAATTTGGTTTTTCAAGACAGGGTTTCTCTGTGTAGCCCTGGCTATCCTGGACTCACTTTGTAGACTAGGCTGGCCTCGAACTCACTGAGATCCGCCTGCCTCTGCCTCCCGAGCGCTGGGATTAGAGGTATGTGCCACCACACCCAGCCTCGCAAAGTATTCCATCTTTAACCTTAATGTCCCCTTGAGTATTAAAAGGTTCTACACGAACATCTTGGGAGGCATTATTCTGCCAACCACAGCACTTCTATTTTGGCTATTTAGCCATTTTTTTGGTGGGATCCAAAGTTAAGGTTAAAGAGATTAGAAAACTAGAAGGTACGGGGAGAGCAAGTAGTCCTCCGAGGAACCCTAAGTACGCGCTGTTGACACACGGCACTTTGAATGCAGCCTATACACGCTCCAAGTGGTTTCCCAACAGCAGCGAGACACTGACTGTACATCGCAAAGCAGGCTAGGCAGCTCAGTGGCCTACCTCAAGGCGTGCCCCGAAGGCCAGTCCAATGATGCCTGGCGGTCTGCAACAGGACTTCAATTCCCAGGAGACTATGCGAGAATGTCACATTCATTCTCTGCAGTTGGGTGGAGTGGGTTTAAATGGCAGGGGAATGGAGAATAGCAAACATTATCTGGAAACTTCTACAGATGGTGTGTACCTCTTCAGCCGATAATACAAAAATTATAACTGAAGTTAAAGAAATCAAGGATGCAGTATCATCTAAAGAAAAGCAAAAGCCAAAGCTGAGAGCTGCCTGGCTGGTCCAGCTGGCTTCCGTTCCCAGCACCCACGGCCACTCACAATCATCAGTAACTCCAGCTCCAGGGGATCCAACGCCCTCTTCTGGCCTCTGTGAGCACTGCATGCATGTGGTGCACATTACATAGATGCAGGCACAACACGTTGTTGTTGTTTTAATTAGGCTGAAAAGATGGCTCAGTTAATGCCCTCCCAGAAGTTCAGTTCCCAACACCTACATGGTACTTAACAATCATCTGCAACTCCAGTGCCAGGGAATCTGATGCCCTCATCTGGCTACTGCATACTCCTACATAAAATAAAAATAAATAGCCAGGCGTGGTGGCGCAGGCCTTTAATCCCAGCACTTGGGAGGCAGAGGCAGGTGGATCGCTGTGAGTTCGAGGACAGCCTGGTCTAGAAAGTGAGTTCAGGATAGCCAAGGCTACACAGAGAAACCCTGTCTCGAAAAACCAAAAATAAATAAATAAATAAATAGAACTGTAAAGGAGAAAGGGGGAAAAAAAAAGCAAGCCAAAACAAAAAGCCAAAACCAATAGGTTCCCCATGTGTCTAAAGCCATTCCCACTTTTCTGACTTCCATCAATGTTTGGAATATCTGAACTAATTTTCCCAGGTCCACATTTTCATTTCCTGGTTTGATTCTATGATTTTAACTCCAGTGAGAGACGTAGAAATGTCTGGAGAAAGACATTCTGTGGCAGGAAAGGGATGAGAGAAGATAATGAATGAAATTGTGAAATACATTTTATTTTACTTTAAAGATTTGCTTGTTTTCACGTGTGTAAGTATTCACCCTCATGTGTGTCTGTGAGCCACATGTACACCTGGTGCCTGTAGAGGCCAGAAGAGGGTAGCAGATGCCTGGAGCTGGAGTTACAGGCATTGGTGCTCGGAAACAAGCCTGGGTGCTCTGCAGAACCAGACAGTGCTCTCAACCACTCAGCCCAAATCTTTCCAGCCCCCAATAAAGCTGTGACACCACTTATTTCACCTAAACGGAAACAAGAGGGTGTTTACTCTGACCTAACCATGAGTAATCACGGCCCCGAACATAGATTCATGGCAGGTTTTCTTTTGTTGTTGTTGTTGATAATGATTTCTGGTTTAGTTTGGTTTTGGTTTTGAGAACAGGGTCTCATTATGTAGCGTTGGCTGTCTTGGAACTCATTACGTAGACCAGGCTGGGAACTTGTAGAGATTCGCCTGCCTCCACCTCCCAAGTGTTGGGATTAAAGGTGTGTGCACCACACTAGCCAATACCACACTTTGTCGCAGAAATGGTTGCATGCATTATTGTGTGAGTGTGTGTGTCTGTGTGCATGTGCGCATGCGTGCACATGCGCACTGGTATACTCGCGCAAATGTGCATGTGGAGGCAGGTGTTAGATGTCTTCCATGATTGCTCCACACACATTTTCCTGAGACAAGGTCTGTCACTGAACCTGGAGCTCACTGCTTTGGCTAGACTGACTTGGCCAGTCACCCCACAGGATCTGCCAGGCTTGACTCCCCAGGGCCAGCATTACTGGGACAGCTGGCTACATCCAGCTCTTCTGTTGATGCAAGGATGGGCTTTAGGTCACTTGACCTACTTGCCATCTCTCGGCCCAGATTTTTACAGTTACAGAACAAAACAAAACCTTTTTTTTTTTTTTTTGGTGGGAGATCGCAGGAAGGCAGGTCACAGCAAAGCTAGGAGTGCTCCGTTAAATGGCTCAGATACCATCTGATGAAATTCTTAGCTCTTTGGCTCAGGGAAGCTGGTGGTTTTGCTAAATAGCTGTGCTCCCAGGGTTTTAATTTATAATTGAAAGGGTGTTAGGTCTGACATAGGGATGAGCATTAACTACTAGGGGGACTAAGGAGAGCCCAAGGTCACTTTGGTCTAGATGTGCAGCATTCCAAGTTTACATTGCCACAAAGTAATAACCAGTCAATCACCCTTTTAGAATCTCACTTGGTAGCCCTAGCTGGCTTAAAACTTGCTATGTAGACCAGCCTGGCCTTGAATTCATCTGCCTGCTTCTATCTCTTGAGGGGTGTCACCATATCCATCCCCTTTTAGAATCTTTAATATAGCCATAGTTTGTTGTTGCTGCTGTTGTTAAACATTTATCTATGTAGGTATTTTATGTATATGAGTACTCTATCTTCATGTACATCTGCTCACCAGAAGAGGGCATCAGATCACATTATAGATAGCAATCATATGGTTACTGGGAGTTGAACTCAGGTCCTCTGGAAGAGCAACCAGTGCTCTTAACCACTGAGCCATCTCTCCAGGCCCTGTTGTTGTTGTTGTTGTTGTTGTTGTTGTTTTAAACTGGGAACTTCAGTTTACAATATAGATATGGCTATAGGTAGATGAGGTATTAAGACAAGATAGCCATCTGGGTGGTGGTGGCGCACACCTTTAATCCCAGCATTCATGAGGCAGAGGCAGGTGGATCTCTATGAGTTCGAGGCCAGCCTGGCCTACAAAGTAAGTTCCAAGACAGCCAAGGCTACACAGTGAAACCCTGTCTCAGAAAACATACATACATACATACATACATACATACATACATACATACATACATACTACATATAGAAATACAAGACAGCACACAAAGTGAGCATTACCTAAAGTAGATTACGTGAATCTAAATTCTTGTCTCCCCTGCTTACTGAATCTGGGCTCTTGAACAATGTTCAAAGTCCTCCTTTTCTTGGTTTGAAATATAAAGATAAGAATAGTAGTAGCTAATGAATCAAATATATCATACATTTAGGATAGCTTCTGACACACTATACAAAAGCATTCATGAATATACATCACAAACTGGGACTTCTGAACACTGTGCTGCCACAGTTCTAAAAATCTCAGTAATAGAGTGTACACAATAACACATCAAACTTTATATATTGTGAGTGGTAACATGCTGTATTAGAGTTCTCTATAGTCACAGAACTTACATAGATACACACACACACACACACACACACACACACACACACACACACGGTTTATTAGAATAGTTTATGGGCTGTGGTTCAGCTAATCCACCAATGGCTGGCTGTGCACGGAAAGTCCAGGAGTCCAGTAGCTTCTCAGTCCCACAGGGTTGGGTGTCTCAGCTGGTCTGCTATAGATGTTGGAATTCCCAAAGAAGATGGCTCCAGTGCCAGGAAAAATTAGGGCAAGAAGGCATGGAGCAAAAGCGTTGTTCTTCGATGTCTCTGCATAGGCTTCAGGCAAGGCCCACATTAAAGGTGTGTCTCCCTGCCTCAAGATTTGAATCAAAGGCATGTGTCATCTCCTTTTTCTTCTTCTTCTTCTTCTTCTTCTTCTTCTTCTTCTTCTTCTTCTTCTTCTTCTTCTTCTTCAACATTTTTGTTTGTTTGGTTGGTTTTGGTTTTTCAAGACAGGGTTTCTCTGTGTAACCTTGGCTGTCCTGGAACTCTCTTTGTAGACCAGGCTGGCCTTGAACTCACAGAGATCTGTTGGCTCTGTTTATTAACAATTAAACTTTATTATACAACCCAACTAGCACATACAAGAAGGAAAAAAAGGTTAAAGGGACAGAAGAGTAAACCTCCTGGAATCCGTCGGCAGGA
Source organism: Acomys minous (assembly GCF_964271855.1). Lineage (NCBI taxonomy): Eukaryota > Metazoa > Chordata > Mammalia > Rodentia > Muridae > Acomys > Acomys minous. Next base: position 54,566,413 of record NC_140498.1, read on the forward strand.
CGGGTCCTTAGGTGTCTCTGTCCCACGAGCTGGTCCGGTCCCTTCCTCTCTCTCCGCGCCTTGCTCCTTCTTCCTCTCTACCTCTTGTTTTTCTCCTCACCACCTTCCCAGTCACATGCAAAGGGCGGTCTCCTCCTCCCTTCGAGGGTCAATTAGGAAAACAATAGCCACGGTGGGGTTCCCAGGTAGGCTTCCTGAATTCCAAGCCCAGGAAGGCTCCAAACAGTCTCTCACAAGGTATTCATGGTGTGCCCCAAGGGTAAAGCCCACCAAGACTGCTTCCACCTGTGACAAAGCTTAATCTTTCCCACAGAGATCCACCTGCCTCTGCCTCCCGAGTGCTGGGATTAAAAGCGTGTATACAGTGCTCTGCCTGCGTGTACACCTGTAGGCCAGAAGAGGGCACCAGATCTCATTCTAGATGGTTGGGAGCCACCATGTGGTTGGTTGCTGGGAATTGAACCTAGGACCTCCAGAAGAGCAGCCAGTGCTCTTAACCGCTGAGCCATCTCTCCAGCCAGCAGGTGTCTTCTTGCCTCAAAGGCCTGCACTTGAAGTGGATTCGCCCACTTCAAGCCAAGCAGGAAATCTCTCACAGGGGTGCCCCCCATTTCCGGCCTGCAGCACACTCCAGATACAGTCAAAAGCTGACAAGCTAGAGGAGCCACCACCACACATGTGATCCCTGACAATTACACCAGAATCTTGATGCTGTCAGGCTCTGGTGCTCCGCAGTAAGCATGACGCGAAGGAGGCAGCTCATACATACACTTCTATCTGAAAAGTCAAATGTTAGGAGATGTCAGCAGGGGGTTGAAGATGTGGCTCTGTGCTGGAGGCTTTGCCTGCCACGCTAGGTCCCAGGTTCAATTCTCAGAACTGAAGGGCGAGAGCAAGCCAGTGGATGTCAAAGGATTATAAACCGTCTGCCACACTTCCAGCTCCTGTGGGATGATGGGATGTAGGAGGATTCTGGGGGCACAGAGGTGTCAATGTGCTGACTAAACAATAGGCTTGCTGTTGCCTTCTAGAACACCAGCTTCTTCACAATGGAAGGGTAGAAACAGGGATTGGACACAACCAGGACAAGGACACTGGTCACTGCTTGTCTTTGCTTCGTAGAGTAAATGGGGTTTCTCTTGCTTACAGGCATGGTCTTTTTCTTCTTCACCCTCACCTCTTTACTCTGACCTCCCTACAGCACTCACAACCCTTGACAGTGGTGGCAGTTGTCACTGTCCCCTGACTCAAGTGCCCTTTCTGGGGTTCTTTATGACACTGCTTGGTGGATTCCTCAGATCCTCTCATCTCTGGGCTGGTGGATCTCTGAGTTCGAGGCCAGTCTGGTCTACAAAGTGAATTTCAAGACGGCTAGGGCTACACGAAGAAACCCTGTTTCTACAAAAACAAATTTAAAACGTCAGCTATTACAACGATATAGCACCATGAATGTCAAAGACCACATTTCTTAGGGTGGTCGTGATGGTACAGGCCTGTAATCCAAGCAGGAGGATCAGAAATCCTAGATGATCTCTCCTTGGCTTATAGGGAGTTTGAGGTCAGTCTCTTCTTCATGTCTTGTATCAGACATGCACTTTGTGCACAAATATACATGCAGGTAAAATACTTGAGGCATAACTTGAAGCTAAAGATGAGGAAAACGAGGTTGTAGTGAAAACTGTATTTCAAGAAGCCCTGTTGTTAGCATGTAGGTAGCTCCACTAGCCTGCCTCTAGGTTGCTTAGCAACCTATGACATCATTGCCTGCGGCAGCCAGGTGTGTGGCAGAGACTTTTCAGCTGGCAACAGATATAAAAGGGCCAATCTGCCACCTTGTCTGTCTGTCTCTCTCCCTCTCTCCTTCCCTTCCTCCCTCCTTCCCTCCCTCCTTCTCTCCCTCTCTCTCTTTCTCATGGCTTCACCGTCGCTAGCTCTCTCTCTGTCCCCCTAGGGCGCTACTTCCCCCTTTCTCTGCCCCCCTTCTACAAAAAAAATCTCTCCACATCAGATCTGTTGTGTCTTACTCTATTTTTTGCTAACATCAGTAAGGGGATAGATTGTAAGCCCTCTGGGTCATAATAATGGTGATACGTACTCTAATGTAAATTAAAACATTATTGTTTTGGAGGCAAGAATTATGCAAATATGAAGAGATGGTTGACTTTCTTGTGAGGGCCTAAATGAAACACAGGGTGGAGGGGACAATAGGCTAATGGTGGTGGAAAAGGGGCGGGGAGGCCCTTATTTGAAGTTATTTAATATTTGGTTGGCTTGCTTATTTATTTATTTATTTATTTATTTATTTATTTATTTATTTATCCGAGACGGTCTCTTGTGTAGCCTTGGCTGTCTTGACTCACTTTGTAGACCAGTCTGGTCATGAACTCACAGAGATCTGCCTGCTCTGCCTCGCTGAGTGCTGGGGTTACAGGCGTGCGCCACCGCGCCCGGCTATGCATTTATTTTTAATTCAATCCACATCTATACAGCAGTTTTCTTACCTGGACGTAAGACACTTTATAACATTTTCCCCCTGAGAGTTGTCTATCTGATACGGGGTTCTGCGGTGCAGGCACTCTGTTCTTCTACAGAAGTTCAGGAGCTTAAAACTATACTCAGTGGTGTTTCCTAGAAACCAAAGCAACCCAACTGCTATACAAAATGTTTCTCTTTTGAACCCAAGGCTAATTCTTTTGTCTCCTAAAAAGCCAGAAAACCATTCACTCCACCGCGAGGGGCTTGCGCATCCACCTGGGGGCGCCAAGGACTCTTCTTGTTCCTTTCCTTCAGTGGCGAGCGCTAGAGGAGGTTGCTATCTTTTTAGTTAGTGTTTCTTTAAGTAACTTGCCCACTCCAGGGCGGAAATTAGCGCGTACATCATGCAAAGGACTCTGGAAGACCGAGTCTCGGTGCCAGAAGTAAACTAGGATCCTAAGGGTCGCCGGACTTCAATTCCCACAATGCTCGGCGCGAGCCCGCGGCGCTGCATGGGAAACCCGAGCGGTGGTGGCCATCTTGCGTATGGAGCAGCTCCTGCCAGGCATATCTCTACCCCACCCCCTCTCGGCTTCGTAGCAGCTTCTAGGACGGTCTTTCGCCTTCCCGGAGGTGAGCGTCTTTGCCCAAGTTTTTTGCTTTTGCTTTTGTTTTTGTTTTTGTTTTTGTTGGGAGGGGGCTGAGGAGGAAGGGGTTGGAAGTACACGCTTGAGGTGAGCAGATGCCTCAGCGTAGGTGAAGGAGGTATTTCCGGTTTCTTCTGCGAACGGCTCGAGTTTTCGCTCTCGGCTTGACCCGATTCTTTCGCCCTGTTGCGAGCATGGAAGCCCCGAGAGCAGCTGTCAGCCTCCGAGCCCTCGGCAGATGCTCAGACAGGACCTTGGCGCCTCTGGCCGGGGGCCGGGCGCCCCTCCGCCCTCCCTCCGCCGCCTCTGACGTTAGCAGGAGGACACGGGGAGGTGGGGCTGAGGTGGGGGCTGTTTCCGAGGCGATGGCTTCCTCCGCTGTCCGAGCTTCCTTCATCTCTTGTATTAAAACTGGCTGCTCTTTTCTCTAGTTTTGGGGGTTTGGATTTTGGTGCCAAGAGCAGGACGAATGAAGTACTGACCAAAACGGGCTTTTGGGTTTGGTAAAGATTATTGTTTGGTTTGGTTTGGCTTTTCGAGACAGGGTTACTCCCTGTGTAAGGAACTCCTTTGTAGACCAGGCTGGCCTCGAACTCACCGAGTTCCGCCTCACTCAGCTGCCTCAGTGCTGGAGTTAAGCCACCATTGCCTGTCAAGAGAAGTAAAATTACTTTATTGACAGGGTCTTGTGTAGTGCAGACTGGTCTTGAATTTACAGTGTAGCCCAGGCTGGGTTTGAGTTCCTTTCTCCATTTGCCTAAAAAGTTTACTTTCAAGCTAGAGAAACTACTAGAAAGGATGAATGCTTTGATTTTTAAAGTTCCCTAAGCATAATTTGTATCAATGAAACTCAGAGTCTTTTTTTCTTTCGAATGACTACACAAAGTTGGGAATGGCTTTTATACTACTTGCAAAGAAAAGGTCCACAACGCCTGCATTTTAGTTAGTCTAGTATTTTGGATGCTAAGGAGAGATGATTGTCGTTTGGTGGTTAAAGCCTATACTCCAAAAAACATAGTGACTTCAAAAAGGAAGGTACCATAGCCAATTTAGAAACAGATGGCTAGCCATCTACCTGTAGAGACACATGATGTGGGTTCAAGTTTTCAAACGTACGTTCTTAAACTCTGGAATGGATCAGTTTTTGTTTTTTTGTTTAAGTTTTTAGAGACAGGGTCTCTCTGTGTAGCCTTGGCTGTCCTGGACTCACTCTGTAGACCAGGCTGGCCTCGAACTCACAGCGATCCGCCTGTCTCTGCCTCCCGAGTGCTGGGACTAAAGGCGTGCACCACCACCGCCTGGCTGGAACAGATCGTTTAAAGATTGGACTGGTAGCACAGGCCTGTAATCTCAGCTGCTGGGGGGATGATGGAAAGTCCAAGGCCTCAGTGTACAGAGTGAATTCAAGGCCACCCTTGTCAACTTAGATACGACAGGAAGAAAGGGGAGAGGAGATAGCTCTGTCAGAGTGCTTGTTTAGCATCCATGAGACCGTACATTCATCTTATGTAACTCCAAAAAAATGAGGTGCACATATATTTTTAAATGATTCTAACTTCAGTGAGAGTCCTCCTATATTACGACAGTACTTAAAATACGTAGTTATTAAAATTACAGTTTGACTATAGTTGGGAAGATGTTACTATTAAATGCTTATATCACAAATTATTTTCTAAAATTCCTTTCTTATGAAAAGCATTTGTTTTTGTTTTAATGATTACCTAATAATTGTATGCTTTACTCCTCAGATGCCTTATAGTGAAATTGAGGCTAAGTTTTTGGGACCTGGAAAAGAACTAACAAGAGAACCATGCTATAAAAAATTGAAGTCGACTGCAGATAGTTGTGTTTTCCCCCGTCGAGGTGGCCCTGATAATCAGAGACTCCAAGCAAAGACCGGAAATAGTAGGGCCTCTGTGGCCACCATTCACTTCAGGAGACGTATTTGTCCTCAGGAAGACAAAACCGAAAGTACAGAGGTGTTACAGCCTTTGCAGGAGGAGATGCCTGGTAATAAACCAGGTGGTGCCGAGTCCATCGGTTCACAAGCTCTGCAGGATGGAAAGCCTTCGCCACTGTCCAGGGATGATGGAATCTATAGCACAAGTAAAGCATTCATAGGCCCCGTGTACAAACCCCCTGAAAAAGAGAAATGCCGAGGAAGGAGGGCGGAGACCCACCCTCTCAGTGGTACAGAGGGCAAAAGAAGACAAGAGGAAAAGCAGAAATTTAACTCCAAAAAATTGGAGATTGACACAGAATTATCCCAGTTTTACAAAGAAATTGAAGAACTGGAAAATGAAAACGAAGCTTCACAAGGCAGTTGTAAGGAACCGGAACCTTCCCAGGAGCAGATCATCCCTCACGACCAGAGCTATAATGCCTTAGAATCTGAGGAGGAGACGAAAGCTCTCCGCAGTGCTCCTCAGTCACATGGTTACCAGCACTGTGTGGAGGACGCGCCAGGCAGCTATCCCTGTGAGGAGGAAGTGATCCCTGCCTTTCCCTCCTTCAGGCCTGAGTGGCCGCCGATACATCCTTTTGTCCTACCCCACGGTCCTCCTCTTCCCAGTTTTGATTATCATTTTAATATTGAGAGGTTTGGGGCCCCGCTAGATCCTCTAGCACACATCTTCCACACGCACGCTGACTCTCAGATGCGGAGCGGGTGCTATGTGGATAGTTGTCAGGACAGCTGGAGCTATCTGACTTCTAATCAGATGGATGAGTATGCTAACTATGCTGTGACCGGCAGTGATTTTCATCCCTTTAGAAGTGACTACAGTGTACACGATGACAGTGTGCATAGTGGTTTCTATGAAACCAGAGTGTGCTGGCGAGACCCTCCCTTGGACAAGCATAATGAAACAGACAGGTTTGTGAGCCAGTGGTTTCCAGAGGAGAACTTAGATAAACTACAGAAATTACTGATTCTTTTGCGAGGCCTTCCTGGTTCTGGAAAAACAACGTTATCTCGGTAAGAGATCCTAAGTGAATACTTGATAATTAATTCATTACTTAAAAAGAAATGAGTTGTCAGCGATAAATGCTTTTGTGTTTCTTGTGGAAAATCCTTTATATGCTGTATTTGGGGGTGACATCTGATGCGAATACTTTAAAAGATGTGGTCTAATGGGAAGGGGAGAATTAATGGTGCTAGATAGATAAAAGTGATAGGTAGATAAAAGAAACTATAGTTTCCTTTAGGGGCTTTAAAAATAAGCTATAATTAAAACAGCAACAGAAGCAGAACTAAAGAAAAGCTGGACCCTGATACTTTTCCACTGTACGCTGTCAGGCAAGTTTTGCTGTCTGTTAATGAAATAAGGGATATTTGTTTTCTTAGAATTTGAAAAACACTATAGATAACCTAAGGAAAGGAATCTTTTCCCCCCAAGACAGGGTTTCTCTGTGTAGCCTTAACTGTCCTGGACTTTGTAGACCAGGCTGGCCTTGAACTCACAGAGATAAGCCTGGCTCAGCCTCACGAGTGCTTGGATTAAGGTGTGCGCCACCACTGCACGGCTAGAAAAGGATTCTTAAGTGTGTTAAGCATTGTGCCATGTTCATGTCTGACTGGGAGAGAAATTTTTTTAAAAATATTTTTTCTTTATATGAGTGTTTTGTTTACATGTGTGTCTGTGCACTGCTTCCCAGAGGCCAGAAAAGAGCACCAGATCCTGTGGAACTGTAGTAACAAACAGTTGTGAGCCACCATGTGAGTTCTGGGAGTGGACTCTGGTTCCTCTGACATTAGCATCATCCAGTGCTCTTAGCCACTGAGCCATCTCTCCAGCCCTGTGAGGTGAAGTGCTATTTAGTTTTAAATGTGTAATGTGTTGAATTGAGCGCTCTGAATTAGTAGAGTTAGAATTGGTGGTGTTTTTATTGTGTCATTTCAGATTTCTGTATTGGCATAATTCGTGCAATTGTGGAAAATAATTCAAAAAATATAAATTTCTTGCAGTTCATATAAGATTTATTCTAAGCAAGGTTTAAACAAATGGTATCTTTTGGATGAAGACAAATATCTGAAGAACTTATATTTACTTGTAATATGCTCTAAAGAAATAAAATGTCTTTTTATGTTCTAAAGAAATTTCTTTAATATGGTCTAAAGAAGAGAGATGGCTCAGCAGTTAAGAGCACTGACTGCTTTTTCAGAGGTCCTGAGTTCAATTCCCAGCAACCACATGGTGGCTCACAACCCGTCTCTAATGAAATATGGTGTCCCCTTCTGGCATGCTGGTATACACAAAGGCAAAACACTATACATAATAAATAAATCTTTAAAAAAAAAGAAAAGAAAAGAAAAAATTTCAGGCTAGAGAGATAGCTCAGTGGTTAAGAACACTGTCTGTTTTTCCAGAGGTCCTGAGTTCAATTCCCAGCAACCACGTGGTGGCTCACAACCGTCTATAGTGAGATCTGGTGCCCTCTTCTGGACTGCAGGGACACATGCAGGCAGACTACTGTATATATAATAATAAATAAATCTTTTTTTTTTTAAAGAAAATTTCTTTAGACCAGTGGTTCTGTCTTCCTAATGCTGTGACCCTTTAATATAGTTCCTCATGTTGTGACTCAACCATAAAATTATTTTCATTGCTACTTTCATAATTGTAATTTTGTCACTGTTATGAAAATATGTTTTCCTATGTTCTAAGGTGACCCCTGTGAAAGGGTCATTCAACCCCCACAGGTTGAGAGCTGCTGCTTTAGAAAAAAAAAAACAAATTCAGTTTATAATACAGATTTTCCAGCTAGATTATAAGCTATTTAAGTTTTGTCTTTGAATTTTGATTCATGATGTTTTTGTAGAGAGTATGAAATTGAGACTCAGAAGAATGAAGCTGTTTTACAAACAGTGTTCTGGATTTAAGCTATGTCAGAGAAAACAATTGAGATTTGGAAATTGGATGAAGTGGGTCTGTTAGGGCTGAGTATAGAAAAATATAAGAAAGTTAGGACAATAAATTGGAGAATGTTGAAATAGAACTCACTAGAACTTCAAGAAGACCTAAGGGAAAGATGAGCTAGAGGTGATTATGTCACTATCACTATGTATTTGCTTGAAGGAAAAGTGGAGCGCAGTGGGAACCGCTCCCCTAGACAGATGCATAAGCACTGCCGTTTGTGTCGTGGTTTCTAGTTTAGAGAGTGCTTTGCCATAGGAAAGTTTGATGAGATGACTTGAGTTTTCATTTTATAGGAGCAAAGCCTAGAAGACACAGTTGAGGTTAGCAGAAGCTACTATTAAAAACAGTACCACCCCTCAACTGTTTGCACTTGTTTGTTCCTGCTGGTCATACAATGGCTTATTTAAAGATTCTTTTTAATGCCTCCTGATGGTTTTGTTTCTTTGTTTTGAGACTGTCTTAGTATGGTAGCCTGAGCTAGTCTGGAACTTACTGTTTAGTCCAGCAATTCTAGAACCCACTGTGAGGCATCTGGCTGTCCTGGAACTCATGCGCTCTGGTGCTCCAGCTTCCCAAGTGTTAGAGCTGCAGGTATACACAGCTACTTTTTGAGGCTTTTATTATCTTTTGCATCTTTAGTAATTTAAAAATTGACATAGTTTTTACCATTATTGTTTTATATTCAGTATAAGGTATGTAAGACAGCATTAACTTTTCATTCATTGACGGTTGATCTAAGCCATTTTGATTATAAGAAGGCAAAGGTTACTTGTTTCTGGAAGAGTGCCTCATGCTTGTTAAGATAATAATAATTGCTGGGCATGGTGGTGCACAGCTTTAATCTCAGCGTTTCGGAGGCAGAGGCAGGTAGAACACTGTGAGTTCAAGGCCAGCCTGGTTTACAAAGTGAGTCCAGGACAGCCAAGGCTACACAGAGAAACCCTGTCTGGGGAGGGGGGTAAAGGTGGTTAAACACTTGTAACAGCTTGTACTCCATATTTGGAGAGTAGTCCATGCTTAGCTAGCAAGGCATATCATTTCTCTGATCAGACAACTGCCTAGGGTACAGCTTAAATCATCTAAATGGTCTCATTTGTACTCAATTATTTTAAGGTAAATTATAACAATTATGTTAAATGTATTTAGTCTGTTCAGCGTTATAAGCAGAGAGCCAAAAGGACATGCAGTGGCTTGATAGTTTATCTCCCACCACAGCCCATCTAAGTGCTAGAGCTAGAGCTGTATTCTACTTGTCTACTTCTTCTAAAACCATATGTCTCCAACATGGTAAGTGCCCAAGACACACATACATACATACATACGTACGTAACATGGTAAGTGCCCAAGAATGAATACATGCATACATACATACATACATCCTGGTAAGTGCCCAAGACATACATACATTCATTCATTCATTCATTCATTCAAGGTCTCTGTGTAGTACAACATGTACCACAACCTGTAACTTTCCTGCTAGTGCCACTATATCTAGCTTTTTGCTAAATAATGTAAGTGCTACATAAATAGTTACTGTATTGTGAACTTGTATTTTAGAGCAGTTGGGAAAATGTTCAATAATGGTAACACAGTAGGTTTATAAGAAAAATATTCAAAACTGCTTTCTCTCTTACATCATTCAAAAAATAACTTCTAAAGTAAAAAATATATAAGAAAAATATGGATTAAAGAAATATAATAATTTGGGCTAGCAGAATGGCTCAGTGGAGTAAAGGCACCGCCATCAAACCTGTTGACCAGAATTTAGATCTGTGGAACCCACATGCCGTATGCCCCGCCCCCTCCAAACACACAAAATAAACGTTGCTAAAGAGTCAAGTGTTCCTAAAAAAGTTTTTAATGTTAATTTTTTTGGGGGGGGGGTTGGTTTTTTGGTTTTTCAATACAGGGTTTCTCTGTGTAGTCTTAGCTATCCTAGACTCTTTGTAGATCAGGCTGGCCTCAAACTCACAGAGTCCACCTGCCTCTGCTGGTGTTAAAGGTGTTGCGTTGCCACACCCAGCTTAATGTTAGTATTTTTTTTTAAATCATTTACTGTGGTATATACTGTGCTTTTTACTTTCTGAGGTAAAAGGGAGTTGAGGTTAAATGTTGGGCATGAGCTGATTATCTTGTGTTGGCCCAGTGTAATCGCAAAGCTTCTTAATGTGAAGGAGACAGAGACGTAAGGACAGAAGAGAGGAGACCCTACTTTGCCCACTTTGTACTAATGGCCAAACCACACAGCATTCTCCAGCTTGGAGAAGAGGGGCCTGCGGGCTTGGCAGCACTGAAAGGGGTTTTGAATTGCTGACTGCTGAAACTGCAAGATGATTTCAGCTCATTTGTTACAGTAACCGTAGGCATTAAGAAGCACTATTTTAAAGTGATACAAGAGATTTTTTTTTCCTGCCTTTGGGAGAGAGTGGTCTTAGTTGAACTCAATAGGAAATACTGTCTTAATTCTTATCTGAGAAATGTTAAGCAGATGCCCATTTAAAAAGTTTTCTTTTGATTTTATGTAGTTACAGACTTTTGTGAGCTGCCCTGTAGGTGCTGGGAATTGAGTCCAGGACCTCTAGAAAAGCAGCCAATGCTCTTAACCTCTGAGCCACCTCTCCCTACCCCTAAAGCACCTGGGTAAAGTGCTCCTGCGCCAGGGTCTCAGCGTGTGCCAGGTTCACTTTTGAGTGGGTCGCCACCCCACAGGGGTCACATATTTACATTATGATTTATAACGGTAGCAAAATTATAGTTACGAAATAGCAACGAAAATAACTATGGTTAGGGGTCACCACAACATGAGGAACTATATTAAAGGGTCACAAACAAGATTAGGAAGGTTGAGAACCACTGACTTGATTATTTGGGATATCTGGCAGAGAACTGTAGAACTTACTGTGTAGGCCTAATAGCTGCCCTGGAAGTTAAGAGATCCACCTTAGGCCAGGCGTGGTGGTGCACACCTTTAATCCCAGCTCTCAGGAGGCAGAGGCAGTTGGATCTCTGTGGGTTCGAGGCCAGCCTGGTCTACAGAGTGAGTCCAGGACAGCCAAGGCTACACAGAGAAACTGCCTCAAAAAAACAAACAAAAAAAAAGAAAAAAAAGAGGAAAAAAAGAGATCCACCTTAGAAGCTACTAACCAAATCCATTCAGAACTCTCCAGGGGAGGAGACTGTATAAGGATCATCGTAGGCCATTGGTTTGGGAGTCAGACAACTTCACCTAGCGTTACATCTTACACTCTGATGGCTGAGCTTCTGTAACTATTTTCTTTGCTGGACTTAATACCAGATGTTCAGTGTTTTGAGACTTAAAGGACACCATAGATATATATGAGACCAAAAGCTAGCTCAAAGGGCTATTGATTGTGTTTCATTAGTTGTTTGATTTACTAAATTCCAAATTGTTAACGTTGGGAGAATCCTCTAAGAATACCTGATTTGAGGCCGGGTGGTGGTTGTGCATGCCTTTAATCCCAGCACTTGGGAGGCAGAGGCAGGTGGATCACTAAGTTTGAGGCCAGCCTGGTCTACAAAGCAAGTCCAGGATAGTCAAGGCTACACAGAGAAACCCTGTCTCAAAAATCAAACAACAAAAAAAGAATACCTGACTTGAGATAATGCTGAGTATAAGAATTTTGAAAACACTGATGTTCTTATTTGTTTGGTTGTTGATTGGTTTGGTTTTTCAAGACAGGGTTTCTCTGTGTAGTCTTGGCTGGGAATACAAGTGTCCACCACTGCTCCCAGCTGAAAATACTGGTGTTAACTTATTTTTGTGTTATGTGCTTGTCACGGTATCCCATCCCCCTAGATTCATGAGCACTATTTGAATTTCCAGAAGTGAAACTTTATGCACTAAGATAATTGTGTGAGATTGAAAAGGCTGCATGGACACTTACTTCCTACTGTCCAGAAAGAAACTGTCTCCTGAGGCTCAGCTTTCACTCCTTATTTATGTAGTTAAGAAAGTCACACAAGTTTGATAATGAAAATGTACTGCTATTTTCCTATTCTTTTAACTTGGAGAACTTAAACTATTTCTTAAGCACAGTGGTATTGTTGGCATCTTAAAAACCATCTGCAAGCCGGGTATGGTGGCGCACTCCTTTTATCCCAGCACTCTGGAGGCAGAGGCAGGCGGATCACTGTGAGTTCAGGTCTAGCCTGGTCTACAAAGCGAGTCTAGGACAGCCAGGGCTACACAGAGAAACCCTGTCTAGAACTCCACCCGACCCCCCTACCCCCCCCAAAAAAAACAAAAAACAAAAAACCAACCATATGCCAAAAGGGCATAGAAGCAAATGTACAGAAGATTCTGGGAGGACAGCCTGGATTCTGGTGCTGTGGAATATGATTAGTTATCCTGTGCTTAGCTGCGGTCTAAACCTATTAGAGTGATTTCACTCTGGTTTAGAATGCTAATGCATGACATTTTCATTTTCTAGATTCTTAAAACTTTATACGTTAGGTATGCCTGGTGCCCTTAGAGGTCAGCAAGAGATATTGGATTCCCTAGAAATGGAGTTGTGGTTGTCAGCTGACATGTGCTTGCTGGGAATCAAACCATAGACTTCTGCCAGAGCAGACAGCGCTCTTAGCCACTGAGCCATCTGTCTCTCTAGCCCCAGCATCTTTTTTTCTTTTTCTGTTTACAAAATACTTAAAATTTTTTTTATAGTATTTTGAAATCCCATACAAACTAATCAATGTCATTGTGGTGTTTCATACATAATTGTCCGCTCCCTGCCCCACCTCGACTGGTTTCCTTCCTTAGAGTCCTTTCTCCTGCCTTCTTTTCACGTGTATCCCGTCCCTTAGGATCTCTGTCCTCTTATGACCCTTTTCTAATTTCCTGACATAGTCACGATCACATATATAAGTAAATACACATAATTACATCATTTTTATATTTCAAGTTACGTATTTAAGCAAATACAGATATGCCAGCTATAGTATGGAAAAAACTGTACAAAATTGAAATCCAACTCCATTTTTTCCAAAGAAGAACACAGACAACACAAACCTTAACTTCCGTTTAGTTTGATTAATGTAATTTGCTATAAAAAAATGTAATGCACTGTAATCTTGTAACTAGAAATACACATTTAAAATTTGCCTATTTGAGACTTAACACTTAATTTTATTGTAAGGTTTTATACGTTGTGGAGAGGAGCTGTGGCATTTGCCATGTTAATAGTTGAAGTGCCCCTACTTCCTTTGGTGGGAAGTACTCCTAACTTCTCCCAGGAGGAGATGCCTTTACTCTAAGTTACTGCTCCACCGCCCACACCTTCCAGCGCCGTCACGTTACCGAGTTTTTTGGTTATCTGCTTGATTGAGAGGAAAGAGTGAAATTGTCTTGTTGGATCCAAATCCGTGTCTCCCTGTGCCTTCCTTTTCCCGGGACACTCAGTCTCCTGATGGTGGAGATTCTTGATACTCCAAAATCAGCATCGTTCCCTTAAGCAGTACAGTGTGTATGGCTCGTTACATTGTTGTTGGTATTGTGAGTGGAAGGTGTGCACAGTTCCTATGCAGATGTCACACAGTGGTGTGCACGGGGCTTGGGCACCTCAGGTTTCAGCACGGGGCGGTTCTCTCGTCAGCATGGGAGCAGTTACAGTGACAGGAGTAGCAGGTTTTGCTTTGAGTTTATGTAGTGTAAACACAGGCCAAGGTAAGTATAGTGGCTTTGGCTTGCTTTTGTTGTTTATGGAATAATACTGTGATTGAATATCTGGGAACTTCAGATTGGAGTTGGTGGTTTGGCATCTGGATCCTTTTGAAATTCCATTGTTTATCTTTCTGTCCACATTTCCCTACTTAGCAATTTATCACTGTAAGATTTTTTTGGAGTTGTTTTGTTTGTTTTGTTTTTCAAAAGCAGAGCTTGTTACTGATTTGATCTGAGAAATTTTTATTTGGTGTTCAGTGATTAATTTTATGTAACAGTCTCTAAAGTTTACTTTGTTATATGTTAGAGGATCTTGTGTCTTAGGCTCTTTCTTACTCTCATAAGTTATGTTTGTGTTTAATATAAGTGAATTTGTGAACTCCATCATGGATCAAATATGTTTTACCCAGAGGGATCCCTTACATAATCTTACTTGATTTTCAGGTCACTTGTACTAGAGAAAGACAGTCCTAGGTTATTCACAGAACTCACAGAAAGTTTCAGCACGCGTAGTTGTTAACCGACGCCATGCGGGAAGCAGTGCATGGTGGTCTGAAGTCACAGCACCAGTGCTGGTACCTGCAGTTGGCTAGAGTGACGCATGAAGTGAAAGGACTGGCCCCTCTGCTGTTCTGCCTGTAGTGCCCCTAAGGAACCAGTGCCCCGTGTCCATTGCCTGCTGTGTTTCTTTCTCTGGTTATAGTCTTATGATATCTTTTGTTGACAGAATTCTGCTTGGTCAGAGCCGTGATGGCATCGTGTTCAGCACTGATGACTACTTTCACCATCAAGATGGGTACAGGTACAATGTTAACCAACTTGGGGATGCCCACGACTGGAACCAGAACAGAGGTTTGTTTGGGCCAAGGCTCCGAGGATGGAGTGGTTTACTACGAGTCTAATCTAGGTTTTATTTTTGATTTAGACTTTTACTAGCTGAATGACTTTGACAAACTGTTAATAACCTGGAATCCTGTTGTTTTCCTTATGGAAGACATGATAGTAAATGCATTTGCCTTCTCTGGTCAAGATTATAAGAATTGGTGGCCTGGCCAGGCAGTGGTGGCGCACGCCTTTAATCCCAGCACTCGGGAGGCAGAGGCAGGTGGATCGCTGTGAGTTCAAGGGCAGCCAAGGCTACATTACACAGAGAAACCCTGTCTCAAAAAAAAAAAGGCGGGGGGGGGTGGTGGTGGCCTGTAAATAGTATACCAATATAAACTGATCAAATACAGGTGGGGAACATTTCAATAGGCTTTCTTTCTTTTTTTCTTTCTTTTTTTAAACCTTATGAATAATTCAGAGAATGCCTTTGTTTTTGTATTCTGAAAGTTATATTTCCACCCTGAAAAAATCTTAATTTTAAAAAATACATGTATTAGTCTTCCTCATTAATACTATATTATAAGAACCCTGTCTAATACTCCATATTAGAAGACATGAGTCAGTTTCTTTCCATCGTAAGTACTGGTCTCAGTCCTGATAGTACATTTTGAATCGTGTGGGGTTCCTTCCTTTAAAAAATGGCAGACTCCTTGGGGCTCAGAATGAGACCTAAAAGATGTGGACCTTTACTTTTTTTTTTTTTTAAGTCTATGAGTGCTCTGTCTGCATGTATATCTGCATGCAAGAAGAGGGCGTCAGATCCCAATATATACTTGTGAGCCACGGTGTAGTTGCTGGGAATTGAACTCTGGACCTCTTGGAAGAGCACACAGTTTTCTTCACTGCTGAGCCATCTCTCTAGCCCTGACCTTTTTCTTTCTTTTTTTTTTGAGACAGGGTTTCTCTGTGTAGCCTTGACTGTCCTGGATTCGCTTTGTAGACCAGGCTGGCCTCGAACTCACAGCGATTCACCTGGCTCTGCCACCTGAGAGCTGGGATTAAAGGCTCGCGCCACCACCACCCCGCCTAAATTTTTTGTTATTGCTTTGTTTGTTTTTGTTTTTTGAGATAGGGTTTTTCTGTAACTCTGGCTGGCCTGGAACTTGCTCTGTAGACCACTCAAAGATCCACCTGCCTCTGCCTACTGAGTGCTGGGACTAAAGGTGTGTGCCACCACCACCTGGCGGCTATGGACCCTTTAAAAAAAGTTTTCATTTTAAGAATTGTATGCATATGTTTTTTTTTTTTTCTGAGCAGGGTTTCTCTCTGTAGCCTTGGGTATCCTGGACTCACTTTGTAGACCAGGCTGGCCTTGAACTGTGTAACTCTGGCTATCCTGGAACTTGTTCTGTAGACCACTCAAAGATCCGCCCGCCTCTTGAGTGCTGGGGTTACAGGCGTGCACCACCCGCCCGGCTGTGTATGCATGTTTTACCTAGATGCAGATCCCTGGACCTGGAGTTACAGTGTGAGCCACCATGTGGGCGCAGGGAATTGAACTTGCATCCTCTGGAAGAGCAGCTAGTACTCCTAACAGCTGAGCCGTTGCTCTATCTCCAGTTTGTATTTGTTTGTTTTTAATTTTCTAAATGATTATAATGTGTATTGGATCTAGAACTATCTTTTAAAAATACATGTACTATAAGTTCCAAAAAACACTTTTGCAGAAAGTAAATCTCATGGTGTTTTAAGTGAGTTCGCAATTTTTTACTGTGTCACAAATAATGGTGATTCTCAGCCGCACGTCGTCAATGAAATGCAGGTTGGACGTGCCTCTTACATTAGGTTGAATTTAGTGGTTTGAGTCCTGTATATCAAGAAAAATTCATCTTTGCATTCAACTTTGTAAATTTTTGGAAGTTACTATATACACTGCTGTCATTAAGAAATGGCTCACTGTGACAGTGATTTCTCCCTCGTGGTCAAGAGAGGACACTGCAGTAGGGTGATAGACTTTAGAGGTAAAGGTGCCTTCTCCTCAGTCACATGCTTAAGGACCACGAGTCTCAAATCAGTTGAACTTGGTACTGAGCTACCTGACATGAAGTTTCAGTTGTGTCTTTCTTTTACACTAACATTTCAAATGCATCACTTAAATTTATTTATTTATTTATTTATTTATTTATTTATTTATTTATTTATTTTGTGTGGGGGGCATGTACACATGTGCCCAGTGTGTGTGGAGTGATTCTCTCTTCCGTCTTGCTTTGAAGCAGGGTGGCTCTTGTTTCTGTTGTTGCACTCGGTATCCCAGGCTAGCTGAACTGTGAGGTTCATGGCTGTGTTCCTGCCTGTGAGGATTCTGGGACTGCAGACGTGTGTCAGTGCCCCTGCTGGTTATATAGGCCGTAGGGCATGGGTGTAGGCTTTTAGGTTTGCGTGGCAAGTACGCTTCTGTCTGAGCCATCTCTCTCACATCATTTTTATAGAAATACCTACTGTTTTGACCTATAAAAGACATACTTACTGCCTTTCAGTGTTTTGTTACACCTTTCATTTAAAATTTGTTTTCTGTGTAAGTAAATTTTTGTTTCTTGTATTCCTAATCACCTGTATTTCCTGTTAGTGAGAATTGGGTCTAGACTGAGTGCTTCATTAGCTGTAAGTGAACAAAATGTTCCAAGATGGGTTTTGCAGTTGCTTGTTATTTTGTTTGTTTGTTTATTTTTTAAAATCAATATCAATCCAGAGAATGTATGCAGCATGTCTTGTATTTAATGGCACTAGTTGAAGAGATAATATAATTCTTTTGTTGCTGTTTTTTTAGGGGGTTGTTTATTTGTTTTTTGAGACAGGGTCTCTCTGTGTTAGGCGTGGCAATTTTTTGTTTTAAATGCAAAGTTGTATTATGTTTCTTAATTCTAAATAGTTAAATTTTACTTATATGTTTTTATTTCAGCAAAACAAGCTATTGATCAGGGGAGATCTCCAGTTATAATAGACAACACTAATACACAAGCCTGGGAAATGAAACCATATGTGGAAATGGTAAATAATAGACATGCATGGTTTTTATTTATTTTTATAAGATTTTCATATTCTGAAAGTTAGGCCAATACAATTGTTATTATTAAGAGATCTTTCCTTGTTTTCTAAATAGGTTTGTTTGGGTTTTAGTGTCTAAAAAATGGGAATGGTGTCAATGGTGATTGAGCGTGTCTATCTTCTTGGTCACTCCTGGACGTGAAGCTTGTAATTAGAATTCGTCCAGCTATGTGCTCTTAGCATTTTCCTAAGCCACAGTTTGCCAAGAAGCACTTTTCTTGGTTGAGCGGCCTCCCTGTTGTCAGGTGGACTTGTACCTGTGTGCCTTCTTTTCCTTAAGCATGTTCTCTGGGTTTTGTCTTTCCCTCCCCTGTGTAGGCCATAGGAAAAGGATACAGAGTAGAGTTTCATGAGCCGGAGACTTGGTGGAAGTTTGATCCTGAAGAATTAGAAAAGTAAGAGCATCATTTTTATTGAATCCCTGTCTTGCCTCTTTGGTGTGTCTTTGTGTGGTTGGTTTCTTTCTGGCTTTGCTTGCCGTCTTTGTTAGTTGGGAACAAGGGATGTGTTTTTAAAAGGAACACACTTTTGAAGAGCGTTGCCTTGTCAGAATTTATTAGCTATCTTTTGCTGACGTGCTTGGTACTTTTTCTTAATATGAATTCTTCTATTTAAGTTTATTGGCTGATTATGTGACATCAAGGCTTCTCCCTCCTCCCTGCACCATCATGTGCCCATTGTAGGCCCCATCGTCACCTTTGTGACTTGTGTTTTCATCCTGCTCTGACTTTACCATCTTTCCATAATTCTATCCCAAGTTGAGCTTTGCAATTGCATTATTCAGAACTTCCTTTTTTAAATTCCTTCTAGGATGGTAATGCACATTTAGCATGTTTAGTTCCCATTGAAGTTTGGGCTGCTATGTCATTTCAGACATCTTAGCTTGTCTGCTGCAAATTATGAGCAGTCATGTCGAATAAGAAAGAGTCTGCATGCCCTAGAGTCTGAATTGGTTGTTTTCTGCCCAGGAAAACAGAAGATTTGTGGGGTTGGTTTCTGGGTCATTCGGAGGTTTTGTTTTTCTTTTTTACATCATGTTGGGGAAATGAGCCCAGAGTGTCATCTGCTAGGCAAATGCTCTTCAGATCTTCCTAGACTTCAGACAGAGAGACTTGTGGGAGACTGGGGGCTCCAGCCCTGCAGCCTAGCTCATCCTCTGTTGGCCAGTGTCCTTCCCCCATGTCACTGCTTGTCTTGCTATTCTTTTCTTTGCCTACTTTTATTCACTTCCTTTTAGTAGCAGTTGTACTAGGTTTAATTCATATACCTTACAATTTACCTATATAAAGCAGTTTTTAGTATATCCATAGAATTGTGTGTTAGTCCCATTTTTAAACTTCCCTTTTCACTGTTTATCTTCCATCCTCACAACTGTTATTTTTTTTATTTTCTGGTGCTGTTGGTAGAACCCTAGTGTGTACACGCTAAACACATCCTGCTGTAACCTGCATCCCAACCTTGAGGCTCTCGTTCTGTGTGCGCAGCGCAGCTGCTTCCCCATCTTTGGTTCCTTTGACTACTCTGTCCTTGTGACTTGTGTGCTGTACACTGATGATACCTGGATGGCGTTGTTTGCCTACCAAACCATTTATGCTGGACTCAAGGAGGAAGAGGTGGAAATGTTAAACTAAAGGTGGAAATGTAAAACTAAAGAGAGTTGAGTCATGGCACGTAAATGACTGCCTGAGTAAACCATCCTATAGTTACGGCTTCATTTAAGTATGACAGGCTATTGTGACTTAATCATTAGGGCTTTTGTTTTGTTTTGTTTGGTCTTGAAACAGGTTTTCACCGTGTTGTCTTGGAACTCACTAGACTAGGTTGGCCTCAAACTCACAGAGATCTTCCTACCCCTGTCTCCCAAGTACCAGTATTAAAGACGTGTGCCACTACACCCAGCAAAGGGATTTCTTAATATAAATTAGCAGTCACTTAAACTGACATGTAGCATAATTTGAATTTTGGAGGAATTAGAATTAAATTACTAATTTGGGTATCTTGTGATTCGGTCATATTTAACCAACTTTATGAAGTTGTTTTGTTTTGTTTTGTTTTCCAAGACAGTTTCTCTGTGTAGCCTTGGCTGTTGGCTGTCCTGAACTCACTTTGTAGACCAGGCTGGCCTTGAACTCACAGCGATCTGCCTGCCTCTACCTCCCGAGTGCTGGGATTAAAGGGGTGCGATTAAAGGCTCGTGCCTTTATTTTTTATGTTTGGGATTGAACATTAGCCAAGCTAGTGATCTAACAGTAATGAGTTCCCCTAGTCCATTTCTTATTAATTTTTAACCTTGGGCTTCTTTATTTTTCCCTTCTGTCTTTGTTGTTGCTCTTAAACTTTGAGTGTAAAACATCAGATTAGAACCAGGAGTGGTGGCGCACACCCGTAATCCCAGCGCTCGGGAGGCAGAGGCAGGTGGATCGCTGTGAGTACGAGACCAGCCTGGTCTACAGAGTGAGTCCAGGACAGCCAGGGCTACACAGAAACCCTGCATCAAAAAACAAACAAAAAAATCCGGTTCCTATGTGTTATCATACTGTAGGAAACTATAAGAGTAAATAAACTTTCCAAAGGCCTAAGTGTCAAGAACAGTACAGTCTCTAAATCACTTTTCTCGTCCAAAACTCATATAGAAGAAAATACAGGAAAAGCTGGGCATGGTGGCGCACGCCTGTAATCCCAGCACTTGGTAGACCAAGACAGGCAGATGCAGATTTCTGTGAATTCTTGAGGCCAGCCCAGGCTGCATAGTGAGTTCCGGGAAAAGCAGAACTGCCTGGTGAGACCCTATCTCAAAAAACCCAATAGTAATAATAGTGATAATAAGTAATAAACCCTGCCTCAAAAGCTGGATAATTCAGTCATTAGTAAAATGCAAGAGGAAGTGTAACTAATAAATATTTTTCATTTTTTATTAAGCCTTAGGGAATCTGTTTCTTCTGTAATTCTCAAAACACAATCTCATATTATTTTTTTCTTTAAAATTTAAAATTTTTCCCCTGTTGAAATATTTTTAAACTTTTCATTTAATATATTTTAGTCATATTCTATCTTCTCTCCCAACTCCTCCCAGAGCCCACCCTCCAACTTCATGTTCTTTCTTTCTTTCTTTAAAAAAAGAAACAAAAAAACAAGGCAAATTTATGAAAACATCTTTTATTTTGCTGTTTACCTAATGTTTTCAGTGAGCCATTCCGTTGGAAGGTATAGTTGGTTAACTCAGTCCTCTGAACTAGCACGCATGAATCTTCTTATCACTTAGGCTTTTATCTGTTACTGTAAAATAGCTGACTTTCTAAACCTATGCTTTCTTGGGGAAAAAAAATAAAAAGACTTAAAGTCCTTTTCTGTTTTTCGGTAGGAGGAATAAACATGGCGTGTCTCGAAAGAAGATCGCTCAGATGCTGGATCGCTATGAGTTTCAAATGTCCATCTCTATTGTGATGAATTCAGTGGAGCCAACACAGAAAAGCATACAGAGACCCCTTCCTGTCCAGGGGGAGCCGAGGTGGGGAGGCGCTCTAGGCTCACAGAGTCAAGTGTCTGTCACAGATAACTACTGAGTGGCTGTTGAGGCTGATGTGTTGATTACTTTTGAGAACAAAGTAGTAAGCGTGTCTATTTGAATAGCTTCAAATAAAAAGAACCCACTTTGTAGCCTCACAAAGGCATTCCCTGCAAGTTGCTTAGATCTTAAAGCACAAATAAAATTGCATAAAATTGTATTTTAAATGCTTTTATAATCTTTTGTCATAACACTTCTGGTTATTGTGACTGGTAAAATGAAAAAAAGAACTAGGATTTTTTTTTCTAAAGCTGAATTTTAAACTAATTTTTATCTATTTTAGATACTGTTGAACTGCTTTTTTAATAGTTCATACTTTAAATTTTCATAAAAACCAATGTTTTCTTCTCATTACACTAAATATATAGAGATACTAGCTCTTTATAGAATACTTTATAGTTGATCCCTTTAACTTGGCATACCCGTGAGCTACGTTTCAGCTAATTCACCAGTGTGACAAAGTTAGCGCTAAGCCATAATTAACATGTTACTTAGTTCAAACAGAATTTCCCAGCACATGTTAGACAGAAGGTATGCTAATCATCTTATGAAGCCTGTGTATATATGACGGCCATTTCTACTGAGCTGGATTCAGGGGACCACCACAGAAAACTATATGAAGACCCTCTCCAGGGGCACAGAGGTGGGAGGCACGCTGTCTCAGGTTCACATGATCAAGTGATATGTGTACCCTTCTTGGACCATTCCCTACCCCTTTCTGACTGGAGTTGTAGGAAGGCCACAGGGGCAAGGCAAGTATAGACTTTAGAAGCCTGCCAGGTGATTCTGATAATGGTTCAGGATTTGTTGTTGTGGTTGTGCAATGTGATGCCATACAATTCTGACATAAAAATATTTTGGATGCTTGTTTAGCACCGATAAAGAATATTTCCTGTTATATGCGTGTTATTTCTCCTGGTTCTTATTCATACTATGGAGCCATCTCTGTTTCTTTCACTGAGTAGCTTCGTTTATTAGATTATATTCTTTTACTTAGAATTCAGAAACTTAGCTGTACTTCTTTTCCACCTTCAAGCACAACTTTGCCTAGTTGGTTCCTAGTGAAAAGTGCAAGGAAAGAAACTCCCACCTTACTAGAATACCTTTCTTTGCAGTATTATATACAGAGTCTTTACTCTCTGGTTTATTTTCTTAAGAAAAATTCTAGTTAATTAAATGTAAAATCAAAAGTTAATTTATTACGATCCCGTGTGTGCTTTGCATATTACTATTTCATGACCTTCAAACATTTTTCTAAATAACCTATCCTAAGTCATGTAATCTTTGTGTTATTTTAAAATGTCTTGCTTTTTTTCAAGTTATGAGACTGAAAACTAGATAGAGTATTGTCGGCTAGTGTTTTAATCATGCCGCTGTCCGTGTCTGAGACTGTGACTGCGGCTGCTCTGCACTGCTCTATGCTGCTCACATTCAGTAGGGCCTGCCCTGCCCTGTCTTCTCTTGTTCGTCTTAAGTAGACATACAGTAGGAATGTGCTGGCACATGTTCCATGTGTGGGTATATATGTATATACACATTATACATACCTTTTAACATAAGATTGCTTTTTAATTTAGATTTGTGTTTTCTGGTGTATTTAGATTAGCACAGTTTGAAAATCATACTAGAAGATTAAACTTGGGGCTAGGTGAAGCAACTGTGAGAGATGTGTGTCTTTATGAAACTTCACGTGGGACTGGAGAGACGGCTTGGTGGGAAAGAGCAAGCGCTCTTCTGTTGGACCCAAGTTGGGGCCCAGCACGCATGCAAGGCGGCGTACAGCCACCTCTAGTTCCAGTTCCAGGGAATCCAGCACCACCAGGCTCTGTGTATGCCTGTACGCATGTGTGTAGACTTACATGTGCACGCACAATTCAGAACGCTGCACTTTAAAGGCGTGGCACTCTGAATCTAGTGTTTTCAAAGAAGCTCTTAGCTATTAAACTTTTCTTTTTTTTTTTTTTTAATAGACTAGAAGCTTGCCTTTGGGAGCTACAGAATATGAATAAGTAAATTTCAGGATTTTTTTTAGCAGTCAACTTTATCTCCATTTCTATTATCAGTCAGCTTAGGAGACAGGTAAGCAGATCTCTGAGTTTGAGGCCAGCCTGATCTTCAGAGCGAGTTCCAGAACAGCCAAGGCTACAGAGTGAGACTTTGTCCTGGAAAACCAGAAAAACAAACAAAGTCATTCAGAGATTTGATTTTTTTTTTTTAAAGATTTATATATTATTATACAGTACTCTGCCCCCTTGTACGCCTTCAGGCCAGAAGAGGGCACCAGATCTCATTGTAGATGGTTGTGAGCCACCATGTCCTTGCTGGGAATTGAACTCAGGACCTTTGGACGAGCATCCAGTGTTCTTAACCTCTGAGCCATCTCTCCAGCCCTCATTCAGAGATCTTAATCATTTCCATTTAATTTTTTAATATTATGAATTCTTTTTGAGGCAGGGATATCAGCATTCTCAAAGACACTTTAAAAGTAGAAAATCACTTAATATTTTTACTAAAATCAACTAATGATAAGACAGTGGGCACTAAAAGCCAATAAAAAAATGTGAAACTTACCTGTTAATTTTTCAGCACGTTTTTCATTTATTTGAATGTAATTTTAATGCTCCTCGTGCCACCGCTCACTATAATGTGGTTCCTGCTAGTGTTGTACTTAAGATGCATCACACAGCTTCTGTTCTAATTCAGTGGATTGGTTTTAGCTTTTGAGTAAAATCAACTACTATTGGATAAACACATTTGTCTTTGTTATAGCCTTGTTGGTAAAGCACTCAGGATAATGCAGATAAACTTGGGCACCGCTTCTCAGTTAGATAGTTTTATTTCCATTATTTGCCACCCATTAAAAAAACATTGTTTTAATACATTTTTATATCTTTAAAAGTAAAATTATAAAATAAAATAATTGAGTTTATTATTGAATTGACAGTTGGTTTAGGTACTTGAAGTCTTATCTAATTAATACAGATTATTGAACTTTATAGTTTTACATATTGATGCATTTTGAAAGGATTCATAATTTCAACTGAATTTTTTAGTGTTCAAATTTTCTTTGAGGTGTTTAAATTTTTATTAGAGAATAATATTGACATGCTAGGCATGGTGATGTGTGCCTTTAGTCCCAGCACCAACATGCAGAAGCAGGCATATATCTTTGAGTTCAAGGTTAGCCTGGTCTATATAACAAGTTCCAAAAATATCAAAGTTCAAAAAACCAAGTTAAAAAAACAAATATTGGCATATCAATTTTTATTTTGTTTTTAAATAAGGGTACCACTAAAACAATAGCTTTTAAAAAAAACCCAATAGCTTCTTTGTATGCATGCCAGATTTTTTCTTTTTTCTTTTTATAATTTACTTAATTTTATTTTATGTGCATAGGTGTGAGGGTGTCAAATGCCCTGGACCTGAAGTTACACGTAGTTGTGAGCTGCCATGTGGGTTCGGGAAATTGAACCCAGGTCCTCTGGAAGAGCAGCTAGTGCTCTAACCACTGAGCCATCTCTCCAGCCCCCGATTTTTTTCTTCAGACTGTCCTCAAAGTAGCAAAGAGTTATGTTTGTTGAAATAGATTGTAAAAGAGCCCCTAGTGATTGTCTGTTTTGTTCTCCTTTTGTTTTGTAAAGCAATAGTTAGATTGACTTCCATTTACTTGATTGAAATTGTCATGGTTTTGTTTTATGTGTGTGCTTTGCTTCCATTTATGCATGCGTGCATGTATGTGTGCGTGTGCACCATGCATGCAACACCCAAGGAGGCCAGAAGCAGGCATTGAATTCCCCTGGAGCTGGAGTTGCAGATGGTTGTGACCGCCATGTGGGTGCTGGGAACTGAACCTGGTCCTCTGCAGGAGCAGCCAGTGCTCTACCAATGGAGCCATTTTCTAGCTTCCACATTGTCAAATTATTATTATTTATTATTATTATTACATTGCCAACTTTTTTTAAACCTAAAAAATTTTCCCTGTTTGTGCTTTGTAAATTTCAGAGGAAAGCCAGGCATGGTGGTGCACACCTGTGATCCCAGTACTCAGGGAGGCAGAGACAGGTGGATCTCTGTGAGCTCCAGGCCAGCCTGGTCTACAGCGAGTGCAGGACAGCCAAGGCTAACTCATGGAAGAGTGGCTATAGCTGACAGTGTCTGGGTTATAGTGAGCAGAATGTGTGTGTGAATAGTGATCAGAGCAACCGCCTCATGGAAATTCGTAACTGTCAGATTGTGTACAAGAAAAAGAGGGTCTTGTGTTGCAAGTAACTTTTAGTGTCTTGTTTTGGGTTTTGTATGTTTTAATGGCACCAGTATATGTTTGCATGCATGCATGTGTGTGCCTGTGTCACCGCACTCAGACGGAGGTCAGAGGACAGCTTAGAACAGGTGGTTCTCTCTTCTCCCGCGTGAGTGTCTGGGATCAAACCCAGGGAGTTGAGCGTGGTGAAAAGTGTTTCTACTCATTGAGCCATCTTATAAGCCCACAAGACAATTCCTGGAGAAAAGGTCAACAGTGAAGAGACTGATTCTTATCTTTTATTTAAAAAAAAAAAAAAAAAAAGATGTGGTTTCATGTCACCCACAGAGGCTTCAAACTCATTGCATAACTGAGGATGACTGAAACCCCTGGTCCTCCAGCTGCCACCTCCCAGCTGCTAAGATGGCGGGCAGCCCAGGCACCTCCATTCTCCCTTGGACTGGAGAATTTTAACTGATTGGTTTTTTCGACTTGGAGGTTTTAGTCATCTATATTAGGGTAATCTGGTTTTCTTTGAAGAGTCCTTATTGGTAACCCTGTCACATTTCAGGAGTGGTCCTGCGATGGTTACATCCATAATCCACCTCTCAACACATGGCATGTTAACTTATCTAAGCTGTACTAAAAATAAGTATTTTACGCAGCTTGGGCACAGATGTGCTGTAGGCACTAACCTTAGAACTAGACAATACCACATTAGCCAGCACTGCACCTGTTTGCTGGGACCTGAGAACAGCGTGTTGAGGGTAATGGTCTGGGATTTGTTTGCTTGGTTTTTGTTTTGTTGAGACAGGGTTTCTCTGTGAAGCCTTGGCTGTCCTGGACTTTCTTGTAGACCAAGGCTGGCCTTGAACTCACAGAGATCCCACCTGCTTCTGCCTCCCAAGTGCTAGGATTAAAAGCATGCACCACCACAACCAACTGGTAGTCTAGCCCTTAATAATTGTTTTTCTTACTCATTTTTAGAGTTAAAACACTTCTTGTAAATGAATGGGAAGAGTGAGTTTTGTAGAAGCTCCTGGATTCTCTCATTTGCATCTGTGGTTAAACATGTGTTTACACTTAGTAGGATTGGTTAAAGGGCTGGGGTTTGGGGGCGGTGTTGTATTATAGTCCTAGTTGTATTTACATATGAGAACTTCAAGGTTTTACTTTTAGGGTTACTAAATTAATCTACATCTAGTAATTATAATTATACCATCTCCAGTTGGAATTCTGAACTCGGGGGTTGGTTTGTTTGGTTTTTTGTTTAGGAAATACGCTCTCTGTTTTTTCTTAATGGCTTTAGAGGTATGTTTCTTTTCTTTCATATAGTTCTTCTCTGTATGCGCTTTGCTTTTCTTCTTTTTTCTGCTTAACAGTCTTCCTGTGACCACATGGCGTTCTTAGTGAGGATGGGTAAGTGCCTGGTGAAACTATGTGTTTGCCTTTTCCTTCCTGTGTTCCACTGGGGTCAGTGTCGCATGAACCCCCTGGTGGCCACACCTCAACAGTTACTCTCCTGACCCTGTGGGTTAGTACAGTTTTGATATGAAATGCTTATTTGAAAGGTTTAATTTTAAAATCTATCATTGTGATACTCATTGGTTGAGAGTCTCATAAACATGATGTAATAAGTTGATATGTAGATTTTGGGGGAATTTTTTTGGCAACTGAGTATGGGAGATTTGAGTTGATAGGTGGATAGGTGGCAGCTGCAGTCTAGTGTTACAGAGCTCACAGTTAGCGAGAGCTGAGCCTCCTCCAGTGCTGCTGCAATGAACCTTAGCTTACTGACGTTTGTGTAAATGACTGCAGTGTTGAGCCATAGCCCTAACACGGGCTTTTATAAAAAGAAACAAGATCTTAAGTTAAGTGGTCTATCCTATATGTATTTCTTTAGTGAATGGAGAATTCAAATCTAGGGGGGACTGTATCCCATGTTATATTTTGCCACACAGTCCTCTTCTCAGTTAGGATGTTTTCCTCAAGGCAGAGAAATTCTGGTGGAGAATTTGGTACATCTTTATAGTACTTTTCATTCACAGGAATAGAAGCTATGTTTACATTTCGATCAAGTTGAATGATTAAATCTGTAAGTAGTTATTTAGAATTCAGTTTTTGAAAAGTCAAAATTGACAGTAGAGAAATTGATACTATTTAATGTTTAAATATTTTATACAGTTATATTGATATAAAAATGTTAATATTTACTATTGTGCTTTTAATGTTTAACGTTCATTTTAAAATTTTTTCTTATTTAAATTCACATTTCAAATGTGTAGTATTCAATAAATGGATTGTTAAATTACATAAATTGGGTTTTTTATTCATGCTTAATTTTCAGACAGCATTCTCTAAAATACGACATTATTTATACATGGTTTTATTTATTTCCCGGTTTGCCTTTATTTTCCCTTTTTGATGTTTTAAATTAATTTCTAAAAATTAAAGAATAGAGGCAATTTCTTAAGTTTGCTTTATAAATAAGATGGAATTAATACATTCTATAAGGAAAATGTTTATACACTGGAGAATTCTTTTGAGTATTTGACTTTGTTTTAACTAAAATAAATTAATGGACTGGGCTTCACTTCTTTTTCTTAGTTGCTTAAACGTAGTTTATGGTAGTTTTGTATCGTTTCTTGATGACAATGTGGGTTTTGCTTTGAGTAGGAACATGAAAGAAGGGATGAATGGCACTGGTTTTATGAATGGATTATGCTAACTTAGAAAACTGGAAAGCAGTGCATGTGGTGGTATTCTTCATGGAAAATAGTAACTGTAACACTGGCTGCAGGTGCAGTTGTAGTGTTTTATTTATATTCCAGCTGAAATACAAGCATAGGTCATGGGCTAACATTTTTAGGTAATTAAAAACAGTGAGTAATGATACCTTAAAATTCTAAGGGATAATATTGTTAAGAATAGTATCCCCACTTCCTTTGTGTTTGCTGATTAAAAGTCATAGAGGCTGGAATGAAATAGTAAAGGTGTTGTGGTGTCTTCAGAATTTCAGTGCCACAGAAGCTGAGATCTTGTTTCTTCCTTCATGTCTGTGGTGTCTGTGTGGCTTTGCTCTTTAACGTGTTAGGGCTCAGGATTAGCCACACTGACCACTCGAACACAAGACTCAGATTGATAGAAGTTTGTTTGAACGCTGAGCAAGAACTGACCAGACGTGGTCACAGTACAAATTCAGGAATCAGACTGTGACTCGGGTCTGTTTCTAAGGCAGGCTTTTTATAAGAAAAATAGTAACCAGGTAACAGCCAGGTAACCAGGTGGGAAGCAAGAGGGAAGGCAGCATTACATTATTTTAATTAGCTAAACCCAAGAAGAATTGATTTTGTTCTGAGCACAATGTGCCCAGGTGGCTAGACAAAGCATTTTAAGCTGATTGGCTGAGATTTAGGGCAGGGGAGCTCTCAGGGGCTTTCCAGCTCTCTAGGAGTAAGGAACATAGCAGGACGTTGTGGCCTTAACTATAGTAGAGCATCATTTATCTTTAACCCAAGCAGAACATTCTTTTATCATCTATTGTTTTATTCAAAGCAGCAAACATTGAATTCTGGTTTCAGACATGTAGGGCCTGAAAATTTGAATTTAATTTCACCTTGCGTTCAAAATAGAGACTGTCTTCTGATATGATGAGGGCGTTAGAGGAGCCACAGTTATGCCAGGAACTAAAGTCAGTCTCAGCAGAGGGGCTGGTAAGTGAAAAGTTTAAGCTGATTATAATATGGTCAACTATGAGACCTGGGCCCCGGGCTTCTCCCGGAAACATTGATAAAACAGGGCGGCTTTCTGGGGAGTTTGTTATGTCTGTCACACTTGTGACTGCATGTGTCATACCAAGCCTTTTCTCCAGACTGATGGTGCCGAGAGTCCTTAGAGGTGACTGTTAGCTGTGAGCAGGTCTTAGCACAGCAGTCAGGACAGCAGTGTTGACCCTTTGGGTGATGCCTTTTAGGTCTTGTCTGGTTTTCAGCACTTTCTTAGATAAATCTTAAAAAATCCAGGTTGTTTTCCTGATGTTAAGTGATCCACCAAAAAGTTCATTAACACTTTCAAAAGTTCTCCAAAGGACTGGGCAAAGTGCTCCTCATTATAAACCTCAAAGCAGAAATTACCTCTGCCCCGACCTCCCCCAAAGCCCCCAGAGTGTGAACTTTAAACATACATTTGTGTGACATTGAAGATTGAGTATTTGCGATGCACATGTTTACATAATTAATTATCTTTAAAACACATATAATTGCTGGGCATGGTGGCGCACCCCTTTAATCCCAGCACTCAGGAGGCAGAGGCAGGCGGATCGCTGTGAGCTCAAGGCCAGCCTGGTCTACAAAGTGAGTCCAGGACGGCCAAGGTTACACAGAGAAACCGTGTCTTGAAAAACCAAACAAAAAATACCCCACATATAATCAGTTATTATTTAGCTGGTTCAAACTAGTGAATCCCAATTTAACGTTTTTTGGTCATTTTATTGTCTTAACTTTTCAAATTGTTCATTGGTTGTGATTTTAGTCGCAAGTAACTATTATTAAGCGTTATGGTGTCTGCCTGCCCCTTCAGTAGAGAGTGGCTCTCTCCTCACTAAGGCTTCAGTGCTGCGGCTCTCTCACCTTGTCAGGAATGGCTGGTTATCACCTGGCCGGTCTTCTTCTCGCTTCAACCTCTCCTTTGTTCCTGAGATTTTCACTTCAACATTTAAACACAATCAAGTCTCTGTTAAATCTTTTGGGGGATGGGGTGGAGGATTGGTTTTTAAAGACAGGGTTGCTCTGTGTAGCCCTGGCTGCCCTGGACTTACTTTGTAGACCAGGCTAACCTCAAACTCACAAGAGATTCACCTGCCTCTGCCTCCCTGAGTGCTGGGACTAACAGGCCTGGGCCACCATGCCCAGCGTTATCTTTTTTTCTTAGCATAATTCACTTGCTTGTAAGCCTCAAACAATCTATTTAATGTCTTATTTCCTCATTTGCTACTGATTATTGTCACCCATTTCCACTCTCTCCTTTTACTTAATTGACTTACAAGTCTCCAGAATTTCCATTATATTGAGAAGTATTCATCACCTGCCCTGTTTGACTATTTTGAGGCATTTAAGTTTTGACCCTTTTCATTAAGATATTTGGCTTTGCCAGTAGATGGAGGCACACACCTTTAATCCCAGCATTTGGGAGGCAGAAGTAGGCAGATCTCTGAGTTCAAGGTCAGCCTAGTCTACAGAGTGAGTTCCAAGATAGCCAGGGCTACACAGAGAAACCTTGTCTTGAACAAGGAAGGAAGGAGAAAGACAGGGAGGGAGGGAGGGAGGGAACCAACCAAGATATTTAGCTTTAGCGGTAAAGCACTTCTTGCCCAAGCATGAGGACTTCAGTTCAGTTTCCAGGACCTGTCTAAAGGTAGAAAGCAACCATCTCTGTTCAGTTGTTCTCTCACCTCCACACGTGTGCTGTGGCACACCTCACCCCACTCCATTATAGTAAACGAGGCGGCACAGCAGCTCACAGTGTTCGGTACTCATCTAGAGGATCAGGATTTGGTTCCCAGCACCCATATCACACACACACAAGCTAAAGAATATGTTTTGCATATGCTATATACATGGCATTGGGGTTTCTGCTCATAGCTCTAGCGATGTCTCTTCGTCTTCCTTGCTGCCTTCTATCCTCTTTCTTACTCTTTGACTTTGGAATTCCTTACGTTTCAGTTCTAGACAGTTTCTTCTTACTCTCACCCTCTCCAGGTTCTCATTTGGATGTAGTAGTCATATGTCTGCCTCCCCTCCCCCTTTGCCACACTATAATTTTTATCTACAAAGCAACTAGTTTAATCTAAATTAAGACTCTGGAGCTGGGACTAAGTAATGTATATGTATTTTCATACACATTAATTAAAAACTACATAATCTGGTTCTTGGTATTTTTCTTTTGGACCTCATTTTATGTCGGTTCTCGTGTGCAGTATTACTGCCCATTCAGATATGTTCGGCTTGTCTCTGCTTTAAGCACTAGCCATTTTCTCTGCTTGGAGTTCTAATTTCCTTTCCTCCCATGGCTGGAACTTTCTCAACATTCAGGTATCAAATGAAATATCACCTATAGGAGAGACCTTCCCTGACCCAATCCAGAATAAAATGACCCACCCGTTCCCTCTTTACACTGTCCTATTGTCATAATACTATTAAGCATTTAGTTTTGAAATAGTTTGTCACTATGCTGCTGTGGCTGGCATTGAACTTGATACGATGCCCCTCCCCCCTTCCCCCTCTCCTCTCTGTCTCCCTTCTGTCTCTCTCCTTTCTTCTTGGTTTTTTAATACAGGATTTCTCTGGGTATCCCTGGTTGTCTTAGATCTGCCTGGCTCTGCCTCCCGAGTGCTGACATTAAGCTGTGCGCCACCACCTCCCGCCTCATTTTCAATCCATCAAAAGGAATTTGAATTTTGTTATTACCTAAAATATCTCTTGAATGTGTTTTTAAACAGCCAGAATTTCACAGGTGTTCATAAAGGGAACACTCGGGTTCACTGCAGCCCCTGGGTCTTTTCCCGTCCTGTAACCTTTTCAGAATAAAAACCTAATTGTTTCCCCACAGTTCTTAGGACAAACTGATAACCATGATGTGGTAATTGAGATGCTGGATTACATCATCCCACTCTTTGACCCACCCGAAGCCTGAGCCTTTTCTTTGTCTTTACTGTCCCCGGAATGTACTGGCCTGTCTCCTCTTCATCCAAGTTTCCATACTCTTGCTGTGTGCACATTCCAGGGATGGTGAATCTCAAAGGACGTCTTCACTCTGTTGTCATGTGCTCCTTTCTTCTTCTCTTGCCTGTGACCGCACCACTAACCGCCGGCTGCCTTTAGCCCTGAGTCAGGGTTTTCTCAGTCTTGCCCCGCATCACACGAGCAGCTACCATGTTGGCTGGAAAAAGTATTACTCGTTTTCAGATATAAGTGAAGATCAGTTGTTCTAACTTAGTCCAGTTTGTTTCAGGCTGAGCTGTGATTTCCTCGGGCATACATTGAAATTCTCGCCTCTGGTACTCAGACTGAGCCTGCATTTGTACATAGTTCAATAAGCAACTGAGACCATATCCTTCCCAGGGCTGCACGTGTGAAGACACCAGGGGAAGACAATCAGATTATTTACAAGCAAGAGCAGTATGTGCTCTTAACCTTTGATGCATCTCACCGGGCCCCCAAATTATATTAGTATGTTTGTAAAAAACAGATGCATTCATAGTGATGGATCTAGAATTTTAAGTTTTGTTACATTGTAATATGGTGTATTTATACCTGTGCCACACTGTGCACATCAGGCAGGAGATAGGGCAAGCATGTGTGGTGGTCAGGGATGACTTAGGAGAGTCAGTCTCTCCTTGTTACATAAACTGACAACATGTGCACTTCATAGTATGGTTAAGGGGCTAATTTTAGTTGTGGGTACAAAAAGAACAGCCAAAATCATATGGAAGAGTCTAGAGCAGAGAGAGAAAGATGCAAACTGAATGTGGCCAGGGCTGTCTGCAAGAGAGGGGAGAATATCACGGGAATAGAGACCGTAGAAAACTTAGTGAGAATAGCAGGGTTATAAGGAGAATGAGTAGCTGGGGGCGGGGACGCATGTGACCTGGAGGGAGGTGAGGACAGGATGCTAGAAAGGTCTCTGAAATGCGTAGCAGGTACTCCTGTGACTGAGGGAGCCTGGAGCCAGCATGAGCTTTGGTGTGCTAACAGGCACCACAGGGAGCCACATGTCCCTTCTGCCAGAGGTCAGGGAAATGGCTCCTTTTAGTAGAGGGGAACCAGTTTCACAAGCCCGCGAGGAATGCAGGCTTTTATCTGACCACAGAAACCCTGCCATAGTCCAGGTTGAGCTCATTTCTGGGTATTTGTACTGCCTTTTGAAGTTTGCGGAATTGGAGTTCCTTTGGACCTGGCACTTAACACCGTGTGGGATCAGGGTCAATTTCAGGATGTCTGATTGCACTGGCGCCTTTACCTGTTGAATCTCTTGCCAGCCCTAAGCTGAGAGTTGTGAGTTGTGAGTTGGTGTGGCCTGATGTCTTTTTGCTACTCATAGTAAAATATGTCAGAGGTACGTTGAAGCAGGACTTATTAAGGCCAGAAGAACTGAAACTTGAAGAGTCAGAACAGTGCTCAGAGGCTGGGCGGTAGTGGTGCGCACCCCTTTAATCCCAGCATTTGGGAGGCAGAGGCAGGCAGACCTCTGAGTTTAAGGCCAGCCTGGCCTACAGAGTGAGCTCCAGGACAGCCAGGGCTGCTACACAGAGAGGCATTGTCTCAGAAGAAAGAAAATGCTCAGACTATGTTTGAAAACTTACAAAGAATATTATGGAGACACCATCAGGTTGTAGCTAGATACTTGTTTGCTAAGAGGTTGCATGGACTGTGACGTGCGGGTCTAAACAGCCATGTCAGCAGAAGCCGGTGCAAGTCAAAAGAGAGAGAGAGAAGGAAGGCCTCGTGCCAGTGGGACTGCTGCCAGCGGAAGCTTCAAGGCCAGCGATGGTACAGAGTGAAAGTCTTTGCAGAGTTCAGGGATTCCAACAGGTGGGAGCGAGCTAGCTGTGAGCATGTGTCATTCTTATTCTTCAACAAAGGGAAGAACAATCCAGAACACTGGTTCTCAACCCATGAGTCATGACCCCTTTGGTGAGAGTTAAACAGCTCTATCACAGAGCTTACCTAAGATCATTGGAAAATGCAGGTGTTTACATTATGACTCATAACATTAGCAAAATGACAGTTATGACGTAACTATGAAAATGACTTTATGGTTGGGGGTCACCACAACACAAAGGGCCACAGCTTTAGGAAGGTTAAGAACCACTGATCCAGAAGATTGTCAGTAGGGCCACCATTGTTACCACAGGATCAGAGGGGCCAAGTCCTTGTAGGTAAGGCCACTTCCTAGTGTGGAAGAGGGTTGTTAGTGTCTCAGGCATAAAAGGCAGAGTTGCCATTCATATTAGAGTTTTCTTCCTTTCTTTTAAATGGTCCTTTAAAAAATTATTTATTTTTATGTACATTAGTGTTTTTGCCTGCATGTATGTCTGTGGATGTCAGATCTTGGAGCTACAGCTGGGAGCTGCCAGGTGGGTGCTGGGAATTGAACCTGGGTCCTCTGGAAGAGCAGTCAGTGCTCTTAACTGCTGAACCATCTATGCAGCCCCTTAAACAGTCTTACTAAGTAGCCTAGGCTAGCCTCAGACTAGCATGTCTCACTCTCCAAAATCATAGGATTATAGGTATTATTCATTTTATCTTGCTCAAAGAGAATTATTTGTGAGACTTAAAAATCTAAGGGATGAGAGTGTAACTCAGTTTGATAAGAGTGCTTGCCTAACATCCATGACGTCCTAGGTTCAATCCCCAGTTCCACACAAAGTTGGCCGTGGTGTTGGATGTAACCATAGCATTTAAGAGGCGGAGGTGGGAGGATCAGACATCATAGCCGAGGCTACAAAGGCGCTGTCTCAAAACTGTTACCACCAGTAAAAACAATGATGTCGTTTGCCTTACCTGGTTGCAGGACTCCCTGTGGTCTGCCATCCTCCTCCCTGTTGCTTGCTTTTGGGATGGGAATGTCACACCCTGTGCTTATCTTGCCACTTGAATTTTGGAAGAGAGAACTTTTCTGTTTCATCAGCTCATAGCTGAGCCCTGTGCTTATCTTGCCACTTGAATTTTGGAAGAGAGAACTTTTCTGTTTCATCAGCTCATAGCTGAGGGGAATTCTGCATTGGGACGAGCCGTGAGTCCAACCACACCTGATATTAATGGCATTTCGATGAGATTTGGATGGAAGAGTTGATAAAATGGGCCAAAATTGGGGGCTTCTTGGGATAGAGTCCTATGTATTTTGCGTGGCTGAAAGACAGATTTTGTTTGACCATAGGGCAAAGTGTTGTGCATTAGAGGATGTCCAGCCCCAGCCTCACATTTGTATGTGCGTGTTCTAATCCCTGTATTTAGCGTGTGACTGCAGGTGACTCTCACTGGCTAGGCTAGGCTGACCTGTGCCCCAGGACTGTGTGCTCCTCCGCAGTGCTGCGGTGACAGGTGCACACCGCCTGGGACTGTCTGCCTCTCCCCAGTGCTGCGGTGACAGGTGCACACCTCCTGGAAGTGTCTGCCTCTCCCCAGTGCTGCGGTGACAGGTGCACACCTCCTGGGACTGTCTGCCCCTCCCCAGTGCTGCGGTGACAGGTGCACACCTCCTGGGACTGTCTGCCCCTCCGCAGTGCTGCGGTGACAGGTGCACACCGCCTGGGACTGTCTGCCTCTCCGCAGTGCTGCGGCGACAGGTGCACACCGCCTGGGACTGTCTGCCCCTCCGCAGTGCTGCGGCGACAGGTGCACACCGCCTGGGACTGTCTGCCTCTCCGCAGTGCTGCGGCGACAGGTGCACACCGCCTGGGACTGTCTGCCCCTCCCCAGTGCTGCGGTGACAGGTGCACACCTCCTGGGACTGTCTGCCCTTCCGCAGTGCTGCGGTGACAGGTGCACACCGCCTGGGACTGTCTGCCCCTCCGCAGTGCTGCGGTGACAGGTGCACACCGCCTGGGACTGTCTGCCCCTCCCCAGTGCTGCGGTGACAGGTGCACACCGCCTGGGACTGTCTGCCCCTCCCCAGTGCTGCGGCGACAGGTGCACACCGCCTGGGACTGTCTGCCCCTCCCCAGTGCTGCGGCGACAGGTGCACACCGCCTGGGACTGTCTGCCCCTCCCCAGTGCTGCGGCGACAGGTGCACACCGCCTGGGACTGTCTGCCTCTCCCCAGTGCTGCGGCGACAGGTGCTGCCCCTCCCCAGTGCTGCGGCGACAGGTGCACACCGCCTGGGACTGTCTGCCCCTCCGCAGTGCTGCGGCGACAGGTGCACACCGCCTGGGACTGTCTGCCCCTCCGCAGTGCTGCGGCGACAGGTGCACACCGCCTGGGACTGTCTGCCCCTCCGCAGTGCTGCGGCGACAGGTGCACACCGCCTGGGACTGTCTGCCCCTCCGCAGTGCTGCGGCGACAGGTGCACACCGCCTGGGACTGTCTGCCTCTCCCCAGTGCTGCGGCGACAGGTGCACACCGCCTGGGACTGTCTGCCTCTCCCCAGTGCTGCGGTGACAGGTGCACACCGCCTGGGACTGTCTGCCCCTCCCCAGTGCTGCGGTGACAGGTGCACACCTCCTGGGACTGTCTGCCCCTCCGCAGTGCTGCGGTGACAGGTGCACACCGCCATGCCCAGCTCTTTCTCCTCTGGGTTCTGCATATGGAACTCAAGGGTCTGTGCCTGTGAAATGTATGACTCATCTTGCCAGCCCTAACTTGTGAAGTTTCAAAACGTCTCCTGCGGCTCTTGTATGCTTGCGTGAACTAGTGAATACAGTGTGCACGTGAGTGCTGGGAATAGAACAGTGGGTTCTTACGTCCTCCTTCCACCCTTGAAATTAAGCTAATGTGACCCAACAGTGCTCTTCATACGTGTCTCTCACTTCTGTTAACAGCAAGGTGGCTTAGTGGGTGAAGGCCTAGAGCTCACACAGTGAAACCAAGTTGCTCTCTGACCTCCACACTTGGAGTGGCATGACCCAAACACATATACACACACATGCACACATGTGCAAATGCGCACAAAGTAAATAATTGATAAACTTGTTTTGAGGGGGTTTATTTTTGGTTGGTTTGGCTTTTTGAGTCAGGGTTTCTCTGTGTAGACCAGACTGACCTCGAACTCACAGAGACCCACCTGCCTCTGCCTCCCTAGTGCTGGGATTAAAGGCATGTGCCATCACTGCCTGGTATAAACTTGTATTTTGAAGGCAAGAGATAATTGAGAAAAGCCTGCTGAAAGCTCAGATAAGCCAAAAGCTGGTCTTGTACCAAGCAATCAGCCATGACCAGAATGCAAAATAAAAGATGGTTTTTGAATTTTTAAAATAATTCCAAGGTATTTTTAAAAGGTATTTTATGGGTGTGACTGTTTTACCTGCATGTGTGTTGGGGCACCATGTATGTGCAGGTGTCTGTGGAGACCAGAAGAGGGTGTAGACCCTGGAACTGCAGTTGAGAGCTGTCAAGCCACCATGGTTGGCAGCTGAGCCCAGCTGTGCTTTGGATGAGCAGCCTGTGATGTTAACCACTGAATCTCTCCAACCCCTCCAAAATAAGTGTTCCGTAAGAAAATTATAAAGTGGCACTCCAGTGCACACATGACTTTTAGCTACTTGCCCTTCTGATGATAAAAAATGTGATGTGGATAGATCAAACTAGCTGCAACGTTCCATTAGGCGTGGCCCTAACATGCTTCAGTTCTACCAAAGCAGAGTGGGGAAAGGTGACAGCAGAGGTTGCTTGCAGCTGCAGTGCAAAGTCTGAAGCCAGCAGAAGTTGGTTCACAAGGACAAAGGACAGACGGCATCTCTAAGAAAAGTGCAGGCACAGCAGCAAGTGTTGACACAGAAGCTGTAGCAAGTCATCTGGAACACCTAGCTAAGGTGAAGGGGCCACAGTGAAGTCACTCCCTGGAAGAGACACCATGCAGCACTTTCATTGCTTTTGAAGACCTGGGTAAGGTCTTCACTGTAAGTAAGGTTTCCTGATGGAAGAAAGGGCTGCATGTGGCTTTCATAGCTATTCAGAAGCCCTGGCTTCAAGAGCTTCCGTGATGACCTAACTGTCTCTTCAGGGCTTCTGGAAACTGGTGGCTTTTAAGTTGAACCTAGCACTTGCTACTAAATTCAGAAGTCCTGGGGCCGTTAGTCATGTGGGAGCTACCCTGTCTGTGCTGAACAGATGGATCAACAAATGATAGAGCCGTAATAACAAGGTTGTCCGGGTGGAATAAGCAATGTAGCAACATGGGTATGTTAGTGTTTCATCCTAAACGCTTATTGGTTTAGTCATCAAAGTCTGTGGCTCTGTTGATCTGTGTACGATCACTTTTTTAAAAAAGATTATTTCTTTATTATGCATGCATTGCTCTCGTGTGCCTGCAGGCCAGAAGAGGGCACCGGATCACACTAAAGATGGCTGTGAGCCACCATGTGGTTGCTGGGAATTGAACTCAGGACCTCTAGAGGAGCAGCCAGTGCTCCTAACCTCTGAGCCATCTCTCCAGCCTGTATGATCATGTTTTCATGCTGGAAGTACACCAAGTATGGGCAAAGGAGAGATGCTGTGAAGGCCCAGAAGAGTACGTTTTCCCGTTTCATTAGATTTATCAAAGTTACTTGTAGACAGGAATTAACCTATAGAATAATTCAATTTCTGATATATATGTACCTTTAATTTTTTTTTGTTTTATATATATCAGTGTTTTGTCCGCTTATATTTATGTGCATTACATGCATGTAATAGCTGTGTAGACCACAAGAGAGCATCAGATCTCCCCAGACCTGGAGTTACAGGCCATTGCGACCCACAGTATAGATGCTGGGAACTGAACCAAGGTTCTCTGAAAAGAGCAAGTTCTTTTAACTGCTGAGCCAGCCCTCCAGCCCCTATATGGGCCTTTTTATGTATCCTGGCAAGATTTTTTTTTCACCTACATTATATGGATCTTTAGTAGGATCTAATAAAGTTACTATCCTGTTTGAGGTTGTAAAGTTCAGATGCCTAGTTTATAGTTTATAATTCAGTATGATGGAGAGAAGAAAACATATTTAGAATTTTGTTGCTGCCGCTGTGTATCATGGGTTTGATTTAGCAGTGAGTAGCGGGGTGATGGCTTAGAAGCCTATTCCTGACAACGTGGTAGGATTGTTCCATGGAATAGTCTGTTGAGCAACCCGTACAGATCCTTTAAGGAAAACAAGGTTTTGGTTTAAAATCAAGCTTTGTATGGCATTCTCTTTAAACAAAAAACCAAAAAAAAAAAAAAAAACTATTAAAAAGTAAAGTAAAGCTTAATGAAAATAAGCCCTCTTGACTCATTTTTTCATGGAGGCCCTCCGCACATACCCCTTTAGAGTACATAATGTTCTGTGTGATATTCATGTACCCATGTGAAATTGCTAGTTAATTGCAGCCTGGGCTCCTTTGGATGAGTCATTCAAGATGGGAACATCAAATTGAGCAGATGCAGGCTCTGCTTCTATAAACAGCTGCGGAAGTGACAGGGTTGTCAGAAGAGTCAGGTGAGCAGGCATGTGCAGGAGGGGCAGGAGAGACACCCGCTCACCGGGTGCCAGCATAGAATCCTGTCACCCTGCTGGCTTTTTTTCTTTTCTTTTTTGTTGTTTGTTTGTTTGTTTGTTTGTTTGTTGAGACAGGGTTTCTCTGTGTAGTCTTAGCTGTTCTGGACTTGCTTTGTAGGCCAGGCGGGCCTGGAACTCACAAGTATCCTCCTGTCTGTGCCTCCCTGAGAGCTGAGATTACCCTCTCTTAAAACATAATTAGTAGGTAAGATACATAGCATTAGTAGCAAGATGTGGATCAGTTCTTGTCTTTAGAATTGATATGGACCTCTCTAGAAGTGTGTTTGGGGGAGGGCGGGGTGGGGAGAGGGAGAGAGAGAATATAAAGATGTGTAGGTCTGTGACTATAATCCAGGGCTCATACATGCTAATGACATACCCTACCACTGTGCTACATCCCCAGTACACCAAGAAATGTGTGGTTAGTCACATGAGTCCATCCATTTTGGAAGCCACACAGGTTTGCTGAAGACACGGAGCTCCTGATGGATCCCCATGGTTGAAGCCTCTAAGACAGCCAGAGTAAAAAGGTCAGCACCACATGTTGTGCTGGGGAAACCCAAGCCGAGAGCACAGGGGAAGAGGGCATGAGAGACAGTCTAGGGTCTGGAACCAGATGGGTGGAGTAGTCAGGCTCCTTTCCACGCTTGCTTTATTTGTCTGTATGCTGTTTAATTTTACACTAAGGGATTAGTTTTGTGTTCTAAATATTGTTTTAATTACTTGCATAGGTGGGTGTCTGTGAGGATATGTGCACATGTGTGCAAGTGCCTACAGAGTTCAGAGACGTTGGCTGTCCTGGGCTGCAGTTAGAGATGGCTGTGACCTGACCGGTGTGGGTGCTGGGAACTGAACTTGGGTCCTCTGATAGAACAAAAGG
The DNA here is from genome assembly GCF_964271855.1 of Acomys minous. Taxonomy (NCBI): domain Eukaryota; kingdom Metazoa; phylum Chordata; class Mammalia; order Rodentia; family Muridae; genus Acomys; species Acomys minous. The sequence goes on from NC_140498.1 coordinate 54,606,977, forward strand.
CTCTCTTAACTACTGAGCTCTCTGAGCCCTTCCTTTCTTTAGCCTGTCTTGTTTTGTTTGACACTGTCTCCTGTAGTCCAGGTTGGCCCCATACTCACCCTGCAGCTAGAATAGCCTTGACCTCTTGGTCCTCCTGCCTCCCCTTCCTGGATGCTGGCTTCACAGGTGTGTGCCATGACACCCAGTCTGGGAGGGATCAATTTTAGGTTGGACTGGAACCTGCCTTCACTGTCTTGATTGTCCTTAAAAGAAATGAGCTTGGTAGGGAGTTGGCAAGGGAGAATTTCCTCCATTTATTCTGATGCTAGTTGCACAGGCCTAGCAGAAGTGTAAAGATTGGATCGATATGCCACAGCCAGGGAGAACACGGTAAGTGGACATGAGTGGAGTCTGTCAGGGAACGACACGGGCCCATGAAGAAGTAGCCTAGTGTCTGAAAATGTGGGACATGTGGAAAAGAGGAGAAAGCTTTGTGTTCTGTTTCTGTTTCTGTTTCTGTTTTGAGACAAGTCTTGCTATGTAACCCAGACTCCCTGGAACTTACTGAATAGTCCTTGGTAGCCTTGAACTTATGGTGAGCCTCCTGCCTTAGCCTCCTGAGTGCTGAGATTACAGGCATGGGCTACCATGCACAGCTCGGAATGTTTCTTAAGAATAAGTGCTGTAGAAGAGTAAAAGGTGGAAGCTGAAATTTGAAGGCAGGAAAAAGATATTTTTCCTGGTTGGAAGAATGTGAACCTGTAGTGAAAAGAGGCAATAAAAGTCTGTTGTGTCTCCAGATGTGTAGCAGTGGAATTGGGTCTCCACTGTTTAGTAGGGATAGTTAATGGAGAGAGGGAAAAGTGAAATGTCATGTTCAGAGGGAAGTTTTCCAGAGATTGATGCCTAAATCATCTAAAAGTGGGATTTAGCAAGTGGACAAGAATATAGGAAAGACGGGAAGTCAGGATCTATCCATGTGGAGCAGCTCCTGGCTGCCTACTGTGTCGGCAGTGTTCCAGGACGTAAGGGGTGAAGCAGTGGGCACGATGAGTGGCTTTTGCCTGCTGAGTACAGAGAAGCCGCCCCTGCAGTAGACAAGGAAGTCGCATGGTCAGTCATGGAGGGTGGCTAAGCCGTGTGCTTGGGAGCACAGGGCAGAGCCTAAGGGAATGGCTACCATTTTACTTTGGGTAATTGACAACATCTGTACAGAAACTTAAGAGCAGTGAAGGAACATTTCTTTCTTTCTTTTTCTGTTTTGTTTTGTTTTTGTTTTTGTTTTTTTGTGACTTGACCTTCTTTTTTAAAATATATTTTATTAATTTATTCATATTACATCTCAACTGTTATCCTATCTCTTGTATCCTCCCATTCCTCCCTCCCTCCCATTCTCCCCTTACTCCCCTCCCCTATGACTGTGACTGAGGGGGATTACCTCCCCCTGTATATGTTCATAGGGTACCAAGTCTCTTCTTGGCAGCCTGTTATCCTTCCTCTGAGTGCCACCAGGTCTCCCCATCCAGGGGACATGGTCAAACATGGGGCACCAGAGTTCATGTGAAAGTCAGACCTCACTCTCCACTCAACTCTGGAGAATGTCCTGTCCATCGGCTAGATCTGGGTAGCGATTCAAAGTTTACTGCACGTAGTGTCCTTGGCTGGTGCCATAGTTTGAGCAGGACCCCTGGACCTAAAAAAGAAACATTTCAAAAAGGCAGAATCTGTCAACCTGGGGGTCTTAAGAAGATGGGACTGTTGTGGTCAAGGGAAAGCAGAGAAACCAGTTTGTTTGGAGTCAGCTTAGGGCAGAGTAGCAATATGGACGCCAGTCAAAGATCAACAAATGAGACAATGTGAGGCCTCAAAATGGGATGAGTTTGGCCCTTTACCATGCTTGAGAAGGGATGCTGCTGAGTTCTAAGTGAAGAAACAGAGTAGCCAGTGTTTTAAGACATAATCCAAACCAGTGTCTGTCTTAGGATGACGTAGCGAAGCAAGTATGTAGGCAGGCTTATGCAACATGCAGTAGCCCATGTGAGACAACTGTGACTTAAGAGTTGGAGAGGAGGAGGATGGTTCAGCAGGCGTGAACACTTGCTGAACAAACGTGAGATGATGAGTTCAAATCACCAGAACCCATGTAAAAGCCAGGTATGGCCATGTGTACCTGGAACCCTGGTGTCTGTAGCGATTGGTGACCAAAGAACCCCTTGGGCTCGCGGCCTACCAGCCTGGCTCCACCAGACTGTAGACTCCTGCACAGCTACACACGTGCACAAAAACCGTTACCGTGAAGTTACGAGGTGGAAGTGGTTCACTACAGGGGGCAAGTGATAGGTAAGAGAGAGTGGATTGGGCTAGGTTTCATCAGGAGGGCGTTCTAGGCGTGCAAGTGCTGCATGTGTGTGTAATTCAGAGAAGTCTGAGCTGGAAAGACAAAAGGGGGTGGGGAGACAGGAGCTATGTGGTGTGGAAGGTGGGAAGCAGCAGCGGGTCTCGGCCTCTTCCACTTCATTTAAAGACTGCTAGAATTGACAGAAGAGGCCTCTCTTCCCAGAGCTTGGGAATTCCCCTGACGGCTTCTGTTTGTCACCCATTAGAAAAAGTGCCAGTCGTGTAGAAAAGTGTTGAGAGACCAGGTCAAGAACCAGACAACAGGAACCCCCTAGGAAGTCCCCGAGCCTTCACACAAGTGAGTCACGCTCACCCTTTTAAATAGGCACTTCTCAGTCTAGTGGGGTTTTGTTTTAATTTTTTTTAAATTTCCCCATGGGATTAGAGATGTAGCTCAGTCGGTAGAGGCCTTTCCTATTGTGCAAAGCCCCAAGTTCAGTGCCAGCACTACATAGAGCTGGGCGTGGTGCGTGCCTGCAATCCCAGCACTTGGAATGTGGACGTTGCGGCATCAGATGTTCACAGTCATCTCCACCAAGCCACAGTGGGAGGGAGGCCAGCCTGAAGGCCTGAGACCTTGTTTTCAAAAAGTCCTCCCATGCTAGTCTACTTCAGTAAAGTGTACTGAAAGTGAGCTACTAGAAACAAAAATCAAAATACAGGTCAACACACAAACCTGTAGAATACTTTTATTAAATACATAGGAAATTATTGTCAAAATCTATAAAGCTTTTTTTAAAGCAGTGCAACCACAATTTAGGTATCTTGTAAACAAGCAGCAAACCTCTTCCTGTGTTCTCATCTCATTTTAAGTTAGTAGGATAGAACTGAACACCTGGAGAGCGACCAGCTGTGAGGCTATGCATATCATGTAGCTGAGCAGCTCGAGGGGCCGAGCCTGCTGGCATTGGTTTGGCAACTACATTAGCTTAGTGGGGGTGGGGGTGCCTACTCTAATGAGCAAATATATCTGGCCCTTTTAGTAGTGTAGTTTCCCCCATTTCTCCGCTAGTATTCTGCTTTGGGGAGCCATTTTAGTGTCCTTCTGATCTTGGTTAGGCATAGCTTACTTCAGCCACTGCCTGCTTAATCAGGTTAACTGTTTGTCTCAGCTGTGGTGTTCCAGCTCTTAGTTCTCCGCTGGACTAGGAGGAACTAAACCCGGCAGGGCGTGGCGCACATCGGTCCACTAGTTTATGGGAAGCGCAAACAGGACATCACAAGTTTAGAGCCTGCCTGGGCCATGCAGTGAGTTCAGAGCCTGCCTGGTGACTTAGTGAGACCCTGTCTCAAAAAGCAAAGCAAACAAGGGGATGTCACTGTCTCAGTAATAGAGGAGAGAGTTTGCCTACATGGCCCAAGGCCCTGAATTGCTCAGTACATTTTATAGCATGGGAATGTCTCTGGATTTGTGCAACAGTTAGTTGAGTCCTTAGTCCCTTCCCAGTAGTCCCCGGCCCTGGTCCTGAGAGAGCACCTTGTGGTGCTTCCTGTTTTCTTGTGTTAGAAAGTGCCAGTATGAGAGATGTGGTTCTGCTGAATTTCTGTTCCTGTCTCTAGTTAAGAAGACATGAACTTTGCTTTGGAAATGGGTTTGCCCATCTGACAAGAACATCAAGTTCCCAAGAATGCTCCTTTTCCTTGTTTGTCTCTGAAAAGAGGCTACTCAGCTGGCTTGGTCTCCATCCAGTCCTTCCCACCTCCCTATCCTACCACGGGGCTGACCTGTCACGTCTTAGGCCAGAATACCAGGAGAGGAGCAGACAGATTCAGAGATTATCTTGAACTCCCAAGTGAGGAGCACAAGATGGCTCTTGAGAATTCAGTAGTATTCCTGCTTATGACCCCCAGCCCGTTGTTACAGTGAATAAGTGTCTGACTTTCTCACCAGAGGCGACTATAGATATGTCAGAAGAGTGGTCAAAGGAGATAGCTTGGGAGCATGTGCCTTTATGTAAAGATGGTGCCCTGTCTGCCAGCCAGCTCTTCCTCTGCTTCATTCAAACCTCTAAGGAGGCTACAGTCGCTACAGTAGCAATATGAAGACACTGGGGAGTCAGCGGCCCGCAGTGACAGCCTGAGGTTTGCCTCCGCCCAGCCAAGCATGATCCTTTTGACATGCCCATGCTTTTGGTTTCACGTCTGAGCTAGAGGGGAATTCTAGTCCCGTCGAGACCCACTGGTCTCCTCCACGGGTCTGGCTGGGAGGAAGAGTACAGACCAGCCTGAAGGGAGCGGAGGCACGGTTCAGGAAGCACACGGGTGGGAGCTTTGTAAGGAGAGCTGATGGCATGGATACGACCCGATGCAGCTTGGGTTGCTGCACTGGAGGAGGAAGCTGGGGGATCTTTGGACTCCCGGTCATTACCTGTTAGTCGATGAGGGCATGGACATCCTGAAGTATTGGACTACATAGTTAGGAAGGCTGAAGGCTCCATCTGCCTGATGATAGGAATTTCAGTATCCACAGGACCACAGATGGAGTCTCAGAGAACTGAGACCAGAGTGCTTCATTTATGTGGATAGTGGCGCCTCTCAAACCTGCCTTTTGCTAGACCCAGCTGAAGGGTAGAATTACACCTTCATCCCTTGGCTGGGCCCAGGGAGTGGGGATGGCCCCATAGTGATATGACTGATCAATAGTGAGGTGTGCTCCTGTGTCTTCAGTTGGAGGAATGGCACTGGAACAGACGGGATGGGAGCAGAGCGACTTGGTTGTTAGTGATGGGGCTGAGGTCCTGGAACCTGGGGGTCGGAGGGGCTGCCTGAGGCATGTCTTCAGAGAACTTAGAGGGGTTCATTTATTCTTTTCTAGGGCTAGGAGCTGGGAGACCTTTACAGGGAAATGAAGGGAGTCACAGAAGGTAGGCACAAACTGTTGTGACATACCGTGCACAGAGCCCAATAGCTTTCCGGTCACTTGAATTGTGAGTGTATTATATATTTACTCAGAGGTGCCAGCAGGAAGCATGTGTTGAATGTAGAAGTGGCAGGGACATTATTTGGGATAAAATCTATATGGGCATTTAACACAAATCATGCTGAAATGACACTCTCCACTTAGAACCTGGAGGTGGGTCCTTAGGAAACAAACAAGGCAGTACCATTGATAGTCTACGGTACGATCTAAAAGGGCAAGAGAGTGTTGTGGGGTGAAAACCTGAGAAGTACCACTTCAGAGCAAGTCGGCTGACCGCGATGAGGGACGCTCAAACACTGCCCAGGGTAGCAGAGTAGCAGTGACAACGTAGTGAACCCTTCAGTCACAGTCAAGAAAAGAGACCGCTGCTCTCATGACAACGCTACAGGTTTGTGGTTTTTAAAAGTTGCTGCTCCACTCATGACCTTTGCATCATGCCTCGCTGACTAGGGCAGTGAGGGAATAAGAAAAGACAGATGCTCGGATGGGCAGAAAACTGGCATCAGGTTGTCCAGACTCCTAGCTGGAAAAACCACAGCACCCTGAAAGCTCAGTGAGTTTGTTTGTTTGTTTGTTTTGTAGAGTTGACAGTTATTGCATACAGTTGGGCAAGGAGTGGGGCTTATTACATAGAGAATAAAAGACAGGTGCAATCTCTGTAGGGGAGCAGTGTCTAGGCAGTAAGCATCTAGGGGAAGGAAGCTATTGTGGACATTTCTGCACACTGTCAGCACACCCATTGGGTCCCCCAGGGAAGGCTTTGCCATCCCTCTGAACCTCCAGGGTGGGCAGCTATGGTCTTCCTTCATGAGGCTCTGGGGACTTTGAGCACACACATTCACTCAGGACTTCACACAGTCAGGGCTCTTTCTGCTTCCTCTAGTGTAAAAAAGAAAAGAATTTTTGTTTTCTCCTATGTTTTGATACCAGTATTAAACATCACTGATTGATCTTTGGTAGAGTGTGGCAGGCTACATAACTGTGGTGTTAGTGCTACATGTGCAGGGCCTCTCCTTCAGGAGAGGGAAGGCCTCAGAGGTGGACCCATGCACCCCTATCGTCAAGGGAAGGAAGGTGAGACCTCAGGCCTCAGGACTCCTCCCTTCAGGTCATTCCCGTATCCGGGCGTGACAGCTGGCAGATGTGACGCTCCCTGGTGTCAGCCTGCCTGTGCAGAGAATGTCACAGGGCTCTGAGGCAGTGGTGTGAAGGCTGGTTTTCCTTACATGTTAAAAACATAGGACATAGTTGGAAGTAGACTCACTTTTAGCCACTTGGTTTTGTACCCACATGCTAAAGTGTAAATAAGAAGCCTTGACATGGAATTTGTAATTTGGCTGTTGACGAGCCAGGGGCCTCAGCCCACTCAGCAATACCAGAAACCATTGACATAATTGATTTTGGATGGATCTGGTGCTCCTGGCTGCAGATAAAGACCAGGGGGGACTGAGGCCATGAGCATACTGCTCACAAGGATGCTTCCCATTGGGGGTTGGCTTGCTGGCTGCGCAGCCCAGCCGTCCTAGGTGTCTCCAGTTCCAGAGGGGCAACAGCAGCAGCAGCTCCAGCTGTGTAATGTAATGAAGCACAAGGCTGGAAGACCAGTCAGGAAACTGTGTGCATTGTCCATGCCTTCTGGACATCTCTTGTCACCAAGTGAAGCTTCCAGTACCAGGAATGGATTCCATCTAGTTGAGTTGTTGGCCAAAGGGGACCCATGCAGAGGGAAGGAGGAAGCCAAAGCCTGTAGAGAAATGACCCTGACTTCTATGGCCCCTGACTTCAACCTTTCAGATATAAGTCCTTTGGATACATAAAGCCTCTGGCCAGATCCAAGAAGTTAGCTGGCCCATCACAAACGTCAGTTTCCACTCACTTCTCTGGTAATGTATGTGCCAGGGTCTTTCTATGAAATAATATATCATGAATCAAGGAAAACTGCAAGCGGGAAAATAAAAACCAGATGTATTCTGAAGCATGGCTTAAGGCTGTATCTCTCCACCTGTACCACGAGGAAGGAGAAAAAGGAAGCAGTGTACTGCTGAGCTGCTTCTGCAAATGGGAAATAGTCCATCTGAGCAGAGGCTGTGGCATCCCAGGAGCACACTGGAGGAGCTATGGGGCCTGCTGTGTCTTCGCACACACCAACAGTCTAAATAATGAGGAAGAGTGGGACAAAAGTAAGAGGCCTTGTATCTTCCTCACACTCCTATCTGGAGATAGGACTTGTATGCATGTGAGAGATGCACACATGAATAAATACACACATGGATGTAAGCTGTGTTTCACCAGCAGCACAAGTACAGCACTTCACTCAGTACTCACTTTTTACAAAATAATAAAACTAACACATTGGAATTAGACAAAACAAGAAAAAAAAAGCCCAAGAGAAGGCCCACGAGTCAAAGACAGTCATCCTGTAAAACTACTAAACTGCACAGAGGACCTGGTGCAGACCTGAGCAGGCCCTGTGCATGCCGCCGCAGCCCTGCTGAGTTACAGGGCCTTGTCTCCTTGGTGCCCTCCATCCCCTCCGGCTCTTACCCTCTTTCTGACTCTTCTTTGAGGGGTTCTCTGAGCCCCAGCGGGGAGGATTTGATGAGATAACCCATTTAGAGCTGAGTGTTCCAGGATCTCTCGTTCTGCATATTTGGCTGTGGCTTGTTCCCGTCTGCCTCAGGAGGAAGTGTCTGATGATGGCTGAGCAAGGCAGTGATCTGTGAGTCTGGCAGAAAGTCATTAAGACTCATGTTTCTTCTTTCTAAAACAGTAGTATTTGGTTTTGCCTTCTAGTCTCAGGTTCTTGATCACCCAAGCAGTGGTGGGCTTGGGCTCTGTCTTGTGGAGTGGGCCTTAAGTCAGTTATTGGTTGGTTACTCCCACAAATTCTATGCCACCGTTGCCCTAGCATATCTGTCTAGCAGGCAGGACACCATTGTCCATCCAAGGGATTGGGGCTGTCTTGGTGTTTCCATGTCTTGGTGGTGTACAGAGGACCTTCCTGTATGAAAGATCCTAGAACACGGGTGACGGCTCTGTGCAGTCACCAGCTGGACTTCTTCACGTACAATGGGTCAGTTTGTGGGGAGCAACCTATGTATAATGTTGGCAGCAGCCTGGGTTGTTTGGGAGTGTCCATGGGACACTTGGCCAACGATTCAATTAGATGTAATCCATGCCTGGTACTGGAAGCTTCGTATGATGACAGATGTCGAGTTGGGGCTCTGTCTCCCCTGTTACTTGTGTATGTTCTAGCAAGCGTCTGCTGTGTTCGGTTTCTATACGACCCCTCATTTTGAGCTGTCCTTCCCACATCTCGCTCCTCCCTCTCCCTCTCGACTTGAGCCCCTCATTCCAGCCTCCTCATCCACTCATGACTATGCTATTTCCCTTTCCTAAGATCTGTCTTCCCCACCTGGTCCCTCATCTATCCCTAACCTCTGTGGTTCTCTGCACTGTAGCTTGGTTGTCATTAGCTTAACAACTGGTACCCACATAGAAGTGAATGCATGCATACCATATTTGTCTTCCTGCATCTGGGATACCTCTCTCAGAATGATTTTTTTTTTCTAGTTCCACCCATTTACCTGCAAATTTCATGGTTTTGTAGACCAGGCTGGCCATGAACTCACAGCGATCTGCCTGCCTCTGCCTCCTGAATGCTGGGATTAAAGGCGTGTGCCACCATGCCTGGTAAGAATAACCTTTATTTCATATTTCTTATTATATTTTAAATAATTTATTAAGGTTACATCCCAGTTGTTATCCCCTCACTTGTATATTCCCGTTCCCCCCTCCCCCCTCCCTCCCTCTTTCACCCCAGTTCCCTCCCCCTAGACCTGTGACAGAAGGGGACCTCCTCCCCCACCATATGATCATAGTCTATCAAGTCTCATCAACATAGCCTTCTTCCCCTTCCTCTGAGTGCCACCAGGCCTCCCCACGAAGGGGAAGTGGTCAAATAGGGGGCCACCAGAGTTTGTGTCAGAGTCAGTCCCCACACAGCATACTACTGTGGAGAATGAGCTGTCCATTGGCTAGATCTGAACAGGGGGTCTAGGTTTACTGCATGTATTGTCCTTGCTTGGTGCAGCAGTTTGTGCAGGCCCCTGGGTCCAGATCCAGCAGCCTTGATGGTCTTCTTGTAGGGCTCCTGGACCCTCTGGTGGGAGTGCAAACTTGTACAACCACTTTGGAAATCAATCTGGAGCTTTCTCAACATTGAGAATAGGGCTACCTCAAGACCCAGCTATTCCACTCTTTGGAATATACCCAAAAGAGGCTCCACCACACAACAAGGACATTTATTTGCTCAACTCTGTTCATAGCAGCTTTATTCATAATAGTCCGAATATGGAAAGGACCTAGATGTCCCTCAGTCAAAGAATGGATAAAGAAACTGTGATACATTTACACTATGGAACACTACTCAGCTATTAAAAACAAGGAAATCTTGACATTTGCAGGCAAATGAATAGAACTAGAAATGATCATCCTGAGTTAACCCAGACCTAGAAAGACGCACCTGGTATATACTCTCTTATAATTAGATACTAGCCCACCATGGATGTCCTTTGAGAGTCTTCACTCAGCAGGGCATTGGGACAGATGCTGGGACTTGCTATTGAGACTCCAGATGAGAGTGTGATGGGAGAATGGGGAAATAAATGGTTTCTTTATTTTTTTTTTAAACAACTGAGTAATACTCCACATTTTATATATCCATCCTTCTGTTGAGTGACATCTAGATTGCTACCAATTTTTTGCTATTATGAATAGAGCAGCAGAGATCATGGCTAAGCAAGTGTCTCTGTGGTAGGATGAAGCATCCTTTGAATACATGCCCAAGAGCTGATTCTCATCTTGTTGAGGATCCCACACTGATGTCCACAAGGCTGTACAAGCTGAGGACCCCACACTGATGTCCACAGTGGCTGCACAAGCTGAGGACCCCACACTGATGTCCACGGTGGCTGTACAAGCTGAGGACCCCACACTGATGTCCACATGGCTGTCCAAGCTGAGGACCCCACACTGATGTCCACAAGGCTGCACAAGCTGAGGACCCCACACTGATGTCCATGGTGGCTGCACAAGCTGAGGACCCCACACTGATGTCCACAGGCTGCACAACCTGAGGACCCCACACTGATGTCCACAAGGCTGTACAAGCTGAGGACCCCACACTGATGTCCACAAGGCTGCACAAGCTGAGGACCCCACACTGATGTCCATGGTGGCTGCACAACCTGAGGACCCCACACTGATGTCCACAGGCTGCACAACCTGAGGACCCCACACTGATGTCCACAAGGCTGCACAAGCTTGCATTCCCTCCAACAAATGATCTCCTCACCACCATGAACTGTTACTTGTTTTATTGATCTTAGCCATTCTGACAGGTGTTAGATGAAATCCCAAAGTAGTCTTTTTTTTCTTTTCTTTCTTTTTTTTTTTTTTCCTTTTTCTTTTTTAGACAGGGTTTCTCTGTGTAGCCTTGGCTGTCCTGGACTCCCTTTGTAGACCAGGCTGGCCTTGAACTCACAATGATCCGCCTGCCTCTGCCTCCCGACCCAAAGTAGTTTTGATTTGCATTTCTCTGATGACTAAGGATGTTGAATATTTTGCTAAGTGTTCCTCAGCCATTTGAGTTTCCTCTTTTGAGAGTTCAGTTTAGATTGTGCCTTATTTTTTAATTGGGTTAATGGTCTTCTTGATATATATTTTCTTGTTTTGTTTTGTTTTTCGAGACAGGGTTTCTTTGTGTAGCCCTGGCTGTCCTGGACTCACTTTGTAGACCAGGCGGGCCTCGAACTCACAGAGATCTGCCTGCCTCTGCCTCCCGAATGCTGCGATTAAAGGCATGCACTGCCTTTTTTTTTTTTTTTTTTTAGCCCTTTATATATTTTGGATATGAGCCCTCAATAAGATGTGTAGTTGGTAAAAAATCTCTTCCCATTCTGTGGCCTGACACTTCATCTGAGTGACAGTGTCCTCCTCTGTGCAGAAGCTTTTCAGTTTCCAGGTTCAGGGGGGTCACATCTGCCTTTGAACTTACTGTCTGTGCTGTCCATGTTCTGTTTAGAACGTCTTGTTTCGTGCCGATAAGCTCAGGGCGAGTCCCCACCTGCTCTTCCGCCAGGTGCCCTGTCTGCTTTTATGGTGAGGTCTTTGGTGCACTGGGAGTTGAGTTTTGTGCATGGTGGTAAGTATGGATCTGTTTGGATTCCTCTCCGTGCAGCCATCCTGTCTGAGCAGCACCATTTGGTGAAGACGTTGTCCTTTTTCCCCCAGTGTGTACTTCTGGTTCTTTATATAAACCAGTGTCCATAGGTGTGTGGAGTTATGTCTGGGGCTTCTCCTTTTTTATTAACTCTGACTCTTGGCCAGTGTCCCTAAAGCAGATGCCACATGCTCTGCACACCAAGCCCTATGGATTGCCTTTCAAATCTCCTGCTACTGGAGGCGGTTTGCAGAGATCCAGTGAGGTTAGGCCAGTGGCTTCCCTATACTATGCACTTTTGTCATAGTGTGGGGTAGCAGCCAAAGTTGGGTCAGCTCCTTAGAGAAGAGTCAAAAATTAAATCAGACGGTTTGAAAATAGTTGATGATATGAAAACACTGGATGTGGTTAGACTAAAGACGAACAAACAAAAACAAGCCAAAACATCCTATCTAGGACTGCTGTAAACATCCAGAAAGTAGTTCTCATGCCCCTTAAGCAATTTAAGTTAGAACTCTATTGTATAGTAGTGGTGACACATTTAAAGTGGCAGTACATGGGAGAGAGACAGACTCACATATCCAGAACACCTAGAAATGTCAGCAAGTTCCCAGTAAAGACAGTTGGTGTCTAACAGATGGCTAGGTTTCTGTTAGCTTTTTTCTGCCCCGAGACTGTGTTTCTCTGTGTAGCCTTGGCTGTTCTGGACCTACTTTGTAGACGAGGCTGGCCTTGAGCTCACAGAGACCCTCCTGCCTCTGCCTCCCTGGTGCTGGGATTACAGGCGTGCTACGCCACACCTGGCTGCCTTGTGTTAACTTTTTAATGTTAAAATAAGGACCATAAAGGCCATAGCTACTGTAAGCTGTTCTTATTGTGCTCATGGGCGAAACTGTAATAAAACACAGTGGGCCACAGAAAGAAAGGAGGGAGGGAGGAAAAGTGTCTTGGGAAGAAGAAAGGGTTTGGCAGGAAAGGAAGGGACAGAAGAGGAATAGGGATGAATAAGGTCAAAAGACTGGCATAAGCTTGGAATTGTAAATAAATAAATAAATAAATAAATAAGAACTTTAAGATGCATTTTCTTTTTACCATGTCTGTTGGCACCAATGGTGGGCCTAAGATACAGATTTTTTTTTTTCTGTAGCCCTGGCTCTGCTGAAACTCACTCTGTAGACCAGAATGGCTTCAAACTCAGAGATCCGCCTGCTTCTGCTGGTATTAAAGGCATGTGTCACCACCACATTAGAGATTTTAGGCCATCTAGTTATAGACACTTTTATTTTATTTTATTTTATTTTTTGAGACAGGGTTTCTCTTGTAGTCCTGGACTCACTTTGTAGACCAGGCTGTCCTTGAACTCACAGAGATCTGCCTACCTCTGCCTCCCGAGTGCTGGGATTAAAGGCGTGAGCCACCACGCCCGGCTGACAGTTATTATAGCTGGAGGACAGGATACTGTTACATTCAGAAAGTCATAGAGGTATAGTTGATAAGCTCATTTATTTTGAGGTAGAGGCTCATGTGTTTCAGGGTGGCCATAAACTGGCTGCACCAATGGATGACCCTGAAGTAGTCTTTCTGCCTGCACTTCACAGATTGAATCTGTGCTTTCAGGCATGCTGGTAGGTATTTTTCCACTGAGCTGTAGCCCCAGCCAGTTGCTAAGTTTATTTCGACAGCAGCTATGGAGCCGGGCATGGTGGCTCACGCCTTTAATCCCAGCACTCGGGAAGCAGAGGCAGGCAAATCACTGTGAGTTCAAGGCCAGCCTGGTCTACAAAGTGAGTCCAGGACAGCCAAGGCCACACAAAAAGACCTTGTCTTGAAAAACCAAAGGGGGCGGGGGTAAGACAACAGCTATGACAGTCAAATGCCACCTGTGCTGCAAGGGCCTGTTCCCTACTTTCATTGTCCACACAAAGGCTCATTGAAACTCTGCCCTAGTGTTTGCTTCCAGCCTGAATAGAGTTTGTGAGCCAGAAATGGGAGCTTAGGGACTTCTCAGATACCCACACTACTGTAGCTTTGACTTTGTAATTCCCAGACATACCTGGCAATGTCTCAGCCCTCATTCCTGCCTCTCCTTATAAGTTTTATGCCCTGAGGTTAGTCCCATATATGTTGCCTAATGGATTTGCCTCGTAATGTGTTCAGCCGATGCCCCTTGCCCTTCTATTCTCAAGAGAGAGTTTCAGCCAAAATGGAAGCCAGCCAGCCATGTGTGGTAGCATGCTCCTTTAATTCCAGACCTGGGAGGCAGAGGCAAGGCTAATCTCTAAGAGTTCCAAGACAGCCTGGTTTTAGATAGTGAGTCCCAGGCCAGCAAAGCAACATCGTGAGACTATAACTCAAACAAAACAAAAAACAACAACAAAAGGAAGCCATAGATGGGACCAGAGAGGTTGAAACAACTACAATTATTGATAATAGGGTCTTTTTGCTGCCTCTGCTACGAGAAGTTTGCACTGAAAGGTACTTGCTGTGTTCAGTACCCAACACTAACATCGGCAGCATTAGATAAGGCTCCAGCAAGTTAGAGACATCACGGAGGCTTCTTACTGAGACGACTGGATTGTTTGTTGCTTGTTTTTAGTTACTTGTTATGTATACAGTTCTCTGCCTGCATGTACACCTGTCCACCAGAAGAGGGCACCAGGTCTCGTAGGTGGCTGTGAGCCACCATGTGGTTGCTGGAAATTGAACTCAGGACCTCTGGAGGAGCAGACAGTGCTCTTAACCTCTGAGCCATCTCTCCAGCCTGACTTCTGGGGTTATCTTGATTAATAACTGTTCTTGCAACGCTCTGATGTTTTTGGAGTTCTGATGAGGTTGATTGTGACAGTCCTTACCAACTGCTGCTGTGGAGGGATGGATTTGGAGTTTGCTACCCTGCCATGTGGCTTCCCTGAACGTTAGTTTTATGTCTGGCTACATTTGCCAAACTCACTTATTAATGCTGTTGAGTTAGCTACAGATTTTTAAATGTGTATGTTCAAATAATTATCTCCCAAAATAACACTTTTTTCTTCCTTTCCATTTAGTTCACTAAACAGATTGATTAATACAAGGATTCGGGGATGATGGTGTTGATAAGGTGCTTGATTAAAATGCATTAGGCTCTGGGTTACGTCCCAGAGTGAGGAATTCTTATGAAATGATGTAAAAATTACTGTAAACATTCTATATGAGTTCTAGGCAAATGCTAGTACAGGCCACAGCCCCAGTTCCACTTTCACTAACCTTTTTTTTTTTTTTTTTTTACCTTAAAGCAAAACAGCCTCATTTTATTGACCAGAAATTCAGTTGAGTTTCCCCCGTGGAGAGCCTTGTCCATTATAAGCACAGTTAAAGGTGATAAGAGGAAAGTACTGACTCTGTTTTCCTCCATGCAGCTCCCCAATGTTTCTGTGTGATTCTGTTGTTTCCTGCAATGCATTGCCAAGAACGTCTAGTTTATGTTGACTTTTAAAATGGAGGTTGAACCTGCTGACACTCAAAGCAGTATGAGGGCACGATGACGATGACAGGGTTTCTTGACTTCTAAAACATTTTTCAGTGGTCTTGTCCACAACTAATTTAACAACTGCTTTAGCACATCATCTTTACTGAGACAAACCACACCATGATCCTATCAATTACAACTGATGCCGACAGACTTGGGGATGGGCTCATTGACTCCTTCAAAACCACAGCTCTAAACACTAGAAGCTAAAAGACAAAGCTATAACCCAGGCATGGTGGTGGCACACGCCTTTAATCCCAGCCCTCTGCAAGCAGAGGCAGGCAGATCGCTGTGAGTTCGAGGCCAGCCTGCTCTACACAGGGAGTCCAGAACAGCCAGGGCTACACAGAGAAACCCTGTCTCAAAAAGCAAAAAAGACAAAGTTATAACAGAAAGCTATCTTGTTGGGAATGTTCGGTGTACCATCAGAAGAGGAAAGATTCAGTCATCTGTCCTGTCATTTAAGTGGGAGTCACTTCGGAGCACCCATATTAATAATCCATATAGCCATTCCAAAAGAAGGGAACGTTACCCCATGTTATAAAGGAGGCACATCTCCCTGTGAACCTGCCTGCTATCAGACTACCAAACCAGTGTCAGGGTCTGATGTGGGTTGTCCAAGCTGTAGTCACTCCACAAGCCTGTCAGAGGCCTTCTCCTCTACCGGTGCTTTGACCTTTGGCGAGAAGGAACGCACACACCAGAGATGCTGTGCAGGGCTCTGCAGTGGAAGCCAGCATGTCCGCCTTTTCCTTTCGTCCCTTTATCTTTTGTGGCCATCATCACTCACCATGCCCTTTGTATTCTCGCTTCCTTGCTCTTCCCCACAGCCGTCCGAATGCTCTCTGACCTTTCTGTCCTGGTCACGTTCCCTTGGTCAGGTTAGCTCGCCTCCGAGAAGCGCCCCTTCTAACTCTTGAGGAGTACATTGTGCTCCTGCCCACGGCCTTAAACTCTGAGCCATCACCCAGTCTTACTCATAACAGATGTGTTTACCTTGCTTAGTTCTCGCTCCTTCCTTCCCTTCAAGGCTGCAGGCTGTGTGCCTTTAGCTCTCGAGACTTCCTGTTTATGACTCACCCTCACTTAGCGATGCTCTCCTTTCCCAGCAGGGCCATTCATCCTTAGGTGAATCAGCACAAGTGAGATCAGGTTTGACAAGCCTTGACATGGCTCTGAGGAGCTTCTCACGCTGTAGACATCCATGCTCCTGAGGAAAATGGCTCTGCTGATCAGCTACATCAGAGGCAAACACAGTCCAGCGGAAGTTACTGCCACCACATCGCTCATCTCCCGATTGCTTCCTGGGGTTGCTGATTTATGCTTGTTTTCCACAAGGCCTGGCTCACTGTTTCTAGACAAAGGACTGTAAAAAAAAAAACTCTAAAGAGCACGAGCGGATTTGAAGTGTAGTAGCTCATTCCTCTAAACCTACCACCTGGGATGCTGAGCCAAGGAGGATTGCTGAGAATTTGAGGTTAGCCTGGGCTGAAGAGTAAGCAATGTATTTAAAAAAAAAAAAGTGTCATTGATGCAGAACTGGTGCATGTGTCTGCCACACTTCTCTGATTTTGCACTGGCTTGCACTGTATTCTGCATGCATCCAAATCCCGGTCCTTACACACCCCTTTGGGAACCTCACAGTAAAATGCTTTAATAAATTGCCAATTTAGACGTTTAATAAGTTCCAGATTTAGACGCGGGCTTTGTTTGTTGGTTTAGAGCAGCCTCCTTTCATAATCCCTGTGGTGATTCCTCCAAAGGCACGGAGGGTTACTATCTTCAGTCACGTCCTCAGTTTACCCAGAACAAAACCTGTGCAAGACCCTGTGAATGTGGCGTGTGTTCTACCACCATCTCCATCCTCAGATGATTATTTTCATATGCTGCTTATTTTCTTTTAAAATATGTGTCCTCGTCAGGGTTACTGTTGCTGTGATGAGCACCGTGACCAAAGCAACGTGGGGAGGAAAGGGTTTATTATGCTTACACTTCCACACCACTGTTCATCATCAAAGAAGTCAGGACAGGAACCTGGAGGCAGGAGCTGATGCAGAGGCCATGGAGGGGTGCTGCTTACTAGCTTTGCTTTTCGTGGTTGACTGAGCCTGCTTTCTTTCTTTTTTAAAAAATAATTTATTTAATTTTATTTTAGCATGAGAGTGTCAGAGCCATTGGAACTGGAATTACAGACAGTTGTGGCTGAGAATTGAACCCAGGTCCTTTGGAAGAGCAGACAGTGCTCTTAACCACTGAGCCATCTCTCCAGCCCCAAGAGCCTACTTTCTTATAGAACCCAGGACCACCAGCCCAGGGGAGGCTCCACCCACAGTGGGCTGGGGCCTTCGCTAATCAGTCACTAATTAAGAAATGCCCTACAGGCTTGCATACAGCCAGATTTTGTGTGTGTGTGTGTGGTTTTGTTTTGGTTTTTGTTTTCTCAGTTGAGGCTCCCCACTGTGTCTTGTGTCAAGTTGACATAAAACTAGCCAGCAAAATGATAATAGCTGGGTGTGATGGCACATGCCTTTAATCCCAGTGTTCAAGATGCAAAGACAAGTAGATCTCTGTGAATTCAAGGCTATCCAGGGCCACATAGCGAGTTTCAGAAGACCAAAAGCAGCAGCAGGTCCTGATGGCACATAGCCACAGTTCCAGCACTTGAGAGGCTGAGACAGGAGGATCAAGAATTCAGAGCAAGGCAAGGCTACTGAGTTCCAGGACAGCTCAGGTATGTTGCCCTTTGGACCTAACTAGAATGTTCACTGGATTCCTGCAGCTCACAGAACCGACCACAGATAACGTCTGAGCAGTGATAGCACCCTTTATGCAATCCCTTTTCAGGCAGCTGCTTCCGGGGACATTAGTCTTCCTTCCTGTTCTCTCTAAGCCAACAAGTGAGGCGCACAGAGTACAGTAGGCTTACAAAGCATAGTGTTGCAGCTGGTGAGATAGCTCAGGGGTAAAGTGCTTGCTGCGTAGCCCTGAGGCCCTGAGTTTGGACCCCCAGCACCTATGTACAGAAGCAGAAAGCCAGACGTAGCCCCAGCACCTCAGCGGCAGAGATGGGTGAGTCCTGGGGCCTTAGTACACAGCAAGTCTAGCCCAACCTGTGAACTTAGGGCCCGATAAGAGACCTTGTCTCAGAACTGTAGGCAGTAAGTGATAGAGAGGACACTCAACACTGACCCTTGACCTCTGGACACTTACCATACATACACATGCACATACACACACACCACATCAGAGAGATGCCAGCTAACATCATTGTGTCTACTGTGGAAGCAACTGGCTCTTGCCTTTTTCTCATCATCTTTCTGTCCTTTCACATTGGTCTCTTTGCTGACTCCCTTGCCTTTCTTTCTTTCTTTCTTTCTTTCTTTCTTTCTTTCTTCTTTTTCTGTTTTTCCCCCCCCCGAAACAGGGTTTCTCTGTGTAGCCTTGGCTGTCCTGAACTCCCTTTGTAGACCAGGCTGGCCTTGAATTTACAGCGATCCGCCTGCCTCTGCCTCCTGAGTACTGGGATTAAAGGCGTGCGCCACCGCGCCCGGCTCTCTCTTGTCTTTCTATTGCTCTGTCCTTGGTGTTTCCATCCTATTTCTTTTTTATTTGTTTATTTTAGGTGTGTATATTATCATGCAGGTAAAATACACACACACACACACACACACACACACACACATTGGGCATGCTTGGTGCCTTCAGAGGCGAGAAGTGGGCATTTGATCCTTTGGAACTGCAGTTATAGACAGTTGTGAGCCACCGTATGGGTTCTGGAATGCAAACCTGGATCGTGTGTGAGAGCAGTGCTCTGAACCACTGAGCCATCTCTTCAGTCCGTCTCCTGTTTCTGTTGTTCTCCTAGTCAGTTGTCTGTGCCGTCATCGGTGCCGTATCTCTGACTCAGACTTTTTGCTGTGGAAGGGAGGAAAACTAGCCTTTATGTGCAAAATTAGGACGTTCATGAAGTTATCAAAAGGGAGCAAACACTGTCCCTTGGCACCATCTTTCAGGAGTGTCACTCTTGGATGTTGAGATATGTTGTCATCTCTAAAGCTCATCATTGAGAACTATGCACTTGAGTTACAGGAAAAAAAAAATCACACTCAAAAACCTCACAATGGCTTGAGCAAGCTCACGGTTTTGTGTTGGGCTGCACTCGTAGCTATTTTGGAATGTGTGCAGCCCGTGGGCCACAGCTTGGCCGTGCTCAGCAGAATCAAGCATTGTGCTCACTTAGGAAGAGCTACATGGGCTGGAGAGATGGCTCAGGAGTTAACAGCACTGTCTGCTCTTCCAGAGGTCCTGAGTTCAATTCCCAGCAACCACATGGTGGCTCACAGCCATCTAAACTGGGATCTGACGCCCTCTTCTGGCATTCAGGTGTGCATGCAGATAGAAACTCATATACATAAAATAAATAAACGAAGAGCTACACACTTGTAGTGTGCGTGATGAGCATTCTGGCTCTCCCTGGGTGACATATACTGGCTTCAGTACCACATGCTGTAACACACTGCCACTCACTGTGACCACCAGAACTGTCATCATGCATTCCAAACACCTCACAAAGCACTGTCATAGCCTCTGGCTTAGGGTCACTGCCAGCCACACAGTTCTACACATCATCAAATACCCATCAGTAAAACCACTAAGAAAATTGCCATACTGAGGTGCTTGCACCCACTTGGTATCTTTCAAATCTAAGTTATTATAAAATCTGTTCCTAGCAGGGCGTGGTGGCGCACGCCTTTAATCCCAGCACTTGGGAGGCAGAGGCAGGAGGATCACTGTGAGTTCGAGGCCAGCCTGGTCTATAAAGCGAGTCCAGGACAGCCAAGGCTACACAGAGGAACCCTGTTTCAAAAAACCAAAAAATAAAAAATAAAAAATAAATAAAATAAATAAAATCTGTTCCTTTTTTCTTTTCTTTTTTGAGACTGGGTTTCTCTGTGTAGCCCTGGCTGGCCAGGCTGGCCTCCAACTCACAGAGATCTGGCAGCATGCAGATGGAGGGAATACAGGGAGTGAGCTGGGCAGCACTGCCCACCTCTGACTGCTTCCGACTGTGGACACAATGTGACCCCTGCCATATGGGACTGTGGAAGTGTAAGCTAAAATGAAAGCTCCTCAACCCCCACCTGGGACATGGTTTCTCTGTGTAGCCCCTTGGCTCACTGTAGATCAGGTTGGCCTCGAGCTCAGAGATCCATCTGCCTCTGCCTCCCAAGTGCTGGCATTAAAAGCGTACACCACCACCACCCTGCTTAAAATCTGTTTCATACTAAGAAAACTGTTGTTGAGGTTCTAAACAGGATTATAATTAATTCATCTATTCCCTAAAAATGTAAAATATTACAAAGTATAAGCTGTCTATTCTGTGCACCTGGAATATTTTCTTTAATGTGAATATTAGGTTTTCATAAAGTTACTGGCTTATGAATTGAGTGTGTCCATGGGAGCTTTAACTTCCTCAGTGTGTTCTAATTAAATATTAGTGACCTTTTAAAATCTTATGAGAAGTGATTGCTAATGGAGCACAAAGTATGAAGGCACCCTGGAACTAGTGAGTTTGCACACTAATGTTAGAGGCTCTCCAGTATTACATAAAAACTAAAGTATGGCCAGGTGTGGTGGCTCATGCCATAATCCTAGCACTCAGGAGGCAGATGCCGGTGGATCTTCATGAGTTCGAGGCCAGCCTGATCTACAGAGTGAGTCCAGGACAGCCAGAGATACACAGAGAAACAAACAAACAAACAAAAAACCCTGTTATGTATTTTGTTTGTTCTTTATATTTCAGAGGGAGAAATTTGAAGAAAAGTGGGTACAGGCTTGACAAAAGCAAACAGAAGAGAAACAGCAAAGGAAAGAAAAGGAGCAATGGTCCTAGTGAGAACTCACTTGGAATCTTAGGTCACCCTGTGCCTGGAGATCAGGCTCATTCTCAGAGTGAAGGAGAAGGCTCTGAAGAGACCAGGAGAGAACCAGGGCGTCCCGTAGATGGCGGCCTGCAGAAGGACTCGGTGGCCAAGGTTGAGTTGGGCCTCACACCTAAGAGCTCCTTCCCCAGCAAGGAGGAGGAGGGGGCCTTGTGTTTACCCTCACTGTCGGTCCTGAGTGGAAGTTCTGCTTCTTGTCACAGAAGCTCTCAGCATTTTTCTTCTGTAGGGAGGGTGGAAAGGCACAGGAGAAACAGGCACAACTCAGCCTTTGGCACCCGGGACATGCTTGGCAAAGCCCCATTTCCGTTTATGCAGAAGAAAGAGATGATGGATCGGCCTGAGTTTGCGGTGCATCCTCAGGGTGGGACCAGCACATCCAAGGAACTTTCACGAGAGGAGCGAGGAGTTAAAAGTGATGGCTGGGCCTTTTTTACAGCGAGTTTGTGTGATGAAGACTCACAGCTAAGGTCTGAGAGTCAGCCATATTTGGGCAGTTGGCCCGAGGGTCCTCACAAGTTTGTGTGTGAACAGAGACGCAAGAAAGGTAGATCTGGGAGGCTGAGCTGTCCTGGAAGTGAGGAGCAGTTGGTTACGGTGATCTCTACTTCTGAAGGGGCAGCAGGCTTGCGAGGTGGCCCAGAGATACCGAAGGAGAAGAAGCTGCTGGCAGGCTTGCCACCTGAAGCTGAGATCGTAGATTTACCCAGAAGCCCCGGAACAGATATCTCCAGCTCCCCAGAGCACCCCTTAGAGCCAGCAGAGGGGACATACGGGACGCAGAGGAAGGTCTGCAATTTGCCTCCACACTTTAAGTTACTGGGACAGACTCCTATCAACCTCAAAGAAAAGGAGGAATATGACGTCTTAACAGAAAGTCACAGGCAGAATATTTTCTTTCTGGGGAAAGATACTTCTGAAATAGTCAATAAAGATGAGACGGTGCAAAAGATGGCGACCTCTGACCGTCACCTGCTGTGGTTTTACTTTGACACCCTCCTCCATGGGTCTCCTCTAAGTATTGTCAGACAGTCTGGCCCTTATCGCCTGTCGTTTTTCAGACTAGGGTACGCTGTGTATTTCTATAAGAACCCGGCCCCTTCCCTCATGCTGCATTATCTGTCTGGCTTCTGCGTGATATCTTTTAACAACAGAAGAACACGTTTGACTTTCAATTCTCAGAAAATGGTGTCCAGGAAACTAACTGAAGAAGGGCTTGTTCCCGTGGAAGGATTAAGTAGCCAGCCTCATACTTTTCACTCTTTTAGGATTTCTTCTGAATCTCAGTTTTCAAATGAGAGGCTTGATGAAAAGCTGAGGACTCCGCAAGGCTGGGAGCCAGCACAGTGCTCACCAGCTGAGGACAGCCACGAGTTAACACGCAGGAATCGCCAGCCCCTTGAGCCATTATCGCAAGGGTTTGCCTTTCACCCAGTCAGATGTTTTGGATCTTCTACAGTTCCAATAGGTAAATTGTTCTCACTTTTGAAAAATAGAAGTTTAAGCTGGTCATGGGGGCACACGCCTTGAATCCCAGAACTTAGGAGGCAGAGGCAGGTGGATCTCTTTGAGTGCGAGGCCAGCCTGGTCTACAGAGCAAGTTCAAAAAAAAAAAAGTCCAGTTTACTATATACAAATATGTCATGGGTCAGTGACATCATGTAGTGATCTTATGATTTACAACAGCAGTGACATCATGTAGTGTTGATCCTATAATTCACAGCAGCAGTGAGAGAGAGGTAGTTCCTGGCTTGTCAGGTCTTCGTCAATGCATGTACCTGCTGAAGAGGTGGCACAGCAGTTAAAAGCACTGGCTGCTCTTGCCACAGACCTAGGTTTGATTCCCAGCACCTACACGATGACTCACAACCATCTGCTACTCCACTTCCCAGGGGTCTGTCGCCCTCTTCTGGCCTCCCTGGGTACCAGTCATAGGCATGACACGCAGGTACATGTTTTTGTTGTTGTCTACTTAGTTTATAGCTATAGGTGTTTGCTGGCATGTCTGTGCACCACGTGCATGCCTGTCCCCACAGAGGCCAGAAGAAAGCACTGGAGCCCTGCGAGTGGGCTAACAGACGTGGTGAGCTACCACATAGGTGTTGGGCACTAAACCTGGGTCCTCTGCAAGAGCAGCCAGTGCTCTTTAACAGCCAAGGCATCTCTCCAGCATCTTCATACATATTTAAAAACAAAACGCAACAAAACAAAAGACTTGCACATCTTTCTACTTTGTATATTTCACAGTCACAGGTCTTAGACATGGCATTGAGGAAGAGGGAGAAGTAAAGACTGAGAGATCCAAACCCATCTGCAGTTGTTGACTTTTCTTTTTAAAGCTTGTCTGAGAAGATTCCAGAGCAATCTGAAAAGAGGCTCGCCACAGACTGTGACATGCTCTAACCCCTGTAGGTCCCTGGGGCTTCCAGATATGAGGACCTTAGCAGGCCTCCTGGACCCTGCCTTGTCCCGGTGCTCTAAATTCCTGATGCTTCAGACAGACTCATGTGGCCTAAATCCCATGGCCAAGCACTCTCAGTGCCCGGCCTCTGACCACACACTTATGGCCGCTGTATCACCAGTCTAATTACTTGCTGCACTTGGCTGTGCTCCAAGAGGCCCAACAAGAAGACACCTGCCCAAACTTTACTACAAATGCAATTGTCTTTACTGTTATTTTAACTTTTGATAAGCTAGACAACCAAACAAGTTGCTTTGCAGCCTCTACTTGGTTTCCACTTTCCCTTTTTGACCATATGCCATTTCTAAATGGAAAATTCTTCACTTCTGCTTTCCCTTCCCCTCCCATATTCATCATCCTTGAACAGACACTACCTATGATGTACCTTTTCTTTTCCTTTTTTTTTTTTTTTTTTTTTTTTTTTAGAGACAGGGTCTCTCTACATAGCCCTGGCTAGCCTGGCACTCACTATGGAGATCAGGCTGGCCTGGCACTCACAGAGATCCACCTGCCTATGCTTCCTGAGGGCATGGCTGTAGTTCAGCTTTATACTGAAGGAATCCCAGCAGAGACACAGGATCTCACTCTATTTCATAATTCCGTGAGCAGTGCTAATCTTCAC
Source organism: Acomys minous (assembly GCF_964271855.1). Lineage (NCBI taxonomy): Eukaryota > Metazoa > Chordata > Mammalia > Rodentia > Muridae > Acomys > Acomys minous. Next base: position 54,631,026 of record NC_140498.1, read on the forward strand.
TCGGGGACTACTCGTAAGCCTGGCACTTATCTGTTCTATGTGCAGTGATTTTAACTTGTGTCACTCTTGTCTCCTCATTTACAAATAAGGCAAGCCATTTATGGATGGGGCTGATTCTTTTTGAGGAGTAATTAATGAATACTTGATTACTGTTGATGATGATACTGTGTGCTTAAGAGAGGAAGATGGTACTGTTTGCTTAGAGTCTTTTAGTCTGGTGCCCCTGTCCTTCCTCATGCCCATCTGAGGTAACAGATGCTAATAATTTTAAGTTAGGGACCCCTCTAGTATGATAATTAATATGGACTTTCTCTCTGAAGGGGGCACAAAATGACACAAACATTTTTGTTCATGATTTCAGATAGAGCTTAGACCAGGACTCCTGTCTAAAACACCTTCAGCTTTTGTCTTAAGTTTTGTGCCTGTGACACTTTCAGCTATACACATATTTGTGTGCCAAGGAATATATGTCTGTGCTTGTGGGAAAGTCTGAACCAACGGTATATCACATGCAAACGTAGTGAGGGTTTTCAGTAAGTCTGAACACTGTTCACCAACTGAATCCTGCTTAGCCAACCCTGAGAAATCTTCAAAATCAGACTTTAAACATAGTTCAGACAGCATGCTTGCATAATTGTCCATTCAGAGTAAAACTCTGTGTGATTTTGGAGATGAATTTTGTCCACCACCTCCTCTTATGCCCACAGAGTCCTTGTCACCTGATGACCAGCCACGTGATTCCATGTGACTGGAAGACACTCAAGATAATGGAGGACGTCAACAGAGGTATCTTTTTAGGCTTCAAAGACTCCTATTCAAAATAGTTGTTTTTGTTATATTTAATTATGTGTATGTGTTTGGTGTCTACGTGCACATAAAGGCTGGAGGTATCAGATCTCCCTGGAGTCGGATTTATAGGCACATGCGAGCTGATGTAGGTGCTTGTAAGTGCCCTAGCCTACTTGCTGGGCCAAGGTCAGCTGATATGGCGTGGAGGAATGAATCCAGGTTTTGGTTGGAGAGGCCACAGCAAGACCGTGGCTGTGCTCACTTGATTGAGAACAATCAGACTTTTATACTGTTATCAGGAACCGACGATATTAGCAATCGCCAGCATCAGCGCAGTTGTAGTTGCCAGGACACAGTGGCGTTTGCAAGCTGTGCAGGGTGCGCAGGATTAGTGCCTGAGACCATTGTCCTGTCGTGCTTCCACGCTTCCTTGACTCCAAAGAGAACATATAGGGAAACCCAGCGCGGCCTGAGGGAGTGCATCGGACCCTCAGGAGCTGGGAGGCGCCTTGTGCCCCGGAGCCGTGGACTCTAGCCTGAAAAACCTATGACATGTGCCTCTCAAGGCAGCTGGGCCAGGCCAACCCCTTGGCTGCCTGCAGGTGCTGAGACCCAAACTCAGGTACTCTGCAAGAGCAGTATGCACGCTGAACCATCCCTCCCGCGCCCATAGATACTGTTTCTATAAAAAATAAAATCAGGGGGGGCTTGTTTTTATGTAAATTAGAAAACAAATATGTGTAGATATATGTGCATGCACATTTTATTTTAATAAGTCCTAAGAGAAACTTGTATTTAATTTATTTTAGGAGGCTCTGCCATTTATTGCAAATAATCAGTCTAGCGCTGATTAGGTTAGATTCATGTTTACTTGACTTGACAGCATCTCCTCATCTGTATGATCTTTCAGTCCACATTGGAAAGCATCTCTGTCCTTAAGGGTTGCTTGCTTTATGCAGCAAGCTGGCAGAGGACCAGCTTGGACTGCTAGAAATAATAGTGCATAGCTGGGTTTTGTTTTTGTTTTTACATTAATTAATAGTGATGTAAGTGAAGGTAGAGGCAGGCACCTGGGGGCGCATTTTGGAATTAGTGGTAAAAATCTAAGTTTAAAGACAAAATGTAGAGCTGTGGCATAAAGGCAACAGGCATTTCTTATGTGCAAATTTGTCTTGTGTCTAAAACCAGGTGTACATTTTTACAAGCTGCCTCTTTGCTTTTGGGATGGTGTCTTGCTCTGTAGGCCTGTGTAACCTCAAATCTGTGGCATTGGTCCTGCCTCGGCCTCCCACGGGTGGGGGTGGCGCTCTGCCCGTTGGTCAGCACTTAACTGTCGCCTCAGCCCCTGTGAGTCCCTGTCAGCCGTGCACACACACAGCAGTGCTTAAATGTTCCAATCGGCATCTGTAGTTGTAACATTTCTTCTGATGCCTGAGGGACGCCTGCACAGGAGAACTAATTGATATTCCATGTATCTCAATTATCATTTCTAGAAAAGACAGAAGGATCTCACTAAAAAATGAAAGTCCCTTGCCCTGTGAGGACATCTTGCCGCAGAGACATCGATGTGGTCAGGAGGAAATGAATGTTGACATCGCTAGTAGTAATAGCACAGATGTAGTGCAGTTGACGATCGTTACCATAGCAACCCTGTCTGCACTGCTGTATGTTCAAGGCTTTTCTTCAAGCTCGCATCTTTCTGTGAACCACAACAAAGCTCGAATTGTTGCTCCCAAGATTTGTTCTCCATTTCTCTAGACAGAAGGCATTTCAGAGCACTCTGACGACACAGTGTGTGAGAGGTTCCGCACACACACCCAATTGGTGCGTGACCAGAGCTAGGAATTAGGGTTGTAGGTTACGTGTAAATATTGTGTGTTAACAGATGCTCTAAGAAAAGAAGAGGCACGGATGGGCATTCGTGTCGTGCTCTACTCGACGTCGAGAGTGACGTTAGAAACACACAGATGGATCACACGTTCCCCAGAATCTGACATTATAAAGAAAATCCGTGTGCGGGGATGTCAGTGTGTACATGTCTGCAGTCAGTAAGAATGCGATGCACGAGTGTTCGGCATGTCTTCTCTCTCCATCTTAACGCATTCCTGTGAGTAATCTGTGTCTGACTCGCAACGAGAAATACATGGCCCCTCAGAGGAGAGGTTTTCCTCTTGCCCCCCTTCTGCGGGAAGGTGGAGCAGTGCATGCTGGGAGTGGAGAGACTGGGCGAGACCTCTAGACAAGGTAGACGTGGTAAGAGACCGCGACAACTCCGGAGGAACGGGTGAGAACTTTCACTCTGTGCGCTGAGGGAGAAGCAGGGGGCCTGTCCTGCCCTCCTGTGGACTGTATGACCGCATCCTTCACCTCTGTGAAGTGGCCCTACGGTGACATGGGAGGTAGCTGTCCAAGGACCGGCTCTGTATGTACTTCCGGTTTTGACGTCACTCGTCCACGTGGCCTCCCCTCGTGTCAGACAGGCTCTGTGTGTACTTCTGGTTTTGACGTCACTTGTCCACGTGGCCTCACCTCGTGTCAGGACAGGCTCTGTATGAACTTCCGGTTTTGACCTCGCTCCTCCATGCTGCTCCAGCTGTTCTCCTTTCGCTGACCTCACCCACAGCCTTGTTCTAATTCTTCGCCTGAGCATGTCTGTAGCAATATGTGTATTTGAGAAAGAGCCTTCCATTTTGGTTTGTCATAATGTACTAACAAATAGAAATACAGAAAGAGGCGATTATAAGGGGCCCACTGGGATGCAGCAGTCCCAGGGCTATTGCTGCCCATTTTGAGGTGCTCTGCACTGGCTGCTGTCCTGTGTGAAGGCCGAGGGGGCCGCAGGGGTGAGTCCCTCTGGGCCTGGCCTGGAGCTGCTGCCTGCTGTGTGTCCTGAAAAAAGCAATCTCCTCACAGCCTCGGTTCTCTTTAGCTGTGAAAAATAAGCTGATAGTGTCACTTTCTAGTGGAGATATGAAATGGGGATTAAATGTGCTGCGTATTCGGGATAGTGTGTGAAGAGTAACGGGCTCTTAGTAAGGGTTTCTTCTCATCCTCCCTACGCTTCCGGCAACGCAGAGCTCATGTGATCTTGGAAGAGGAACACACCGAGCCACGAAACTTGCTTACACGTTTGCGTTAAATTCATTATTAACCTCTGTGAAGAGCTCTACATCAGGGAGGCAGAACAGGACGTAGGTGAAATGGGCAGAACCAGCGGGCCTTAGATGCCAGGGCAGCTACGTGACCCCTTCCTGCAGCAGCGTGTGCTGCTGTGTGCTTGTCTGCAGATCTCTGCTGCTGCTGCTGCTGCTGCTGCCCGCTGATGAAGGCCAGGGCGCCCAGACACCAGTACCAGCGTGGATGACTCCTCAGATGTCGCTCTTGATAACTCATGTCAATAAAAAAAAAAGAGAGAGAGAACTCTGCAAGCAGCCGCGGTTTGAACACTGCACTCCCAGATGCCAAGCTCTGTCACAGCTCCCTCTTGCAAATTTAAATGTTGTTTTATTTATCCAGCTTTTTAAAAATGGTGGCGAAATATACAATAAAATACATTACCTTATCCATTCCTTTACCAAATAGTTGTTTGTTTTAGTGTGTGTGTGAGAGAGAGAGAGAGAGAGAGAGAGAGAGAGAGAGAGAGAGAGAGAGAAAGAGAGAGAGAGAGAATTTAAGTGCATTATGTAGTTTGAGGGGCCTGAAGGGGGCACCAGATCCCCTGGAACTGGAGTTCCGGGGCAGTTGTGAGCCACAGTGTAGATACCAGGAACCAAACGCAAGTCTTCAGCCGGAGGGGAAATGCTCTTAACCTCTGAGTCTCTCTGTACCCGCACCTCACCATCTTTAAGTGTAGTTTAGCTTATCCATAACACACGCACTGTCACGACCACCAGCCACCAAGGGCTGCTCTCAGTTTGTGGGGGACCGCTCTCCTCATCTGACCCTAGCTCCCTACCCTGGCCTTCACCCACCATCCACTTTTTAAAATTAAGCCAAACATTGAAAGTAATTTGTCAGCAAGTCTGACCTAAACAAGAAGTACATGGATTTTATTTCTTATTTACTCTCTTGGCATGCAGTCTTCCTGTGTCTACACATCTCACTGCAGAAAGAGTCTATGTTACCGTGCTCCTTTTCCACTCAAAATATAAAGCAATATTTGGTCTTGTTCTACATTATTTCCAAGCAAGCAAACATTTTCAGAGTGCTCAGACTATCTGACCTCCAGAAATTTGGTTAGAGATTGTAATAAAGAACCTGAAATATTTTAAATATATTTGTAATTCTTGTGGTCAAAAAAAAAAAAAGAACCTGTAATATAAGGAGAGATTACTATTAGTATTTTAGCATATTTTGATTTAGTTGTACTTACATTTTTAAAAAATAAGTTTTGGAGAAATATGAATTATTGTCACTTCCTTCCTGTTCAACATGCAGACATTTGTTAGCACCCTGCCATCAGGAAAGGCCCTTCCTCTGTGAATTAACCTTCTCCATGGTATAACCTTAAAGACGCAGGTGCTTGGGCGCGCGAGTGCCTGCGTGTGTGTGTGTGTGTGTGTGTGTGTGTTTCTGTTGCTGGACAGACTCAGGGCATTCCATGCCAGGCTACACCTCCATCCCTCAGCTCTGTTCCTTACTGAACTTTGACCTCCCCTCCAGGCTAAGCTCCACCCACAGTGCCACACCTTCCAGTGCTGGATTTACTGGTTATACTGGATGAATTGTGCTTTTTGGCCCTCTGTAACTTCAGGCACTTTTGATCAAATCAGTCAGCAAGTTGGCCTTTTGCCAGCCAGTCTCAAGAATCCTGTTGCCATGACCCCTCCACGGTGATTGCTTAAGGTGACAACAAGAAAACAACCAGGGCCTCCAGAGAAACCCCAAGTAGCTCCCTGTGCACTTCAGGGAGGTGTCAAGGAAGAGCAGAAGTTACCAGCTTGCCTTCAACCTGCCATCTGTAGTGGGTATTTACCACTTTCCTCAAAGCAGCTCAGTGCCTCCTCTGTGTTCACCTTGTGTACGGGTGGGTTGTGTTGTCACTAGACTGGAGGTCCAGAGCCAGACCTTTCCATGTCTTTTGTCCTCTGAAGTCCCATAAGGTGGAGAGAACCAAAAGTTGCTCACAGAGCCAGTGTCTGGCCAGGACACAGGATTCCGGAAACACAGCTGACTCGGGAGCTGACATGGGTGCTTACATGGGCACTGACTGACACGGGAGCTGACTGACACGGGCACTGACTGACACGGGAGCTGACATGGGTGCTTACATGGGCACTGACTGACATGGGCACTGACTGACACGGGAGCTGACATGGGTGCTTACATGGGCACTGACTGACACGGGCACTGACTGACATGGGAGCTGACACGGGCACTGACTGACATGGGAGCTGACACAGGTGCTGACTGACACAGCGCTGGCACAGGAGCTGACGTGGGCGCTGACTGACACAGTTGCTAACTGACTTGGGAGCTGACTGACATGGAAGCTGATTGACACAGGAGCTGACACATGCGCTGACACTGGAGCTGACTGACACGGCACTGACTGACGTGGGAGCTGACACGGGTGCTGACATGGGCACTGATTGACACAGGAGCTGACACAGGAGGTGACACAGGCGCTGACTGATAAGGCGCTGACAGGGGCTCCTTTCCATCCTTGTCCCCCCCCCCTTTGTTCTGAGACATTAAGTTCTCCAGGCAGTCACTGAACTTTCCGTGCTCCTGCCTCAGCCGCCCAATAGTGAAGACTAAATGTATTTAATTTAATTTAAAGTAGCCCTGTGGTTCCCTCCCTCTGTGTCCCTCGGCGTGGGGGATGGGGGAAGAGCCAGGAGGGAGGCAGAGGTGGCCAGCCAGCCAGGGAGGAGACTGGCATCTGGAAAATTCTTTCCTTGGTTCCTTAAGCAGCAAAGCGTCACGCCACCCTAGCTGTGCCCAAGGATGTCATCTGTTTAACAGCGGGCATGGTGTGCGGAGCGTCCTTACGGTTTAATAACGCTTTCTGACTCGCTGGCCACAAGACATGTGCTGGGTCCTAGAATGCCGCAGTGCTACACCTTTCCCCACATTTACCACCTTCTAATTTCCAGAAAGAGGCCATGGGAAAGTGCATTAGGACTGCTCTCTTCTGCGGTATCTTCTTTTTTGGGCGGGTGGAGAGTCGAGGGTCGGGGGAGGGCTTGGTTTTTCGAGACAGAGTTTCTCTGTGTAGCCTTGGCTGTCCTGGACCCACTCTGTAGAACAGGCTGGCCTCAAACTCACAACGACCCGCCCGCCTCAGCCTCCAGTGTGCTGGGATTAAAGGCGTGAGCCACCACACCTGGCTCCGCGGTACCGTCTTAAAGGACACCACGTGTCCCTGCACCCGTGGCAAACACGGAAAAGGCAGTCCTTAACTCTGGGGAGGAGTCTGCCGCTGGAGAGTGAAATGTGGTGCTAGGGATGCGCTTGGTAGTGGGGTGTGCTCTGGGCATGCTGTAGAACCTCATCTGCACACACAAGAGTGAGTGGGGCTGGGGCTTGTTGGGATGAGCAGGGTTTACTGGGGTGGGCGTGACTTACTGAGGTGGGTGGGGCTTGCTGGGTGGGGCTTGTTAGGGTGGGCGGGGCTTGCTGGGGTCGGTGTGGCGAGGTAGGACGTTCTTCTCAGGCTTGCGCAGAGGGTTGGTTTGCCTGGCTTCTTTTTTGCACTGTACTTCTCGTTTCTCCGCATTTTATTGAAATTTAATATTTAGAAAAACATCATTTCCCAAAATGTCTTATAAGATGATTTGCCTCTTCCTCTTCTATTCGTTGAAATGGTGTTGCCCATGCTAATCGGGCTGCCCTGGGCTTCTGTGCTTAAGAATGTCTCTGCTTTGCCTTGCCCTGCTCCCAAGTGTTAGCACACTGCACCTGGCTTCGTTTTGTTCTGCCCATCAAAGTGATCATTTCCAGGGCAGCAAAGTGAGGCATTCACTGTTTCTCAGGCTGAGCCATGCGGCGTGTGTTTTTATTTTGTGTGTTTGTAACAGGGTCTGTCTACATAGGCCCTGGCTGTCCTGGAACTCACTATATAGACCAGGCTGGCCTCAAGAACTCACAGAGAACTGCCTGTCTCTGCCTCCCAAGTGCTGGTTTTAAAGGCGTACACCACCCACACCTGGCTTGTATTTTTTTAAATAATTCATTTATTTTTATTTTATGTGTGTTGGTGTTTTGCCTGTGTGTATGTCTGTGTGAGGGTGTTGGATCCCCTGGAACTGGAGTTACAGAGAGTTGTGAGCTGCCATGTGGGTGCTGGGAACTGAACCTGGTTCCCTGCAAGAGCAGCCCATGCTCTTATCCTCTGAACCATCTCTCCAGCCCCATACTTTTAAATCTTTATGTGTATGTGTGTGTGTGTCTTAGTGTATATATGCCACACATGTTGGGGTGCCCTTGGATCTCAGAAGGGCCTTGAATCCTGTTGCTAAAATCCCTTCTCTAGGGGAGACATTAAGGAACGTCTCTCCTTCCTCTTCCTGTCAAAACAACAAATCCCACCTAAGTTTACTTACTTACTGGAGAACCAGTAAGTTTAGTGCGCTTTCTTCTACAACAGAGATAAGTGGTGTTCCTCCCTCCCCTGAAGGCCACACCAGAAGCTTCACCTGGCAGGAATGAAGGCTTCCCCACAGCCCCATGGATGGAGCTCCCTGCACTAATCTTCCGGGCATAGCCTCAGCCTGTCTCCAAGGCTGCATGTTGTTAAGACAGAGCTGTGTACAACAGGTGGTGGGGAGCTGCTCATGTCGCCGAGGGCCTCATGATGCTTCCTCCAATAGGGACTACAAGCGGTCCACAGCCCACCTTGGAGTTTTGCAGGCTAGAACAGCTGGATACCTCAAAAGGGGGTTGTTTGGCTCAAAGGATTGCCCCGTACAGCAGATGCCCTGTGGGTGCTGGAAGCCAAACACCAGTTCTCTGGAAAAGCAGCAAGGACTCTTAATCCCTGAGCCGTCCCTCCAGTTGTGTGTGTGTGCACATGTGCCTGCGTGTGTGTACACTCGTGCAGGCACATGCCTATGTTCCTGCATGTAGATACCAGAGGACATCAGGTGTCACTAATGGCTCAGCGGTTAAGAGCACTGTCTGCTCTTCCAGAAGCCCTGAGTTCAATTCCCAGCACCCACATGGTGGCTCACAGCCATCTGTAATGAGATCTGGTGCCCTCTTCTGGCCTGCAGGTGTACATGCAGGTGGAGCACTCATACACAAAATAAAGTCAGGGTCTCTCACCCAAGCTGTAGCTGCTGAGCTGCACTCCTCTCAGCACCAAGGTTATGTGTGCACCCGTGGCCTCCTTTTTACACGAGGCTTGTGGATTTGAACTCTTGTCCTCATGCTCGCACACGAAGCACTCTTGCCCACTGAGCCATCTCCTCGGCCCTCAATGTGTGCTTTTACCCCGTTTTGTTTTGGTTTGGGTTTTTAGTTATAGAAAAACAGGGGTCCATGAGTGACCAGAGTTAAGGTCTATGCCCAACAAGAACGGCATGACACCTAAAAATACAGAATGCTTCCCAAATGTGTGTGTCACCCTTATGCAGGGGCCATGCTAATCTTCGCTGTATTGTTCCAACTTTAGTATATGTGCTGCCGAAGCGAGCACTCTAGCCCTGTTTTGTACTGTCCACACTCCGAATGCTCCATGGTCTTACATGATTAGGAGCTCCTTCCTGGACAGAGGAGGATTGCTGAGTTGGCCTTTGTTACTTGGTGAGTTCTTCTTTTCCTACCCTTAATCCTCCAGTTTCACCCCATCACTAATAGGAGAGAAAGAAGGATGGGGGAGGGGTGTCTGTGACTCTTAATTCCTTCTTGTTTCATCTTTGCTTGTAGATGGTCTTTGCTATTCTGTGGGTTCTTTTTCTCACCCTTTATCCCCTTTGCTTCATGCCCTGTAACTAGATAGGAGAGAGAGAGAGAGAGAGAGAGAGAGAGAGAGAGAGAGAGAGAGAGAGAGAGAGAGCTCCCTGAATCTAATTTCTTTCTTCTTATTTCTTCTTTGAACACAACTACTAAGAAACTGAACTGAAGCCAATCCCCCTGAACAACCGCCTCTCGGGCCCTAGCATTTATATACGCTCTGAAAAGTTCCCAGAGTTCCAACTGTCACACAATTGCATAAACTATCTGCAGCTGGCAAAACCACGCCTCTGCTACAGCACGAGGCAAATCACAGCTGCTGCAGACAGTCCGGAGCAGCCCCATATACCCACAACCTGGGATTAAAATATTTCTATGCTTTTAAGTAAACTAAAATTCCAGAATTCTCACCACAGTATTGGAACGAGAACAGCAATGCTTGAGGTTGGGCAAAACTGTGTCTGTAAGCATGTGCTGTGGGTTCTCAGTGTGCAGGAGGCTCACTTCCTCGTATGCGAACGATGCCAGGGACGGATAGAAACTAAAGGTCACTGCTGTTGTGATGAATGTGTCTTCTCGGTTCCTCATGCTTCCCCTCAATATGCACACAGCCTTTGCAGTTCTAAGAACTAAGGAAGTAGCTTCTTGCTGGGGGGGAATCCCAGGGGAGCAGCCTGCCTCACTCCCCGGCCCTCAACCCAAGGGAAGTCAGAAGCTAGCGAGACCCTCAAGCAGCTCCCCTCCATCCCTCCACACCCCTCCTAACGTGGAGGGGGAAATCTCAGGTCTTTGACATAGATTCTAAGTCTTAGAAGTATATCGCTTAGTTCCCCACAGTTCCTTTTCAGGATGGCCGTACCTTAGGTGCCAGACACAAAACGGTTTTTATTTTTACAATAGCAGCCAAAGCCACCGGTACCTCGGATTTTCTCGGAGGTAAAATTTGAACACTGTTTCCTTCTGAAAAGCGGGATCATCCCATTGCTTCTATAGGGAGATGCTGCAGAGTCACAGCCAGGATCTACCAATGGGTGCCGCCAACTCCTGCAACTTGAACTTGATTTTCTATGAGCGGTCCCAGGACAGCCTCCCCAGTTACGTAGCAGCAGAGAGGTATCCCTGCAGCCTCCCGAGTTCACCCGGGACCTAAAGAGCAAGAAGAGGCTTGAAAGTTGCGCACAGCTTTCTAAGGGTAGTTTCAGCAGGCGGGTAGGGGTACTAAGAATCGGCACAGCACCCTGCAGGAGTGTACATCAGTCCTTGGGAGACCAGCCAGGTGCTGGTGCACGCACAGTAGGAGAGACAATGGCCTTTCCTGTTACTGCTCCGATGCACGGGTCACATTCTCTTATCGCCAAGGGAAAGTGTTTACTTTCGAGGTCCAGGCCTGTCTGAAGTGAGACGAGGCAGAGCTGTAGCAGAGGGCTGGCCTTCCACAGCGACTGCAAGGAAACCTCCCACTGTGTCTCCGGGGCCCGGCCCCTTCCCCTTGGCAAGGACGGCGGAAGGCAGTGGGAGGCTGGAGGGAGCGCTGGGGAATGCGTCACCCACGCCTCCCTGGCTGTCACTCTCCCCAGCGCCCCGGCCTCGCAGGTAGAGACGCCCCCTCCCGCGGTTCGCGGGGCCAGGGAGGAGGGGCTGGGCTCTGAGCGCCCGCCCCTCCATCTATCACATGGCCGGAGAGTCACAAAAACAACAGCTTTGGCCAAGCAAGCCCGTGACTTCAGGAAGGGAACCGGGGCCCTCCGCCGCTAGCCCCCCTCCCCATGGAGGACAGTTTGCTGGAATCGTTCGGGAGGCTGAGCCTCCAACAGCGGCAGCAGCAGCAGCAGCAGCCTCCTCGGCCGCCGCCCGCGCGGGGGCCACCTCCGCGCCGCCACAGCTTTAGGAAACACCTCTACCTCCTGCGCGGCCTCCCGGGCTCGGGGAAAACCACGTTGGCCAGGTAATGACAGCGGCCTGGCGCCCACGCGCGCCCCTGCCCCGAGGCTCCGCGCGCCGCCCCTGCCCTTGCCCCGCGCGCCCGAGAGCTCCGCCGCGCGCCGGCCCGGGAGGACGGACCTCGCTCGCTCGGCACTGCGCCTTGCGCAAGCCCCAGACGCCGCCGGCCCTTCCCCGCTGCGCCCGGCCGGTGCCCGCCGGGCCCAGGCAACCTTCGTCCCTGCCCAAGCCCCGGGTCGGGGAGGCCAGCGGGGACAGCTCTTCGGGAAAAACCTGGTGGCGACTGCAGAGAAACTCCCTCCCCGCCCGCTTGGCGCGCAGGCGAGCCGCCACCGTGTGTCCACAGGCCCTGTCACCGGAGCGAGTTCGGGGGGGGGGGGTCCGGGGGTCCGGGTAGGGGGTCCGCGCGGCGCTGGCCAGGGACCGGGGTCCGCTTTGAGATCCGATGGATCGGCGCAGCCTGCGTCTGCTTTGGCGACTGCGAAGGCGCACAGGTGCTCTAGGGAGGTGGGGGGGCTGGCGGCGCCACTAACCGTACGCCACTGACAGCTTCTCCGCGGGCGCCCAAATTCATTCAGTTGCGAATTGCGTAAGCGGCCCTCCCGGTCCCCGGTCAGAGAGAACTGCGCGGGCTTGCTGACCGCTGCACCTTGCTAGGCCCATCGCTCCAGCCTGAACGCACTCCACTCCCTGCCCTGCGCTTGGTGTTCCCGCAACGTTGGACCGTTTCTCTCCCTGCTGTGGTTGGTGATGCTGGCCTCTCCTGCCTGGCTTGCCCACCGCCACCCTTTTGCCCGACTGATTTCACTAGCCTTTTAAAACCGGTTCTGTTACCTCCCCTCGCAGCTGCCTCACCCTGCCGTAGAAGCCGCCCTTCTCAGCGCCTTGGCTCCCGTTTGCATCTCTGTGACTGCGCTTAGGTTTGCACAGGAAGATAGGGGCCATGTCTTACCCTCCATGAACGTTATCTGGCACACACTAGTACTTGCCACCTGTGAGCTTTCCATCTCATCAGATAAGGCTAGCCGTAGGACCCCGGAACCGCTGAAGAATCAAGGTGGCCCGCGGTCACATGCTGATTTCCATGGCACCAGGTAGTTGTGATAGCGGGAGGGGCCTGAGTCTTTTGGTTGCGGATGATGGGGGAGCTGAGATGGCTCGTTAAGGGGCTGACATTTGTAATTCATTTGTGGAGTAGATGCATCCAGCTACCGAAAAATATCGCTCCCTTTGCATGTTAAAGGGATAGGTGACTTGTGAAGGCCACACTGGCACCCTTGTCAGAGACACACTTCTGGAGGTCCTTTCTGGAGGCTCCTGGCAGTGACCAGGGGTGGGTGGTGTGGAGAGCCTCCTTGGAGCCCTGTACAACTTGGTTATCGGGTGATACGGCAGTTCACGGCGGGCACATCTGTTACCGAGTGTTTCCAGGATGCCGGATCTTGTTTGATTTCACTTCCACTTTGCCAGCCTGTAACCCCATCACACACTGAAAGTCAGAGAAGGAAGTAACTTTTGGCCATGTCATCTCTAATCGTGCTGAGAAAGGACGTTAGTGTGATGAGCAGAGAATGGAAGAGAGCGGGGGAGGAGGGAGGGTCGACACTGGAAAGCCAGGGCTGGGCCCCGGAGGCCTTCTCGGAGGTCCTTTCTGTCTCTACACATCTAGGATTTTAATTCCTGCTTGACATTGGACTAGGCAGAAGACATCGGACAAGAGACCATCTCATTAGACACCTGTAGGAACAGATGGGGGTGAGCCTTGGCCGAAAGCGGAAGCCTGCAGTAGACCCAGCCATCTGTGCCTCTCTGTGGCCACTAAGAGGTGCTTAAGTTAGAGGGTTTAATCGGGTTCCTTCTCTTAACTTCCTGTTGTCGGACCTACAAGTGATGGTCTTGGGGTCAAGTAATGGCTTCAGAGCCAAGCTGTGCCACCCATTAACTACGATTCATGCATCTCCAAGGGGCCTTCTTTTCAGTGGTGGTGGCGGCGGCAGCGGGGTGGGGGGAATACCAGCTCTTTCTGCCTGAGAGGGAGTTGTGAAGACGGAAGCTGTGAAAACGCCCTCTAAAACTTTAAGGTGGCAGCGCTATAAAGTTTAGTTAGGTGTCCGCTAGGCTGACCGGCAACCTCTGAGTTACACAGGGAAGCAGAGCCTGGCTGTGTAGTGGAGGAGCCACGCCCTCGACTAGGGCGCCTCCACTGTGCTGGGTGTTGTTGCCTTGGGGCTTAGGAGCCTCGCCTGCTTCCTGATGGGTTGAGGGTTTCTATAAAGCTCAGGCGGGTGCATGCAGGCCAGAGCAAGCAAGAAGGCCTGGCAGCCACAGCATGGCCCCTCCCCAACGGTCTCTTGCAGAGGGACTGGGAGACTGCTTTAAAACACACTTGTGTAGAACATAGAAACTGTAAGGTTATTATGTGCTTGCTAGATTCTGAGAGTCGTTTTCTCTATATGTTTTCCACATTTCTACAATGAATGTGTATTTCTTAAATCAGACCTAATAAACATTTTTCTTTAACATTGGAGGAAGTTAGTTTTTGCAAATATGGGCTCATCTTTTCCTGCTTAACCTTTATATCTCATTTGACTAAATAACTAATAAAAATCTCTTTTAAAAATAGGATATGTCTTGTCTTTCAAGTCAACATTATGTTCTAGAATCTTCACCTATGTCTTTCCATATGTCCAAGTGGCTGGGATATGGGGATCATCTTTGTGGATTCTTTGGATTTTTTAAGTTGGAATTTATCTGGTTTGAACATTTTAACTGCATCCTAGTCCTCCAGTTACTGCCCTCTCTACATCCACACTGGTGTCTGCTCTCAGCTGAGCATCATTTGGGGATAGGTGGCTACTGCAGACTATGATTCCAGCTCTGGGAACACATCCTGAGGAAATGCTTGGACAAGCGTGTGGACACAGAGGAATGCTCATCTGAAATTTTTGTGTGACAGGAAAAAAGAGTAAGACAACTTAAATATAAAATACTAATTAAATAGTAAATATAAAAATAGATGGCTTATGAGTCACAGTCACTGACAGAAGCAGAAATATATATGACCTGTAAATGTATTCTTTCACACAGGCCTGAGCCTGTAGCTCTGTGATAGAGTGTTTGCCCGGCCATGTACAAAGCCCTGGATTTAATCCCCAGCACCACAGAGGCCAGCTGTGCACACCTGGCGGTGCATACCAGCAATCCCAGCACACCTGTGGTCCCAGCACACCCGCGATCCCAGCACACCTGCAGTCCCAGCACACCTGAGGTCCCAGAATACCAGAGATCCCAGCACACCCGAGGTCCCAGCACACCTGCGGTCCCAGCACACCTAAGGTCCCAGCACACCTGCAATCCCAGCACACCTGAGGTCCCAGCACACCTGCGATCCCAGCACGCCTGAGGTCCCAGCACACCTTAGGTCCCAGCACACCTGCGATCCCAGCACACCTGAAGTCCCAGCACACCTGGGATCCCAGCACACCTGAGGTCCCAGCACACCTGAGGTCCCAGCACACCTGGGATCCCAGCACACCTGAGGTCCCAGCACACCTGGGATCCCAGCACACCTGAGGTCCCAGCACACCTGGGATCCCAGCACACCTGAGGTCCCAGCACACCTGCAATCCCAGCACACCTGTGATCCCAGCACACCTGTGATCCCAGCACACCTGAGGTCCCAGCACACCTGCAATCCCAGCACACCTGAGGTCCCAGCACACCTGAGGTCCCAGCACTTGGGAAGTAGAGGCAGAAGGACCAGGAGTTCAGGGTCATCTTTAGCTACATAGTGAGCTCAAGATTAGCCTGGAATATGTGAGATCCTGTCTCAAAAATGAAAAATAAATTAAGAAGGCTACACAAAGACACACTTTATCCATTCCATGCTCAAAGGAAGAGGTCTGTCTAAAAAAGAAAATGAAACTGTGTGGGGAGATAAGGACCCACCCACAGTGGGATCATAGACTTTTCCTCCATTTCTTTTCTAATCTTCCACAGCAGTTGTACGTTGGCTGCCTGACTATGTCATCCTCTCAGTGAAAAGTCTTTCATAGGTTGACTTCCATCAGACATACACTAGGAAACTCACGCATGCAGAGATGAACTTTGAAGGACTGTGACCTTTCATCTTGACTCCTCTTCTCTATTGACTCGAGCCAACCAGACAAATACAGTCACTGTGAGGATCACAGGCAGCATAGTAAAAGCAGATGCTGTGCGATGTGAGTGCCAGCTGTGGCCAGAGTAGTTGCTAATCCACAGTGACAGTGCCCCCTTGCTCACTGAGACCTGTACTCGATACAGCCACAGAAGGTGCCTGTCTCAGAGTAACAAGCAGGAACAGATAACAAGTAACAGTTCTATCTCACAGGCAAGTGAGGGGGGAGGGACGGATGGGAACAGCACCCTTGTGCCCACAGCCTTCAGGCTAAGGGAGCCTGTGCAGAAGGGGAAAGCCAGTCAAGGACAGAGTCTCCTCCACACGGAGGTGGTTCTTGTCTTGGCCTTTCATCTGCTGGGCTTGGCTTGACTAAACGGAGGCATTCATAGCAGGGAATCCGCTGGCTAGGAAGGCTCAGGGCTGGATCCTGGAGACTGTTAAACGTTGGAGATGGGGCCCAGGAGATGGCTCAGCGGGAGACGTGTTTGCCATGTGGGCCTGAAGGTCTGAGTTTAATCCCTAGGGCCCACGGAAAGGTGGAGAGAAAGAACTGGCTCTAGGAGGTGGTTTTCTAGCCGTCATGGTGTTTGTGGTACACCATGCAGCACATCACACACACACACACACACACACACACACACACACACACACACACAAATAAATAAATAAAAAAAAATAAAGTTTGTAAAAAGTTGGGCAAGAGGGGCCTGGAGAGATGGCTCAGTGGTTAAGAGTGCCACCTGCTCTTCCAAAGGTCCTGGGTTCAATTCCCAGCATCACGTGGTGGCTCAATAACCATCTGTAATGTGATATGGCGCCCTCTTCTGGCTTGCAGGAGTACATGCAAGCAGAGCACTGTATACATAATAATAAATAAATAAATCTTAAAAAAAAAACTGGGGCAAGAAAGTAGAACTAGAGTTCCACTCCAGAGATGCTTTGCTCTTGACCTTGTGGTCCAGGATTCAGTGTGTCTGCATGTGTGCTGGTTAAATGTCTCTGTTATTTTCACCTCTTTAAAGGATATAGATCAGGCTCTCTCTCTTCTTCTTACTCTTCCTGTCTCTGTCTCTGTCTCTTTCTGGGGTACCCCTCCCCCTTTCCTTCTCTCCCCATGCTCATTCAATAAATTCCTCTACAACATTAAAAAAAAAAAGCCAGGTGTGGTTGCACATGCTTTTAATGCCAGCACTTGGGAGGCAGAGGCAGGCGGATCGCTGTGAGTTCAAGGCTGGCCTGGTCTACAAAGCAAGCCCAGGACAGCCAGGGCTACAGAGAGAGACCCTGCCTCTTAAAAAAAAAAACCCACCCAAAACAACAACAACAACAACAAAAACAGATAAGTACACATGCAGTGATTGTCACTCTATTTCTTATTTTATTTATTTATTTATTTATGTTTTTTAAGGCAAGGTTTCTTCTGTGTAGCCCTGCTGTCCTGGACTTGCTCTGTAGACCAGGCTGGCCTCGAACTCACAGAGATCTGCCTGCCTCTGCACGCACCACAGCACCAGATCTCTTTTATTTAATCACCCTCAACAGAAGCCGCCTCCTGCAGCCTCTGAGTTCCTCTGTGTCTCTGTGTTCCTGCTTTTCTAAGTACAACACATACGTGGATCATAAGTATCTGTCCTGCGCCTCACTTAGTACACTGTCCCGAGGTTCATGCTTGGGCCATATGTGAGAACGCCATACTTTTATGTCTGAATAAAACATTCCATTGTGTGGTTACACAACTAAAGCATCTTTGTGAAATGCAATAGGGGTCTTTCTGTTCATTTGTTCATTCTAGTAGCCTTGTTTGAAAAATGAAGTGTCTTCATTCTTCTGTCAGCCCCCTGGAACGTTCTTGTTTTGTTCTGTTGCCATTTGTTTGTCTTTTGCATCTTTATCTACCAGCCAGAGCCAGGTCTATCAACCGCAGTGACATGCACCATCACACGGGACGCCTAATGCACATTCACTTAGGTTCAAAGGATGGCTGTCTGTTCTCCTCATTCACATCTGCAGATCTGTCTCAGGACGTGGAAGGATGCTCTCTAATAAGATGCAGTGACCAATGGGTGAGGAGAAAGGCATGCTAACAGAGTCGCGGAGAACAGGGACCAGTTCATGGGTGAAGCAATGGCTCTTCTTCAAAAAAGGAGACCAGAACAGGAAGTTCACCGCTTTCCACTCTTTGTATATAAAACACAGTAACAGGCAGGTGACAGCTCAGACCTCTGGTCATTTAGGCCACTGTGGAAAATGATTACTAGTACTTCCAATGTTTCTAAATTTCACTAATGAGGATCCTTATGTTATTTCCTCTAGAGGTTAGATAAGTCGAAACTAAGTGCTATAGGCCTTTTACAAGGAGCTGGGGTTTATGGTACTGTATGCGTTTGTAATCACTCACCAGAAGGCCATGTTAGGGAAGGGAGCCTCATCACCATGTTTCCTGGCACTGAGGGGCCACGGGGGAAGACCAACTGATGGCGGCATATAGTGCTGCAGGTGTGGGCTATGATTTAGGAGGAAGTAGGCCTGGATGAAGAAATGAAAGAGGAAGAGCATCTTCACAGGAAAGGCCTAGGAGCAGCCTCAGAAGCTCCTGTGGCATCCATCTGACCACGCTCAAGAGTCGAACCTCTGCCATTTAAAATGCTTCGATCAGCTGGCTCCCAGCACTTTTTTTCTTTTTCAATACCTGGGCTTAAATCTAGGGCCCTGCATACACAGCAGGCAAGCACACTCCCACAGACCTCCATCCCTGGGCCTGAGCCTGCACAGGAAGAAGCTAGTGTGAGGGCCTGCTAGGAATCTGATGAAACACTGAGTATGGTAGGAAGCCCCTCAGGCCCCTGTTAGGGGACTAATGTAGCCTGGATTTCAAGTCCCAGGGTAAGGAAGCTACATTGTATTATTGTCAGTATTAATAATGTTGCTACCATGGAATTTCCTAGCTTTGCTGATGCAGTCCACTGGGAGATGAGATTTAGACTTTAAGTGTTGGTATTTACACTGATCATGCTGTACCGGAGGGGAATGCCAGCTCCCAAGAATCTAGATCAGCTTCCATGATAGTGCGCTTATGGCTTTGCTTTCGCCCTTCTTGGTGCTCCAGTGAAATGGCCATAGCCGGGCTCCTCTCCAGGGCCATTTGGATTTTACAGATACACTGAGATGTTGTCGTTTTTGGTCCCTTCAAGTCATCTAGAATCTGCCTAACCCTGTGGGCCTGGGGAAAGCAGTGTGAAAAACAAATGAGCATGGGAGAGGTTCTTTGTGGCATCTTGTACATGGCTTGGGGAAAGGGTTCTTTTTGTATCAAGGTAAGAATCTGGGACGAGGGACGGGGACGTGGGGAAGAGCTCGGCACACAAGGTGCTATCAAGATTTATTCATTTTCATTTTATGTGTTTGATTATTTTGTAGAGGAATGTTAATTCAGAACACGGCTGTTCTGGCGAGAGATCACATCCAAAGACTTTCTAAGTCTATGTGATCCAGCTGGAATACAGATACGCCTTTAGTCTATCAACCATAGACAGAGACAAGCAGATCTGAGCTCAAGGCCGGCCTGGTATAGAGCAAGTATCAGGTAATGAAAAACTTAGGTCGAGGAGTGTTGGTGGTACACGCCTTTAATCCCAAACATTGAAGGAAAAGTTAGTTTGTAGAAGGAAGCGCCCATGTTTGAAAGTGAGATCTAACTGAGTGGAAGAAAAGGTGACGAATCGGGGCTGGAGAGATGGCTCAGTGGTTAAGAACACTGCCTGCTTTTCCAAAGGACCCAGGTTCAATTCCCAGCACCCACATGGCAGCTCACAACTGTCTGTAACTCCAAGATCTGACACCCTCACACCAATGCACATAAATTAAAACTAAATAAAAATATTTTTAAAAAAGAGAAGAAAAAGAAAAGGTGACGAATCAGAGAAGATTTGACAGAATAGGACATGCCCAACTCTCACGAGAAGAGACAGGAAAGGAAAGCTACTTAAGAGGCAGTTTTACAGAGAGAGAGGAGCAGTTTCACCAGGTCAGTAATACAGAGATGGGTTGCAGAGAGAGAACTCAGGTGAAGATGGAACAGGCCAGAAAATGAGAAGAAACCAGAAGATTAGAGCAGATTGCTGAGTTAGTTTGATGCTAACAGAGCAATTCTGGCCTGCTGAGAGAAAAGCCAGACTAAATCAGTCAGCTGGGAAAGGCGTTTGAGCCAGAAAAGCTGAGTTGACCAAGCCAGCCCAGAGCTCAGAAAGAACAAAGGATGAGCTCATTAAGCAGTAAGTCTCAGAGGCTGAAAATATCTAGGCCTAGGCATAGGATAGCAGGAGGAGGCAGTAAACCTCCCAGACAACAATTGAGCCAGGAGAATAAAAGTTGCTTTTACAATGCTTGCCTGCGTGCATATATTTGCACCAAATGTATGCAGTGCCCACAGAGGCCAGGAGGGGGCTCTGCATCCCCTGGGGCTGGAGTTACAGATGCTTGTGAGCTGTGAGTGCTGGGAATTGAACTTAGGTCCCCTGCAAGAGCAGATAGTGCTCTTCACTGCTGAGCCATCTCTCTAGCCCCAACCTCATGGGACCAGGGCAAGGCACATTTAGGTGATGGTGAGCTCATGGGGACTGTTCAGAGGAAAAAGCTCCTCCACCCGTGTCCCACACGGTTATAGGACACCCTGTTGGACTGTGAGCTGAGGTCTTTCCAAGTTGGGGATATAAGGAGGAGAGACTTTCTCTGCCACTCTATTTGACTCTCTTTTTGTAAACAGATGCCCCTGCCCCTGAAACACACTTTTTAAAAAAAACCAGAATGTGAGTTTCATGCAATGTGATAAAAGTTCTTTGAGTCAGGAACTATATCTAAGCGTGTAACCAGGTGTGTCACATCTCTGTGATCCCTGTGCTCACTGAGGCTGAGGCAGGAGAATTGCTATAAATTCCAGGCCAGCCTGTCTCAACAAACAAACTGTATTTAACTGCATTTTCTGTCCTGTCTCTAAAAGAAGTCTTGCATCTTGTAGGAATTCACCAAAGAGCTGTTGGTAAGGCAAGGCCATGCTGGAGACGGATGCTCAGACGTTAGTGAGGCTTTTGAGGAAAGATGAAAAGCAGGAGGAGGTGGCGCACGCCTTTAATCCCAGCACTTGGGAGGCAGAGGCAGGTTGATCTTTATGAATTCGAGGCCTGGTCTACACTGCGAGTCCAGGACAGCCAAGGCTACATAGAGAAACCTTGTCTTGAAAACAAACAAACCAACAAACAAAAAAAGGAGGCTGCTGATGTGAGCAGACATGGGCGAGAAGAGCACTGTGGGATACAAAGAATACACAGAGTACAGAGCAGGCTACACCACACACCACCACACACCACCACACACCTCCACACACCTCCACACACCTCCACACACCTCCACACACCTCCACACACCACCACACACCTCCACACACCTCCACACACCTCCACACACCTCCACACAGCACCACACACCTCCACACACCTCCACACACCTCCACACACCTCCACACAGCACCACACACCTCCACACACCACCACACACCTCCACACACCTCCACACACCTCCACACAGCACCACACACCTCCACACACCTCCACACAGCACCACACACCTCCACACACCTCCACACACCTCCACACAGCACCACACACCTCCACACACCACCACTCACCTCCACACACCTCCACACACCTCCACACACCTCCACACACCTCCACACAGCACCACACACCTCCACACACCTCCACACACCTCCACACAGCACCACACACCTCCACACAGCACCACACACCACCACACACCTCCACACACCTCCACACACCTCCACACACCTCCACACAGCACCACACACCTCCACACACCTCCACACACCTCCACACACCTCCACACACCTCCACACACCTCCACACAGCACCACACACCACCACACACCTCCACACACCTCCACACACCTCCACACACCTCCACACAGCACCACACACCTCCACACACCTCCACACACCTCCACACACCACCACACACCTCCACACACCTCCACACACCTCCACACAGCACCACACACCTCCACACACCTCCACACACCTCCACACACCTCCACACAGCACCACACACCTCCACACAGCACCACACACCTCCACACACCTCCACACAGCACCACACACCTCCACACACCTCCACACAGCACCACACACCTCCACACACCTCCACACACCTCCACACACCTCCACACACCTCCACACACCTCCACACAGCACCACACACCACCACACACCTCCACACACCTCCACACACCTCCACACACCTCCACACAGCACCACACACCTCCACACACTTCCACACAGCACCACACACCTCCACACACCTCCACACAGCACCACACACCTCCACACACCACCACTCACCTCCACACAGCACCACACACCTCCACACACCTCCACACAGCACCACACACCTCCACACACCTCCACACACCTCCACACACCTCCACACACCTCCACACAGCACCACACACCTCCACACACCTCCACACACCTCCACACACCACCACACACCTCCACACACCTCCACACACCTCCACACACCTCCACACACCTCCACACAGCACCACACACCTCCACACACCTCCACACACCTCCACACACCTCCACACAGCACCACACACCTCCACACAGCACCACACACCTCCACACACCTCCACACACCTCCACACACCTCCACACAGCACCACACACCTCCACACACCTCCACACACCTCCACACAGCACCACACACCTCCACACAGCACCACACACCACCACACACCTCCACACACCTCCACACACCTCCACACACCTTCACACAGCACCACACACCTCCACACACCTCCACACAGCACCACACACCTCCACACACCTCCACACACCTCCACACACCTCCACACAGCACCACACACCTCCACACACCACCACTCACCTCCACACAGCACCACACACCTCCACACACCTCCACACAGCACCACACACCTCCACACACCTCCACACACCTCCACACACCTCCACACACCTCCACACACCTCCACACAGCACCACACACCACCACACACCTCCACACACCTCCACACACCTCCACACACCTCCACACAGCACCACACACCTCCACACACCTCCACACACCTCCACACACCACCACACACCACCACTCACCTCCACACAGCACCACACACCTCCACACAGCACCACACACCTCCACACACCTCCACACACCTCCACACACCTCCACACACCTCCACACACCTCCACACAGCACCACACACCTCCACACACCTCCACACACCACCACACACCTCCACACAGCACCACACACCACCACACACCTCCACACACCTCCACACAGCACCACACACCACCACACACCTCCACACACCACCACACACCTCCACACACCTCCACACACCTCCACACACCTCCACACACCTCCACACACCACCACACACCTCCACACACCTCCACCATAAATTAACACCAACGCATATAAATTAAAAATTAAATAAAAAATATTAAAAAAAAGAAAAGAAAAGAGTTTGCATAGTTATAGGCTAAGGAACATTGTATTCAAGAGCCATTCCTTGGGGCTAGGGAGATGTCAGTGGCTACACTTCCAGAGGACCCGAGTTTAATTCCCAGTGCCCACAACCATTGTAACTCCAGCTCCAAGGCTTCTGATACCCACACAGACACCCATGCAGGGAAAACAGCAATGAACATAAAATAAATTATATGTTAAGAAAACCAAAAGCCACCCACATTCTCCAAGTGTTCGTTTACCTCCTGTGTGCCTGGCTTCCATTCTAGAGGCCGAGGCTGGAGTGGCGGACATGACACAGTTCAGAAGCTGTGCCTGTGGGGAACATGACTCTGTTCTACAGGAGGAAGGCAACTTTAGAAAGCATCTCTTGTACCATGTCACACACACCCCACACAAACAAAACACCCGAAGCCCTTCCAGGGCCACTGCTCTTGGACTGTGTACTCCAGGACCACCGTAAATGTACACAAGAGATGGGCACAGTGAAGGCCACTGGAGTGTGTGCATGACACATCATGGCAAGCATCCTAAGTGCACGGGAGGAAGGTTGAGGTTGGTAGGCTGTGTTTTATCTCACAGCATCTGGACCTCGGAGTTTAGTATGGGACACATGAATAGATCTGAGCTACGTGATACCCCTGCCCCTTCCCACACATATTCCAGGCAGTGCTTGGGGTGCTGAAGCACTAGTGAAGAAAAAGATCCTGCCCGGGCAGACCTAACATGCTAGAGGTGGGGAAACACGCTGTACAACGTCATGCAAGGAGAGTGCTGGGGGAGGAAGAGTAGAAGCACAGAGAGGAGTCTGGGAGCTTCAGGGTTAAAGTGTGCAGCTGGCTGCACTGAGCCACAGAACAAACATGCCATGGTGTTGACGGACAGAGGCCTGGGTGGAGGTCTGCAAGGTCACACAGCCTTGCCCTGCCAGCCTCTGTGTCTAACTCTGTTTACGTTGCAAGATTCTCTGGTGCAAAGAGAAGAGAGAAGTGATGGCTCTGAAGTAAGAAGGCCATGGGGCTGAAAAGCAGGCTAGAAGGGAAAAGGACCGTGTGTGTGTGTGTGTGTGTGTGTGTGTGCTCTCATGCACATGCACGAGCATGTGTTGGGGTGGGGTGGGGTGCAGCAAGCGTGTGTGTATGTTTTAAAGTTTCTGAGGTTAAACTCTGGAGCTGTAAAGTTCTTTGGAGGCACAGGTTATCAGAGCCACAACTCAGAAACCCACACAGGAACACACAGGGACAACTGTGAGTGAATATGAGTGCAGAGGGCCTGGCAGAGGCTGGGCAGTGCCTGTGACATGTGCCATCTCTGAGCTGAAGTCTCAGGAGTGATGGCCAGGATAGGTGATAAGACACCTCCTGAGAAGACTGGCAAATGCTGTCGCTTCTGAGTGTGTGTGCAAGGTGTGCTTAAAAGCTGTAGTTTCAAGCTTGCCTCTTCCTGTGGTGTAGAACAAAGATGTAAAGGCCAGAGAGAGAGTTGCAGGGGTGCTGGGGTGCCTCTTAAGAATGGTGGCTGCACAGGAGTAGGCAGGATGGCACTGGAGAAATGTGACCCACGTTCAGTGACAGGTATGTAAGAACGTCATTATTGATGCTGGAGATGGCTCAGAGGTTAAGAGCACTGACTGCTCGTGAGAGGACCTGGATTCATTCCCAGCACCCACAAGGCGGCTCACAGCCATCTTTAACTCCAGTTCCAGGAGATCTGATGCCCTCTTCTGGTCTCCTCAGATACCAGACATCAGGCAGAAACGTGATCTCCAACACACACACACACACACACACACACACACACACACACACACACACTCACATACACACTTCAGTTTTTAAAAATTTATTTATTTATTATGTATACAGTGCTCTGCCTGCATGTACACCTGCAGGCCAGAAGAGGGCAGCAGATGCCATTACAGATGGTTGTGAGCCACCATGTGGTTGCTGGGAATTGAACTCAGGACCTCTGGAAGTACAGCCAGTGCTCTTACTTGCTGAGCCATCTCTCCAGCCCCACACTTCAGTTTTTTAAATTAAGGAAGTTTCGTGATAAAAGGCAGGGTAGTAACTGCAGGCTAAGGCACATGCCACACTGTGGCTGCACATGACCAATGCGTGGGAAGTAAGGCGCATTCTCTCAGAGCTGTAAGATCTCCTGAGTATGTAACGCCATGCAGCCTGCTTCTCTCTAGACCCGAAGTAAAACTCTGGCGGTGCCACTTGGAAACTCTGAACTCTGGCCAGTTATTTAATCTCTAAGCAGCAGTTTTGTTATCTGTAAATGGGAGGAGGAGGAACTATTATTTACCTTCATAGAGTGTTCCACAGGTTAGGAGAGAGTGTACGTGCCGTGGTCTTTGTTCCCAGCTGAGCACTCTAGAAAAGCTCCCAGAACCATCGTGCGGCAGGAGGGAGACGCGGTGTCAGCTGACGCTGGTCAGAAACACTTCTGCAACGCCAACAACCAACCCCGAAAACTACACATTTTATAAAGGGACTATTCTCAACCACTGAATATAATAAAAATATTGGGAAAGAAGCTATGATCCAAACATAAGAACACAATGATAAGACCGAGGGCAGCTCTAATTATACGCAGGCATTTGGTATAGTGTAGAAAGTCCTTCAAAGTCACGGGAAAGGGTGAAATACTTCAGCAATAGTTTGGGGACAACCAGGGTCCTAGGTAGAAAAATAATCAAGTTAGATCCTTAACTAGAACTATATATAAGCAAATTTTCAGATGTCCCAAGGAGGAAAGATAGAATATAGACACACCAACATCATCTTGGGGTGAGAAAGACGGTTCTAATGTCCCACCAAAGGCATAGATTTGAAAATAAAAGGTGGTATAGGTGACAACATTTGTAAAGGTTTAAACTTTGTAATCTCGGGATTACTGCAAATAAAGTTAAGAAGCAATTTCTCTATTCTATAGGAAGCTGAAATTCAGTAAGCTGAATCTCCTGATAAGGAGCCTCTAATGAACACACAGAGGAAATGGTCCTGATGCTTACAGGGAATAGTAAGCTGGCTAGTAATAAGACAATTATTAGGTAAAATGTTGCGCATCCCTATGAATAAGTGTAAGTTGCCATACATTGAAATGCCACAAAAGAAAATCTCATAGAGTAAGAAACAATTTGCTATGGAAAAAAAAAAAAAACAACTAAAAACCCACTGGCGAAAAAAACTTGGTAATCTTTGTATTACATTCCTGTTGTTATACAACATGAAAAATTAAAAAATAAATGTATTCTGGGTGTTGCCTTTAACGCTGGCACTTGGGAGGCAAGGCAACTGTGAGTTCCAGGCCAGTGAAGGCTACCTAATGAGACAAACAAGCAATTAAACAAACAAGTAAAATTTGGGCTCACTAATGGCACTTGCCACCAAGCCTTAAGGACCTAATTTGGTTCTGGTACCAATGTTGGAGGTGAAAGTTGTCCTCTGGCCTCACACATGCACACACACAATACATAAAAGATCTAAGGAAAATTTAATATATGTTGGAAAGAAGATAAAATATTAGAAATTATTTTTAGATGGAGGATATAGGAGCCTACCCATTCTTTTTTAACACTTTAATGTTTCAATGTGTGTCTTTGCTTATTAGGAAAAAAATAATATTTTTAAAAACAAAGACAGAGGAGGCAGCTTGAAGGGGACCACTAGCTAACCTTGAGACAGTTGCAGGTAGCGTCACGAGGAACATGGACAGGACTGAGTGTAGTGGTGCCTGTCTATAACACCAGCATTTGGGAGACAGAGGAGGAAGATTTGCCATGAGTCTGAGGCCAGCCTGGTCTGAATAGTCAACTTTAAGCCTGTCAGAGCTACATAGCAAGCAAGCATGCGAAGCATAGGATTGGCTGGGCAGAGTGATACCCGCCCGCAAACCCAGTGCTTGAGATAAACAAGTGAAGATTAGGAAAAAGAGGAGAGAGAATGCTCTTTATAAAACAATTCTACTACCAGGCACATGCCTTTAATCCCAGCACTTGGGAGGCAGAGGCAGGCGGATCTCGGGCCAGCCTGGTCTACAAAGCGAGTCCAGGACAGCCAGGGCTACACGGAGAAACCTCGTCTCGAAAAAACAACCAATCAACAAACAAGAACAATTTTACCTAGAAGACCTGAATAGAATTAAAAATTAGAAAATCCAGACCCCATAATCCCGACATAAGACTTGCAGGTTCTGTTGTGGTAGGTTGTTCAGGGAAGGCAGCTGGGAGCCAGGACGGCCACGTGGTGGTTCCAGTTTCCTGGCCACACAGTAGTGCCAATAAGGTAGCCAACCAGCTTATTTCACCGCGAAGATGATCTGGTGCTGCCTGCTGTTAGCCTGCGGTCTGCACAGGCACATGGCGGGTGTCACCTAAGATCGATCTCCCCCCGTTCCACCCTTCCAGAAATGTTTAGTCTGGGCCCAATTCTGAGCAAGCAACTCAGAGACTAATCTGGACTCTTCTGGAAGGAAATAAGAGACACGAGACCAGTTTTAGACAAAGGACACCAAAGAGGCATAGTTACCAAAGGTAATACACGAAATGAATGAAAATCATTTGGGGAACTGTAAGGGGAAAATTTAAATATAAAATGAATTAAGTTTAAGCTATGATGCCACGAGAGAAAAAAATTGAAACCTTTATAACACGAGTTCAATACTGTTGAGATGTGACCACGGCATGCTGGGAGATACCTGGCAAGGAGGGAGCAAAGCACCACGACAGCTGCTTGTTTAGAGGAGACAGTAATTGAGACTAAATACGACAATCTAGTGACTGTGGACAGAGGGTAAGCACTGTTCATTGTGCTGTCCCTGCCCCATCCGTATATAATTTTGAAATTTTCTGATAAGAAATTTTGGGCAGGAAAAAAGGTCCAGGGGCAAATTAAAAGATGGAAAAGGTAAAGGAAATGAGGTTTAAGGGACATGGTGACCAGAGAGGATGCGTGGATCATTTTTGCTCCTGATCCAAACAATTCAATTCTAGTGAAGCCCAGGAGAGCCGAGGCTACACAGAGAGCACCCGAGTTTTTCTCATAATTTTAGTGAATTGGGGGAGGGGCAGTGAAGGAGGGGAAGCTATGTGGCAGTAATTGTCTTTCTATTTTCTCCCTTTTCCTCTGTTTCTCATTTGCACAATTTCCCTAATGTATGAGGCTCCTGACCACCACAGAGGAAGCTAACGCTGAGGCGTGTACCCCACCTTCCAAAGCTGGTGGACTGTTATTTATTGCTCACACTTTAGTCTAACAGTCTAAATACTGTCAATCACTTCGGCGGTGTTTAGCTGGTGTTTCTGCTGTCTTGATTTTCAAGATGTTGCTATGCCTGCTGGTGCTAACTTGACATTTAGGTAAAAATAACAACAACAACAAAATTAAAAAGGGACAGACCAAAGGGGGAAACCCACTGCTGTCACACTGGTGAAACACTCACAGTTATGTCTGCTAGTTTTCTGGCAGGGCTGCGAAGCAGATGGCCAGGTGTCGCTCAGGAATCGAGAGCTCGTGCTGCCCTGTGGTAGTTGAGCAGTTTTACTCTGAATAAAATATCACAATAAGAAAGGACAGTGACTTTATGTTTGCCTGTTTTCTAGAAGCAACTGAGAAGCAAACAAAGTGCAAAATGGACATCATGTCTTAAAGTCCACTTAGAGAAAACATTAGCAATGTAAACGTCTGTCCATAGTGTAAGCCACAGAGGGGCAACAGGAGTCCATAAGGGCTACACATGGAAGGAAAAAAACCTCATCTCCGAAAAGCCTCAACAAGCCAGACCTATGAATGGTCAGGGATGGAAGAAAAGTGAGGCCCAGTCTAGAATGGACAGTAGATACGGGACCCAACAGCAAATCAGCCTCAGTTTCAACAGTCACTTAGCTCACAGGAGAAAGAACGTCCCTCTGAATGGATTTCCTTAGAACAAGTCATGTTTATGAAGTAACCTGAAGCTCTCATGTTGATCAATAGCCACATCACTGAACAAAATTAAGACACCCCTCTAGGAAATGCTTCCAGCGGTACCTCCTGCCTCTACGGTGGCTCTGTTGCTGTTTGTGTCAGAGGTCAGGACATGAATGTGGGGTTTGACCTTTCAGCTGAGTGTCTTCAAATTCAGTGAACGTTGTCTGTGGAGACCGAACCTTTGTCTTCCCAGCCCTCTGGCTCCTTCTCCCATCTTCCACCGTTCTCTATGCTGTGGATGACTGAGAGTTGCTGTATTTCCTGTGTTCTCAATCCCTTCAAGAACTTGAAACTGGTTTCCCTCCTGTCAATGCGGGAGAGCAGCCTAAGTCACTCTGCCTTGGGCACTATAGTGTTCACTCATGCCAGCCTGCAAAAAATGCCCTCTGCCAAGGGACCTGGACACTCAAAGGCAGTGTCAGCCAGCCCACAAGAAGCTCACAGAAGTGCTTGCCAACACTCTTTGCACTCTGTGTGTGTGAATGACACCAGGCAAGGCCAGAACTCTTGGCCTGACTCCAGCCCAAACTATGATGTCAAAACCAGTTTCTTCGCTCTTCCATATAACATACCTCGAGTGGGAACCACCAGGATCTGGTTTGCTTGTTTGATTTTTGGATTACTTGTTACTCAAGACAGGGTTTCTCTATGTAGCCTTGGCTGTCCTAGAATTTGTAGACTAGGCTGGCCTTGAACTCACAACAATCCACCTGCCTCTGCCTCTGCCTCTCAAGTGCTGGGATTAAAGGCGTGCGCCACCACCGTCTGGCTACGATCCCTTTTGTGGTGTTTTTCCCTTAAGCCTGTCCACCTGGATGATCTTTGCTCCTCTGGCACAGCTTCCATGGTTTATGGTCACACAGTGGACTGCTTCCTGCTTGCCCAATCTCCCTGGCCAGCATTTCTAATGATATACTAGAGTGAAGCTCTAGTGTCTTTGCCCTTATAACGCTGGGTTGTCACTCCTGCCTTCTCTTATCTCCTTTCACAAGAGGTGAAAGTTTCCTCAACCCTCAAGGCCTGTCAAATGTTACCTCTTTTGCAATGTTTCTCCTGTCAAAATGTTGATGTTTCTGACCCAAATTATCTGTGTTTTGTTGGTACAGCTTGTCCTATGTGTGTCACACAAACTGTGCAGGAGGCCTGGCCCCATGGCCAGCTCACACATTCTTGAAACTATGTTAGCTCTTGTGCCTTAACACTTCATGTAACTCTTGGGGTCTGATAATTGTCAATCAGAGTTTAATAAGTTGCCTAATTGGTCCTAGTCCTTTGATATGGAAAGTTATTATCTCTGGCCTGGAGAGATGGCTCAGAGGTAGAAAGCGAAAGTTATTATCTCAGGCCTGAGCTGAGCACAGGCTGTTCTTGCACAGGACCTGGGTTTGACTCCCAGGATCACATGGTGATGATGTGCAACTGTACGTAATTCTAGCTCTGGGAAACCTGATGCCCTCTTCCGGCCTCCATGGGTACATGTGCAGGTGCTGCACAAGTAGATAAGCAGAAATAAGCTATATGATGAAATCTATACTTACATTTCCTCACAAGACTACCAAGGACAGGCAGGCTGCTGCTAAAAATCAAGACATCCACTGGATTGCCCGTGTGCCACCACTGACTAACAAAACGCATTTACCTTGTCGTTATTTCCAACTCTGCTGCCATGCCCTCTGAAGAATTCAGGTAGAGATGCTTGCTTTCTGTTTCAAAGTGGAAGCTCTTGCCCCTTTCCCTCTGCACACCCACTGCACCACCTCGAGGCCCCATGTGTCACTGTCATCAGTGTTCTCCCCCAGTCCCTTAAGATTGCTGCCTGTGGTATTTAAGGGAGAAAACAAGCTTAGAAAGACGCCTGAGTGAACGCAGGAGGACGGAGGCTGGCTCTGTGGCTCCATGTTCTTGCTGAATCAAGATAATCTATCTCTGTCTCTACTGAGCACAGAAACGGAAAAGGTGCGAGGCGCCTCTGCCTCCTTTTCTCTTTGTACTTCCCACCCTTACTGCTCTCCACACAGCAGGAGGAGTGGTTTCCACTCACTAGTTATCTCCAGATAACCAGCTTCTGCGTTCTGTAGGTTTGTTTTTTCTTTTTTACAATGCAGAAGGTTGGCACCGACCCAACCACTATTTGGTTTGACAATACCTGCTCAAAAATAGAATGCAATCCCAAGTAGAAACATGTCATTTTGAAATTCTTTCCTGCAGACCCTAACCTCCCCTTTCTGTTTTGCACAAAGGCGCACTCTGACGTTGCTTGTTTCCTGTGGCATTTTCATAGTTCAACCCAGAGTGGTAGAGTTAAGAAGGCACAGGGGCACTATTGGGTTCACCTCTTTCCTTCTCTTGTGCTTTTTCCATTGGTTTAGGTGTTGTTAGAACTCAGAGGGTAGCTCACACACATCTCCTTTATCCACATTTCATACCTCAGCGAGAACTAGTTCTCAGATGGGTCCTTACAGAGATCAGAACTCCGAGGAATGGGACCCAGGACAGGTAAGAGTTTAGGGGCCAAGGGAAGGGCTGCAGCGTGGGGGCATGGTGCCCGACGGGAGGGGGGGAGGGCACTGGCACTCTGGTAACTGATGTCCGCCAGGAACAGTCGCCATGCCTTTGACCTAGCCTTGGAGTTTCAGGCAATCCTGGTTGCTGCAGGGGGCAGTGGCCTCTCACTTGCAAGGGTTGGCAACATACGCAGCTGCCGCCTCTCGGCCTTCTGCCTCCTGGTGAGGAGTGATGGCTTCCGGAGATAACTGGTTCTCCTTCTAAGTTGAAAATTCAAATCATAGAGATCCCAGAACTATCCTCTGCTGTTAACAATGGCGAGGAACTATTCTCCCTGACCGAGAGCATAAGGGGCATCCCTTCTCTGTTTCTCCACTCTGCAGACAGCTACAGCGCGACTTTCCCAGGGCCCTGATTTTCAGCACCGATGACTTTTTCTTCAGGGAAGATGGCACCTATGAGTTCAACCCTGACTTCTTGGAGGAAGCTCATGAGTGGAACCAGAAAAGAGGTAACAAATTCCTTTCCAAACTCCCAGGAAACCCTTTAGGCATGCAGAATGTAGCAGCTTCGAAATTAGTACACTTCATGGAAGGAGTTTTCACCAAACGCTCTGCCATTTCTCTACCCAAGCTGAATGGCACGCTTAACCTCTGTAGAGTCCAGCAAAAAGAATGCCCTGATAATGGTGCTGCACTTAGCATGTCACTGCATTAGGAGGGCCTCCTGCACTCTGTCTGCTGATGCTGCGTGTTGCTCACTGCTCTGTTGCCTTGTGTTACAGCAAGGAAAGCGATGAGGAATGGCATTTCCCCCGTTATTATTGACAACACCAACCTGCACGCCTGGGAGATGAAGCCCTATGCAGTCATGGTAGGGAGAAGTGCGATTCTGAATTTCCAGTTATGGATGACTTTGTAGAAAGCTGAAACCTGTGTTCTCTCCTTTTTTTCCCCGCCCCCCCTCTGGTCTTCTATGATTTCCCATTCAGTAGTTCTCCCAGGGAGTGGGTAAAGTTGTTTTGGGGTTTCTCTGCTGTTGAGTTGCTAAGTGGCCGCCTTACCCCTGAGGGTCCTCCATAAAGAACAGGAATTTGTCTGAGTCCTCGATAGACTTTTTCCCTTCTCTTTCTCCTTCCTTCCTGTTTTTGAGACAGGGCCTCACTGTGTAGTCCTGGCTGAACCAGAACTCACTGTGTAGACCAGGCTGGCCTCTAACTCATAGAGATCTGCCTGCCTCTGCCTCCCTCCTTGCTAGCTCTTCAGTCTTGGCTACTTTCTGTTCAGGAGAGCATCCACTGACACTTGTAGGGACAGGCAGGAGCCTGAGTCCCAGAGAGTCAGGTCTCCCTGCTGCAGGCTGTGGGTTTCAGCACTCGTACCGAGAGTTCCAGGGCCACCGGATTTCTTGTCTATAAACAGACTTGGGACTGACAGTGTTACCCTACGAGGGCAGTTAATAGAAGCATCATTCCTAACTCAGCTCCACTCTAATCTTTTCACTGTTTGTATCTCATGCTAACACAGTTTCCACAAACAGCAGAGCAGGGGGCAGGCAGCTTCTAGAGTTACACATGGCCCCACATTTATGAAAAATAGCATAGACAGGTGTGCTTCTGTCTACTGATGCTTTCCTGTCAGTTCGACTCAGGCCCAGGGTGTAAAACCTGGATGAATATAAATACCGTATTTCAGTTCACACTCATGAGCACAAAGAGCTGCTGCACACAGGCACAGCCTGAATGAGCCAGCTTTAAGGAGCATCTGGCAGTGGCTTCCAGGAAGTCACTGTACTTCTCAGTTTTGGATATTAGCCACCCAAAGCTGTTAATGAGACCCAATCAATTAGCTGTTCTTAAGACATGGTGGTTAGATTCTTTCCTGCCTATCCAAAGGAAGAAGAGGAAACTTAACTATTTGATGCATTCATTAGTTAGTTATTGAATAACCGTCTTCCATACTCGTGGAGTGCAGCGGGCTGCCCTGGTGGATGCATTCATGACTGGTTCAGTGGTACCACAAGTACTGCTTCTGTGTGGTGAGGACATTCAAAGTTCTGTTGGCTAGTCTGACTTGTGCAATGCTGAAGGCGCCCCCCTCCCCCGGTGTAGCAGCACCGCAGAGCTTACGCATGCTGCCTCCTTACGAGGAAACCCCTCAGCTTGGCTCATTTAACCTGGTTTTGTTACGCCTTGGGCACTCGTGATAAGAGAAGGGTGAAGGGAGCGAGATGTTTACCTGTTTCCAGGAGAGCCTGACTCATTTTCTAAACTCACGGAAACGGGGCCCAGGGCGTTATTGGGGCAAGCACTGCAGAGCAGGGAGAGCTGTGTTTGCTGGAAACATTCTGTAAAATCTGTGGAATTCACTTTATTTCATAAGCTAAGTGGCACTCTCCGTTACACACTAGGGTGGAGGAGGCCGACCCATGATGCTCATGGAGGCAGCTTTAGGGATTCTCGCGGTTTGTGGTCACACCTGTGCTGGGGACACTTCATCATGAGTTTAGTGATGTGTCTCAAGGATGTTCAGATTCATAGTAGACAAAAGTGATCATGTTTGCGCTGGGACACCCATGACACAATGTGAGTGACTAGGTACGGGGATGAAATATAGTAGACAGATTCAGGGCCTGGATGACTCATGAGACGGAGGCAGGGGGTGGGCGTGGGGTGGGGTTTGGACAAGACTAGTGAGTGTGAAGTGGAACGTGAGCACCCACAAGCATACATGTCATGTATTCAATGTCTTGTGTACTTTTGAAAAATCAGGCACTTGAGAATAACTATGAAGTTATATTCCGAGAACCCGACACTCGCTGGAAATTCAACGTTCAAGAGTTAGCAAGGTACCTCTTTGTTTTCCTAGTTCCTTATTCTGTATCCTGCCATTTTCAGGTGTTTCAGACTGAACAAAAGCATCTTTTCAGGCTGGAAATGGACTGTAGTTTTCAGGCCAGAAATGGTAATTCTGAGAAATTGATACCTTTGGAACTATTAATGTGAAGACCTTTGTTTTGAGCCAGATGTCTAATACGATGCTAAATGCTAATCCTTGGCTTGGACTTGGCCCTCTAGCAGGACTCACTCAACCCTGCGCTCAGTTGCTTCCTCACTAATGAGCATTAAAGCACTTCCTCCTTGTGGGGCGCATGTGTCAGCCGGGCTTCTGCATTAGGCTAAAGCGGCAGAATGTGGCGCATTCCTGGTGCTTTGGTACACACAGCAACACATGTCCAACAGTACTAACTTGGTTTTAACACATGCCTTCTGATAACTGCCCTCTGTGTGACCTGACACCAGTGACCCAGGAAAAGCAGAACATTGCCCAATGAGTCTGTGGTCGTCCCCGTGACTGCCTGGTTGTTAAATCTGACAGGGTTCATGCACTCTACTGTGTAACTGAATCTTGGCAGTTGAATTTCTAACTACGTTCCCACCTGGCATTTGTGCCCTCCAAAACTTAAGACTGCTTCAGTAGGCATCATTTAATGGTTTCAGAGACCAGCTGATCCAAACTGATGGTAGACGTATGCATGTCATCAACAGGCAAGTTGCTAAACACATGAGTTACATCTTATGCTGTTTGTTTATAGTCAACATCAGCAGGAACACAGGATTTTAATGGTGGCCCTAGGCTTGTTTTGGGGTGTACCTGAGGACCAGGAGTAGAGCTGGAGATGCACCTCAACAATATGACACATGCTTTTCCCAGGTACCTTGAGGCAGAGCAGCCACGCAACACAGAATATGTGTGTAGTGTAACTTACTTGCTTTGAGAGCCTGCCTTACTTAACTAAACAGCTGTACATCTTTTTTCCTTCTTCTATGTAGAAGAAACATCCATGGCGTCCCAAGAGAAAAAATACACAGAATGAAAGAACGGTACGAACACAATGTTACCTTTCACAGTGTCCTTCACGCAGAGAAGCCAAGCAGAGCCAACAGGAGCCAAGACAGGAATGGCGTGCCACCCAGTGGCCCTGGGTACTGGAGTGCCTACACAGAGCTGCCCAACCGAAGGGCTCACGGAGGCTTCTCCAACGGGAGCTACAGAAGGGGCGGCTGTCACCACGGATACTAGCGGTCTGT
Source organism: Acomys minous (assembly GCF_964271855.1). Lineage (NCBI taxonomy): Eukaryota > Metazoa > Chordata > Mammalia > Rodentia > Muridae > Acomys > Acomys minous. The sequence goes on from NC_140498.1 coordinate 54,666,955, forward strand.
GCACAGTCACTGCAGAATTTTCCTAGACAGAGTTTCTACTTCAATTTTTGGTATTTTATTCTTTGTTCAGCTTTAGCCAGAGCTCTAATTCCAGTGTAAATAGCCAAGCCCAGAAGTTTCTGAACAGAGGTCACTATACTCGTTACCTCCAACGAGCAGTGTGAAGAGCACCTATACGCATGGTCTGATGCTGGGGTCTGCTGAGGACTCGAGGGTCTTTCTCTAGGGAAAGAATGGATTTGAAACGGCAATCCAGGATTATCAATTAGTTGCACAGAGTCGTGAATAAGCAAGGTGTTACTAGTCCATCTCTATAGGCTACAGTACCACTGTCTGACAAATCCACCTCTCCGAAGAGCTGCAGAGGTGAGGGAGGCCGAGGCAGAAGTGGCTTAGTACCACCCCTGCTCCAGTGCTCGGCTCCCAGAGGCCTAACTCCTGGGAGGGAGCGCTGCCCTTCAAGGTGGGGTTAGGAGGACTGTTCCCTTACTTTAGTGATGTGTGCCTGTTACTGGGACCACTAGTCGGACCAAGCACTTGGCAGTCAGCAGGGCAGACCCCTTCCTCCAGCTTGTAGTCAACAGTGTAAATAAACCTGCTTTCGCAAAACACCAGTTTTTAGGAAGAATCAAGTGATTTCTAAAATGATACCTGTATTGTGTAATTAGTTAGCAACCCGATGTTTAGGATCGCAAAGCAATGAAGCAGCCGGGTTTTACAACCAGCAGGTCACACCAGGAGACGTGAGTCATGCTCACTGAGATGGCCAGTTGGCTGTTCCATGTGGTGCTGAGACAGTAGACTGTGGAATGCCCCTCATACCAATTTTGAATTTATGAGTCCAAATTAAATCCCAGCAGGCTGGAATCAGACTCATTGATACGAGACCGTGACAAGACCATGTAGGATATATGCTCTATTTATTTTTGGCCAACAGCTTCTTTCTAATGTTTTGTGAAATATTATTTTAAGTGTCTTATATAATGGTGCTTTTATGGTTATTAAAATTGTATATGGTATTGAATTTATACTGGATTTTCCACTGAATTTATTTTTGGTTTAACAATGAATGATTTACCTAAGCCCAAGGACTTCAATCATAAAATAAGCTTCACATGTATTATCAGCTCACTCATGAATTATCATTGATAACTAGGAGGAGTGAAGTCCACACATTAGAAGGCCTACCTGCCAGTCCATTACCAACACTGTTGATGTCCACTTGACATTGGCACGACAACAGCAACACAGAGCCTTAACATTTTCAAGACTGGTGTCCTAGGAATAACAGAAAGCCCAGCTGACGAGCACACTAGTCCACTGGGGTGACTCTGCCATTCTAGCTGTGCTAGACCTAACGCTTGGCATCACACACAGAAGTCCTGTAGCAAGTCACTTAGGGTCCTACCTGCCAGTAAACGCTGGTCTCACTGCCTGCAGAATGACTGTGGTGCGGACGGCTTCGTGCAGCTAGGCTGGCAGAGGGGAGAAGTGTCAGAGCCCAAATGCAATTTCCTTCCCTTGGTTCCAAAGGGACAGACTTATGTCCCCTGGTGTGGCCAGTTGACGGCCACAGTAAATGGCTTTAGACTTCAGGCACAGCCTTCTTAAAGCTCTCAAAAGTTTCCAGCCCAACTATGTCTCTGTTTTCTCCTAACTGGAAATACCAAAGCAATTGGTTTGGAAGCACGAAACAACTATTAAATACCACCAACCTTATCCCAAAAACCAACTGATTAAATGCTACCAAGTTTATCCCAAAAACCAAAGGATTAAATGCCACCAAGCTTATGCTACTTGAAAGTAATCCTTACTTTTCCTTTCATCCCCTCTGGCTTCTGACTTCTGGGCAGTCAGAACTGCCTTGCGTTACTGTCTCTCAGCTTGCACCATCTGTAGAGCTAGTAGAGTGCTCTGTAACCCAAAGGCTCTCACTGAGAATAAACACCGCCAACTGCTTTTGCCACTTATCCCGGCTCATGCAGCATACGCTGGCTTTAATCACTGCCTCTTTAAGCAGGAGAATATGCACATGTACTGAAGCGCCATGCTTTGCTCATGCAGCGTGGATGTTTGTGGTCTATGTAAAAGCTGTCTGTTCTAGCTGTCTGTACCAGGTGGCCTGAGAGAGAAAAGAAACAGTAATTGCATTTTTAATAGGATTCACACACACATACACACACACACACACACACACACACACACACACACACACACACACACACACAAAGACTCAATTTCAGCTGGGTGATGGTGGTGCATGCCTGTAATCCTAGCACTCCAGAGGCAGAGGCAGGTGGATTTCTGAGAGTTCGAGGCTAACCTGATCTACAGAGTGAGTTCCAGGACAGCCAGGGCTACACAGAGAAACGCTATCTCAAAGAATAAAAAAAGAAGCGGGGTGGTGGTGATGCTGGAGAGATGGCTCAGCACGCTGTCTGCTCTTCCAGAGATCCCGAGTTCAATTTCCAGCAACCACATGGTGGCTCACAGCCATCTATAATGTGATCTGACGCCCCCTTCTGGTGAGCAGGTGTACATGCAGATAGAGCATTCATCTACACTAAATAAATAAATAATTTTTTTAAAAAAAGGTTAAATTTTATAAATAGCCTAACTCCTGTTATGTAAGACTCCTTTACTCTGCTGTAGGTTGGGCCTCCAGGACAGCGATTAGGACAGGAAGACCAAATTATGTAAGGGGCAAACTTAGATGAGTGAGAGTAGGAGCACTTTGTGGCCGAAGCTCAGTGAGAGTGTCTGCACGTCGGGAGGCACCTGCTGTGTAGTGAAGGGTGCTCTGGACTCCCCACAGCCTCTCTGCCGCCCATGTGCCAGGACGACAGGTGTGCGCCATTGTGCCTGCCTGGGTTTCTAGCTGGAACAGTTTGAGATCACACTGGAACCATACATAGAAAAGAGTAACTTTGAAAGTTCCTATAGCTGACAAGGATGAACAACTGGCCAGAAGTAAACAACACTGTCCTGTCAGGACAGAACTCTAGCAGAACCAACCATGTCCAAAAGATCACTGTTTCATAGGAGTTACCTATAGAAAAACTTCAGAAACAGGAAGTGAGCTACAACAGACTGTGTAGTTAAAGTAAGTGGACTTAGAGACCTTACTTCAGTTAGCCAGGGACACAAACTAAAAGCAGGGCTGTGTTTATTTTACATAAAATAATGCTTCTAGTGAACAAGGGTACTCATAAAGACGTAAAGATTTTTAAATTAGTTAACAGACAGCCAGCTTTAAATGTCCAAATAGTTACAGCAAGGCAGAACCAGGCTGAGTGTGTCTTGTCACACAGACACTTACGTGTAGTTAGGAACTGTACACACCCTACAAGCTGGGAGGCTGATTTCCATCACTGTCACTGTACCTCTGCCACCCCTGAGGCAGATTCCTTCCCGGATCTGGGTCCTACAAGCTGGTCTGGCCTCTGTGCCGGCTGGGGGTTCTTTTGGCCTGCTGAGTCAGGCGCAAGGGCCTGGGTGGTGAGCAAGGCAAGCTCTTCATCAGCCACAGAATCATGGTCCAGGAGAGAAATGCCACTGGCCTCCTGAAATGGTGTCCTCCCCTGAGGGGACCTGGGCTCTTTTTTCATAGGCGCTGCATGTTTGGTGCCGCAGCTCCGTGGCGGCTGGAACGCCTTCTGTGCAGCTGGAGAGACGAAGGCAGAGATGGGGCTGACTGGGGGTGGCAAGGGCAGCCGGCTCAGGAAGTCCAAGGCTCTTCTTTTTCTGCACGTTCTTGGGTCTTCAATCTCTCTCTCCCCATTACAAGACTTTGATGCTACCTGGGCTGATCGAGCCAGGGGCGTAGACTTCCCTTTCGGTGTGCAATGTGATAAAGGACTTTGAAATTTTTGCTCACTAGTAGGTGAGAACCTCTAAAAAACCATAAGAAAGGGAGCCTGTCATAGTATGTACTCGTATATAAACAAAATAAAAATTAACCTTTTATTAAAATATACTTAACACACCCAACAGGACACATGTTCACATCCAACTGCCAACAGGCAGACGACGTCAGGGACATTCATGCAGTTATTCCTATCTCACAGGGGGTAGTTTTGCACAGGAGGATATAAAAATGACCAGAAAAGGAAAAGGAAGAGATCCTAATACAAGTTAACAAACAAACAAACAAACGAACAAACAAACCACACAGCATCATTCATGCCGTAAGTCTCTAAAGGCGTTACAAAGCCAAAGACGATAGGCTTTTCAAAGCCATCTTAAAGAGGAATGCGTACTGCTTGATAACTACGATTACTTGTTCTTCTGAACCTGTACTTATTTTGTATGTACATGTTACGCATGTGCACGTGTGTATGTGTGCACGCAAGCACTCACATGCTACAGCATACCTATGGAGGGCAGAGGACTACCTGTGGGACTCGGTTCCTACTTCCTGCAGACAGATCAAAATCATCGAGCTCAGCGACCAGCACCTGCCACACTGAGGGCGGCTGACCCTGCCTGGAGTGGAACAACTGTGGGAGCTTGTCTAGCACCGAGGAGCAGGCCAAGGGCTTCTCAACCACATGTATGTGGGATGCCAACAGTGTAGTTTACTCCCAGACTTTTACATTCCTACTTCAACAAGTAAGATACAATTTCCACACAGCTATATCTACAGCAGCCACAGCACAGGGTTCACAGGCTACATGCAATTTAGTTCCACCTCATGTTTGCTAGAACACACCAAAACACCCCTTACCGCCAAAGGTGATTTCTCAAAGTGGTACTAACTTACCTGACCTCCTGCAGCAAGGAGATCTGAGGCAGGGCAAGTGGGGGCCGGGTGAGGCTCCCGGGTGGGGTCTTTACTCGGGGTGCACCACTTGGGGCTGTCTCCTTTAAGCAGATGCATAAGCTTCTTTTCAGCCTCCTTGTAAAATGTATTGATATTCTAAGGGAATAAATTGGAAAAGCACTGTCCTGAGTTGCTAACTTATACATCTATGCTCTTAGGAAGTATTTTCTTTCAGAAACAAAACCTTCAGAACAGGAGAACAAGATACACGTGTGTGTGTGTTTGCTCTTTAGCTAGAGTCTTGCTATGTTACACAGCCCAGATGGCCTGCTGCTCACTGTGTAGCCGAAGCCGGCATTGAAGATCTGGGACTGCAGGTGTGTGTCACCATGCCTGGTGAGACACTCAAAACTGCACAGCAACTGTCAAGCACACAGATGTAAAGCCAACTCCCAGCAGCGGGGTGGGGGAGGGCAGTGGGTGGGGAGGAGCACGCATGCCCACATGTGGAAACCCTGGGCTGAAGGCATTCTCCAGGCACCCACTGCTCCGACTCCTGATCTCACCTCAATAGCACACTTCATTTGGCCGACTCGCTCCTGAAAGTGGACCTCCTTTGGATTGGCAGAAAATATGGAAAGATTCCCAGCAAATAAAGTCGGCACTCCTGATGTGGATTCTGGGTGCCACTGGAGGTTGCTCGCTGCAATTAGCACACGTGGCTTTATGTCTTCATTAAGGTCTATCCCAAACTTTACCACTACTAGATTAAGGCATTCGTCTGACAGGTAGACCAAAGGAACAAGACCTAGAATGAAAAAGTCAGTCATCATTAGCTTTATAGCTGCTAAGACATTTGTTTTGTCCTAGTAGACACTCCCCCCACCCACCACACCCGACTTCAGATAAGACATAGGATTTCTAGAATGACCTGTTGTTTAAAGTGTTAAAATTTCAATGCCAAACATTCTGAAGCCACAAGGTGGCATATGCACTGACAGACTGCTGGTGAGAGAGTACATTTGATGCAACCTTCTGGAGCAAACGATTGGCATTGCCCAGCCCAGCACTGTACATCTTACCTTTCCAGCCAGTGCTATTTTTCCTCACACTGCACTCTGAAGCCCAGTAATAGTAAAATACATGTGAGCAAGGGTCTTGATAGCAACAGCACCAGGGCCACTTACTGTAGTGCTGTCTGCTGTTATGAAATGCTGGAGGCAACCCTTATCAGCTCTCACCTGGGAGGAGCTGTGTCACACCCACACAATGGTTTCCTAGGCAGCTGTGAAAAGAAGGAGGGCTATCCCACCACAAAGATGAGGTGCCACCCTGAATAGCAGGAGAGACAGAGAGAACGCATACATGTATTTACTACGGTAAGCCACGAGGTGAGGAAGGCTAAGAGGAAGCCAAACAGGCGAGGCCTGGAGGGGCCAAGGAGGACCAGACTCAGGGTGGAGTAGCTCAGGACGGACAGACACGGCTCTAAGTGACTCTTACGATCAGTAACAGACCTCAGTTTTGTGTTTGTTGCTTGCATTTTTTTTTTTTTTTGAGACAGGGTTTTTCTCTGAAGCCTAGGCTGGCCTCGAACTCACAGAGATCCACCTGCCTCGGCCTCCCCGGTGCTGGGATTAAAGGCGTGCGCTACCAATTCTGGCTTCAGACCTAGTTTAACCATCCACTTCCCACTAAAAAGGAACCAGAGTTGATTCAAGAACATAGATGAACCATCAGCATCTTGTGCTGCCTAAGAACACGGAAGCGTTTAGAAAGTGAAGGGGGCTTCACATTGAAAGCCATGACTTGCCTGGACCTGGGCAGCCCTGGGATGCACCGAGGCCAGCCTCTCCTCTCCTTTTTTACTAAGCACTTGTGGCTATCTGCTGCTGCCTATGGTACGTCTCATCAGAGCGTCTGGATCCCAGGTGTCATGTGGACTACCCAGTGTCAGTCTCCACTCTTACCTTCTTCAGCACACATGGCACCTTTGTGTGCTGGTAGTGCTTCCATCTGAAACTATTCCCTTGATCATGAGTCTAACAACCGCTCTCTTCTCCTTGCCCTCGAACAAGATGCTCATGATGTGGCCACACCCCTACCTCTATTCCTCTGCTCCCCTTTACTAGTCAGCCAGCCAGCCCCTCTCCACGTGCCAAAGCCAACCTCCAAGTCTTGGTCCTCTCCCCACAGCAGTGTGTCGGCACACCGCGCCCTTAGCACTCGCCCACCGCGGGCCTTCCTCTGCTTTCACAGCTTCCTTTCCATTGCCCCATTCCTGAACACCCAAGTGTGAAAACGGAGTCTCCTGTGTCTTCTGGTCCACTCAGCGTGCTCTCACTCAGTGTCGTGGCTTTGATTCTTTCTGGTGCACTGATGTCATTGCAACCTGTACCTTGGGCTCTGCCCACTGCTCTGAGTGGACGTCTGTAAGCACAGCTGTCAAGCCACCTTATCCTCTCAGACACTTCCCATGAAGCAGGGACAGCACCTGGCATCCATGCTCCCTGTGCGTTGTCTTTAAGCCTTCCATAGCTTTGAACACCGCACGCTGTCCCTCCACCTTCAGAGTGTAACCAGAGCCAGTGTGCCGCTTACCATGCCCGTGGCTTCTGTCTCCATCATCCTCTCCTGCCTAGATGCTAATCATGACCTCCTCCTGGAGTCCCTGTTTGTAGTCACACCTTCTGTTCTGTGTTTTCAATGTAATAGCTCAAGTGATGTGTGACCTCTGTACACTTGCCACACACAGTAATCAATACAAAATTTAAAGTATATCCAAGCCCCTATCCAACCTGGCTCTCCCCTCCCTCTCCCCGTTCTCCACCGAAGCTTACAAGGCTTGGTCCAACACAAACGTCGGTGAGGTCTCTTCTGAACCCTGCCTTAGCTCCCTGTGCCCGCACTGTCCTTTCTGCCTGACTTCCCTTTGTTTGTAACTTCCTCCTCCTCCATCACAGTGCTCCCGGGAGGGAGTTCTTATCTGCTGTGTACCTGGTGTGTAACAATTACTCAATGAATACTAATGGAATACACAAATAAGGCACCCACCTTCTACAACAGGCAGTAGGAACGACATGGCAATGTGGCTGGTTAACACACCAGGGGAGGAAGCAAGCACTGTGCAAACCACAACACAACCTGCAAGGAAAACCCCACAGAACAAGAAAATCCCTAAAATTGTCACAATGACTCTGCTATGAAACTTCACAACAGTCAGCTCGAAACCCTCTGGGTTGGAGACAACAAACAGATCTGTAAGATGGACCAAGAGGGGCTGGAGAGATGGCTCAGTGGTTAAGAGCACTGCCTGCTCTTCCAAAGGACCCAAGTTCAATTCCCAGCACCTACATGGCAGCTCCCAACTGTCTGTAACTCCAAGATCTGACACCCTCACATCAACACACATAAATTAAAATTAAAAATAAATAAAAATGTTTAAAAAGATGGACCAAGAAAGACACCAACGTACATCACCACGGCGGGACAGAGTCATGCGTTAGAAATGACAAAGTCCAAAGTGTCTGCAGGAAGCACAATTAAAGACATAAAGGATGCTTATGAGCATGGTGGATAAAGACAATAAAAAACAACAAACAAAAGCAGAAATAAAGCTGGGCGTGGTGGTGCATGCCTTTAATCCCAGCACTTGGGAGGCAGAGGCAGATGGATCGCTGTGAGTTCGAGGCCAGCCTGGTCTACAAAGTGAGTCCAGGACAGCCAAGGCCACACAGAGAAACCCTGTCTCGAAAAACCAAAAAAAAAAAAAAAAGCAGAAATAAATGTGCTGTCACACAAGTGGCGAGGCTCCTCACAAAGGGAAAAGCAGGCACAAAGACACAAAAAGCACTGTGCGTGAAGCTGGTGTCAGAGCTGGAGAAACACTTCTGTTAGGGCACTTGCTAGGACCTCGCCTGCCTCCTGGCCAGCGCAGAACAAAACAAAACAAAACACCAATACAACAGAAAGGGTATCGAGCTACGAGAGAAGGGAAGGATGGAAAGACCGTGACAGCAAAGCTGGCAATTAAGGATCTCATCCCACGTTGGAGAGAGCCTGCCGTACATCACTCAGTGCTTTAGGAGTGTGAGACAGCGTCCTGCCCTTACAGCACTGCACCCCGCAAGGGGGATGGGCATGTGGGGTGCACTGTCAGTGCTGAGGGGTGCCAAGGAGAGAAGGGGAGCTAAAGGGAGAGCGCTGGTTTGGGAGAGGTGCACACACTGTTCCTCTTAGAAAGGCCTCTTACAAGGCTACATCTGGCCAGCAACTGGAAGGCACAAAAGACACCAGGGCTGTCTATGGGAACAGTGACAGCAAGGACACGTCATGTAGCTAAAGTGCACGGAGAAAGCTAGGAGCTAAGGCTGAGGCATCTGGACGTAATAAATAATCAAGAATTGGAAGGCTTGTGCCTGCACGGGGTCTCAGCTGGACTTTGGCATCTGGGCAGCACTTGGGTAGAAAAGGAAACAGCTCTGTAGATAAGACTCACAATAAAACAGGGTTGGACAGAGATTAGTGATAGAGTATCTGCCTAGCATTGGGAGCCCTAAGCTTGACCCTCAGAACTATAAAATAAAACTAATAAATAAATAAATAACATATAAATACAAAAGAGAGATGAATCCAGCTGAGATGTTGGAAAATATTAAAAGTTGAAGAGATCAGAGGTTGCAATGTTCCACTGATGGGGCACATTATGGAAAAATCACTCTACAAAGTTAAAAAGCACATAATAGAATATAATTTGTTGGTGCGGGGCACCTGTGATCCCAACATTGAGGAGGCAGAGGCAGGAGCATCGCTGTGAGTGCGAGGCCAGCCTGCTGTACAGAGCAAGTTCCAGGCCAGCCAAGGCTGCACAGAGAAGCCCTGTCTCAGAAAACCAAATAAATAAATAAATAAACAAACAAAATTTTAAGGAAAGAAAGAAAACAGGGTCAAGGACAACAGGATGGCTCTGTGGGGAAAGGTGCTGGTCACCAAGCCTGATATCCTGAGTTTGATCTCTGGGCCCCATGGAAGAAGTGAACTGACTCCTACGGGTTGTCCTCTGACTTCCACACACATGCTGGCACACCTACACATATACAGAAAAATACACACGGTCAACACACAGATGACTTTCACATCACTACTTAGCACGTTTATCAGTGAAGCTCCACTAGTTATTAGTTTAAAAGCTTAAAAGGAAGCCAGGCGTGGTGGAGCATGCCTTTAATCCCAGCACTCGGGAGGCAGAGGCAGGTGGATCTCTGTGAGTTCAAGACCAGCCTGGTCTACAGAGCGAGCCCAGGACAGCCAGAGCCGTTCCACAGAGAAAGCCTGTCTTGGAAAAACCATTGAAAAAAGGCAATGTTTTTCAAGAGAACCAAAAAAAAAAAAAAAAAAAAAAGAAAAGAAATAAAAGCTGCACTCAATGCACTGTACATTACCTATGGGTTTCATAACAGAAACTACAACTCCTACAAGGTCCACTTCTGAACACGGAGGCCGAAAGGCTGGGTCTGACAGTCTGCGGAAGACAAGGGGCTCCCGTGGCTGGTAAGCCTGGGATAAGGTTTCACTGGAAGCCTGCGGGAAGCAGAGCGAAGAGTGAGCATGGCGCGACTCCAGGAGGAACTGTTATTTGTCAAACTGGAAAATACACGAAGACAGGCTCAGACCGGCAGCTGCTGATACTGCGTTCTCTTCGTGGCAGTCAACTGGATGCCGGGCCGTTCAAATTTACTTTTAGACTTTGACACTGCAAGATGATAGATCCTGTATCTCTTTCCTTCGGCTAGCAGGGAGGCTAAGTCTGGTGATGGACGCCAGATACTCAGCAGGGCTGTTCAGAGAAAGAGGAGGCCATGATAGGCACACTGGTGACCATTTACTGAAACGTGGCAACAATGAAGACCCAAGGGCCCCCTCCCATTTTGTTCCTTTGATTTACATGAACTCTACATTTTGCCACTTGTAAGGTCACCTTTTAAGTTCACACCAACCTGATTTTTCTTTTTTCTTGCAGCTTGTAACACGCAGCCTCCACACAGTTGTAACATCCCTTGATAAACCCTCTTCCTGCTCGGCGGACTCCAAGGCCTTCCGGAACTCTGATTGGATCTGTGCTTGTTTCTTCTCGTTCAGCATTTGTCTGTGGGTGCTCAAGGCTCTGAGCTGCTCTTCGCTCAAACAACCCTGTGGGCATTCCAAACACTGGAACAAACACAGCAGCAGGCCTGCCACCCGACCTGTGCTGCCTCAGGTGAGAACCCCACAGAGCAGACCCACCTCAGGTGAGAACCCCACAGAGCAGACCCACCTCAGGTGGGAACCCCACAGAGCAGACCCACCTCAGGTGAGAACCCCACAGAGCAGACCCACCTCAGGTGAGAACCCCACAGAGCAGACCCACCTCAGGTGAGAACCCCACAGAGCAGACCCACCTCAGGTGAGAACCCCACAGAGCAGACCCACCTCAGGTGAGAACCCCACAGAGCAGACCCACCTCAGGTGAGAACCCCACAGAGCAGACCCACCTCAGCATGACTCCTGCCATCACACCCGAGCCGCACACCCACACCCCAGGGGGCCGGCATGCCGGACACTACCTGAGCATGGACACTCGCTCACAGACCATGTTTTGTGTGCACTTCTTATTTCCCTGCTGCAGCTGCTGAGGCCAAAATCAGTGACCACACAGCCAAGGAAGGCCATGTTTCTATCCCTACCTCCTATGTAATAAACTTATTAAAAATTTAACGTAGCCAAGAGGCAGGTAGATATCTGTAAGCTGGAGCCCAGCCTGGTCTACAGAGAGTTTCTAGGGCAGCCTTGGCTACATAGAGAAGCCTTGTCTTGAAAAACCAAAAATGGGGCTGGAGAAATGGCTCAGAGGTTAAGAGCACTGTCTGTTCTTCCAAAGGTCCTGAGTGTAATTCCCAGCAACCACATGGTGGTTGGTTCACTGCCATCTATGAGTTCTGGTGCCCTCTTCTGGCATGCAGGCAGAACACTGTATACATAATAAATAAATAAATCTTTAAAAAAAGAAAAGAAAAACCAAAAATGAAGCTGGGCGTGGTAGTGTATGCCTTTAATCCCAGTATGTGGGAGGCAGAGGCAGGGGGATTTCTGTGAGTTCGAGGCCAGCCTGGTCTACAAAACGAGTCCAGAACAGCCAAGGCTACACAGAGAAACACTGTCTCAAAAAACCAACCAAACAAACAAACAAACAACAACAACAACAAAAAGAAAAACCAAATATGAGAAAAATAATAATTCCTCTTTGGAACAGCAGATGTAAGTTTGTCAGAAGTTTTTTGTATGTTTGTCTATTTATTTTATGTGTGCATATGGAACTGCACAGGTAGCTGTGAGCTGCCCAACACAGATACTGGGAAATTCTGCAAGATCTCTGAGCATCTTAACTGCTAAGCCACCTCTGCAGACAGAATTGTGCTGTGTCTCCCAGGCATACAACTTGCCATCCTGTTGCTCAGTCCCTAGAGTGCTTGGAACACAGGTATGTGCTAAAGAGCAGGCTTTGCCTACATTAAAAAAAAAAATTATAGTAGCTGGGTATAGTGGTACATGCGTTTAATCCCAGCATTCAGGAGACAAAGACAGGCGGATCTATGTGAGTTCAAGGCCAGCCTGGTCTGGAGTGAGTTCCAGAACAGCCAGGGCTACAGAGAGAAATCCTGTCTCATAAAACAAAAACAAACAAACAAAAATTATAATATTTGTGTTGTGTGCGTGGAAGCCAGAAGAAAACTGGAAGGAGCTGGCTCTCTGCTTCTGCTGGTTGGGCCCAGGGATTGGACTCAGGCTGTCAGGAGGAGCCTTTGCCCATGAGCCTCCTCTCAGATCTTTTGTCTACACCATGTTTATATAATATATGAAACTCATAAACTTTCATTCTCTACTTGACACAGAATTAATAGCTCGCCACAGAAGTCACCCTTCTGAAAGATGTGGCATTTCAGCATGGGCTTGCTATCATGGCCAGCAGGAGGATGACGTCCCACGGGGCCGAGGACTGACACCTGTCACCTGGCTCCTCCTCACCTCCAGGTGATCTGGATCTGAAGCACTCTGCACTGCTGCATAGAGCTCTGCGCCATCCTGTAGAGCGCGGACCTGCTGCCTTGTGAGTGCTCGGGACAGCCCACGATGCTGAGCTGTGTCTTCTGTGGGGCGGAGGGAAGGAAGCATCACTGATCAGCTAGACCCCAACTGTCGGAGTGACAGCCATTAAGTCAGTCAGATGAGCCATAGAGCGCAGTAACTGAAATGGCATCATCACTAAGCCTAACAGCTGGGCCTGATCCCGCACCCAGGACGTGGGAGAGTCAACTCCACAACTTGTCCCTGACCTCTGTACATGTGCACACACAACCAATGAATGAATGAAATAAGAAAATGTTAAAAACAAAACCCAACTATCTGCTAAAAAGCTTCCTTAAAAAAAAAAAAAAAAGGAATCAGAAGAAAGAAATTGGTGCAGTCAGAGTTAAAACACCATACACAGGGTTTTTGTAATTAGCTACATTTGTATCTTGTAACTTAAACAACTTATTTCTCATACTGATCCACTTACTCATGAAGATGATGTCATCTGGTGGCAGTGGACAGTGGAAGTCCAATCTATGTTGTTTTTTTATTTTTCTTTTTTTTCTCCCATCCCTCCCCTCAATCTATGTTTTAAAAGTTTGTTTTTGAGCATGTGCTTGTGTATGCGTGTGTATGAAGGCGTGACACTTGCGTGGGTGCCATGGGATCCTGGGTGTGGGGGGATCTTAGCTGCTGACTCATCTCCCCAGCCCCCTAGATAGATACTCATCTATGACACCTGTGGAAAAACTGAGGAAATACGTGAAAACAAAATCTTTAGTAATACAAAGGCAGCTGAGAAGAGGGAACTTTATGTCATCTATACATTAAGATGATCTGACCATCAAGGTCGATGTGTGGGAGGAAGTCCTAGTCCTCAGAAACTCGTAACCTCAAAGACAGGTGCGGGGGCACAGCTGGACCGAGAGCTGGGGAGGGAGTGCGGCAGGCCCTGAGGACAGCCCCGCTGGCTCCTCCTGAGCACCCTTCTTCTAGCACTGAGGACTCCCCAGATACACACTCAGCTAATGAGCCCACGCTTGGGGTGTGAGCCTCCATCCCAGCCACTATGGAGGCCGAGGCGGAGGACCAAAGGGGGAAGGGCAGTCTGAGCTATAGAGAACAAGGCTAGGCCAAGCAACGCTGTAAGATCCTGCCTCTACACTGAAAAAAAGAAAGGAAGGAAGAAGGAAGAAAGAAAGGAAGGAAGAGAGGAAGAAAAACTAGCCAGCACTTCTTTAAGGATCCTGAAAAGCCATGGCACCATGCCTGTTACCTGTCACTATGTCAGATAATGTCAGATAATCACCTAAAAGCTCAGTGCTCAAAGGAGCAATGATAATAGGGTCAGTTCAATTATCATTTCTGCATATGTGTGGTATTTTTAAAAAATATTTTATTTAATTTTAATGTATGTGCATTGGTGTATGGGGTGCCAGATCGTGGAATTACAGACAGTTGTGAGCTGCCATGTGGGTGCTGGGAATTGAACCCAGGTCCTCTGGAAGAACAGGCAGTGCTCTAAACCACTGAGCCATCTCTCCTGCCCTATGTGTGGTATTTTTTAAGTTTATAAAAACCCCAAAGAGATGCAGAACTTAAAAAGAGTCAACTACACAATGAGAGTTCCCATAATTGCAGAACACTGTAAGGAATAACAATTTGTAATATGAAGCCCATTTTACCTTCGTGGTCTTTAAACTCTGCGTGGACTCTGGTGAACAAGGCCTCTAGTTTCTTCTGCTGGGCCTCTGCAAATCTCAACGCTTCCTTCTCCTCTTCTCTCTCACCACGGAAAATGTACAACCCAGATGCTGTCTTCTCCACCCACTGACGAGGTATTAAAAACAGGAAGGAATGCTCAGATTTTCTCCAAAGAAAGAGATTACACGGTAAGTGTGAAAACACAGCATACCTGTAAGGGGTACACTCTCTGAACAACAACGTCCACACAGCCAACGCTGCCTCCATCACTGAACAGTGAGGACAGGGGCAGGGGGAACGGCCTGGGGTCATGCGAGAACCCCAGCTTGCTGTGCCAGCGAGCAGGGCGTGTGCTGTTGGCGGAAATCTGCACAAACGAAAGAAGGACGTAAATTTAGAAGTTCAACACAGAGCCGGCGGCGGCGGCAGTGCACGCCTGTCATCCCAGCACGCGGACTGCAGAGGCAGGCGGACTTGGAGGCCAGCCTGGTCTACAGAGCGAGTTCTAGGACCTCCAGGTCTACACAGGGAAACCCTGTCTCAAAAAAAAAAATTTAAAAAGTTAAATAAATACTGAATTTTGGTCTACAACTGAACAGATGGCTCAGCAGTTAAGAACACTGGCTGTGGGGGCTAGAGAGGTGGCTCAGTGGTTAAAAGTGCTGCCTAGGTCTTGAGTTCTCTTCCAAAGGTCCTGAGTTCAATTCCCGACAACCACATGGTGGCTCAAAACCATCTATAATGTGATCTGATGCCCTCTTCTGCAGATAAAGCACTTATGTACAATAAATAAATAAATCTTAAAAACAAAAACAAAAACAAAAAACTGGCTACTCTTGCAGAGGATCTTGGCTCAGTTCCCAGCACCAACACAATGGCTCATAACTCCAATTCCTGTAGGCCTTGTGTAATCTATTGCAGAGTACATGCCCAACATGTGTGAGATCTGACTCCCCAGGAACACACATGGACTGCACCTGCCTGCGCACACAGACACACAACTTCTGCTACAAAGCATCAGTGTTGTTTACATATTTCTAATAGGAAAATCTGTTAGGGGGTTGGTAAAGCAGCTGGCCTGTGTGCATAAGGATCTGAGCTTTATCCCCAGAACCACTGGGAAAGTGCCAGGATGGCTGTGCGACTTGTGATCCAGTGTTGGAAGGAGGGGACAGGCACAGACGGACTCTTATTAACTGGAACTGCATTTAGCGCGAGGAACGTCTCTGCCTCACCTCACCAGCAAAAACCCTTAGAAAACTTGCTTCTTTGCTCATTCACTGTCAAGAAACACTATTCTTTGTGATCACAGTAAATACAACATTTTAAGTAAGTGGCCCAAAGAATATCATGGAGTCATGGGCTGGCTCCTGCCCAGACTGCGCAATAGTTTAACTCACCTTTAGCCTAAGGGAGTCTGGGGCTTCCAGGGGCGCACAGGCATCGGGACAGCCCACCAGCTCTGCCCCGTGGGTAACGATCTTCTGGCCCACACTTAGTCTCCCACTCTTTACAAGAGCCAGGAGGGGCGGGTCTAGCTGGGCCTTGACAGCATACCAGCCATCTGTGAGTTCGATCGTGTCCGCACCACCAGCTTTACTGCCTGAAGTTTCAGATCCACTTGCGCTTGGTGAGATGATGTCAGAAACGCAGAGAACAAGTGTCTTTGCAGCTGTATCGTCTCGTTCCAGTATCTTCTTCAGAGCCGATCTGCTGCTGTTGTCAATTTCCACATCGTATCTGAAGATGAAACAGAATGCTTTTAGGTCCTGTACCCCTGGGGTCTGGCTGTAAACAAAGCCACCGAATACTTGCGATGTGAAGTTAGTTCACTGGGCTGAAGACACGACGTGGCAGTTAAGAGAGCTTGTAGCACTAGTGTGAGCAGTGTAGATCCTAGCACAGACATGACAAGCTGAGACTAGAGACAAGCAGCAAGCTGAGGAGAAAAACGACCTTTTGCAGATACCTAAAAAATGAAACAGAAGCCGGGTGTGGTGGCGCACGCCTTTAATCCCAGCACTCGGGAGGCAGAGGCAGGCAGATCGCTGTGAGTTTAAGGCCAACGTGGTCTACAAAGCGAGTCTAGGACAGCCAAGGCTACACAGAGAAACCTATCTCGAAAAACTAAAAAAACAAAACAAAAATAGCTCATCAAGCCAGGTATGGTGACACACGCCTCTGAGTTTGAGGCCAGTCTGGTCCAGAGTCAGTTCCAGAACAGCCAGGGCTACAGAGAGAAACCCTATCTCAACCTCCTTCCCCCCGAAAAAAAAAAAAGTTTATCAAAGAAATACTGAAAAGAGAATTTTTAAGAATTTAGCTATAGCCAGGCGCTGTGGCACATGTCTTTAATCCCAGTACTTGGGAGACAGAGGCAGGCGATCTCTGTGAGTTCAAGGCCAGTCTGGTCTACAATGCTGGTCCAGGACAGCCAGGGCTACACATAGAAACCCTGTCTTGAAGAAAGCAAAAAAACTGTTCCAAAAAAAAAAAACAAACACCAAAAACTCACAAGAATTTAGGTAAAAAAACAAAACAAAAAAGAATTTAGCTAGAGATACACTGTTTTTACTGTTAACATAAAAGGTGAAATATTTTATTAACAATTTTTAAGTACTGAATTAGTAATTCGTGTGTTAAAAGATTAAAGAGAGAGGTAGAGGAAGAAGACACAGGCATGTGAACACTGATTTGCCTTAAGTGGGGGCTGTGACTCAGAAGTGGTTCATGGACCATCTTGATATGGAAGCCAGGAGCTATACAGGAAACTGCAGACTGCGCCACCCAGTCCCTTCTGCCATCCTTCCAACTTGCCTGTATTTTAGTTGAAGCAGCACTCTTTCTGGGTTTAGGCATCTATTAGCAAATTCCTTAGGAAAAGCAAATTCCATGGCTGCCAGTTTCCATACAATCCACCTGTAGTGATTCGAGACCCAGACGCTGGAAATAAGCTTTGGATCCACACCTGGAGTGTCACACAGAGCCCTGAGCAAAGAAATACACAACAGCACAATAAACACACAGGACAGTATCAGATCCCACAGCTGTCACTGTTCTCTTGTGCAAAACCATGCAGGAAGGGAATGTTGTACAACTTCTAGGTTCTGAGATTTGCTAATTATGTTACTGATATGTAAACATTTGTTTACATTTTAGTGCTTATATTTCTAACTATTTCTACTATAATGTATAAAAACATAACCAATTTACAAAAACAAAAAGTATACTTCATTAAGTCCCAGGGTAAATCACATTCAGTTTTCAAAAGACTTCAAAAGAATGGGGGATGGAAAGCTGGGTGTGGTGGAGTAATCCCAGCACTCAGGAGGGAGAGGCAAGTGGATCGCTGTGAGTTCGAGGCCAGCCTGGTCTAAAAGCGAGTCCAAGAACGCCAAGGCTACACAGAGAAGAGAAACTCTGTCTCAAAAACAAAACAAAACAAAACAAAACAAAACACACACACACAAAAAAAACAAAAACCCAACAACAACAAAAGAATAGGGGCTGGAGAGATGGCTCAGAAGTTAAGAGCACTCACTGGCTGTTCTTCCAAAGGTCCGGAGTTCAATTCCCAGCAACCACATGGTGGCTCACAACCATCTATAATAAGATTTAGTGCCCTCTTCTGGTGTACATGCAGGCAGAACACTGTGTGTGTGTGTGTGTGTGTGTGTATAATATAAATCTTTAAAAAGAAAAAAGAATGTGGGCGGTGGTGGCGCAAGCCTTTAATTCCAGCACTCGGGAGGCAGAGGCAGGTGGATCCCTGTGAGTTCGAGGCCAGCCTGGTCTACAAAGTGAGTCCAGGACAGCCAAGGCTACACAGAGAAACCCTCTTCTCGAAAAACAAAACACAAAACAAAACAAAAGAATGTTTATTGAACCAAAATACAGCTTAAAATATTCCAGATTTAGCACTGGGAAGCAGAGGCAGGTGGATCTCTGTGAGTTCAAGGCTAGCCTGGTCTATGAAGGGAGTCTGGAACAGACAGGGCTGTTACAGAGAAACCCAGTCTCAAAAACACAAAATACACTTTAAAAGATTCCAGATTAAAAAAAAAAAAGCCACTACCAAGGTTTTAGTGTAAGAGCCCCAAGGGAAGAAGAGAAGGACGAAGAGGGATGACGGAACATGTAAAAGTTGACACACATTCTTTCTGCACACAGCACCTATAGAATTCTTCTTTTCCAGCCTTCCCGTCACTGGAGGGGATTAGCCATCCACCGTCTGCCAACTGAAAACCCTTTCCAGCACACAGATCTTCTTTGCCAAAATAATCCTGGATGTCAAACTGAAAACACTCAGCGTTTTTGCTGTTAATATGTATGCACGCTTTAGAAACACCATACATATAGAGCTGTATAAAACAAACAATAGAAAATGTGACAAGAAATAAGTCAAGTACAGTCCTAGAATATACACCAAATTGAATTGATCCAGAATTTTTCACTTAAGTACTAAAATTGTCACTATAAAATAATTATCAGGCCTAGGAGTATAGCTCATTAATAAAGTGAGTGCTTGCTTAGCATGTGAAAAGCACTGGGTATCACACACACACACACACACACTCTACAGTAAAAGTATGTATGTTTATAAACTGCTCATGTATTCAAGAGTTGGCTGTGCTTTTCACTTCCTCTGGCATCTATCTTCCTCCTGTTAAACCGGCCACAAGAAGGCGCTATGGGGACTAGCAGGGTGAGAAACGTCTGCCCTTCCAGAGGAAGGCTGGGTGTGCTTCTTCAGCAGCACACATATTAAAACTGAGTGAAACACAGATTAGTGTGGCCTCTCCGCCAGGCAGACATGCAAATTCATTAAGTGTCCCGTGTTTTGTTTTGTTTTTTGAGACAGGGTTTCTCTGTGTAGCCTTGGCTGTCCTGGACTCGCACTCACAGTGATCCGCCTGCCTCTGCCTCCAGAGCGCTGGGATTAAAGGCGTGTGCCACCACGCCTGGCTGTGTTTTGTGTTTTTAACCCACTATGTTGTACAAGTAGCAGGTGCTAATGATTTCCTTTAGAGGCACTGAAGGGACGTGGAGGGCCCTATCAGGTGTGTCCCCTCACCCTGGACTGCACAGTAGTGTCTTTCCTGTCAGGTAGCGTGGCTCTGGAGCCAGACCCGTGCGCTAGAACACAATTCTTCCACTCAAACTAAGTGGCTCTGGGCTGTTACTTAATGCTCTCTAGGCTTCAGTGCACCCAGAGCGTCAGCACATACTTCTGCATCACTCTTGTCCCTTCTAGCCAGCCCCTGGGGAATATTCTAGCAAACAAGAACGTCTCCACACATCATTTAGCAGACCCTGCAAAAGCGCAGTTATCGCTCACTCACACTTTAAACCAAGGCTGGCTGCATTCCTCCAGCGCCTCGCTCAGATTACTCAGGCCAGGAACACACCTAAGATCTGGGGCACAAAGAGCTGTTCTGAAGCGCAGATGGCATTGGTGCGGGTAAGACAAGCCTGGCAGGCCAGAGGGAAGCCGCCGCTCCAGGCTGCTGAGGAAGCAGGGCAGCCTTTTCACCTCATCAGCAGTAGTTTGTTCATTCTTGGAACAAGACAATGTGCAGACTCTAGCTAACACATGAGGTTCCCCTTTGTTCTAAGGGCTGTTGGCATGACAGCGTACCTGCTTATGAGAACACGCAGAGGGAACCCGGCCTCCTACGGCGGCCTGCAGAGACATCCGGGTCAGGGTGGATGACTTTGTGAGATACAGACTGCCTGGCTGCGGACGGAGATGACACCTTTCTTTCCTTTTAATTCGTATATCCTGCAGGTCTCTGGCATTCTGAAGTCTAGACATTAAATCTGTTAAAGGATAGTTTGCAAAAGTGAAACGGACCAGGCTCTGGCGGTGGCACACACCTCTCATCCCACTCAGGAGGCAGAGGCAGGAGGATCTCTGTGAGCTCCAGGCCAGCCTGGTCTACAAAGTGAGATCCAGGACAGTCAGGGCTACACAGAGAAACCCTGTATCAAAGCCTTGCCCCACAGCCCCCCAAGATACAGCATGCCTCAGAAAAGATGTGTTCTGTTACATCTTCGGGGCTGGGAACTCCTCAGGCTGCATAAGGAACAGAAGCACACGGAACTGTCATTAACAGCACCACAAAAGCAACTCTACTCACAGAGTCCTGGATGTGTGCCTAACGGCCTACATGTCTCCCACAGCCTAAGGGAGCACTGGACTCCCAGCATTCTTCCTGACCCAGCGTCCTCACAGCTGGGTTTAGACAGCTGCCACACAAAGCTGTTCTTCTCCTGAAACCTTGCTATGTGGTGGCCTTACAGGCCTGAGCACATCACAGCTGGCCATGCACCACCATTATGTTTGCCTTGTGCATGTGCACAAGTGTGCGTGTGTGTGCATGCACGCCCATCATGTGGCGGCCAGAGGTTAACATGGAGTTAACCATTCACTGTCCACTGAGACAGGGCCTCTAACTGAATCCAGAGCTCACCAGTGTGACTGGGGAGCTTCAGGAACCCCGTGTCACCCTTCAGCTTCAGTCACATGTGTGT
Organism: Acomys minous; assembly: GCF_964271855.1. NCBI lineage: Eukaryota > Metazoa > Chordata > Mammalia > Rodentia > Muridae > Acomys > Acomys minous. Next base: position 54,688,061 of record NC_140498.1, read on the forward strand.
GCTGCCATACCTGGATTCTACACGGGTGCAAGAGACCTGATCTCAAGTCTTCATACTTGTACAGTGAGCTCTTTTTTTTTTTTTTTTTTTAAGATAGGGTTTCTATGTGTAGCCTTGACTGTCCTGGATTTCACTTTGTAGACCAGGCTGGCCTCGAACTCACAGAGATCCACCTGCCTCTGCCTCCTGAGTGCTGGGATTAAAGGCGTGTGCTACCACCGCCCGGCACAGTGAGCTCTTTATCCACTGAACCAGTCCCCCAAACCAAACCAAACAAAAGCAAAAACAAGAAAGTCAGCTAGGCATACTGGCGCACGCCTTTAGTCCCAGCACTTGAGAGGCAGAGGCAGGCGATCTTTATGAGTTTGAGGCCAGCAAGTCCAGGACAGCCAGGGCTACACAGAGAAATCCTGTCTCATAAAACATACAAACAAACAAAAATAAAACCAAGAAAGTCTGGAAGTAGCTATCTTTGAAAGATCAGTAGAAAAATCTGAACCTAATCTTTAGATTCAGAAAATCTGAAATGTTAAAAATGGTTCTGAAATTACTAATCACCAGTAAAGGGGAAAATACTCCAGAGAGCGATCTAACCTAGGGGCTGTCAACCTGTGGGCAGAGACCCCTTTGAGGTAGAATGACCCTTTCACAGGGGTCACATAAAACCACCGGAAAACACAGGCAAATACATTATAATTAATAAAAGTAGCAAAATTATAGTTACAAAATAACAATGAAAATAGTTTTATGGTTGGGGTCACCACAATATGAGAGGTTGCAGCAGGTTAGCAGGTTGCAGCATTAGGAAGGCTGAGAACCACTGATCTAATCAAAAGGTGAAAACTAGGATCAGCAGGTGGCTCAGCAGGTAAAAAAAAAAAAGTGCTTCCTGCACAAGTCTGAGACCTGAGTTCAAATCCCAGAATGCAAGTCGAGGAGAAAACTAACTCTACAGAGTTGTCCTCCACATATGTGCCATGCCTCATGCATTTGCAAGCACACAGAAATCAAGATTTAAAAAGGTATTACAAGCCAGGCATGGTGGCGCACGCCTTTAATCCCAGCTCTCGGCAGAGAGTAGGTGGATCGCTGTGAGTTCAAGGCCAGCCTGGTCTACAAAGCAAGTCCAGGACAGCCAAGGCTACACAGAGAAACTCTGTCTCAAAAATAGAAAGAAAGAAAGAAAGAAAGAAAGAAAGAAAGAAAGAAAGAAAGAAAGAAAGAAAGAAAGAAATCAAAAGAAAAAAAAGTATTACAAAAAGGCAAAAACTGTGTCAAACAAATGTTACATAGTACCTAAAGACTCTGCCTCACACTCCGTGAAAATTCCTGTGGCCTCTTGACGGGAGCTGCCTTTGTTAAACTGATGGATGTCGCTGTCTTCAGAGTCTCCTCTATCTGTGCTCTTTTGCCTCTTTTCCTCCAAAGTAACATTCCTGCTACTAGCAGGGTCATCGCTAGGAAACTGTGACTTCATCTTGAAAGGTGGGACAAAGACTTTGGCAGGTTTGCCTGGGACTGAGCATCTCGCCCTTTCTGTTGCTGCAGCAGAGGTTCTGTGAGCTGGTAGGACTGCCTCTGCAGGAGCGCTTGAAGAGTTTTCTGGAGCTGAGCACTCGGAAGGACGCCTATTAGACAGAAGTCCCTGAGCAGGTGCAGTGAGATGCGGAGTCTGGGCTGCTTGCCGATTTTTGCGTGAGCTGCATTGGGCGAGAGAGTGCTTGAGAAATCACACAGCTGTCTGTGTGCGTGAGATCCAAGACAGATTTGCTCATGAGTGTTTACGCTTACCCCAGCATTCACGGCTGTCACTGTTCCTTACGGTAATTCCCAGCCTTTGACCCCAGGCTTCCTTCCTCCCCCAGGAGCCCCTAACTGTGCTCTCAGTGTGCCCCTCCTGCTCTGCACAGCACCCCCTCTTACTTTCACCTCCTGCCTCCTTTGGAGGGGTTGCCAGCTGGTAATTCAGTGTCCTCTGGAGCCTCACTCGCCCAGGCCACTCCCACTTCTCTCTCTTCTCCTCTAGCTATTTATAGAATTCCTAGCATTCCTTTCTAATTCATTCTAAATGAATTAGAGATATTAACTTAAACAGAATCATCTCTTTCCTAGGTTATACCAAGATTTTTTAAAAAGAAAATTTCACATATCTTACCAGAAGGGTCCACAGGTAACCGGATCTAGAGACATGTGGTGCGTGAACAATCTTCTGTCTTTTATTGTGCCTAAAAAACCCCACTCTATGTATTAGTGGAAGGTGGGAGGTTTTAGTTGCCATTTGTTTATTACACATTACTGTAAATGTTCACAAAGCTTTCTTAGACACAGAAGTTTTCAATATACATTATGGACATTTAATAGTTTTCAAATATACTGAATTTGCCAACTAATTATAACTACAAACTAATTAACCCACATTTCAAGCCTCAGAGAAATCAGTTTTAAATTTAGTCCTGGTCTTAGCAATCATGACAGTCAGCTAACCCCCAGTGTAAGTATCATCTCTAATTTTGGTTTTATGAAGGCTCAGAAGCAAAGCTTTAGATAGTATTCATCCTCAATATGTAATTTATATCTATTAGGCCTCCGATTTATCTGCTAATTAGGGATTAGCTGAATAAACTAGGATACAGCCACATGACCAAGTACTACGTAGCCAAGCAAATGAGTAAGAGCTGATTTGCATATTCATTAAGCAGCAGTCCCTAGCTTTGCACATCGCTGTCACTTAGCCAGTGAGGCTTACCTGAGGTGTAGCTGTAGCTAATTGAAAACTCTTCCCAGTACCCAGCTTAGACAGATGTTATTACAGAAAGTTCACAAGAGTAGACTGGAAACCACTGAGTAAGAGGTGGGAAACGGGAAGCAGCCTGCAGTGTGACTGGACAGACTTAGGACTCCTCCAAGTACACCTTTCTACAGCATTTATGATTGCGTTATCTAATGTTTGTTTGCTCAAATGTAAAATTAAAGAATGAGAAACACAAAAGAGTGTGTGCCCGTGTGTGCATGCACGTGTGTATGCACATACATACATATACACAACTAATAAATCAATAGTTTGTTTGGTTTTGTTTTAAAAACAAAGTTGCCGGCATGGTAGTACATGCCTGTACTCCCAGCACTCAGGGAGGCAGGCAGATCTTTGTGAGTTCAAAGCCAGCCTGGTCTACAGAATGAGCTCCAGGACAGTCAGGGCTACACAGAGAAACTGTGTCTTGAAAAGCAAGCAAAAGGTTAAATAAATAGGCAAAGCGTCTCCATGTAGTAAGCTGAAGGATGGAGCTGCGTCAGGACTGAGAGAGGCCCACTGCGTTTGGGAGCAGAGATCAGGTGACTTAGAAAAGATGGTGTACCGGTGTAAGTCACTTAGCACTGTCACAGGTTTAGAGTCACCACCTCATAAAGCATCTTCCAATGCAGTTCCAGCTTTCTCAGCACCACATTAACAACCACAGCAAGCGTTTAACAACTAAACCTTCTGCACACACAACAAAAACCAAGAGAGGAAAGTTTAAGAGTGTCACGCAAGGTACTTGCTGAGGGGGGAAGATATGAATAAAAACAAATTTACCATCTGGAGAGCTTTTTGAAGGCTTTAAGGATTTTCCTTTATTTTCTACTGTCCTGTCAAATTCATTTAATAAGCTTCTTTTGATTGGGGGTTGTCCTAAAAAGAAAATTCCATATATGTTAGTAATTATGCCAGTCTTACCTTTAAAACTAAAGTACTGACCCCTACACATTAAGCAATGAAACAAACCAACTCTTTCTAGCCAGAGACACTACTTTGGATTAACCTAGTGGTTTCATGGAGTCCTTAAGCAAACAAATGAGAGTGAAATTAGAATATAGTCCAATGGCATTCCAGTCCAATGGACTAGAATATAGTCCAGAGTAGCACGTGGCTGCTTGCTCAGATGAGCCAGGCTGTTCCCAGCACCCACACGGCAGCTTGCTGCCCTTTGTAACACCAGTTCCAAGGGAGCTAATGCTCTCTTTTGTCGGGCACTAGGCATGTACATGGTATACAGGCATACATGCAAGAAAAACACCCTTATACATAAAGAATTTTGAAAAAGAGTAAGACAGTATTTACTAATATGACTGTGTTTAGGTGTTTGTGAGGGAAACGAGCAAACAGTAAGTTCTGTGCCTAGGTAAGTAAGTAATATGTCAGGTTCAATGTTAAATAACTTAAACTGTGTGGTTGTAAAATTTAACCAATGGATGTTTTTGAGATGGGGTCATGCAGACCTTAAACTTAAGGCAATCCTCCTGCCATAGGTTCCTGAATGCTGGATTACAGCTATCAAATATCATGCCTGCTTTTATCTTTACGGTTACCTTGTGAGAGGCTATAACTATACTTTATGGCTATGGAAACAGGCTCAGAGAAGCTAGGCAACACATGAACAGTACGGTAAGTCCCACACAGCACTCAGCAGTACCCCACGGTCCCTATACTGGGGGCCAGCGTCTAACTGCCAGAATTGGAGCCTCTTTACGTACATGGGAAATGTTAACCTTACACCAGCTCTGCTGAAAAGAAAACTGCTTAGCAAAATCAAGCAGTTATTAACAATCTCTAAAAGTACAGTAAAGATCCTTAAAATAGAACCTGCTGGTACAAACTTAGAGAGAGCAAGAGCTAAACCACTGTTCTTCAAACTCGAAAACAAATAGTTTTAACACTCTAGCCTACGAGACTAGAGAACAGAACACTCAGACAGCGACCAGCAAAGTAAAAGCAAATCCTTACCAACTGCATCAGCAGCTGCTCCTCTTCTCTTCCTAACTCCGGGATTTAGCAAAGCCTCACTTTGGGGGCACATAAACAGGGAGTGTTTGACACGACTCGGTTCAGAATCCGTGAGCTCATCGTCTTCCATGAAAGCTTTGGCGATCTCCATTGCTTCGGTTTCCACATAGTTCTCTGGCTCTCTGGAGGAAGCAGGGCAGGCTCCTGCGTTTGTTCTCACGGGAACATCAGAAAATGCTTCTGCTTTACCAGTTTCTATTTTTACGTCTTGGGGCAAGGTCTGTTCTTTTCCCAAAAGGTTAGCCTCCTTAAGAAGGGACCCTTCGGTTCCTAATACCAACTGTGTGTCTTGCGTTCTTCGCAACGGAGAGAATTGGAGAGAAACGTCAACAGAACGAGTGCTGCCTGAAGAGCCGCCTTCTTCATAGTTACTAGGTAAAGTGGGTCTGTCACCGTAGGTGCTCGGAAAGTTAGAGTTTACAGGATATCCTGGGGTTCTCTTTTCAACACAAGGCTGAGGAAGGATATTTGATAAATCTCCAGCTGTGGGTGAATGCTGAAGAATATGCTGCTCAGTTCCGATCAATTCAAATTCCTCTAACATTCCCTTAACTTTGTGTAAGGCACTTTCCGAAACAGTGACCGCTTTCCCACCTGCTGTACTAAATCCAGAGAATACTGATGAACTGGCATTGCCTGGGAAGGTTTTAGAGAGTGACAGTCCACCCCGAGGCTTGTGCGCCACAGAGAGCCTTCCTCTCCCAGAGTTGTCTGGCTTTTCATTACTTTCCAGTGCCACCACAGAAGGTGACTGCTTAGCGCCACCATCCACCTGAGACAACACCTGCTTTGCCTTTTCTAATGAAGCGTCTGACACCTGCACAGCCTTTCCACTTGCTGTGCTAAAAATCCCGTAAGTGCGTGAAGGGTGGTCTGCCTGGGGAAGTTCCCTGACAGATTTACAGGTATCCCAAGTTCCCAAGCTAACAGGTGGTGCTGCAGCTTTGTCCAGTCCAGACACACTTTGGTTATAGGGTAGCATCTGTTCATTTTGAGTGTAAATGACAGCCTTATGCGACTTCATGCAGGTATTATCAGAAGAGCTAGGACATATAAAACCCTCTGGATTATCCAATGCTTTGTGACAGACCGCCTGGCAAGTGCCTGGTTCACTCTCTGTGTTTTGCTCAATTGTTCTATTGCTGTCATCTGTGAACATCTCTGCCCTTCTCACAGTTTCTGGTGAATGAGCTGTAGTGAGCACAGGGCAGCCTGCCTTACAGTCCTTTGAATCCAGCACAGCAAAGTCAATGGCTACATTCTTATTTGCATATGGAGCATTAGTCTCAGGTTTCTGAACACAATCTTCATTTACAGTTTGTGGGTATTTATCTATTTCTTTTGTAGCAGATACTTTGGGAAAAATGGCATTGCCTTCAGCATTCTTCATGTCTGGCTGAACATCAGAACCCGTTTTAGTTTTTAAGAAATGTCCTGAATCATTATGCATGTCATTACAGTGACAAACACTAGAACAGGACAGACAGCTGTGATGCATACTAGGGTCACTAAAGAAGGCTGAAGCTTGGTTTTCAAAGACATCATCTGTATTAACTTCAGTTCTGGTATTGTCTGAACTATACTCACATGAAGTATTTCCTGCAAAATCCTCAGTGGTTTTGGCAGCATTTCTTTTTCCAAGCTTATCACCCGGTTCCTCTCGAAGCCATTTGCTACCTTTGGATAGAGAAGACTGTCTGATACAAGCTTTTCTACTGTGCCCTGTATAACATGCCAAAGTAGAATCTTCAGTGACTGAGCAAGAGGACTGACTAATGCAGCAAGTTCTAGAACTTTCTATTTCATTTTCTATACTTTCGTGTTCTTTGGAAGAGGTACTATTTGATGTTCTGAGGTTTTCAGTTGGCTTATAGGAATCATCACTTTGCTTGGGTAGCATCTCAGTGTCCTTAGAGACAAACTTCTGCATTTCTTCACACTTTGGGGCAGTTACTTTAATTCTCTCACATGCTAATGCAAGGCCTTCTTTGTGGTCCTCCTTGTCCTGCAGTGGGGTTGACCCTTGGTGGCTGAAGCTGGTGGTTTCCCAAACATACTGTGTCTCATCAAAAAGGTTTTTCACTTTGTCCAAAGATTCCTGCATAATTTTGACTTTTTTCCCGCTAGCTGTATGAAAACTCAGCAAAGTAGGTTCTTTGATACTTTCTATTTCACACCCAGGGTACTGCTGGAGAACTGGTGACTGACTGACAGCTCCAACTGGGACATGTTCTTCAAGTACCTTTTTAATACTGCTTGTTTTCTTCTGGCATGAAATATCTATTTTGTTCTTATTTATGCCACAAAGAAATTTAGAATTCAAAGAATCTGGATAGACAGCCAATTCTGTTTCCTGATTAAAAATATTCACACTTTTATTTAATGACTCCTTGGAGACTCTGATATTTTTCCCACTTGTGGTCTGAAAGGACATATTAAAATCTTCTTTTATGTTTTGTTCCATCTTACCTGAAGGTAACTGTTCTTTATCTGACAATTTCATATGACACGTTTCCTCAGCTCTCATGACTTCCAGACACGTTAAATCTGATACACTTTCCTTAATCTGTGTGTTTTCCTCCCTCACACACTGGGTACATGACTCAGGAAACTTACTGCCTTGGTCACCAGCACAAGGTAAATCACTGTCGCCTTTATGAATATAAACTGTACCACCTGTACTTGATTTACTACCATCACACTTTTCTAATTCATAAATATTTCTTTGAGAACCAGTATAGCTGTTATCTTCATCTTTTATATTTTTTGCATAATTTTTAGGATTTTTGTCAACAAAAATGCCAGTAGTCATTTCAATATGATTTTGTAATTTTACGTGGCTCTTACTAGTTTCCTCATCAGGACTTTTATCAAAGTTTCCTTTCCTTATCTTAAACCCTGGAGCACCAGAATCATGATGTGCACTTGAAGAGAATGCGCTTGGGTCTACTTTTGCAGAAGTCTCCTCACTAATATTTTCAATGTCACTGAACAGTTTCGCAGCTCTCTGCAGAGCCTCGTTAGACACACTAAGTTTTGTACCAAGAGCAGAACAAAATCCTCCAAACTCCGTTTCATTTATATTTGCTAAAAAATGAGATGTACTTTTGTTATAACTGCCTTCCAACCGGCGAGGAAAGCTTTGTTTAGCTCCAACTGAACCTTCAGATTTCTTGCTGTTGTCTGTCTGAGCGTCGGGGGAGGGATGCACTGTGAGGTGAAGATTGACATCTTCCCACTCCTCGGAAGCGGCACTTACGACGACCACCTGGTTTCCAGGCACTTCAGATGCATTACTCTGTGCTACGCGGCTTGGCTTTCTGAACTGTGTGAATTCAAACTGACTTCCTGATTCTTCCAAGATACTAGAAAGTTCTGTGATTTCTGCCTTTTGGCTGGGCGTTAAACTGTGATTCGAATGAAGACCCTGCTTTGAAGATAACGTGGGAGGTGCTGTGTGAGCGTCCTCACATGGAGCAGATGCTTGACGCGCACAATGTGCAGGCACGACAGGAACTGACTGCAAATCAAGTGTGTAAGGGTCACCTCGTCGCTTCTGGTTTGCTCGAGCTATGGTATTAGCAATGTCCATACAAGCTGAACTAGCAGGATACTGTTCTTCAATGTCTTTGAACAACGCTTTGCTTTTCTTGACATTAAGTTCTGAAACTTTTATTTCTTTATTAGAAGCTGTTCTAAAGCTACCTCCAAAATTATAGTTCAAAACTGGACCCAAGGGCCCCGACCATTTGTCTGTATAATCATTGTTTACATCTGATTTCATGGCCAAAGAGGAACTGGACTTGAAATCTTGGTCTGCAGTTCCTTTCAGATGCTGCTCTTCAGCACTTCTGCTCCGTGCTCCCTCATGGACCAGTGATGAATCCAAGTCTTCTGTAATCGACACTTGGGCTGTGTGCTCACCACCTAGGTCTGCAGCTACTGCAATGGCAGAGACCTTGAGGCTCGGCCCTTTTGCATGGCTGAGGTCCTCTTCCTGGAGTTGTACAGTACTTTCTAAAGCAGCCTCACTGCTTTCATTAGCTACTCGAAAGGCAAAGTTATTCTCATCGTCTGGGAAAAGTTCTTCAGAATTCGTACTGACTGTTACTTCTGAAATAAGAGGCATTCCTTCCCGGTCCTTTTGTATGACTTCCAGCTTTGTATTTTGATTGAACCGTGGCTTCACTGAAGGGGACGCTTCTGTTATATATTCTCCAGGTAGCAGAAGCTCAGGGGTTTTAGAATTTTCACTTGAGACACATATGTCATTTCCCCCCGAGGGGATGTTTTCGATTAATTCAGTATTATCTTTACAACTCTCAAGTCGTAGTTTCTCTGGCATTTGACAGGACACTTTTCCTCTAGAAACCACAACTGGCTTTGACAGATGCGCCTTTGCGCTGAGAGTCGCTTTAAGAGTGCTTGCTCTGCTGGGGCCACTGACAGGGCTTTTCTGCGACTCAAAGCTAAGGCTGCTGGGCTGCATTACTGCTGCACGCTGTCCTGCAGGGCGACATGCTAACACTGAGACCTCTGCTTTTCCATCTGAAACTTTTGGACTCTTTTGATTGTTTTCACAGTGTCTTTCTGGAAAGCATGGCAGGAAGTCAGTTTCTAGGGCTGCATATGGTTTTTCTACACCGCTGATCACCTCTTTGTCATTGAGAGCCTGAGCTATCAATGTATTAGTATAACTACTTTCTTTATCAGAAGCAGTCACAAAAGAGTCAGTCAAGGACAAAGATGGCTCTCCGGGATCATTCGGTAAACAACTTCTTTTGACAGAAGACTCTGATACAACTAAATGTAAGAATACAGAGAAAGACAAGTTAGAGTACTAATCGCATCCACTCGGTGCTTTTACCATGTTAGAAATGTTCAAAGTAACATGTACAAGAAGAACAAAGCGTGACTGACAGATTTAAAACCCCTAACAGTTCCAGTTTTGAAGTTGCTAAACTTCTGCATGAAGAGGTTAAGGAGCTAGCTCAGGCAGATCCCCAGCATCCAGGAAGAATCTGGGTGTGGCACTGTGTATCTATAAACTCTGGGCTGTAGGATGGTGACAGAGGCCGGCAGATCCCTGGAGCTCAAGCAGCTCTGCAGGACCAACAACCTAGCTACCATGCCACTTCCAATGTCTCACAGGGAGATAAAACCGGTTTCACATGGTGGGGTTGAGAGTGAGTGGAAGCAGCAGGTCTCCCTTTTGTTCCCCAGGCTGGCCTTGAACTCCTGGGCTCCAATGATCCTCGTGCTTCTCAAGAGAACACCACTTCTAGTTATTCAATTTGTACATAATAAACATTCCTACGCAGGAGCTAAGCAGTCAAGCTCCTAACCTGTATGGATAGAAAGTTGTCTCAGGAGCCATGGGTTGCCATTAAGCCTGGTGAAAGAGGAAAACTGACTCAGACAAGCTGTTCACTGACCTCCACACATGCACCCTGCACACATATACAGAATAAAGAAATACTACAGAAACAAAAAAAAAAAAACAAGAGCCAACAATATATGGTGCGAATTGACCTGACAAGTTTGAATGGCACTATTCCAAACACTGAATCCAAAGTCTCAACAACAATATATGGCTACTGGCTAAGATTAAATATGAGACCTAGAGCCAGGCTGTGGTAGTGCACGCCTTTAATCGCAGCACTCTGGAGTCAGAGGCAGGTGGATCTCTGAGTTCCAGGCCAGCCTGGTCTACACACAGAGTTCCAGGACAGCTAGGGTTACACAGAGAAACTCTGTCCAAACCAAAATAAAAACCCAACAAAAACAAAAAAGAGAACTGAAAGACTATAGAAAGAAAGCAGGTATTTCTTTTAAAAATTTTTTTAAATCATATATTCAAATGAGAGAACTTAATCTTATCCATAAAAGTATATACATTAGAAGGAAAAAAAAAAAGACTACCTGAATTGACATTTGTAAATGTGAACGGTACTTCAAAAGCACTGGCTTCAAACTGAGCTGCAAGGTTAGTGGACTCTGACTTTCTCTCTGGCTGCAGTTTTTTTCCTTGATGAGATGCATCATCACTTACAGAGTAAATAAACTTTCTTCGTTTCTTTCGTAGAGTGGATATTAAGCCTTCAGTTTTCATAGCTGCAGAAGTGTGAGAGAGAGTGGCTGGCCAGCTTCCAGTGTCAACTGGACTAGGACATAAGGGGTCCCCTCCGTGTGAGGAAGCATGTGTCCCCAATGCCCGTGCAGGGGCTTCAGGCTCTTCTGCAGAGGCTGAGCTGGTCACACCATCTGAGAGAGGAGTACCCAAAGTCTCGTCAAGTGGCTCTTTCATCTTGAATATAGACTTCCTGACACTCTGAAATAGACAGGCTGCCTGACTGGTTCCAGACACAGCTGGCTTCCCTGCAGCGGAGTCTTCATGTGACTCAAAACACTGTTTGGTGTCTACCAGAGTGTCCTCACTGAACATCCTTTCTGGCTCTGGAAGACTAGAAGTATGAGGCAAAGACTTTCCTGAAGCAGCAGAGCCAGTACCTTCTTTCTTCGCATCTATGGAGTCTTTTCCTGAATCACTCTGGTTCTGAGAGGAAATATGAAGTAGAGGTGTTCCTCCCATCTGGGTTCCACGTAGAACAGAGAGGTTTAGCTGAGACCATGCAGTGTCTTCAGACTGTGCAGCTTCCCGGCAGGTTCCCTCACTTGCGCTGTCAAGGGGCTTCGGGCTTGGTGCACCTCGACCTAAGAGGTCACTGTCCCTGGGCTCGGTTTCATCAGCTTGTCTTCTGGCGCCTTCACTTAAGTCATCAGCTCTTGTTTCACTGAAAATTTTCTTCCTGGTCTTGGCCATTCTCATCTTTTGCAGATTTCGGGTTCTGTGCTTAGGAAAACATAACGAGAAACTATCTTCCTCCGAAGTATCTGCAGCCATCTCCCCGTCTTCTAGAACATTCGGCGCTGCCATTCTAAGGTGGTCTTTGACGCTGTTTATTTTGCCAGATGAATTCCTTAACATTGTCCCCAGTCCTGTGAAAATTCAAAACAGCAGCACGTTGTAGCATTCATAATGCAACCATTTTCCTCCTATTACGTTCAGTGTCTCTCAGACGTAACTCACGTTAAGTAACACACCAGTCAGCAGGAAGGGGTTATCCCGCATGCCGGTCCTTCTTCTGGCAGGTCACTCTTTAAAACCAGACCCCACTGCATTCACACCCCAATCTCTAATAGTCTTCTATTAGTTCTACCACCTTTGAAAGTGCTAGCTACTCAATTTAGTGTTCTAAGAACCACGAACCCAGATGTAGCCAGTCAATCCTGTATTGCTCAACTACAAAAAAGTTACTCTCTTCCATATCCTGACTTCAGAGGTCGAGAAAAAAAAAGTGGCATTTCTCCTTAAGAAAGTAATGAGGCAGGTGTGGCGGCACACACATATAATATCAGCACTCACAGAGGCAAAGGCAGGTAGATCTCTGTGAGTTCGAGGCCAGCCTGATCTACAGAGTGAGTCCACGACAGCCAAGGCTACACAGAGAAACCCTGTCTCTATGCCTCTCCCGCCCCCCACCCCCTGACCACCCCAACACACCAAAAAAAAAAAAAAAAAAAAGAAAGAAAGAAAGAAAGAAAGAAAGAAAGAAAAGAACGACATCAGATCAGATCAGAAGTTCAAGTAACCAGAAATACTTACCCTGACTAAAAGCTTCCCTCTGGTTTTTGTTTTTGCTGTCAGTCATAGAGTGAATAGATCTGTCATTCTTTTTTAGACTTGCATGGTGATTAGAAAAATGGCTTTTTGAAGTCTGTGGAAATTATGTTCAAAATCATTAATTAGTATAACCCTTTTGGTGCACACACATATATATGCATGCTACCAAACAGAAAAACAGAAAAAAATTGTATGAAGAAATTACATATGAGATCAGGTTTAGAAACATTCCCAAAAGCTTAGGAAAATTATAAATTGCAGTTTTAAAAAACTACAGGTTAGCTGGGGCCTAGTGACACACACACACAAGCAAAGCACATGGGAAGCAGATGCAGCAGGTCACCCCAAGGTGGAGGGCAGCACACATTACACAACCAGCTTCAGGCAAGCCAGGGCTGCACAGCAAAACCCACCTCAAGAAAGGCAAGTGTTAACCCAAACCAGAACAGCAACCCCGCCCTCCAAAACTAAAACCATCAGCTATTGCAGTTACTGGGAGGAGTGGCCAGGGGTAGGCTGCCCATCCTCCAGTACTTAGCTGCATATCCGTATGCATCCAAGGGCACTAACTGCACTCAGGGACCATTTTAAAAAGGGAAAAAGAATCCATGATGTTGGGAGTGGGTCATGTTGGGAGGATCATGGGGGAGTTGGGGGAGGGTGAATATGATCAAAACATATTACATATGTGTATTCTGAATGAGAACTGTTAAGTATAGCCAGCCTGACACGGACTTACTGCAGGTGAGTCGTCAGGAAATGCAGCCCCGTGTGCTTCCTCATCTCTCGCTGTAAAAGAAAAATTAAATTTAGCTTACTGTATTATATACTGTACACTAAAACAGGCAAATTAACTTTTTCAGAAGCACCCCCCCCACACACACACAGATACACTACTTGATAACTAGCTCATCTGAAACAAGATACAGTTTCTTAATGCTCCTCCCAAGGCAGTGAGAACCGCTGTTTGGTGATACTAGCTTTATAGTGACATTCTCTCCTAGGGCTGGTGAGAGACCAGCAGGGCTGTGACTTGAAAGCCACGGTTGGGAAACTTTTGCCTCTGTTTACACCACGATACAGTCTAGAGGCATGGTTAGTGCTCTTCACTTCTCAGCTCTCAGCCTTTCTGCTCTACTGCTTCATATAAACAACAAAAGAAGCCTAATCACTCCTGGCTAAATGAATCAAAATGGAATGTTATTTGGCTGGCAAGATGGCACAGAAGGCAAAGGCACCTTCTGCCACACTTGCTACCCTAAGCTCAATCACTGGAACCGCATGGCAGAAGAAAAGAACAAAGCCTGATAACTGTCCTCTGACCTCCACACAAATGCTGTAGCACTTGCATACCCACAGAATAAATGAAACCTAAAAACTAAAAACTTAAAAAAAAAAAAAAATTATGGTTGGGCTGGAGAGATGGCTCAGAGGTTAAGAGCACTGTCTGTTCTTCCAAAGGTCCTGAGCTCAATTCCAGCAACCACATAGCAGCTTACAACCATCTACAATGAGATCTGGTGCCCTCTTCTGGCATGCAGGCAGAGTACTATATACATTATAAATAAATCTTTAAAAAAATTATGATTTAAGTAAAAATTCATAACTTGAGAACCACCAGTTCTACATGTTTCTTATGTGTACACATACATAGCACAGTTATATACTGTGGGTAAATGTGTATGTGAAGTTCTCATATATAAGATGACATACTGCTAAAATATGTGATTGCATTTTAAACGAAACAGAAGAAAGTCATTCTGAAGTACAAACATTCATCACACAGGAATTCTGAGAGTTTGGTCTCATGTTACTTTTTTTTTCTTTCTTTCTTTTTTCTTTTCTTTCTTTCTTTTCTTTTTTTTTTTTTGTTTTTTTTTTTTGTTTTTTTTGTTTGTTTGTTTGTTTTTTGAGACAGGGTTTCTCTGTGTAGCCTTGGCTGTCCTGTACTCATTTTGTAGACCAGGCTGGCATCGAACTCACAGCAATCTACCTGCCTCTGCCTCCCAAGTGCTGGGATTAAAGGCCCGGCTGTTACTTTCATTTTTGAACCTTATTTTTATGTATTTGGGTGTTCTGCCTATGAGTATGTATCTGCACCTTACACATGCAGGAGTCTGTGGAAGCTGGAAAAGGACATCAGAGCTCCTGGAAGCGGAGTTAAGGACAGTTCTGAGTCACTTTGTGGGTGCTGAGAATTGAAATAGGGTCCTCTGCAAGAGCAGCCAACACTCTAACCACTGAGCCATCTCTCCAGCCCATCCATGTTTTCCAACACAAGAGTGGAAATTATAACTTGGCAGCCTCATTAGCTCTTCCCGTACAGTCCACATTTGTCACTATTACCTATGATCACAGTGGAACTAAGGGTTGGTGGTGTCCCGTACAGTCCGTATTTGTCACTATTACCTATGAGCACGGTGGAACTGAGGGTTGGTGGTGTCCCATACAGTCCACATTTGTCACTATTACCTATGATCACAGTGGAACTAAGGGTTGGTGGTGTCCCGTACAGTCCGTATTTGTCACTATTACCTATGAGCACGGTGGAACTGAGGGTTGGTGGTGTCCCATACAGTCCACATTTGTCACTATTACCTATGAGCAGGGTGGAACTGAGGGTTGGTGGTGTCCCGTACAGTCCACATTTGTCACTATTACCTATGAGCACAGTGGAACTGAGGGTTGGTGGTGTAGCTAATGAACTTGACCAAGACATATCAGGATCCACTTCAACTCCCAGACTTTCAGAAATATGTTTTGGTGTCTGACCCTACAAAGAAAGACAACAGTTTAATGTACACACACACATTGGTGACTAATTTCTCGTTCGCACTTCATCACTTACTTAATGAATCTGTGAGGCAGGGTGCTCAGTGCAGACCCGCAGCTCTCAAGTGAATAGGGCGAGACTCACTGTCACATTCTCAACTGGCACACTGTAAGTAACCCAAGCAGAACACTTACCTCCTCGAGTTTCGGTGTAGAAAATAAACTTCCACACACCACTGCAGATGAAAAAAACAACAACAACACAGAAAATTATTACATCTTTATTAACATTTCTATAACTACAAATAACAACCAAGGTGCTGGAGAGCCGGCCCAGCACTTGAGAGTGCTACTGGCTGCTCTAGCCTGGGTGGGGCTCACAGGCGCCTGAACTCTAGCTCCAGGCATCTAATCTTACCTCTGGCCTCTGGACACCATGTAGTGTGTACACACACACACACACACACACACACACACACACCCAAAGGCAAACCACTCAGACATACAATCTACAAGTCAGTGTCTCAAAAGACAATAAAATAAGAACACTTGGTGTGCCTGTACCTGGCTTTTCTCTTTGAGGTACCAGTTGTTTGCTTCGCAGAGTAAGAGGGCTAGAGAAGAGGAAACAATGGCTCACGTTAAAAGGACAACAGCAGTGACAAAGAGCTCATTTCACAGTGAATCTTAGTGGTTTTGTGGGGTTTGGGGTGGATTGCTATGTCAGCCCAGGCTGGCCTCCTGCTGTCACCCACCTGCCTCAGCTTCCCCTGTGCTAGGATTCCACGAGTGGGTTATCAGGCCTTACTCAAAGTACCGTATTTTTCAGACCACAAGATGCACCTGACTATAGGACATGCCCAGTTTTTAGAGCAGTAAAACAAGAAAATCAATAAAAACAGCAATCAGACCATAAGGCGCACCCTAATCCCACCACCACCACCCCTTTTCAGGTGGGGTGGGGTGCGTCTTACGATCTGAAAAATACGGTAAATGTTTCTAACATAAAAATTACTCAACTTGCGGGGCGTGGTGGTGCACGCCTTTACTCCCAGCACTCGGAGGCAGAGGCAGGTGGTTGGCTGTGAGTTCGAGGCCAGCCTGGTCTACAAAGTGAGTCCAGGACAGCCAAGGCTACACAGAGAAACCCTGTCTCCGGGAAAAAAAATTACTCAACTAAGAATCTACTACATGTTATGTAAAAACAGAAGTTTCTCCGGGGGGGGGCTCAGGCAAAAGAGCCTGGATGACAGCTTACGTCTGTGAAATAAACACATGCAAGAAAATGGTTTTCAGGGGTTTTATGTGTTTGTTTTTTGTTTTGTTTTGTGTTTTTGAGACAGGGTTTCTCTGTTTAGCCTTGGCTGTCCAGGACCTGCTTGTAGTCCAGGCTGGCCTCGAACTCACAGCAATCCACCTGCCTCTGCCTCCCAAGTGAAGGGAATGTTTTATTTAAACACTTTTTTTGGTTTCTTATAAGACAGGGTTTCTTTGTGGAGCTCTGGCTGCCCTGGGACTCATTCTGTAGACCAGGCAGGCCTCGAACTCAGATATCTGCCTGCCTCTGCCTCCGGAGTTCTGGGAATAAAGGCGTGCGCCACCACCACCCAACCTGAACAAATTTTTTTTTTTTTTTTTTGGTTTTTCGAGACAGGGTTTCTCTGTGTAGCCTTGGCTGTCCTGGACTCACTTTTGTAGACCATGCTGTCCTCAAACTCACAGCGATCCACCTGCCTCTGCCTCCGAGTGCTGGGATTAAAGGCGTGCGCCATCATGCCCGGCTAACTTGAACAAATTTTAATAACAGTTGATCATGATGACTCATGACCAAACCTCCAGCCTCCTGGGAGGCGAAGGCTGGAGAACTCTGAATGTAAAACCAGCTTGGCCTTAAAAACAGACACAGAACACATGTCTGTAGGTACTTGTAAAGCATGCATCCCTCTCAGCATACCTTTCACTGAAGTGAGACGTCAGAGGCAGACTGGCAAGGGCAGCCATGGGGTCCGCTCTGGCCTTCGTTTTGCCGTGGTTTTTATGTTTACTATTTGCAGCAGCCTTTCCTGAAACAGGAAAATAACCCGGTGAGGCTGCACACACTGCATTCTGAGCTTTTAATTTTTGAACTGAAGAACAAAAAAGAACATACAGAGAGCCGATGCCTCCTACAGAAAAGGGATGCTGTGCACCCTTCGCTATGGCATCATGGTAAAAACACAGGGAGGCGCTGAACAGAATGCTACCAAGTACAATCTGACTGCATCATTCTGTGAGAACCTTTCATCATTCAGTTTCAGAATTCTAAATACAAGTGGGGAAACAAGGCTTTCATGACTGCAACCTCCTTCCCTCCCTTTCTCTTTGGCGCTGGAGACTGAAAGTAGAGCTTCTCAAAAGATAAAGATGTACACTACAAACCATACACGGCCTGCGGCTTCACTTGACTTGACTGTTACGATGTTATTCCTTCCCATTCTACTCTTGTTTGCATCCGACCAACTGACTGCTCTGAAAGAATACTGTTAAACCTGCAGAACTGTGAACAAGATATTGGTTCCCTGAGCACCCCTTTTTTGAGACAGAGTCTTTCTATGTAGCCCTGGCTGTCCTGGAACTTGCTCTATAGACCAGGCTGGCCTTAAACTCAGAGATCCACCAGCTTCTGCCTTCCGAGTGCAAGGATCAAAGGCATGTGCTACCACTGCCTGGGCTGAGGCAGAGATTCTGCCTTTTGACTCTATCCACAGCAATTACAATACTGCCTGACAGGAGCACAACACAACAGTGCACACTATGTCAAGGAGGTAATAAATATCCCGAATGGACACTGAATGGACGCACAACTTTGCTAAACAAGAGTTTACCAACTCCTGGCCCCTAGGTCAGAGAAACTGCTACCAAATTAAAATACTCATGTGAAATTGACTACAAGAAATCCCCACCCTATTATAACTTGCAGAAATACAGCCTAGACAACAGCAAAACAAATCACAGGCTATTTTGAATATCAAAGTCCTAATTCAGAAAATCTCAGCTGGTGGCAAATTAATCAAAGGAGGAAAGAAAAGAAGCATTTAGTAAATACTTAAATTATTTCATTAAAGCAACACCTACCACATATTATTCCCACACCATCTCCATCCATCAGCCAGGAATGAGATAAGAAAGACTAATTTGCACAACAAAACTCAGTTCATCACCGAGTTGTGATTTTACTGCAACTTTGCCAGAAGCCCCAGCTCGTGTCCCCTCCATTGCATCGCATGACTCACCCTGTTTCATCTACAGTGAACTCATTCTTACTTTGTCTTTTGAGACAGGGTCTCTGTATTATGCAGCTCTGGCGACCGTGAACTTGGTATGTAGACCAGGCTGGCCTCGAACTCAGAGATCCACCCTACTCCTCTCTAGAGCAGGGATTAAGGCGTGGGCCAACACAGCTGTCGGTAGTTACCTAATTCTTGAAAAGGTGACTGGTCTAGTGGTACAGTCTCACTTTGCTCTTTGAATATTATTGGAGTTGAAGCAAACTGGCGGTACGAGGGCTTCCTCTGAGGCGTTTTAAACAGCTGCGGCTCATAACTGTTGGGCTTATATTCAGATTCTTCTAGAGATTCAGAATTATAGGGTGGGGCTTCTGAAGAGAGTTCTTCAAACCAATTGAGGCTTATTGGCCCTAAATCTGCAAGAAAGGCAAAAATCCCATCTTAGTTTTTTGTTTGATTTTCGAGACAGGGTTTCTCTATGTAGCCCTGGCTGCCCTGGATTCACTTTGTAGACCAGGCTGGTCTCGAACTCACAGTGTGTTCAACCTGCCTCTGCCTCCTGAGTGCTGGGATTACAAGCGTGTACCACTGTACCCAGCCCATCTTTATTTTAATAAATGACCAATGAAGACCATAATAGCAAACAGGGCCACCAAAGGAGACCCCACCGTGCTGTCCTAACAATCTGATTCAAACCCACACTCAGAAGCTGTTTTCTCACCTTGTTTGATGGGATATGTGTATAAACAAACAAACAAACACACACACATACGCACACACACACAAAATTGATAAATAAATACAAAAGAGGTTCAAAGATCTTTGTTAAAAAAATAATGGACAGGCACAGCTGTACTTACCAGTTATTCCTGTTGTCAGTAGGTTTGAGGCAGGAGGATGGCAAGTTTGAAGATAGCCCAGGCAACACATTGAGATCTTCATCTTGGAAACCTCAACAGTGCCAGCAAGATGGCTCAGCAGGTAACGGTGCTTCCTGCCAAGGCTCGAGACCTCAGCCCATAACTATGATCCACACGGCAGAATAGAGAACTCTCGCAGGTTGTCCCCGCCACCACCTCATCCCCACCAAAAGTAAATAAAGCTATATAAATAACAAAACAGAACTAATACTAAACAATAGAAATGACATTTTAACCAGCTGGGCATGGCGGTGCACACCTGTAATCTTAGCATTTGAGGGCTGAAGCAGGAAAATCTCAGGTTTGAGGCTAGCCTGGGCTACAAAAAGGCCTCTTCTCAGCTGGGTAGGAAATCACAACTTTTAATTCTAGGCTACAGCAGCAAGAGTGCCAAAAGTTCCTGGCTAGCTTGCCTACATAGTGAGAGCCTATCTCAAAAACTAACAGAGAAAGGGGGAAGGAGAGAAGAGGAAAGGAGGAACAGAGGAGGGGGGAGGGAAGGAGAGGGAGGAAGGGAGAGAAAAAGACTGTCTTTAAGAAAAACAAAAACAAAAAGCCCGGAAGAGGCAGACAGATCTCTGCGTTCAAGGCCAACCCTGTCCACAGAGCAAGATCCAGAAGAGCAAGGTATACACAGAGAAACCCTGTCTCAAAGAGGGGGGGAAGAAGTCCATAACCCAGAACTTAACAAATACAGAAAACAAAGGAAAAAAAAACAAAGAGAAAAACAAGACAAGAATCGTGACCATGGATTACTTTAATGCATTATATTAAGCAAGATCATTAATCTACTCTTTTGTAAGTAGAGTAACATCTTGCTCAAACTATGGCACCAGCCAAGGACAACACGTGCAGTAAACTTCGAACCCCTACCCAGATCTAGCCGATGGACAGGACAGTCTCCAGAGTTGAGTGGAGAGTGAGGTCTGACTTCCACACAAACTCTGGTGCCCCATATTTGACCACGTCCCCTGGACGGGGAGGCCTGGTGGCACTCAGAGGAAGGATAGCAGGCTACCAAGAAGACTTGATACCAAGCCGGGCGGTGGTGGTGCACCTTTAATCCCAGCTCTCAGGAGGCAAAGGCAGGCAGATCACTGTGAGTTCGAGGCCAGCCTGGTCTACAAAGCGAGTCCAGGAGAGTCAAGGCTACACAGGGAAACCCTGTCTCAAAAAAGCAAAAAAAAAAAAAAAAAAAAAAAAAAAAAAAAAAGACTTGATACCCTATGAGCATATACAGGGGAGGAGGCCCCCTCAGTCACAGTCATAGGGGAAGGGAATAAGGGGAAAATGGGAGGGAGGGAGAAATGGGAGGATACAAGGGATGGGATAACAATTTAGATATAATAAGAATAAACTAATAAAAATATATTTTAAAAAAAGAAAGTAAAGTAACAGAGCTGAAGAGACGGCTCAGTGGTTAAGAGTACACTGGCTGCTCTTCCAAAGGTCCCGAGTTCAATTCCCAGCACCCGCATGGCAGCTCACAACTATCTGTAACTCCAGTTCCAGAGGATCTGACACCCTCACAGACATACATGCAAGGCAAACCACCAATGCCAAACAAAATCTGAAAGTGCAGTAGCGTATAATTCCACATAAAATTTAGCTATATTACATTTTAAACTTTCTTAATAATATTCATGATTTAGAATAAAAACTATTCACAGTACACATGATGTACTCCATAGATAAAACTCAAATGATGAAGAAGAACGCTGTCAGTATGACACATCTCTGAGAATAGAGCAGAGAAGATTCTCACACAGCAAGGACTGCTGACTAACACTACCCACTCACCTACACTGCTGCTTCTCACTCACTGGACACACACACACACACACACACACACACACACACACACACACACACTTGGTTTTTTGAGACAGGGTTTCCCTGTGTAGCCTTGGCTGTCTTGGACTGACTTTGTAGACCAGGCTAGCCTCAAACTCACAGAGATCCGCCAGCCTCTGCCTCCCAAGTGCTGGGATTAAAGGCGTGTGCCACTACTGCCCAGCACATTTTTATAATTAAAGCATGGCGTCAACATCTGCACAAGGAATAAGATATGCAAAGCCCTGATGCATCTCCGTGACAGAAGGCAGCAGACCCAACCACAGGAGTGCTCCGCATCTGCTACCAGCCCAGTGGGAATGACTGCTATGAAGCTCAGGCTTAAATCTTGTTATTTCCACGTATGTAACGTACGTGAGTGTACATCTGGGAGTCAGAGGACAACTGTGCACAGTGGCTTCTGGGCTACAAACTGATCGTCAGACCTATGGCACACACACTTTTACCCACTAAGCCACCTGATAGGACTAAGCTTAACTCTTGTTTTGGTTTTTTGTGCGTTTGTTTTCGAGACAGGGTTTCTCTGTGTAGCCTCGGTTGCCCAGGCTGGCCTGGAACTCACAGAGATACACCTGCTGGTTTTTAAAGGCCCTCCGCCTGGCCCAAGCTGATCTTGAACTCACAGGTAATCTACCTAGCTCAGTGTTCTGCCTCAGCTTTCCCACGATTACAGACGTGAACCAGCACACTTAGCTCGAGTATTTCTTTGCTTTTTTTTTTTTTTTCCTGAGACAGGGTCAGTCTATGTAGCCTTGGCTTTCCTTATCTCGCTCTGTAGACCAGGCTGGCCTCAAACTCAAAGCGTTCCACCTGCCCCTGCCTCCCAGGTGCTAGGTTTGTTGGTTGGTTTTGAAAGCAAGAATTGACCTTGACTTACTTCACCGAAAACATCTTCTCACTGTGACCTAATTTACCAAGTTTTATAACAACTCGTCAATACCTGCTGTGCTGCATCGCGCCTTAAAAATTTCCCAAAAAGTTGGTCTCCTTTTGTATTCAATGGGCATTTTCTCTACAGTATTTCTCCAATGCTTGGTGAAGAAGTCTGCAAAAGAGAAAGTAACACACACTTCGCAGGGCTGCTTTCTTGGTGACAGGTAAATTCAGCTTCTCCACGGTGACTACCCCAGGCTCAAGAACGGAACTGTATCCTGAGGCGGGTGATACTTTATAATTGTGTTTCAGACCAAGAGGCTACTAGACACATCACATGCACCCAAAAGTTTATATGGTGGGAGCCGATAACAAGAGTTCTTAACGTTACTTAAAATTAATTACATTTACTTAATTACGGAGCTGAGACAGACACGTTAGGTAATCCAGCAACCCCAGAGCGGAGCGGGCTCTAGGGGCGCGCCAGATCCTGTGGGAGGACGCCCGCGGGCTGCAGGGAGCTGGGAGGGACCTGCCCCGGGCTGAGGTGGGGTCTGCGGCAGCTCCTCCGCGATGTCAGCCGCGTCCCCTCACGGCTCCGCCGAGCGCCCGAGCTCTCTGGGCCCCACTGACCCGCTCCGGCTGCAGTGGCTGCCTCTCTCCTCACGCTCCCGCGAAAAGCCCGCTCTGTGCCCGTGACGTCATGACCCGGCGACGCACGCGAGCGCCGCCCGGAAGTCGGGGGAGCGGTTCCCTCGCCGCAGTTCAGGGCTCACACTTGTCCCTACGCAGCGGCCAGAGTGCGCCCCCGCCCGGAGCTCACATCTGTCTCGGCATCCTGGGACGCGATGTGGGTGGGCCCTTCGTGGCTTCTCCTCTCTCGATGTGTAATAAAATTGTGTGTTTCTCTTCCTTTATCTTAGATGTGCATATCTTTGATGTTCTCTTTACACTTTAATGCCTCTTAACGACCCTGAAGTTGGACTTTGCAGGGGTCCACTGGATCTTTTTGCCCTCTTCCCATTAAATCTTTTTGCTTTTCACTTTTAATTTGGCTCTTTTTTTTTTTTTTTCCAAGACAGGGTTTCTCTGTGTAGCCTTGGCTGTCCTGGACTCGCTTTGTAGACCAGGCTGGCCTCGAACTCACAGTGATCCACCTCTGCCTCCCGAATGCTGGGATTAAAGGCGTGCGCCACCACCGCCCGGCTACCGATTGTTTCTTACAATACTCTAAAATGCTTAGTTTGCCAATGGGTAAAAACTTATCAGCCTGGTACAAGTTCCAAATCTGGATTCAAATGCATTTGACTTCGTATACCTACCTTGTGAAGTCTGCATTGCCTCTATAAGTAAGAATTGGGCTGTAGATACAGCTGATCAGTTAAGAGCACTGGCTGCTCTTCCAGAGGTCCTGAGTTCAATTCCCAGCACTCACGTGGTGGCTTGCAACTTTCTATAATGGGATCTGATGCACTCTTCTGGTGGGCAGGTGTACATGCACACAAAGCACTAATAAAGTACATAAACATAATGAATTTCTACATAGAAAAAAAAAAGAGAGAGAGAGAAAGAATGGCTTTCCTCTCTGAGGAAGTTGGAGAAGAGAGGTGTCTGAGGAGGACGGAGTGATGAGACCCCTTGACACGTTCACCTTCTGAGAGAGGTCTGGTTAGCACACTCTCCTGGCCCTCACTAGCTCGCAACTATGTTTCTTGTCCTTGCTACAAGGCCTTTCACAGCTGCTTCGTCTAATATACCTTATCCTGCGTGAGCTCAGCTGCTCATACTGACTACCATCCAGCATCACAGAATTCCATCCTCCATTTGCTAAAGTTACCATTTTTATAAACATGTATTTGAGCATCTCCATGCTCAGATACCTTGTGACTGATGAGTACAGGTCATGCACCCTCATATAGTTACGTCTATGCACAGGTGTGTGATACAGAGTGCCAAATCTGCTTTAGCAAATCTCTAGGATGCAGGGCTTCGGGAAGAGAATGGGTTTCAAGACAAGGTTCCTCTGTGTAGCCCTTGGCTGTCCGAGAACTCACTTTGTAGACCAGGCTGGCCTCCAACTTAGAGACTCGCCTGCTGTGCTCCCAGAGTGCTAGGCTGAAAGGTGTGTGCCACCACCCTCCTATTGTTAGTTCTTGAGGAAACTCTATGTTGCTTTTCTTAATGCCCTTCCTAATTTTTCTTCTCACCAACAATGCCAGATCAGCAAAATGGTCCCCAAGAGAACAAATGAGTGAAATAACTAATTAGAGCCTGTGTGAAGGGGCAGGAAATGAGAAACAGCCTCGAGGGGGAAAAAATGAGAGCTGCAAATTGAAAAGGTAGAAAACCATTAGCAGGCACATAGGTGACTTCAATTAGGGAGCTAAGGGGGCCGTCCATCCTGGAATAAATAAGGAAACCTGGGTGAGCCCCAAACCAAATCTATGAGGAGGCAGAGAGGGGTGAGGGAAGAAATTACCTCAATGGATCGCCTTGTCCGAGTTCCCTGTGGCTTATGCCAAGGCTATGGGCACACACAGCCTTTGACTCACCCTGACCCCTGGAGGCAGGGTCAACAGCAAGACTGGTCACAAAACATGGGCGCTCCCATTTTTCTAGCCAGTCCAGGGGGGCCTATACCTCCCGTTTTTCTAGCCAGGCCTATAGTACCAGCAAACGTCTCTGAGTCCTGCGTGGGCTCTTACAACAGTGCTCAGTTTCAGGCCACTCTCCCTCAGATGAACCCCGATCTGAGTCTCCGGCTATGCAAAGTCAACACCAAAGAGGTGGGCGTGCAGGTGAGCCTTCGGGTGGACAAATCGGTGCAGTGCTCACTGGGGACCCTACACAGCAGCTCCCTCGTGGACAGAGCCAGCTCCAGGAAGCCTGCAGAAGCTTGGGGAGTAGGCCGGAGAGGCTTGATCCAGCTACCCAAGGATGGGGAAGACCAGGAAAGCCAGCAGCTCACAGGACATGCAGAGGCCAGTCAGCTGCTGCCACCTACATCGAGGCCAGATGGTGACAAACAGGAGCAACTCCCACAGCTGAAGGAATCCAGGGAGGAAGGTCCCCATAGCCCTGAGGCCAGGAAAAGCAAGCAGGTATGTAGAAACACAGCCACAGTTGGGAAGCTTATCTTCCATCTGGAACGTGGCTTCTCTCTGCTCGAGCCTTCACCAGCACGGTCTGCCCTCCTTCCCTTCCTACCTTCTCTTTGGCGAGGAAGGTGGAGTTCTGGGAGCAAGTACTTTGTTTACATGGTCTGGATCTTTTTCAAGTTTTAGTAATTTAGGCTGTGGAGCCTCGATTAAACAGTCCTGTCATTGTTGCTGGTGGTGATGGGGAGACAGCGAGCTTCAGGGGTGTGAAAAGTGAACCTAGAGCTTTATTTTGGGAGATGTGGCGGGAAGTGTCCTCGAAACGTTCTTCTAGTGCGAGCCCTGAAGCTAAACTAACAGGTACAGAGAGAATGACTGAAAGCAAAGAGCAGGAGGTAAAGCTGCGACATAGGCCATCAGTTAGGAAATGAGGACCCACACCCTACCCCTCCCCACCCCCGCCCCTCCCTACCCTCACCCCTCCCCACCCCCGCCCCTCCCCACCCCCGCCACTCCCTACCCTTACCCCTCCCCACCCCCGCCACTCCCTACTCCTCCCCCTCCCCACTCCCACCCTTCCCCACCCTCTCCCCTTTCCCCACCCCTACCTCTTTCCAACCCTGCCCCTCCCCACTCCTGCCCCCCACCCATGCCCCTCACTACCCTTGCCCCTCCCCCCCTCCCCCTCCCCACTCCCATCCCTCTCCATCCTCGCCCCTTTCCCCACCCCTTTCCAACCCTGCCCCTCCCCACCCTCATTAGTAAAAGACTCCTATTTCTCTTTATTTTCAGTTTTTGGAACCAAAATATGGCTATTTTCACTGTAAAGATTGTAAGACCAGATGGGAGAGCGCTTATGTGTGGTGCATCGCTGGTACCAACAAGGCAAGCAAACATGGCGGGAGGGCAGGGAGGCCCGGAAGGCACAGGCGGGAGTGGGAGGCCACGGTTTCCACCCCTCCGCCTTGGCATCCTTGCTGACTGCGGCGGTGATGATGGGTTTTATAGTGACACTTCCATCTGCGTGTGAACGTCAATGCCTGAATAAATATGTACGCTATCATGGGTGATAGTATAAAACCCTGTAACTACAGCACTTGGGAGGGGAAGGGTCAGGTTTGAGACCAGCTTAGGCTACATAAAAAGACTGTTACACGAGAAAAAGAAATAAAAAAGAAAGGACATGACTGCTCCTAGGTGTGGTGGAGGAGAAAGTTTATTACGGATATAAGGGAGACCTAGCCAGAGGCAGACACATCTGGGAGAGTCCAGAGTGGTCATGACCCTGACCCATGTGCGGAGACGGGGAGGGAAGAGAGAGGCAGGACTCAACTATAGCAGCCAGGAGACCAAAGCTACAGAAGAAGCAAGAGAAGGGTGGGTGAGCAAAAATGTCTGGCTATACAGGGAAGAGCCTCCAGAGGAAGGCAGCCCAGCCCCTGGGCCAGAAAATTCAGGGCAGAAGGCAGGGTACGCCAGCCATGCCCTGGAACTGGTAGGGACTGAGGGATGCTGGGAGAACCTGGAGGCCAGGTCTGCTTTGGTATGTGAACTAGGCACATACCCAAAGCAACTTGTCCCGGGTTTGAAACCTAACATTACACATATCTCAAAAACGAACAATCAGGAATGGTGGCAAACCTCAGATCCCAGGACTTGGGAGCGGGAGACAGGAGCAAGCAAATCTGTGAGTTCCTGGCCAGCCTGGTTTACATAGTAAGTTCAGGACAGCCTGGTCTACATAGTGAGTTCAGGACAGCCAAAGCTACAAAGTGACACAAAACAAAAGCCTCCCCAGTGTCTAGTAAATACTTAGTCTAAATGTCAAGTTTGCCAGTTGGGTTCTTGTCTTACAGCTCTGTAATGTGATGTCCTAGGTGACAGTGTGTGTCTCAAAGCCTCAGAAAATGTCCTACTTATGTGTCTTTTTGTCATGGGTAAACGAGGGTGTCCCCATCTACTCTAGAGACCTCCCCCATGTTTTTTTTCCCCCTACCAAGTTGGTCTGCTCTGAGACTAAATCTTGACATTTCTTGCTGGAGTTCTTTGTATAAATTAAAAGTATAAAATACTTTTAACTAACCATGGCTTTAGGCCGGTTTTTGTTTTGTAGCCCTGCGTGGTCTGGAACCCACAGAGCTTTGCTTGCTTCTTCCTCCCACGTGCTGGCAGTAAAGGCATAGGCCATGGAACCTAACTATCCTAAGGTCATTTTAAGAGGTCTGTCGTCTCTGCCAGTGTCAGGTCAGGCCTTTCTGTCAAGACATTAAGCTCCTTCATAAAAACAACTGATAATGTCTTTGAAATTCATTATCAGGCTGGTTTTGTTTTAGTGTCTATTAACTACTTTCTTTTTTATTTAATTATTTTTTTTATATGCATTTGTGTGAAGGTGACAGATCCCTTGGAACTGGAGTGACACACAGTTGTGAGCTGCTATGTGGGTGCTGGGAATTAAAGCCCAGTTCTTTGGAAGAGCAGACAGTGCTCTTAATCACTGAACCATCTCTCCAGCCCTATTAACTTTCTTTCTTTCTTTCTTTCTTTCTTTCTTTCTTTCTTTCTTTCTTTCTTTTTTGAGACAGGGTTTCTCTGTGTAGACTTGCTTTGTAGACCAGTCTGGCCTCGAATTCATAGAGCTTCTTCTGCCTCTGCTTTCAAGTGCTGGGACACAGTGTTCAGCTTCTTTTCTTTTCTTTCTTTCTTTCTTTCTTTCTTTCTTTTTTTTTTTTTTTTTTTGAGACAGGGTTTCTCTGTGTAGTCTTGACTGTCCTGGACTCCCTTTGTAGACCAGGCTGGCCTCGAACTCACATCGATCCGCCTGCCTCTGCCTCCCAAGTGCTGGGATTAAAGGCGTGCACCACCACGTCCGGCTCAGCTTATTTTCTTGAAGAGTCATTTTTCTTCTTGCGCATAGACTAGACTCCACAAAACATGCAAAGTTTGTCTTCCACACCCATGCTTGTGGTAGCAAGAAAGGCAGCTACTCACCGTGTAGTGCTGGGTCTGTGCTCTGTCTACATAGCTGCACTTCAGCTCCTCAGCAGGAGGAGAAAGAGTCTCCACTATTAGCTCTAGTTGGCCTGGAATAGTACAACCTTCTCAAACTCCAACAACAAATAACTATGTTCTCATAGGAGCAGTGCAGACAAAAGCTCAGTGTAGTCATGGGTGCAATGGGGCCCATGGCTTGGCAGCAGTGCAGAAACAACAGAGAAGTGGAGGATTAGCCTGACTGACGGCCTATACCCTCCTGTCCAAATAAGATTATTCTCCACATGTGTGGAAGATGTTAGAAAACAAGCCAGAGGGCGGCGGTGGTGCACGCTTTTAATTCCAGCACTCAGGAGGCAGAGGCAGGCAGGTCTCTGTGAGTTCGTGGCCAGTCTGGTCTACAAAGGGAGTCCAGGACAGCCAGGTATATACAGAGAAACCTTGCCTTGAAAAACCACTCATGGGAGGGGGCGGGGCTAGGAACTGGAGAGATGGCTCAAAGGTTAAGAGCACTGACTGCTCATCCAGAGGTCCTGAGTTCAATTCCCAGTAACCACATGGTGGCTCATAACCATCTATAATGTGATCTAATGCCCTCTTCTGTCACACAAGCAAGCACTGTATACATAATAAATAAATAAATCTTGAAAATCTATTTTTTAAAAAACAAAACCACACACACACACACACACACACACACACAAAGATATTAGAAAATGCAGACTTACATTACTATTCATAACAGTAGCAAAATCACAGTTATGAAGCAGCAACAAAAATACATTTATGTTTGGGAGTCACCACAACAAGAGGCAATGTATTAAAGAGTTTTAGCATCAGGAAGGTTAGGAACAGAAAGGCCAGGTCTGCTGGCACATACTTTTAATCCCCTGACTTGGAGGCAGAGACAAGACCATCTCTGCAAGTTTGAAGCCAGTTTGGTCTACATAGCAAGGTCCAGGCCAGCCAGACCGACAGAGTGGAGATCCTTCCTCAAAAAAAGAGAAAGAAAGCCAGAGGACATTGCCAAGAAAACCAGCGAGAAAATGGCCAGGAGATAACGTGCAAAGCAGGTGGTGCTGATAGGTAGCCACACATATTTAAATTCAAGAGGAAAATTCCACATTTCAGGGCAAAATGGCTGGGACAGAAAGAGTCACTGGCTCATATACTGAATAAAACTAGTGACAGCTACTTCCTATGGAGTAGTAAGTAGTAGGAGTTCTTTTATTTTTTTTAAGATGTATTTATTTATTATTATGTATACAGTGTTCTGCCTGCATGTATACCTTCAGGCCAGAAGAGGGCACCAGATCTCATTGCAGATGGCTGTGAGCCACCATGTGGTTGCTGGCAATTGAACTCAGGATCTTTGGAAGAGCGGCCAGTGCTCTTAACCTCTGAGCCATCTCTCCAGCCCAGTGTGAGTTCTTTTTTGTTTTGTTTTTCAAGACAGAGTTTCTCCGTGTTACAGCTCTGGCTGTCCTGGAACTCACTTTGTAGACCAGGCTGGTCTCCAACTCATAGACATTTGCCTGCCTCTGTCTCCTGAGAGCTGGCATTAAAGGCGTGCTCCACCACCACCGCCCGGCTGTATGAGTTCTTTATCTATGTTGCTGAATACTCACTAGGACTATAGGAAAAATAATGCTGTCTCAATTTTACAAGAACAGAAAATGCAACTCAGAGTAACGGTAAAGTGACCGGTGGGACTCACAGAGCTTAAAACTCGAAGTCTGAGGCTGGAGATTGGCTCAGTCCCTCCACCCATGTGATGGCGTGCAACCATCTGTAACTCCAGTGCTAAGGGATCCAGTGCCCTCTTCTGGCCTCTGATGCCAAGGCATGCACACGGTACAGACACACGGCGGCAAACAAAACAAAACAAAGAAAAAAAAACATGCACATGAAAATAAAATTGGGAAAGAATTAAAAATCCCTCAAGGGTAGAGGTTACATACAAGACAAGCAAAGTACAAAATGAAGGAACCTATTGTGTGAGTTAAGAACTTGGGGCTGCCTGGGCGTGGTGGTACACGCCTATAATCCCAGGGCTAGGGAGGCAGAGGCAGGTGAATCTCTGTGAGTTCAAGGCCAGCCTGGCCTACAAAAGGAGTCCAGGACAGCCAAGGCTACACAGAGAAACCCTGTCTCAAAAAACCAAAAACCAAACAAATATGCTTAGGGCTAGCCTACAGAGATATAAGAGCACTCACTGCTGGCACAGAGGACTCCCTTTCAGTTCCCCCCACCTACAGGGCAGATAACAACCACTTGTAACTCCAGTTCTAACGGACATGACGTCCTGCTCTGACCTATGTGGGCACTGCACACACTCAGTGCACACAAACACTCCTACACAAAATATTAAGTAAAATATAAAAATAGGCAAATTATGAAAAAGGAAACTGGGAACCTAGGAAATATATGCATATATCAGCTTGTATTAAAAAGGCCAATTTCTCTTTAGGTTTATTTCAAACAGCTCTGTAGCAAGTGCCGGAAGAGTTTTAACCCTTACCGAGTAGAAACAATCCAGTGTCAGGTAAGCACACAGAATGCTTTGTCCATCCTGTTTCCGTTTATCTGCATGAGGTCTTCATCCCAGTGTTTGGATCTTTTTTTAAATTATTTTTTTCATTTGTTTATTTATTTAATGTGTATTGGTGTCTTGCCTGCTTGTATGTCTGTGTGAGGGTGTCAGATCTTGGAGTTCCAGACAGTTGTAAGCTGCCATGTGGGTGCTGGGAATTGAACCCGGGTCCTCTGCAAGAGCAGTCAGTGCTCCTAACCACTGAGCCATCTCTCCAGCCCCCAGGCTTTCCATACGTATGAAAGCTTAGATTATTTTAGGAAAAGGAACAAAGACATACATTCCATTAATTTCTTTGTAGAGGAAGATGGAGAAGTCCCACGACTTTTTTATTACTTGTTTTTCCAGACAGGGTTTTTCTGTGTAGCCTTGGTTGTCCTAGACTCTCTTTGTAGACCAGGCTGGCACGGAAGCAACCATTTTTTTTTTAAGTGTTATCTAATTGAGTGGCAGAAAAAGTGACCAACCAGATAAAGATTTGACAGACTAGGATACACCCAGTTCTCATGAGAACAGAGAGGAAAGTAAAGGGAGCAACGCAGAGAGGGAGAGGAGGCAGTTTTTTATTTTATTTTTTAAACAGGACAGTGTTAGAGAGACAGGCTGCAGAGAAAGAACTGAGGTGAAGACCAAATTAACCAGAGAATGAGAAGGAGCCAAAAGATTTAAAAAAGATTGCAGGAGTTAGTTTGAGGCCAAGCAGAGCAATTCAGATGCTGAGAGAGAAGCCAGATTGAGTAAGTCAGCTGGGAGACGAGTTTGAGCCAGAATATCTGAGTTGGCCCAGCCAGCCCAGAGCTCAGAAAGAACAAGAAAGGATTAACTTATTAAGCAATAAGTCTCAGACTGAAAACATTCTAGGCCGAGGTTAGATTGTACGGAAGCTAGGCCTAGGTTAGCAGAAGGAGGCAGTAAGCCTCTGAGACAAAAATTGAAACAGGTGAATAAAAGTTCCTTTTAATCTCAGCACTAGGGAGGCAGAGGCAGGTGGATCGCTGTGAGTTCGAGGCCAGCCTGGTCTACGAAGCGAGTCCAAGACAGCCAAGCTAGGGATACACAGAGAAACCCTGTCTCGAAAAACCAAAATAACAAAACAAAACTTTGCTCAGGGAGTTTTGTGGCTCATGACTTTATTCCGAGAACTAATCTCAGCACTAAGAAGGCAGAGGCAGGTGGGTGTATGTGAGTTCAAGGTCAGCCTGGTCTATAGAGTAGTGAGCTCTAATGCTACATGGAGACTTTGTCTCCAAACTGAAACAAACAAACAGAACAAAAACAAATAACAACAAAATAAGAAGTACACACACAAAAATCTTTGCTATCTTTCTTGGAAACATTAGTCTTTTTTTCCCTCCAACTTTTTTTTATTAGTAGAATCTTTTTTTTTTTAAATTTAGGAAAAAAAAAACCCATAAAGCTAAAAAATACCCCCCAAACAAAAAATTTTTCCAAACACACACAGGAGGGGTGTTGGTAGGGGGAGCTATCACTCTATCCAGACCTAGCTCCCAGCCCATGTGGTTTTGGCAACAGTAAGGGAAATGGGATAATAGCCCAAAAAATAATGGTGTGTGTGTATGCTTGTGTGAGTGTGTGTGTGTACGTGTGTGTGAGTGCGTGTGAATGTGTGTGAGTGCATGTGAGTATGTGTGTGAGTGTATGCGTGTGTGAGTGCGTGTGAGTTTGTGTGTGCATGTCTGTGCACGTGCATGTGTGCATGTGTGTATGTGTGTGTATGAAAAGAAGGGGTGCAAAAACTGAAGGGAGCAGTGGGGGAGGGGACAGATGAGGTCAGTACTGGGAACACCACAGGTGAGAGGCGATTTCATAATATTTCTTGTTGATCAGCCTACCATAGGCACCTTCTTTGCCCATCAGCAGGTCAAGTGTCTTGGCAGTCACAGTGACAGTCACACTGAAGGTACAGGCTCCTCCAGTGACCTTGGTACAAAGATCCAGTGCAAATTCCTGCCTGCAGCAGTGAGTCTCGGATCATAGAACATTTCTGTCTCCAAATTGTCAGGCCATTCAGGAAAAAATCTTGACCTGTCTTTGCCAGGACACCAACTTCAGCTGGCATAATGCTAACAAAGGTATTCCCAGGGGACAGTGGTCCAGACGGAAGGCGAGTCCATGTGGCCTATGATGGCCGTGTCCTGACAGGTGCTGTCTGCCATGAGGCTGCTGATGTAGGCTTTCCACCATTCCATGGTTTCCTGCTGCTGGGAGTGCTCTCCTAGTGGGCAGGGGGAGCAGAGAGCTCAGGCCACATGCTCTGCCACTTCCTCCCTCCAAAATATTAAGCATTGTTGTGCATTGATCTTTGAGATGGTCTTACCCCATTGTCCAAGCCAGCTTGGAACTCATTATTTAGCCTAAATTGACCTTGTGTTTATGGAAATCCTCCTGCCTCAGACTCCTGAATGCTGGATTATAGTGTGAGCTACTG
The DNA here is from genome assembly GCF_964271855.1 of Acomys minous. Taxonomy (NCBI): domain Eukaryota; kingdom Metazoa; phylum Chordata; class Mammalia; order Rodentia; family Muridae; genus Acomys; species Acomys minous. Next base: position 54,721,386 of record NC_140498.1, read on the forward strand.
GTACCCAGCAAGGGTAGTCATTTTCATGTGATTTTTAAAATTTGTTTTTTTTGAGACAACATCCTGGCTGGCCTGGAAGTAGTGTTACCATCTAAGTGATGGACGCCACAAAGTCATGCCATGGGACAGCTCTTACGTGGGAGTTTTGGGGCAGAGGTATACAGAGGCTGCCCCTGGGGGGAGGTGGCAGGGAGAGGAGGCACTGGCTTTTTATAAAGGGATGTAGTGCATGCACATAGGGAGGCGATGTGACTCATGGCGACAGGGAAATAAATGTGTTGCATTTTGGCAGCTAGTGATGACATATCCTGCTGTCACTAGGTCCCTGGGGAACTAGAAAGGCGTGATAGTGAGGCAGGAACGAGGGCCTTTGGCCCTTTAGACTACTTCCTGATGTCTTGGGGCATCATCATTTTTGGGACACTGTCCATCCTCATCATCAGGGCACATTAGATGGTTGTGAGCCTCAGACTCTGAGGCTAGATGCTGGTAGCCACAGAGTAGAAAGAGGAATTATTCTTTCTATATTAATCAATACCGTGAATTATTTAGGCAGTAATTTTCTTTAATCAGCCAGTTCCCCGATGATTGACACGGAGAGACTATGATTTATTTTTAAGCTGTAAGCACTATGCTGGGCAGATTCTGAGCTACTTTAATCCTAGTACCTTTAAAACCCACATAAAAGCCGATCACTTGCCAAGCTGATGACTGCCGAGGCGGCTTCTGCTCCATCAGGCTGGTCCTGATGCTCAGCGCCATCTTGCCTTAGGGCGCCTCATCTCTCTTGGGCTTTCTCTTGCTAACTCTTCTGCTTTCTCTCCTCTCTGGACCCCAGGCAGTGACCCTAAAGTTCCACCTCCTTCTCCTCTACCCAGTCACAGCCTCCAGCGTCTTTATTTAGCCAATCAGGGATAACCGGGGAACGTTCCATATCATCACATGGTGACAGGAGACAGTTCAACACTCAGAGCAATGCCCTTGGCAGGGCGGTAACCAGACCTCAGGGCACTGACATCAGCATTTGAAAACACAGTGGGACCTTCCTCCAACAGTTGGTAGTTCTATAACAGTAACTGATTGTTTGATTAGCAATCTTTTGAATTTGCCATTGGAGAAATGCACAGGAGAAACTGATAAATCAGGGTGAGATTGGTAAACACAGGAGAGTGGGGAGAGGGCTCAGGAAAGGCAATATCCACTTCCATATGGGGGTTCTCAAAGGCCCAGGGGTTGGAGGTACTGAGTCGTTCCTTAGGTTTTTGGAGATCTGTTTGGAGTTGTTGGATTTTGCTTTTTACTATACTCGATTGATTGACATAGAATTCCTCTCGGAGGAAGAGGCAAAGGCCACCCTTTTTCAGCTGTAAGAAGGATCTAGTCCCCATCTGTTTTGAAGTAGCACCTTTTCCAAGGAGTCATTTTGTCCTTGAAGGGTGACTATGCTTTGGGACACGTGCTAGAGGTCCTGGGTGAACCGGGAAGAAAACTGCCTAAACAAGGTCAAGGAAGCGATCAGTCCTGCTGCCCCAGTGATGACACCCACAGTTATTCCTGCAGCAGCCAGGAGGGGCAAGATTTGAACTGCCCTTTCATTATGCCGGGCGGCTGTCGAGTTCAGGACCAGAGTCGGTAGGGGCTCTTTGCCATGTATCATGCTCAAGTCGGGGGAGAGAAGCATCATGGGAAAACCCCTGACCTACTAGCAGGTAGGCGGTGGTAGACTTGAGTACCGCAAAGAACCATGGGTTATGGGCTGCAGGGCTCTGGGGTTGGGATGAGGTATCAAGGGTTATGATTTTTGTTGCAGTCGAGGGGATTTAACTCCCCTACAGAATGTGTCCCAGGGGCCTTGACACAGTTTGCCATGCCAAAGAGGGTTATCTGAAAAAGGTACGGTGTCATGGCAACAGCAGGCTCAGGGCAGCTGGTGAATGGTGAGGTTATTTGACTGGGTCGTGGGAGAAGCTATAAGTGGCAGTTACGAGCTAGTCCCAGGGGGGAGACACAGCCAGGAATCTCCAAAGCAGCCAGGTTGAGTGACATTAAAGAGCCAGGAAAGCAAGGTCAGAGATAAAAAATGTATTATTTAGGAGAGGGGATATCAAAGAGGCAATGACGGCAGGGTGTGCAGGCACAGGACATTAATCTCAGCACTGGGGAGGCAGAGGCAGACAGATAGCTCTATAAGTTCTGAGGCCAGCCTTGGTGGAGTGTTTAAATTATCTCTTCTACTCTCCCTATCTCCAGGGTTGGGTAATCAGGATATATTTTCTCTGGATATCAGCTGTGCTCACTGGGTGTGCAGGGTTGAAGCAATGGTAAAGTTTATCAGCAGAGCCCGTTTCCCACCGGAGAGTCCGTGGGCTCAGGAGGTAGAGGCAGAGGGCCCCACCTTGAAGATAGAAGAGGGAATCAGGGCCAGGTTCTATGTCTGGCGAATGGTATCGGCAAGACCAGTGTGGGCAGCCTCCAAATCTGTCTGGCCATTCTTTTTTAAATGATTTATTTGTTATCTATACAGTATTCTGTCTGCATGTACACCTTGAGGCCAGAAGAGGGCACCAGATCTCATTATAGAAGGTTATGAGCCACCATATGATTGCTGGGAATTGAACTCAGGACCCTTGGAAGAACAGCCAATGCTCTAAACCTCTGAGCCGTCTCTCTAGCCCTGTCTGGCCACTCTTTACAAGAACTTTCTTTGAGCATCCAGGAAGGAGACAAAAAAAAGTCACTAAATGAAGGAGGAGGGATGGAAACAGGAGCGAGGGGAGGTCTCATTGGCTTCCGACGGCCTGCTATGGGACAATTTCCCAGCCCTATTCGGGGGGACTGTGTGTTATATAAATGGGGGTCTCTACGTGTAAGAGGTACTCTGGACAGAAGTGAACAAGAGGGAAAGGAGAAAACAGAAACCCATGTCCAGTCCAGTAGAGTTGCGCATGGCTGCTGAAGTGCAGCCTCACTCTTCTGGGCCTGGAGACAAGGTGATTGATCCGGGCGTCCTCTGAATCTCAAGGAAGCAGCTGCCGCAGACATCTTGTTCGGGTATAGGTCCTTGGGGGTAGGGAGTTCTTGAAGCGTTGGTGGGCAGAAGATAGGCGGGTGACAAACAGACCAACTCAGGGGAAAGTTTAAGTCTGAAAGTATTTTGTAGGCAAACGAGCCAGGTTCTTATTCACATTTTGAAACGGGGGATTTTTTGTTTGTTTGTGTGTGGTTATATTTTTTTTCATATAATTTAAAATACAGGATGTAGTGTAATAATGTTGTCATCAATCTTAAACAATCATTTATTTATAAGTCATTAGATTGGTATCAGTGCATATGCCCTCTTTATCAAAGGTCAGTGTTTTCTCATTATGTCAAACATCTGTGAGTCAAGGCGGTTTTAGCTCTTTTGTCACTATGTGGAGCTTACTCAAACACTTTATTTGTAAGTCATAATATGAACTATGATTAATTTTTAGTCTTTTTTTTTTTTTTTTTGGTTTTTTGAGACAGGGTCTCTCTGTGTAGCCTTGGCTGTCCTAGACTCAATTTGTAGACCAGGCTGGCCTCGAACTCACAGCGATCCACCAGCCTCTGCCTCCCGAGTGCTGGGATTAAAGGCGTGCACCACCACGCCCAGCCCTTTAGTCATGTTTTTATTGACAAATGGAATGAAACTTACTAGTGGTAAACTTGACTGAATGACCCTTGGCTGCAGTTTCAGGTTAAGGGTCACCTAGCAACATAGTTACATCTGAAAAGTTCTTGATAAGAAAGTAAAAACAAAGGCAGAAAGACAAAACGGTCAGAAAAACAGTTTCTATTGTCTGGTTAGCCAATCTTTCCATTTTATTAGATGCCTAGGGGTAAATTTTATTTAAAAGTTTAAAAAAAAAAGGAATATACTTTTTCCTGTAACATTTAAAGGGACTGCCATTCTGTATCTGGTGGGTGTCCCACATTTGGTGGACTAACTAGTCCAGGCACTGTTTGCCTCCAGACAGGAACAGTTCTTGCTCAGGAGTAGCTAGGGCACTTTAGAGTAAGGTCTGAGGCTCAGGGCCCTGGGTCAGATTCCAGGCTTTTCCAGGGAAGGTGGAAAATGAGTTTTCCACAGGATGTCATGGCTTAGCTCTTTTTAGAATGAGACTGCAGGTCTCAGAAGGCAGTGGACCTCCACAAGCCCCTGATGACACCAAAGTGTTAACCGAAGCAGACGGATGTTCGAAACCAGTTATCCTCTGTGTGAGGGGATGACTTCTAGGTACAATCAAAGGCCATTTGCTGGAGGCTAGAATCTCAGCATAGGGTGGGTTACCTCCAGGAATACCCTGTGCTTGCTGGTCCAGTTCCTTATCAGGAAAGGGTCTGGCTTGTTATCTTCCCTGAGGGCTACGTGACTGTGAAGCTCCTAACAAGATCTGGGGTTACCAAATCAGGCGGAGTGAGAACCCCCGCTAAGGAATTCATAGACCGAGCCTTCATAGACCGCCTTCATAGACCGAGCGAGCGTGAAACAGCTATCCGGAGAAGTCACAGAGGACCACCAGCTACCCCAGACCCCTCTCTCTGTCTCTCTATCTCTGTCTCACTCTGTCTCTGTCTCTGTCTCTGTCTCTGTCTCTCTCTCTCTCTGTCTCTCTGTCTCTGTCTCTCTGTCTCTCTGTCTCTGTCTCTCTGTCTCTGTGTGTGTGTGTGTCTCTCTCTCTGCTCTCTCTCTCTGTATGTATGTGTATGTCTGTCTCTCTCTGTCTCTGTGTGTGTGTCTCTCTCTCTCTCTCTCTCTCTGTATGTATGTGTATGTGTGTCTCTCTCTGTCTCTCCCTTTCCCCTCTCAGCTCCCTGCACTTTCCTAGTCCCAGATGGTCCCACAGAGCCTGGACAGCAAGTGCAAGAGCCTGCTATTTTCAGACTTGGCCAGCATTTCAGCATTTTTGGGACCCCAGTACAGATTCCCCAATGTCAGCAGGAAGTAGTCAGATGATTACATCACACCTTATCCATTTATTGTCAACAAAAGGCTGGGATGGTAGGTTTCAAACCCTGGACCTTTAGCCCTAACCCTGTTAGTACATACACAGGCAATTCTACTGCCCTGCTCTCAGGGACCTTGCAACTGCTTACGTCATCAGCTGTCATCTGCCTGGTGTGCCAGGCATGTGCTGTGGATACAAGCACCACCAGCCACCTACTGGGAAATGCAGTCCCCATGTACGAGCTCTTTCTTTCGTTCTCTTTGCCGTTTCTCTTTGTCTCCCTTGCTTCATGGCGATTTCTCTGGCCTCGTCTTCTGAGACTAGTGAACCTGCCTGAGAGCTCTTCCCAAATAAACCTGCTTATATATATATATATTTTAAATTTGGCATGAATTGGATTATTTCAGCACTGGAGAAAACCTATTACCAGGTATTTGGACCCGTGTCAGGCAAGCAGGACCCCATCTTGTAATTAATTTGTAAGGAAGGACGCCCCTTCATTAGGGAAGAGCCGGTGTGACTTGTCTGATAAAGACCCCCCCATTGAGACAATGCAGTGCTAGTTTTCCACATCTCCAGAAGGTAAGCCTGGCCATCTTCCGTGAGGCTCCCAGCAGTAAGGAAGGTAGATCAGTGTGTACCTAAGGCTGGCACTAACCTGGAAGTTGTGCCAGGCCCTATAGGACAGCCTCTTGACTGAAAGGCATGGCTTTAAATATTAGTAAAGATGAGATGGTGTATATCCAAGAAGAAAACCATTTAGCTTCCTGGACCAGACCAGCAATATAGACCAAGCAGGCAAAGGTGCTTTCAGCCACATCTGTTCTGACGCCCGTCCCAGGGCCCACATGATGGGAGGGAGAACCTAGTTGTCTTCTGACCTCCACACTCAAGTCACACTGCTAGACTCAGATCGTCAGAGTCTATTCCTGGAATCCCAGTGAGAGTCAAAGCCCAGAGTTGATGCAAAAGCACAGGAATTTAATTGAGCCGACATGGTGGGGTCCACCAAGCTCAGGAGAGTTGAGGATCCCAAGTAGCCAAAGCAGTGGGTTTAAATACCCTTTACAGAAGCATAATTCAGCAACAGCAATTAGTACAAATCTAACTGGCTAACAAAATTAACCTCTAAGGGGATTGGGTAGATTGAACAGAGTGTGGGAAGGAGGGGAGGGGAACAGCCCTAGCATATGTCAGGGTGAGATAGGGGTGGGCATGAAGGTGTGGTTATTCTAGGAACTATCTTGAGCTAGTGAGTTCTGAGTAGGGTGGGGTAGAAGCAATGGGATGCAGGAGCGGAAATTTTTCTTAACTTGACCTATTTGGCTACTTTCAGGAGCAAACATATAAGTAATATGGCTGAGCTATAGCTAGCTTCAGCTAACATGGATTCTTCAACACCACCTCACGCAGCCACCCCACACTAGATAAATACATGTGTAACTTACAGACAGCAGACAGTCATTCACAGTGAACTTAGCCTCCTCAAAAGTCTTTTCCAGGCTGTCCAGTCATTGTCAACATGATATCTTGTTGTTAAATATTTATTAATTTCTAGAAGGCTCTTACTACAACCTGGCTAGCCCTCCAGTAGTTCAGACAGAGACCTACAGACTTATTTAATCAGTGTTTAGCACAATAACTGGGCAGGTATGATTTAGATTAATTTTCTTTCTATTTTCAAAGATGTATTTATTAAGTATACAGTGTTTTGCCTGCATATACACCTGCATGCCAGAAGAAGTCACCAGATCTCATTATAGATGGCTGTGAGCCACCATGTAGTAGCTGGGAATTGAACTCAGGACCTTAAGAATTGCACTCAGGACCTTTGGAAGAGCATGCAGTGCTCTTACTCTGAGCCATCTCTCCAGCCCTAAACTAATTTCCTAAGCTAGTCTGGCTACCTCCCAGCTGCATCCTCTTTCTCCATCTTCTTTTCCCTCGTGTTCCTTCTAAAGCCCCAAGTTCAGGAACCGAAGCTCTGCCCAGTTACAGGCTGTCCAGCCTTTTTATTAACCAATCAGAGATAACTGGAAAGCAAAATTTATACAACATACAAACATTTATACAACATTTGGTATATGTGAGTCCAGACTGCAACTAGATCTTGCGGTCTAGAATTTAGCATCCAAATGGGCAGAGTACCAGACCAATCCCCAACAATATCTAGAGAGGAAATTCTCCCTTGGTTGAGACCCCAGCTCTTTTGTCTTTTAATTAAATGATATGCGAGCTAGAAAGATGGCTCGGTGGTTAAGAACACTGACTGTTCTTCCAAAGGACCCAGGTTCAACTCCCAGCACCCATATGGCAGTTCACAACTGTCTGTAACCCCAAGATCTGACATCCTCACACCAACGCACACAAATTTAAATAAAATACTTTTTAAAAATGATATGCACTCTGCCTTTTGTCCCCACTGGCTGTAGATATATAAAATGACACACAGAGAATCTCTAAGATGCCCCTTCTCCATGTTTTACTATTGATCGCTCAGGTGGCATTTGAAGGGAGCTGGATGGTTTGTGTAACTTGGGAATAGGCGTCTTGCGGGACTTGGAGAGCGACACCGCTATGGGATGGAGCGGGGTGGGTATTTTCAGCTGGGGGCTACACTTGGAACACCAGCTGACCATTTACTGTTCTAACTTTGCCTCCAAAAAGACCTGCTCAAGATCTCGTTGTTCCTGTTCTCAAAAGAAGAGACACGTTGACCTCAGGAGGCCACATCGCCAGGAGCTCTGTGGTCACTGCAAAGACAAGAAGCTCTCCTGCAGCATTTTCTACAGCTTTAAATCCATCCAGTGACAGCGGGACCGTGTCTGGTTTGTAGACTCAAGGGTGGTGTAGTCCTCTGTGCCACTTGGCTCTGAATAAATAACTGTATGTGAACTAGACCACGAGCAACACATTAATAGGTAATTCCTGCGTAGAAACAGCAATATCATACCGGAAACGGTAGCTCTTGACAGGAAAAAGGAAGAGAAAAACCCAGGGGTGGTGTACCACTCCAGCCCTTGGGAGTCAGAGGCAGGTGGAACTCTTGAGTTCAAGGCCAGCCTGGTCTACATAGTCTCAAAATAGAAGAGAGAGATGAGGAGAGAGAGGGTGAAGGGAAGAGAGGGAAAATTAAAAGTTAATTTGAAAAATTGCGTAAAATTAAAAAAAAAATATGACTAACTTTCGTGTTGGAGGGGGCAGGGTTTCTGGCTGTCCTGAAACTTGCTATGTAGACCAGGCTGGCCCCAAACTTAACAGTGGTCTGCCTGCCTCTTTCGTCCTAGTGCTGGGGTTAAACATGACAAGCTTTTATGAGCTAAAGTGTTGCATCAGTGGAGTAGGGATGTAGGGCCACTCAAGGGGCAAAGGTCCTTGTTTCTCACTGTACAGAACTATACCAAACGTTGGACTGGCGCGTGGAAGGTGCAGACATGGTTGACACTCCCCACAGAAGGACAAGGTGAGGCCCCCTGTTGCCCCAGCTGGCCTCCACCTCACCATGTAGTTGCGGATGATCTTGAACGCTGGGTCCTCCCGCTTTGCTCTCTAAAATGCTGGGGTTTCAGTGTCCATCACCGCACCTGTCTTGCAGCAGCCATACTAAGTAAGAAATGCGAGGGCCTTTCCTAGGTGAGGAGCTGGAGGCAGAGAGACGTCAGTGGAGCCGAGCTAGGATTTAAACTTAGGTTGACCAGGACTTATTCCGTGACTTTAATTACTGTGTTTACATTGTTCCCTCAAACTCAGATGGCAGTAGATGACGTAGCAAACACAGGACCGAGGTAGAGAAACCCATTTGGGTGACTAGGAGACGAGATGAAAGAAGAAGGGAGTTGAGAGGTAGTGTGGGTTTGATTCAAGCGCACAGCAACAGCAGGGGTCCTGAGGGGACGGTGTGCCCTCGCTGTGTTCCAGGGCCAAAGTGGGGCGTAGGGCTGTGGACAGCATGCTGGGACGTATGCTTCTTAAGACAAAAAGGCAAGAGCAGTAGGACCCATGAAAGGATTGCAACAGGGCAGGGATGCGAGATGTTTGATGTTAAAGGCTCACTACTGCAAAGCAAAGCTAGGGAGGATGGAAGGAAGGACACTGGCCAGGAAGTGGACAGACACACGGGCACAGTGGCACCTTGGGCAGAAGTGTAGCTGTGGAGCTAGAGAAGACTTTCGTAGGTCCGAGATGCTGTTTGGAAATGTCCAAACATTGTTGGCGTCAGCACTGGTGATGGAGGGGGCAGTGGCTCTCAGATGCCTGCGTTGAGCTCTAGGGGTAGATGACCATGTGAGGTGCACCAGTAGCGTGTGGCTGTACTACTTCCTGTTCCTGGCTTTGGTGTTTGAGCTATGTGGGCCAATGGGTAAGTTGCTTGGTCTCTATGTCTGTTTCACTATCTAGAAAACGAAAGTAACAATAGTCCCTGTCTCTCGGTGGTGGTGGTGGTAGTGAGTACCAAAGGAGCTGACGAGTACGTTGCTTTGTGTTGCTATAACTAAATAGCTGAAGCTAGGTACTTTATAAAAGCACAGAAATTTATTTGGCTTTCATATTTGGAAGCTGAAGTTCATGCTCAGGGAGCTAAGTCTGTCTGTTTGGCTTCCGGTGAAGGTGTTGCTGGCTATGCTCCAACACCTTGAGTGGCACTTTGTAGAAGCCATGTGTGAGAGTGGATTATACACTCCCTGGGGACCTAACTCAACCCTGAGAGATGGGCATCAGTCTCCTCTGTGGGTGGCACCCCTCTGCAATTATGCATCTGGGCCACTTAAACATTTTAACCTTAATTTTTTTCGAGACAGGGTTTCTCTGTGTAGCCTTGGCTGTCCTAGACTCACTTTGTAGACCAGGCTGGCCTCGAACTCACAGCAATCCGCCTGCCTCTGCCTCCCGAGTGCTGGGATTAAAGGTGTGCGCCACCACCGCCCGGCTTTAACCTTAATTTTTAATGTATATGGATATTTTGCCCGCATGAACGGCTGCTGGTCATGTGCATGCAGTGCCTGCAAAGGCCAGAAGGGGGCATCAGATTCCCCTGGAATGGGAGTTAGAGATGGCTGTGACTACATCATGTTGCTATCTGGAACTGAACTCTGGCCCTCTGTTTGTTTTCTGTTTTTCTTTATTTTTTATTAATTTATTCAGATTACAACTCAATTGTTATCCCATCACTTGTATCCTCTGATTCCTCGTTCCCTCCTACTTTCACCTCCCCTAGGTCTATGACCGAGGGGGACCTCCTCCCCCTATATGGTCATAGGTTATCAAGTCTCATCTCGGTAGCCTGTTTTTCTGTTTCTTGAGACAGGGTTTCTCTGTGTAGCCCTGGGTGTCCTGGAGTTGCTTTGTAGACCAGGCTGGCCTCGAACTCACAGTGATCCACCTGCCTCTGCCTCTTGAGTGCTGGGATTAAAGGTGTATGTCACTGCTGCCTGGCCGCCAGAGTGATTTCTGTCTTCAACACATTAAGTTTGAAGACTTTGAGATGTCTATCCAAGAAGGAGATGTCATGTACACTGACTTGTGCATATCAGGGATGGAAAGAAAGAAAGAAAGAAAGAGAGAGGGAGAGTACTTGGAGTCATGAGCCTGGATGGGATCACCTAGGAGAGAGTACATTACAGAATCCTGGTATGTGCCAGTCTATGCTGCAACAAGCCTAAACTTTTAAAGTCACAGGTGTCCTCTGGTGAACTTGGGTGAAGACTATGATTCAGGATGCCTGGGTTCTGAGACACTGCAAATCTAACATGCTCTCAAAGCCACAGGCGACCTCCACCTGCCCTCCAACCCAACACTGTGCGTGACAGCACAGAGAGGCTCGATAAAAGAAGAGGCCAAAGGGCATAGGAGGGAGTGATAGAGCGAGAAGGAACTTGGGATGACATTTCAGGAAGGAAATAGACAAAGGCAAGACCGATCGGGCAACTCGGAGCTGACGGCGCGGGTCTTGGCAAGGCTCAGCAGGGTGTGCACAGAGACGGGGGCTCGAGGCAGGACAGGGAATGAAGCGGACACTTTACAACTTGGGCTTTTATGAAGTGGAGAAACTATGGATGGCTTTAGAAGGGCATTGTGTGGGCAATGAGGAACCATGCTCACTGAATCGTGTGCGTGCGTGCGTGTGTGCGCGCGCATGCGTGTGTGCGTGTATGTGCATGTGTGTAGGAATGACAGGTATGGGCTACTATTCCCAGGTCTGAGTTTTCTCTTTCATCAATAAGAGATGATTGAAAGTTAGCAGTTTGGGGTTTGGAGAGAGGGCTCAGTGGTTAGACCTCGTATTGTAGAGGTCCTGAGTTCAAATCATGACACCTGTGTCAAGCAGCTCACAACTGCCTAATGTATTAGCTCCAGGAGGACCAGTTTTGTCTGGTTTTCACAGGTATAGGTGCTCGAGGGCACGTTCCCATGCAGGGACATGCACATACAATTACAAGTAACACAAGGGATGGGCGGGGCTGGAGAGGAAGCTCAGCAGCTAAGAGCAGCGGCTGCTCTCGCAGAGAACCCGTTCCCAGCATCCACACGGTGTCACATCCACCTGTTATTCCAGGGCTTTCTTCCAGCCTTCATGGGCAGCTGTGTGTACATGGTGCCTGCACGTAAACTCAGGGGCACATGCATGTCAACATCTATAAAGAAAAGTCTTGTTCTTATGTTGGTGCCAACTTCCAAAGAGACTGTACTTCTCTCTCTGGATCCAGGGGTCACGTACTTCGTAACTGCAGTGTGTGTCATTCACAGGATAAAGTACCCAGTAGACCTCAAGGCTGTCATGGTGACAGCCACACGCAAAACCCACAAATATCAAAGCAAAACAAAAAACCCCACAAATATCAAAGGCAAATATTTTAATTCACTAGAAATAAAATCCATGATCAACATGTATTTTGTCTTTTTTTTTTTTTGTAGTCTAAAGGCAATTCTGAACAGATTTATCAACCAAGATTACATCACAAAAACTTTCAATGTATTTACACAGTGAATAAGTTACATAGATAAACTCTGGATGTGTGACAGATCACATGCCCACATGGAACACCCGCCAGTGTTGGGTTTCAGGAAGAAACTTTAGGGATGTCCCTTTACACATATATTACAAATAAAATAGGACATTTTTTTCTTGAGGTGGCAACTCACATCTTCCCTTTATGACTACTTCTGGCTACTACTAAAAGGTGCATGCATGGCAGGGGCCAGGGCTGGGGATTTCTGTAATTTGCTTTTCTATAAAATGGCAAAGGTAATTCAAACAAACGCTTGTTCTTTAGTATAAATAACGTCCATTAAAACAACCGTCTTGTAAAAAGCAGCCATGATCCTTAAAAAGAATCCATCTGGATCTTCCCTGGTGCAGAGAGACCCAGGGTTTTCAGAAACAGTAGCCTAGCAACTTAAGAAAGGTACCTCATAGCAGCCTTGTTTAGGTACAGTGTAGGTTAAACTGTAATTCATTTACAATTCCCTTTTCAAGCGCACAGGCTGTCAGCTTTTGACCATCTTACAGGTTTTCAGTGGCCAGCTTCATTCTGCCTGCCTCCCTTTCCAACTCACTAAAAAAAACAAACAAAACCCACAAAAAAAAAAAGGGAAGAAAAACAGGTGAAAGAAAGGGAACGAATGTACAAGTTTTAGAATATAAATTTTTTTCCATGTGAAGAAAAACATTGCACTTTTGCCAATCTAAAACTATTTCTAGAAAGGGTGGTATATCGTTCAGCGCGGTCAGCTTTGGTAATGCAACAGAAGTCATTTCTTCAGTAGTGGGTTGCATTTGCTCAGTGAAGGACAGCCACACGGCATGATGGGCCGTCTGTCTCAGAAGGTCCCTATGCTGCCTCAGTTTGGACAGTATTGCTACACATCGGAAGTTGAGTCATCTTCTTTAGAAAAAGTCCTACAGGTAACAAGAGGGAGAACACTCTGTCCAAGCCTTGCGAAGGCTGAGAAGACAGCGAATGACGTCGCCCCAGCATGGCAGCACTGCGAGCTTGGGAACCATGGGGGACGGGAGGCTCCTGTCAGAGACTAGTGCCAGAAACGCTGGAGTCTGGGAGAAAAGCGGTGAGGACCCGGTAGCTCTGGGCCCTGCGGATCATGTCCCGGATCTCCATGTTCAGTTCCATTAGTTTGGTGCAGATTTCAGTCAGGCTGTGGTTGGACCCCACCAGGGCGTAAGTACCCGTCTGTCCCAGAGTTTGGTGACGGAAATAAATATTCAGGAGTGTCTGGACCTCATCGTCGGAGCTGCTTCCAAAGATGTCATTGGGCCACAGGCTTCTGTGGTGAAGAAAGAACAGTAGAGGTTAGAGGCGCAAAGTTGGGAGCGATAAGTCTTGGTTAGTATGAAAATAAACTTGGGTCTTTGAGATGCTCTACAGCATATCATATGTTCCTCGAAAGCACACAGTTGCTTGGGTTCTAATATGCTTATAGTTGTCCAAATAGTGCTATAGTCAGTCTTAGAATATTGGTTATTGATGATAAAAAATATCAGAATGGAATATGATGCTCTTTTTCTTTTAAGCTTTATTTGTATATGAGTGCTTTATCTGCCAAAGAGGGCATCAGATCATATTATGGATGGTTGTGAGACACCATGTGGTTGCTGGGAATTGAACTCAGGACCTCTGGAAGAGCAGGCGGCACTCTTAACTACTGAGCCATCTCTCCAGCCCCCATGATGCTCTTTTAAAACTTACTTTATATGTCTATGTGCTTGCATGAATATATGTGCACCGCGTGTGTGCAGTACTCACAGAGGCCAGCAGAGGGCATGGGAGTCCCTGGAACTGGAATTCAGGTGGTTGTAAGCTTCCGTGTGCTTGTTGGGAGCAGAACCTGGGTCCCGTCCTCTGGAAGAGCAGCCAGCAAGCCATCTCTCCAGCTCTGAATTGGACACTCTGATTTGCTATAGCCATCTTATTCTGATGGATGTGAAGACTAAAGCAGCCTCAAAATATACCTTCAGTTAAGTTTGAAATTATATGGGGGTATATTCTGAATTGCTGCAACTTTCAGAAGCAAGATTGATATGTGTAACGTGTGAGGTCTGGGATTGCAAGCATGAAAATCTAAGAAGAGACATGTAAGCTGTGTGGACATCCCAATCTTAACAAGCATGTCCCTAACCAGCAAACAGTGAGGGTTAGCTTTGCTCCCTATGACCATCCCTGGTGGCGGGGGGTGGGGTGGGTGGGTGGGGGGCAGGGGGGGAGACACAATGGAGCCACCTGCACTCCTTGATCTGCCGCAGCGCCTTGCCAAGCTCGTTATTCTTCAGGCAGTCCAGCACGGACTGTATGGCTGCCTCAGTCGACGTGAAGGCTGGCTCCGACCACGGCCCCTCGATGTGCAGTGGGTCCGTGGCAATGGCCGCCGTGGCCTCTCTCAGGTTCCTCTTCAGGTCAGTCAGTTCCCTGGACATGTTCAGCAGCTGTTTAAAACAGACGGAATGTGCTTAGGCACAGGCCGGCCGGCCATCCTCAAAGACGTTTTACCATCTCTGTAAATGAGGGCGCTGGCTGTGGTGGCGCGTGCCTGGAATCCTGGTCCTTGCAAGCACGAGGCAGGAGGATCGGCAACGGTCTGAAGCCAGCCTGGGCCGCCCAGCGAGACAGACTAAAAACCGCACAACAGCAGAACCTCACTGACCTGAGTTATATCCGGGCGTGGTGGCACACGCCTTTAATCTCAGCACTCGGGAGGCAGAGGCAGGTGGATCATTGTGAATTCGAGGCCAGCCTGGTCTATAAAGCAAGTCCAGGACAGCCAAGGCTACACAGAGAAACCCTGTCTTGAAACACCAAAAAAAAAAAAAAAAAAAAAAAAGAGGATTGAGTTATAAGCACGGGATCCCTCTGTCGGTAGCTGCGATGTTCTAGAAACGAGAGATTCAAAATATTTGCTGCAGCTCAGTGTTAGGGCTTGCCTTGTGTGTGCACGGCCCTGGGTTCAAGCTCAGTACTCCCAAACAGCATTTCCTGTTTGGCCAGAAAGGACATAAGTGAACAGGTAGGGTACACAGGGAATGGGCTTGAGGAGGGTGGACCTGATCCAAATGCTGAATGTCAGCCTGACATCATGGATACTACGGGGTTTTGTTTTTCAAGACAGGGTCTTACTATGTAGTCCTGGCTGTCCTGGACTCGCTTTGTAGACCAGGCTGGCCTCAAACTCACAGTGACCCATCTGCCTCTGCCTCCCGAGTACAGGGATTAAAGGTGTGCGCCACCATGCCTGGCTCAATACTATGGTTTTTGTTTTTCACAGGGTATTACTATGTAGCCCTGGCTGTCCTAAAACTCACCATGTAGACAGTGCTCTTAGACTCACAGAGATCCCCCTGCCTCTGCCTCCTATGTGTGTTGGGATTAGAGGTGTATTTGGCCATGCCGTGTGGAGGAATGTTAATTCGGAACACGGCTGCTCTGGCAAGAGATCACATCCAAAGGTCTGTGCAATCCGCTGGACAGTGGTGGCACACAACTTTAAACCCAGGAGATAGAAGCAAACAGATCTCTGAGTTCAAGGCCAGCCTGGTTTAGAGCAAATTTCAGATAAAGAAAAGCTTAGTTGCAGGCGTGGTGGGTACAAGCCTTTAATTCCAAACAATGAAGGTAAAGTTAATTTGTAGAAGGAAGCATCCTTGTTTGAAAGTGCTGTTTAATTGAGTGACAGAGAAGGTGCTGAATGGCAGAAGATTTGACAGAGTAGGGAATGCCGTCAGTAGCACAGGGAAGCCACTTAAGGGAGCAGCGCAGAGAATGAGTAAGAGACAAGACAGTTTACGGACGGAGGTTGTAGAGAGAGCAAACTAGACGCGGGAAGGCAGAAAAAGGCAGAGAACGAGGGAGGAGCTGGAGGAATAGGAGAGATTGCTGGGGTTGGTTTGATGCCAAGCAGAACAATTCAGAGGCCGAGAGGGAAGCCAGACAGAATCAGTCAGCTTGGAGAGGAGTTTGAGCCAGAACAGCTGAGTTGAACCAGCCAGCCCAGAGCTCAGAAAGAGCTAGAAAGGGTGAGGTTATTCAGTAGTAAATCTCAGAGGCTGAAAACATTCTAGGCCGAGATTAGATTGTATGGAGGCTAGAAGCTTCCAGGACTAGGCCAAGGACAGCAGATGGAGGCAAGAAGCCTCCAAGAAGACAATTAAATCAGGTGAATAAAAGTTACTTTTATAATGCCCTGCCTGCTCTTTTCTATAAATATACTTCTGAGAAAGTTTAAATGAACAACATACAGTAAGAGATTTAAAAACTAATAATAAGCCAGGTATTGTGGCAAACACCTTTAATCCCAGCATGTGGATCTCTGAGTTGGAGGCTAGCCTGGTCTACACAGGTTCTAGGCCAATCAGGGATACATAATGTAGACCTTGTCGAAAAGAAAACAAACAAGAGCTGGAGAGATGGCTCAGTGGTTAAGAGCATTGACTGCTCTTCCAGAGGTCCTGAGTTCAATTCCCAGCAACCACATGGTGGCTCACAGCCATCTATAATGTGATCTGATGCCCTCTTCTGGCCAGCAGGTGTACATGCAGACAGAGCACTGTATACATAATAATAAATAAATAAATCATAAAAAAGCAAGCAAGCAAATAACAAGTAGAAACAGAGTAACAATATTAATAGCCTAAATGAAAGTGATTCATTTCCACTTAGTATTTTTAGACAGATGTTAACTACGGTAGCCGTGTGTAACGTCTGTCCCAGTGAACTCATGCAGGACAGAATCCTAACTCTTTCTATTGTTTTCCATGTGTTTCATCTGTATGGATGCCACAGCGCATATGTATTAGAGGACAGTTCTTGGGAGCTGGCTCTTTTCCTTCCACTGTGTGGGACCTGGGGATTGAACTCAGGGTTTTAGGCTTAGCAGCAAGCACCTTAACCTGTTGAGCCACATGCTGGCCCCAAATCCTCAGTCTTTCAAATTTTTATTTTTATTTTATTTATTTATTTATTTATTTATTTATTTATTTATTTATTTTGAGACAGGGTCTCTCTGTAGCTTTGGCTGTCCTAGAACTCACTCTGAAGACCAGGCTGGCCTTGACCTCACAGAGATCCACCTGCCTCTGTCTCCCTGAGTGCTGGGATTAGAGGTGTGCGCTGGTAACCCCCAGCAATTTTGTTTGTTTGTTTGTTTGTTTTTAAAGACAGGGTCTCTCTGTCTGGAGGATTAAAGGTGTGCACCACCACACCCTCACCACACACCCAATATTAAGAGGGAGGAAAGGAGGGAGAGAGGAAGGGAAGGTGGGAAAGAAAGAGAGGGAGGGAGGGAGGGAGGGAGAGACAGACAGACAGACAGACAGACAGACAGACACACAGACAGACAGAGGCAGACACACAGACACAGACAGGAGAACAAGAACACCCTGGACATTATCTCTTGGATTTGCAGCCTTCAGAAAAAAACCCAAGGGCTAAGTAGACCTTTTTTTCTTATAAAGAAAGAATGTGGCTCTCTGTATTACCGTCCCTGAACATGTGGAAGGCTTTCTGGGACTGGTTAAACGGGAGAGGACGGGGGAGTCTGGAGCCACAGGCTACTGTAGGGCCGGACTACTGCAGAGCGGACAGTTTGGGCAAGGGCCCAGAGAGCCTGAGTGCTGCCCACAATGCGGCGGGTGAAGGCCCTGCAACTGAAGTCTCTGATGGAGCCGAGAGTTCTCTTGGGAACTGGAGTGAAGGCCATCCTTGTTACCTTGTGGCCAAGAGTCTGGCTTCCCTGTGCCCTTGTCCAGAGGCATCCCGGAAGGCTGAGTTTCAAAGTGATCAGCCAGAGCACCTAGCAGAGGAGATCGCAAAACAGCCAAGCACCCAGGCTGCTGCGTGGCTACTCTTCACGGCGTACCGTCAAATGCGAGAGCAGAGGGATGCTCTGAAGGCAGAGCTCATTAAACGGGAAGCAGAGTGGCTTAGCCAGACAAGGAGCCATCAGAGTCTAAAGAGGAAAGGCTTGCCAGAACAACCTCTGGCCAAGAAGATGAAAGTGGATGAACAGAGGCTGTCCGAGCTGAATCCTGGCGATAAGAAACACGCCTCGAGGGGACCCCAGAAAAGAGCCCCAAAGCTCACTGAGGATTCTAGTTTGCTGGCAAAAAGATCCCTGACTTCGGCCATGATTCCGAGGGGCCCAGATGCAGCTCCTGTAAGCGGCAGGCCTCAGCAGCCTCACTGTGCTGGGGGTTTTGCAGGTATGATAAACTCAGCTACGGAGCGGTGGCAGCTCTCATCACAGCCAAAGAGGAAAGCGTCTAAGGTGATGCCTCACGGAGCTACGGTCGTGAAGCCACAGTGGAGGTCCAAGAAGAAAAACAGTGACATCAGCGTCCCCAAACAACGGCCACAGAAAGCGGCTAGCAGCGCGACACACAAGCCCGTAAAGGCTGCGAGCATCAGCTTGCAGCCTTCCGTGGCGGCCGTGAAGGTGGAGACCCACAGAGCAGGGAGACTCCCTCAAGGACTGAGGTTAACACCCAGATCTGTTCCCGGGGTAGAGACTCTGCAGAGAGCCCACACAGGGGCAAGGCTTACAGAGGTAGGACGGCCATTGAAATGCCAGGAGCCTGGGAGAGCTGTGGAAAGGAGAGGCCAGCCTCTGAGGACTGGAGCAGGTAGGTGACTTGGAGGGCCGTTTATGGTGTGTTCGGTCCACCCCTGCATCTTATAAGAGTGTACCTTGTTTTGATATTCCAGGTTCACGGCTACAATAGGGAGACAATTGTCTCAGATGAGCCTTGAGAACCTGACGCCCCTAGGTCTGTGAGTTCGAGGCCAGCCTGATCTACAAAGTGAGTCCAGGACAGTCAAGGCTAACACAGAGAGACCCTGTCTCGGAAAACAAAAAACAAACAAACAACAACAACAAAGACTTTGGGATTGTTTAATGGGATTTATTTTATTTTATTTATTTATTTATTTTTGGTATGTGATAAGGGCATGAGCTGCAGGCTCCACTAAGAGCTAGCAGTTGGATGCTACACTTTGGTCCCCGAAACTCATACAGGCATCTCTTCCTCTGCATCTCTGCTGATGGTAGTAAGTGGGTCGGGACTTAATCAGACTGTGGTATCTAGACACGGACCTTCGGGGCGTGATTAATTATTTCATTAGAGTGGGGCCCTAATGACTGATTTCCAGTAGCATTATTAGGAGGAGGGAGCAGAGACCATGTACACAAACATGCAAGGCTTCCCTCCAGGGTGTGGCGCTGCAGGGGCCAGTGACACTTGTATTCCTAGCTTCCCAAACTGAGTTAAATAAACTTATTCTTTATAATGTGGCTGGCTTCGAGTAGTATCTTATATCACTAAAAAGCCGACTGTGTATGTGTGTTTATCATCCTGCGCATCTCAGTTGTTTTCCAGCTGCAAGACTAATGCTTGTATTATTACAAATCTATTTTAAAAATTACATATATAGAGTTGTTGGTGAAGTTTGGTACATAAGTACTCAAAAATGTAACTGTCAACATGGACCTGGTTTTGTGTGGTTTGTTTTGAGACAGGATCTCAAACATAGCCCAACTGTCATGGAACTCGCTATGTAGAGTAGGCTGGCCTCAAACTCAAGAGGGCCTCCTGCCTCTGCTTCCTGAGTGCTGGGGTTAAAGGCGTACGCCGCCATGCCCGGCTGGGCCCTGTTTTTTTGTTTTTGTTTTTTTTAAACAGTAGATGATTTTTCACTATTTTCTCTCCTACACAGAAAAGATTGAAGATACAAATGTGTTTGTTTTGTTTTGGTTTTGAGACAGGATTTTTCCCTTGTAGTTCTGGAACTTACTCTGTAAACCAGGCTGGCCTTAAGCTCAGGGATCCACTTGCCTCTGCCTCCTGAGTGCCAGGGGTAAAGGCGCAGGCTGACACCAGCTGTCTTGTTTTCTGAGATGTTTTACATCCTTAGCCAGGGCTGAGCTGGGAGTGGTGGTGCACGCCTTTAATCCCAGCATTCAAGGCAGAGGTCGGAGCATCTCTGAGTCTGGAATGTAAATGCAGCCATGCAGCATAGCAAGCTGCAGAACAGCCAGTGCTACCCAGTGACCATGTCTCAGAACAACCCCCTAAAGCCAGCCCGGGCTCACCAGGACCCCACTAAATAAACAGTCAAGGATGGCCCTTGTACTTCCAACTCCTGGGGAAATGGGATTCCAGGCATCTACCACCACACTTGGTCGTAGGCTGTGCTGTGGGCTAGGTGAGCATTCTACCAATGGAGTCACACCCTTGAACCAGAAGGTATAATGTTAGGGAGGAAAAGGATGAAATAACAGTAAGGTAACTTGATATTAATAATGCTACAGAAAGACTTCTGCTCACTCAAGCGGACAGACCCCGGAAGTCCATTCAGAGTCTACATTTTCATTTGCAGGGAGTGGCTATGCTTTCAAGTAATTTCTCTGCAGCATGCACCCCGACTCCCCTCTCTCCTTCCTTCCTTTCATTTTTGTTTTTTGAGACAGGGTTTCTCTGTGTAGCCCTGGCTGGCCTTGAACCCACAGAGATCTGCCTCCCAGAGTGCTGGGATTACAGGCGTGCACCTCGGAGCCCTGCTGTGTTCCCTTTCTAATAGGGGAAGAAGTTTCTAACTATATATATGTGACTTTATTCATTCAGCTGTGATCCCTTCAAATTGTACAGTGCTGACTCTCCATAACGGTTCAACTGTGGTCAAAGTTAAAGCTGGCTCAGAGCGGCCTTTCTTACTAACCTGCCATCTTACTTGACTGAGGCCACACCTCTCTGTAGAGAATCTGTGGAGCTCAGGGGCTGAGGACGCTTGGGACAAGTCTGCATGGGAAGCTGTACTGGCTACATGAAATTCTCTTATTTTGAGCCCCTCGCATCATACAATTGTCATTTTCTCAGGGTCATCACGGCCTGCAGTAGCCTAAAGATCTTTTTTGGACTTAATTTCCATGTTTGTAGCATTGAAATGACCTGATTTCAACATAACCCTGGATTACTGTACATGTGTGTGTGTGTGTCTATACATAAACACACACAAAAAACTATATATGTATATAGATGGTGCCCTTGGTTTCTTTTTGTTGGCTTTTGTTTTTCGAGACAGGGTTTCTCTGTGTAGCCTTGGCTGTCCTGACCTCACTTTGTAGACCAGGCTGGCCTTGAACTCACAGAGATCCACCTGCCTCAGCCTCCCGAGTGCTTGGATTAAAGGTGTGTGCTGCCACGCCCAGCAGTGCCCTTGGTTTCATTCTCTGTGTATTTGAACTTTGTAATAAAAATACGTTATCATGTCCGTGGGGGGGGGGATGTGCACATGAGTGCAGGTGTGAGAGGCGGCTAGAGGAGGCAGGTTGTATCCCTGAGTTTGAGATAACAGGTTGTAAGCTGTCCAGCATGGGTGCTGAGAACCACATGTGCGCCCTTTGCAAGAGCAGTACATGTTCTTAACCATGGAGACATCTTTCTAGCCCCTTTCTTTGACTTTTAGTACTGTAGAGGAATTTTAATTCAGAACCTGGCTGCTCTGGCAAGACATCACATCCCAAGACCTTCTAGGTTGGTGTGATCCAGCTGGAATACAGACACACTTTTAATCCAGGAGAAAGAGACAAGCAAATCTGAGTTCAAGGCCAGCCTGGTCTAGTCTAGGTGTGGTGGTACAGGCCTTTAATCCCAGCACTCAGGAGACAGAGGCATACAGAGTTCTGGTCAGTTCCGTTCAGTCAGTTACAGTAGAGTCAGTGAGTTGAGAGGCAGTACAATGGAGTGGAAGTTCAGTTTGTAGAACTCAGAGGCAGTTTTACTGGGAGAGTTTTACAGAGACAAGTTGAGGAGAAAACAAACTATAGACACAGGTGAAGATAGGATGAGCCAAAGAACGAGAAAGGGCCAGATGGTTAGGCATATTACCCTATGTGGGTATGAGGCCAAGCAGGGCAATTCAGTGAGAAACTGGGAGAAGCCAGATAGAATCAGTCAGCTGGGAGAGGCATTTGAGCCAGAACAGCTGAGTTGAACCAGCCAGCCAGAGCTCAGAAAGAACAAGGGTGAGCTTATTCAGCAGTAAGTCTCAGAGGCTGAAAACATTCTAGGCCGAGGTTAGATTGTACAGAGGCTAGAAGCTTCCAGCACTAGGCCGAGGTTAGCAGACGGAGGCAGTAAGCTTCTGAGACAATCATTAATCAGGTGAATAAAAGTTACTTTTACATATTACATATGTAATATTACATATTAGGTCAACTAGTATAATTTTTCTTTCTGTGTCTGGCTTGTTTCACTTGAATCATCGCACAAATGGGTGAAGGGGTGAGGTTTCTTTCTGTTGTTTGTTTTGAGATCAGGTCTCACCACGTACTTCAGACTTCAGGCTGCCCTGGAACTTACTATGCTAGGTGTGGCAATCCTCCTGTCCCCAACCTCCTGAGTATCTGGACTGAGGGGTGAGCCACCACACCTAGCAATGGATGAATTCTTTAGGACATATAATATTCTACTCTTGTGGGGCTGGAAAGATAGCTTAGCAGTTCAGACTGCTTCTTGCTCTTTCAGAGGACCTGAGTTTAATATGCAGCACTCATGTTGGGTGGCTCGTAACTGTCAGTAACTCCAGCTCCAGGAAATCCAATCGCCTCTTTGGGTATATGCATATATAAATGAAAAAATCTTACAAATCACAGTTTAATCTTCACATCAGTGGGTGTGGTCACTGTGCATAGTTCTGTAAGGAATGTGAGATAACGAGGTGAGGTTGCCATCTCCTCTGGACGGCATGACGATTCTTCAGTCATATAGTAACTAGTTTTTATTTCTTTAGCATCCTCCATAGTGTTTTCCACAATGGCTGTGTCAATTCACATTCTTGGCAGTGGAGATCAGGGTTCCTTCTATCTCTTCTGGTTTTTCAAGACAGGGTTTCTCTGTGTAGCCTTGGCTGTCCTAGACTCACTTTGTAGACCAGGCTGGCCTTGACCTCTCAGAGACCTGCCTCCCTCTGCACCACCACTGGCTAAGTTTATTATTATTTTTTTAAGACCCACTGAGTCAGCTGGGCATCATGGCGCATATCTGTAATCCCAGCACTCTGGAGGCAGAGGCAGGTGGATCACTGTGAGTTTGAGGCCATCCTGGTCTACAAAGGGAGTCCAGGACAGGCAGGGCTACACAGAGAAACCTTGTCTCAAAAAACAAAACAAAATACCCACTGAACCCTCTCAGTCCTGCCAGTATGTGGCAGACTGATGTTTCCTCTCACAGTAGCTCCTCAGCTAGGGGTGGGATTCACGGCCGCCCCCCTCCACCCCTACACTCCATGCTTGGATTCTGTGTGGCTGCATCTTGCACAGGTGTCATGCATGCTGTCACCTGTCTCAATGTGATATGTGCCTTCCTGGGTCAAAGCTGTGATTCTCTAGAGCCAAGACTGGCTTAGGTACCGAGACCATCATAGCCGTGCTGCTAGTGATGAAGAGGATTTTCTGCTGGCCTGGAATGGCTGGCCCCTGATGGGTAAAGTGTCCTGTCGCTTGGGTGCTGGAGTCTTGGCTGATCCACTGGGCACTGGCTTTGAGTATCTGGCGGGGGTGGGGGGTGGGGGGGGCAGGACGACAGGTGGAGGTTACTTGGTTGGGCAGGGAGCTGCAGCCCCTCAGCTGGGGAAGGGTATGTTGCCATTTGTAAATAAGTAACAATGGCGGCAGACCCTTAGAGACAGAAGAGTGATTGTTGTCCTCCGCTGCAGGGTGCACCCGCTGCAGCTCAAGGTGGTGCAGTGCAGCCGCAGGGGTCCTGGAGTGGGTCAGACTTTTTTCCGGAGAACTCCAGGCCCCCGAGGATGGCAAGACTCTCCACAACAGAGACAGACCTACAGAGGTCTGCAGCAGTGGCAGGGTGTGGTGGCTGGGGCCTCCTGTTACGCTTAGCGTTCCTGCATCTGAGTGGATCCTCCCTGGGATGACAGCCAGGGAGTGGGAGGAGTGGTCTTGTCTCTCCCTCTGAAGATTTCCACTAGCCTTGCTCCACTATGGTCTTTCCTGGGTCCTTTTAAGAGTTTGGCAGCCGGGTAGTGGTGGCGCACGCCTTTAATCCCAGCACTTGGGAGGCAGAGGCAGGTGGATCTCTGTGAGTTCGAGGCCAGCCTGGTCTACAGAGTGAGTCCAGGACAGCCAAGGGCTCTGTTACACAGAGAAACCCTGTGTGTGTATGTGTGTGTGTGTGTGTGTGTGTGTGTGTGTGTGTGTGTGTGTGTGTGCGCGCGCGCCCCTTGCCTAGCATGCATAAGGCCTTGAGTTTGATCTCCAGCACTGCACAATCTGAGTTTAAAAAAAAAAGGTTATGTCTGTAGGACTTTTGGCACCTAGTTGATCATCTTCCTACAACTGCTTTTTTTTTTTTTTTAATTTACTCATTATATATACAGCGCTCTGCCCACATGTACACCTGCAGGCCAGAAGAGGGCACCAGATCTCATTATAGATGGTTGTGAGCCACCATATGGTTGCTGGGAATTGAAC
This sequence comes from Acomys minous, assembly GCF_964271855.1. NCBI lineage: Eukaryota > Metazoa > Chordata > Mammalia > Rodentia > Muridae > Acomys > Acomys minous. The sequence goes on from NC_140498.1 coordinate 54,745,841, forward strand.
TCAAGACCTTTGGAAGAGCAGCCAGTGCTCTTAACCTTTGAGCCATCTCTCCAGCCTGCTACAACTGCTTTTTAAATACAGACAATGGTGCACATGCTGCACCTGTATATCTTTCCCTGGGTTGTTTTCATCTTTTATTTGTCTTAGCAATAGAAATTCCATGTGTTTCCTTCTCTATCTTTCCACCATGTTGATGGGTTACGATGGGGATGTCTCTTTTTTGAGTACTGGGCCCCATTGCTCTCTTTTATCCTGTGATGACACTCTGCTCGGGGAGATGTCTATGGTGGCTCACTGATGCCAACCTTTCTCACCTTTAGTAGACCGGATGTGCATTCTCTGCGCTTCCCCAGCGCACACCGACTCCCCTTTGCTTTCACTCCTAGGAAACCTGGAGCCCTTTGGGAGCAGCGTGCCCAAATGAATTTAATTTTTACGTTTGGATGCACAAAAGCATCTCTGTGCTGAAGCAGGGAGCAGCAGACCACCAGACAGGGAGGCATTTCTTTCCTTCCTTACGCTAAGGGCAAGTGTGAAAGACTACATGACAAGGAGCAAACACGGGCTTTTCTCCAAGGATGGCCCATCAGGGTGATGTGTAGTGCCTGGTGTAACTGTAGGGCTGGGGGCACTTGTCTCTGAAGGCAGGGCTGCCTCACTCTTTTCACCTTAGTTGTGGCTGCTCTAGAAAAGCATTCAGAGTTGAGAAGAGAAATATATTTTTTTCTTACTTGAACCAAATAATAATTTTGTTTTTTGAGACAGGGTTTCTTTGTGTAGCCTTGGCTGTCCTGGACTCACTTTGTAGACCAAGCCGGCCTCGAATTCACAGCGATCCACCTGCCTCTGCCTCCCGAGTCAAAATAATAATTATATGCAAAAAAAGCAAAAAAACCCCAACTGACCCAGTTTGTACCATATAAGTGGAGTAGAGGATGGAGAAAACAAAAAACACAAATGAAACTAATAACAAAAGCTCTCCTGGCTTCTGTGGTGAGAGGAGCTGGCAGACTCACCTCTGGCACGGAGCTCACTTCATGCACCTGGCCGATGAGCTTGCAGTAAGACTGATAGAGCAGGAGCAGCTGGAAATGCAGCTTGTACAGCCGCTGACACAGCTCCAGTTGCTAGGGAGGGAGGGCGCAGGGGAAGAGACAGCTGTTAGCGCTTACCCAGGAAGCTGGTTCCTTAAAAACACCAGCAACCTAAACCATCTGTTTACATTCCAAATAAAACAAGCCCAAACCCACTCAGTAACACCTGGGAGACCGTCACAGTATAATACAGAACATAATTTCTATACAGTAAAGAATGACTAATTAGAATCGGCTATAAAAAGGATGGAGGGAACCACTTTCCGTTGTATTTGCCAATGAAATACCTATAAATTATTACCTGAGTTGTGTTAATTTTTTAATAAGCTACAAACTGCTTTTAAGCAGCCAAGAATCCTTTTTGTTAAGGGGAGACCCGATAGGCAAAATGCTAACTAGTTCTAGGTGTTAAGTTTGTAAGTTGAGTTGCTCCTTGGGAGCCAACTGTGTATGTCTGGGATGTGGGGTGGGGGAGTGGGGGTGGGGTGGGGGTGTCAGCCACTCCTGACATCTGCAGAGACACAGCGCCACCCAGTGGGTTAGCTCACAGAGCGGGTGGGGCGTTACAGAGGAGGGGGAGGGGAGGCCATGGCTCTGTAGTCTCCAGGAAAAGTGAGTTGAACAGTTGCTGTAAGTCAGATGTGCAAACACTCCACTGCTGGGTTTGAAAGGCAGGGTAAATGGGACCTTGTGCTGTCAGCTCAGAATCCAGAACTTTAAAAGCAGCGTAGAACATTCTCCCCAAATCCGGGAAAAAAGATAAGTTATAAGAGCTTCAAGTTTTGTGTTTTTTTAAAAATAATTTATTTTACTTTTATTATATGTGCATTGGTGTTTTACCTGCATGTATGTCTGTGTGAGGGTATCAGATCTTGGAGTTACAGACAGTTGTGAGCTGCCATGTGGGTGCTGGGAATTGAACCCCGGGTCCTTTGGAAGAGCAGTCAGTGCTCTTAACTGCTGAGCCATCTCTCCAGCCCCAAGAGCTTCAAGTTTTATGGGGTATGTTCTGATATTCTGTTGCTATCACTGACATGTCTTTTCATTCTGATCCCCGCTCCCTTTGGGGGTTTTAGTTTTGTTTTGTTGTTGTTTTGTTTGTTTGTTTGACACAGGGTTTCTCCATGTAGCTCTGGCTGCTCTGGAACTCACTCTGTAGACCAGGCTGGCTTTGAACTTTGAGATCCACCTGTCTCTGATGCATGCTCCACCACCACCTGCCTTAATTCTGATTTTTAAGTTATATTTTATGCTAAGACTGTGCTGAATGAAGCTCCCTCCTTCCCCCGACTTCCCTCCTTCCAGGAAAAAAAACAATTCCACCTAGAACCCCCTGCCCCCAGTACTGGTAAATAGCTTTAGAGTGAAGAGTTAGTTCACAGTCTTGGTCTTTGTTTGTCTTAGCAAAGCTCCTTATGATAATTTAACAAACTTCTTTGTTTTTGTAAATGGGAACCTTTTAAAATCTGATATGAAATGTAACTGTCAGGATCATGCAAATTAACTTAAAAAGTGTTTAAAAATAGTGTTATCTTTGCAATTCATGGTGAAACCTAGCCATGAAAGCTCTTGACTTTGCTAAATGCCAAATGATGGTATTTATTGCTTAAAATTTTCCATTGAGAGAATGAGAATTCATAGCAATGTTGGTTTCTAGTTTGAGAAGAAAAGAATTCAGAAGGCTACCAATAAGCTGCCATGTCTCAATCTACCAAAGAAAAGAAAATTAAACCAAAAAAAAAAAAAAAGGGAAAAACATGCTAAAAGATGTAACAGTTAACAGTGAAAATGAGGCTCGTTCTGGGGTCCGTGCCTCAGTGGACAAAGAATATGAAAGAAAGTTAACTTACTGCAAGAGATTCCATTTGCTACGCAGCAAGCATGGTGCAGGAGACAAAGGAAAGGAAAGAGAGGAGAGGGTCAGTGTGGCATGCAACAGGAAGCACAGCCCTCTTCCGGGAGCGGAGCTGTCAGCAGCCAGCTGTGCTGGCCCAGGCCTGCGAGCATGTGCCAGTGTCGTACCCGGTCAACATGCACAGCGGGCTGGTTAAAAACAAGCATTAGAGGGCAATGCGGCACCGGAAAAAAACACGGCTTGCAGTGCTTCGGCTTCTCTAGTTGACTTAGATTTCCCCTGAGTCCATCTCCGGGACTAGAAGTAACTTTATTTTATTTTTTTTAGGATTTGAGTGCACTAATGTGAATGGAACTCAGAAAGCTGAGAATCACTTATTTCCTTTAATTGGATTGTATTTCAGGTTGGAAATTATATGTATGTGAATGTGTGTGTGTGTATGCTTTTAAGTTTTTTTTGTTTTTTGTTTTTGTTTTTTCGAGACAGGGTTTCTCTGTGTAGCCTTGGCTGTTCTGGACTCACTTTGTAGACCAGGCTGCCTTGAACTCACAGCGATCCACCTGCTTCTGCCTCCAGAGTGCTGGGATTAAAGGCGTGCGCCAGTTATATCGTGGCCCTGAACTTTCAAAATGTTTAAGGGCCTACCTCACTCCCTTCGTAAGCTTTGGCAAGGAAAATTCGTAAAAGAAAACAAAAAGCCCACTTCTGGGCTTTGAGTTTAATGTGGTATATTGAACCACACAATCCAGTGCATGACAAAATTGTCAACTCTTCACCAGTGACTACAGGCGCTACTGAAGGTGCACTGGACCCCCTGTGCACCTTTGATTCCTGCTCTCCCTCCCCCCCTCTTACCCCGGCCACCATAAATATCACATGAGCGTGACATGTGTGTGGCTCCTAGTCATGTATCTCTCTCAAGGCTTGGAAAGAGAAGCATATTCAAGCCTGTGTTGTACTGAGGCACGTACTCGGCTCTGGAAAACGTCCTGTCTACAAGATTCATACTTAGGTGCTGACATAAAATGTGCTATCGCATTAGGTCCCTAGGGCCAGTTTTTATGTGTATGTGCATCTGAACACCTGCCTGCTCGTGCTTACGTGTGTGTGTGTGTGTGTGTGTGTGTGTGTGTGTGTGTGTGTGTGTGTATGGGGGCATTATGTGCACGCGCTTTCAGTGGCCAGAGGCGTTGGAAACCCTGGACATGGCATCCCAGGCAGCTGTGAGCCCCCTGATAATGGGATGCTGAGAACTGAACCCAGATCCTCTGCAAGACCAGCCAGCGCTCTTAACCACTGAGCCATCTCTCCAGGCCAAGGCCAGCACTGGAGACTCCTGGGAATTCATGACTTGGGAACATAACGTTTAGTAAGCACAGCAGCAGGTCAGTGCTGCTAGTGACATGTGCTGGGTAAATGACACAGCCCTGAGTGAAGATCACTGTTGTTTTCATTCACCAAACAAGGCCACAACCCAGAAAGCTCATCCAGACAGTGGCCTTTCCTCTGGTCAGTAAGGGTGAACAAACTTTCTTTGCTAGCTTGGGCTTGGCGCTGAGGAATGTCACCGGATTCCTCCCACTCAGCTCTTAGGGCTCCACTATGTGTTTCTGGGGTGATGGCCAACTCCGATGAGCCTGCCGTTCCTCTGGAACATTCCTTTTTAGGTGGGCTAGTGGCAGCTTCCTTGGCTTTTGCCTTCTTGGATTCCTTCCCCAGGCCACAGACTCATTTGCATGCAGGGTTTCAAAAAGATAATAAAGCTGCCTTTCTAAGGGGCTGTCTCATGGAAAATGATAATATCTCCTTTCATCTTTGCTCAAGTTTTCCTTTATAGCCAGGTTTATTTTTTTATTTTTATTTTTTGGTCTTTCGAGAGACAGGGTCAGAATAGCCTTAGCTGTTCTGGACTCACTTTGTAGACCAGGCTAGCCTGGAACTCACAGCGATCCACCTGCTTCTGCCTCCCAAGTGAGTGCTGGGATTAAAGGCGTGCGCCACCACACTTGGTTTATCCAGATTAAAAAAAAAATCCCATTAGAAGTCTTTGTAAATATATCTTGTGTTTGGGCAATTTAAGGCTCTTTTGGTCATACTGTGGGGATGGGTGTCATTGCTTTATATGGCCCGAGGATTTTAGAAATTTTCCTAGGGCTGGTGACTTGGCTCAGTGGTTAAGAGCACAGTCTGCTCCTCCAAAGGTCCTGAGTTCAATTCCCAGCAACCACATGGTGGCTCACAACCATCTACAATGAGATCTGGTGCCCTCTTCTGGTGTGCAGGTATACATGTAAGCAGAACATTGTATATGTAATAAATAAATAAATCTTTAAAAAAAAAAAGAAATTTTCCTAAAGCCTTTTGAAGTAAGCTTGATTTCTGAATGTGTTATCTGAACTGGCTGGGTAGGAGTGGGGCTTGGTGGTTGGTGGTAGCAAGAATTCAGATACTAAGAACAAATCTTTTGTTTGTTTTTTCTGAAACAGGGTCTCTCTGTGTAGCCTTGGCTGTCCTGAACTCACTTTGAAGACCAGGCTGGCCTTGAATTCACAGGGATCCACCTGCTTCTGCCTCCTAAGTGCTGGGATTAAAGGCATGCGCCACCAAGCCCGGCCTGGGAACCAGTTTTTTTTATTTTTGGGTTTTTGAGACAGGATTTCTCTGTGTACCCTTGGCTGTCCTGGACTCACTGTGTAGACCAGGCTGGCCTCGAACTCATAGTACTCCACCTGCCTCTGCCTCCCGAGTGCTGGGATTATAGGTGTGCACCATCAAGCTGGGTGACCTGGCCCAGGAACCAATTTTTAATTGATAGGAAATGCTGGTTGCAAATCGTGAAAAGGTTTTCCTATCTTGACAGGTGAAGGCAGAGGGGAAAAATGCAAACAGAGGAAAGCAGAATAGTATGTGCACTGAACAGAAATGGTCTTGTAAGAGGAAAGCACGCAGCTCACCTTGATTTCTGTGCCACTTAGCGTATGCTGTACCTTACACTAGAAAACGGCCAATAGACTGACGGGGAAGCCTAACCCACGCCCTGGCTTAGGCCTCCGGTATCATTACGTACATGAGATTAAAAGCATCTTCCGCAGACTACTGGTTGTTAACCAGGTTCCCTGGCAACCACAACCAGCAGGAAATCTGAACCTAGTGCTGGCTAAGGGAGACCTGTTGGTTTTATCAGGGGGGTTGAAGGCATCAGACTAGAGGTTGCTTTCCTCCATTTTTTTTTCCTAACCCCACAATTAATCATCGCTCCTAGGTGTTGCATGCAGCCTCATTATTTCTGTAGAGGTTGGGAGTCACTCTCTGTATGTGTTCTTCCTCCAAGAGTGGGCTAGAGGCAATCTGGAGAGGTGGAATACGGCATTTGCATCTTGCCACTCAGATTCAATGTCTCCCAAATGCACGATGGACAGCTCCTTACTGCAGAGGGATGTCGCCTTGCTGGTTAGGGTTTTTGTTTTTCCCTCCTCTTAGGACATATGCCAGAGTCACCCCTGAGGAGGGAACCATGAGTTCAGGAACTGCTTGTAGCAGACTAGCACGGGGACAGGTCTGTGGGGTATTTTCTTCACTGCTGTGGGAAGGCCCGGGCCACTGTGGGCGGTGCCATCCCTAGGCAGGTGGTTGCTCCTGGGTTCTTTAAGAAAGCAGGCTTAACAAGCCCCACGGGGGAGCAAGCCAGTAAGCAGCACCCCACTGTGGTCTCTGCTTCACTTCTGCCTCCAGGTTCCTGTCTTGGCTTCTCTCAGTGATGTTGTCTTTATTTTTTAATTATTATTAATTAATTTATTTATTATTGTTTTTTTCCAGACAGAGTTTCTCTTGTAGCCTTGGCTGTCCTGGACTCCTTTTACCGACCAGGCTGGCCTTGAACTCACAGAGACCCACCTTTCTCTGCCTCCTGAGTACTGGGATTACAGGTGTGCACTATCACCACCCGGCTCCACGTTGTTTTTAGTCGTGGCATGATTCATCATAGCAAGGGGAGTCGTAAATCAGGAGAGTTGTGTAGGGCCAGATGAGGGGGCTGGAGAGATGGCTCAGCGGTTAAGAGCACTGACTGCTCTTCCAGAGGCCCTGAGTTCAATTCCCAGCAACCACATGATGGCTCCCAACTATGTATAATGTGATCTGGCGCCCTCTTCTGGTGAGCAGGTGTACATGCAGATTGAGCACTCATCTACACAAAATAAAAAACGGGGCCAGATGAGGTCGTGTGCACGCAGTACCTGGAAGCACTGCACCCCATTTTGATTCTCTAGCCCTTATTGTTTACCTAGAGTTGCCACATTGAACGGATGACTGAAGATGGACCCAAGGAAAAAGACCCAAGAAAAGAGCCAAGCAACCAGCACAGCTGGGTGCAACCGTGAGCCACACAAGCATGGTTCAGCTAAGGGAGGTCATATACACAGAGGCTGTCCCCTAACGTGACATCACCTCTTTAGTTTGTGTGAGTAAAGGCTCTATGTTGTTCCTTCGAAGGAGTTCTCAGGGCGTCAAGTGGTGTGTGCGTGCGGGAGCAGAGGGGGCTAGTGTGGAGGAGATACACAAAGGAGAGTGACAACCAAGAGCTGAAAAGGAAGACTTACGGAGAGCTGGGAGAAGGAAAATAACAAAATTAGGGTTTTTGGAAAGTAGGATGAGTTAGCTAATTATTTATATACAGTATATATACACTACAGTGTAACTGGGCTACTGTGCTAATTGTAAGTTCTAACCTGGTGACTACTTTTTGGCCTGGCTTTGGCCAGCAGGGCGGAGCAACAGGGTAGTTAAGCTGGAGCCAGGAGTAGGTGCTCTTAGGTGGCCATAATATGTGAAACCTAATAATATTTTATTTTTATTTTTTAAATCTAAGCTGGGTGCAGTGGCACACACCTTTACTCCCAGCATGCAGGAGGCAGAAGCAGGCAGATTTCAATGAGTTTGAGGCCAACTGGTCAACATAGCAAGTTTTAGGATATTCAGGGATACATAGGGAATCTTATCTTTCAATAAATAAATAAAAAGAAAGGAAGAAAAAAAAAAGAAACAAAAAAATTGTTGTGCCTCTCAGCCATGCTAAGAATATAGGGTATGCTGGGAAACTCCGGGGGTTCGGATCAGCTGAATCCGGACACCACAGGTGCACACAGGATGATGGGATGCCAGCACGATTCTGAGCTTCACTTCTGAGTGAGCACTGTTTGTCAAGGAGTGACCTTGAAGTACCATTGAGCACCTATCTTAAAAGCCTCTAAAAATGCACTGCCAAGGGTGGTGGTGGTGGTGGCCATCTGTATCCCACCCCTGGGGAGGCAGTGGTCTGCCTGGTCTGCAGAGTGAGTCCAGGACAGCCAGGGATACAAAGAGAAACCCAGTCTCAAAAACAAAACAAAACAAAGCAAAGCAAAGCAAAAGTCTTAGGAGACCATAGAGTGAAACACAAATGTGTTTTCAAAAAAGTAGAAACTGCCTTTAATAACCCGTGTTGGCACTTTTCAGCCTCGTGGTGGCTCTTGGGGCTTGTGGAGGGGCTGGGTGGCATGGGTGCAGCTCTCAGAACTCTAAACTTGCTTAATGACCATGGCCAAACTGGTTTTGAATTACTGGTGTTAGGTTGAAAAATTTCACCCCAAACATTATTGGGCTCTTTATACATTAATAAAGCCTGTTTTTCTTTTTTCTTTTTCTTTTTTTTTCTGAGACAAGATTTGTCTGTGTAGCCCTGGCTGTCCTGGACTCACTCTGTAGACCAGGCTGGCCTCGAACTCACAGAGATGCGCCTGCCTCTGCCTCCGGCCCCCCTTTCTGGTTCTTAAAACAAGATGTTCCTTTCTACCTCAGGATGTTTAAAGAAGCCTTCCGCTCTTACTCCCTCCCTCAGACCTTTTCCCGGCTCACACACCAACCAAGCCGCCTTTCCAGGGACCCCTGCTCTTTGATGCTGTTCTGCAGTGTGTGCTCATAGCTCCCTCTTTTTCTTTTCCGGCCTTAAAGCACCTTACTACATACAGGCTATGCCTCTGTGATGCCTTGACTGGCATCCGTCTCCCTGACAGCAATTGGAGGGCAGACACTTTGTTGGCACTGTGTGAGCCAAGGAGGAGGCTCTTAAAGGCTAATTGCAGAGTAGACAGTCTTACCTCACTCCTTTTCCAAGTCTCCTGCATCATACAACATGTGTGTAATCAGCTGCTGGTATGTGGCATGCACTTAGGGCTACTCTAAACAGGAAAATCTGTTTTGTGGTGTTTGGGGGGGGGGGAGGAGCACTTCCGTCTTTACTTCAATGAACTTGACAGCTCATTGAAGGAATGAAGCAGTCTAGCAACAAATGGTGAGGCGCGGTTTCATATTCTGGACGAAGAACAGGCTCATTAGCAGGTGGTTAGCATGATTACACAGCATCTGGCAAAACCAGTTCATCTTATGTCACCATTTTTCTCCGGAAGGAGAGAGCGGGAGCCCCCTGTCCCACCACTGCACAACCATGCATGGGACAGACACTGCCCCGCTCTACTGGTGGCACAGGCGTGTGGGAGATGGCGCCTGCCACCTCTTCCTTTCTCAAGCTCCATGCTTCTTGTGAGATGGAAACCAACACAGAGGCAGAGCACAGGAGACACAGTCTCCCCAGGCATCTATTACCTTCTCCTCCGAGTCCCCCGGCTGGCAGGTGATCACGCCATCTCTCGAGCCGCCGGCAAAGGTTGCCTTACAGTTGGCAAGCCACTGTTGTCGGAGAAAGAGAGACGGGATGTGAGTAGATCCACAGACGTCCCAAGAACATAACACTCAGGAGTCTGTCAGGACACATCGACCATGCTTCTAACAAGAGTAAACACAAGTTTTCTGGAATGACTTTTACTAAAGGACCCTATTTGAAAGGCTAAAGATTAGCTGAAATTAAAATACAAGTTCTTTAAAAAAACAAAACAAAACAAAAAAACAAAAAAGAAAAATGCAGGCTAGAGAGATGGCTCAGAGGTTAAGAGCACTGGCTGCTCTTCCAAAGGTCCTGAGTTCAATTCCCAGCAACCACATAGTGGCTCACAACCATCTATAATGTGATCTGATGCCCTCTTCTGGCCTGCAGCTGGACATGCAGGCTGAACACATATACAGAAAATAAATAAATAAATCTTAAAAAAATAAAAATAAAAATAAAAAGGAATTCTCTTTTAGATTCACTTATTTTTATTTTATGTGTTTTTTGTCTGCACATGTACATGCAAGCCTGGTGCCTGTAAGCCAGAAGAGGGCGTCAGATCCCCTGGAACTGGAGTTAGAGATGGTTGTGAGCAATCATGTGGGTGCTGGGAACCAACCCGGGTCCTGTGCGCGAGCAGCCAGTGCTATGAACTGCTATGCCACTCTCCCGCCCCTTAAAATAAAATTTCATGACCAGATGTGATTGTTCACGCCCTTAATCCTAGCACTTGGGAGATAGAGGTAGGCAGATCTCTTTGAATTTGAGGCCAGCATGGTCTATATAGCAAGCCGTAGGCCAGCCAGGCCTACATAGTGAGACCCTGTCTCAAAAACCCTCCGCCAAAACATAATTTCAAGAATACACTATATTGCCTTGGAGAACTGTTTTTCCTGGATCATTGCTGACTTAGGTCTGGGCCTGCTCAGGCTACTCACGACACCCACAGGAGCACTCACAGCTGGGCTCTTTCAGTTGTGACTGACTGCCATGCACAGAAACCCAGGCTCACCGAGAGGGCGGCTTCTTTCCTGTTGTTGTACGTGTCCAGATACTCTTGCAGTTCCAACACGCTGAACTTCAGTTTGTCCAGGAGCCCACAGGAAAGGAGCTAAAGAGAGGAAAAGGGTTTGCTTTAAAAACCGCTGGAGAGCTGGGCGCAGTGTGGGCGCCTATATTCTCAGCACTTGGGAGGCAGAGGCAGGCGGATCACTGCGAGTTCGAGGCCAGCCTGGTCTACAAAGTGAGTCCAGCACAGCCAAGACTACACAGAGAGACCCTGTCTTGGGAAAAGAAAACATGATGAAAATAAGAACAGGAAGGTCTGGCTATCCTACTAGAAAAGAAGTAGATGTGGAAGCAGGTGACTAACTTGGCTTCACTTTGGCTGGACCTGGAAACTAGTTTATAATTCAAGTCGTCTATTGGAAATCTATGTTAAGATTTGATATTCATTTGGTGCATGTCTCTATTATCATTATTGTAATATTTCATATTTTGTTATGGAAGACAGACCAGCAAAGAGATCTGCAAGCTTTTTGTGTTTGCATTTAATTTCTTTCTTACTTTTTGGTTTTTTCGAGACTGGGTCTCTCTGTGTAGCCTTGGCTGTCCTGGACTCATTTGGTAGACCAGGCTGGCCTCGAACTCAGTGATCCACCTGCCTCTGCCTCCCGAGTGCTGGGATTACAGGCGTGCACCAGCACACCTGGCTGCATTTAATTTGAAGATAGAATTACTTTTCAATTTGTATTCCTTGCTGAGACACCAATCAGGCAGCTAGAAAGACTGGCTTTGTAGAAATAAAATTTCAAGGCATGTAGGGGACCTGTCTGTAAACCTGGAAACTTGTGGGGCTGTGTCTGGAAAAGACAACTTCATTAGGTCTTCATTAGGTCACAGGCACTGGTAGACAGGCACACACACACTAGCCTGTGTGATGTCCTGGATGTGATGTGGGAAGGTCATGGGTAACCCCTCTGTGTCCCCCCCAAACCGCCCCCCCCCCGCTGCCCGCCTTCACAGCGCTAGCCAGTGCACCAAGTTCTCTTCATAAAATCATGACTCCCTAATGACCTCTGCAGGGCCACACAGTCATGCACAGTTTGCAGAGGTACCGGGGCCATGCAAGGAGCGCAGTGGCAGGTTGTTCTGAATGCTCTGAAGCGCCGAGCCTGGGACAGCAATGCTCACTGGCTGCTCTGGAGGCAGCCCCAGACCTTCAAGAGTCATGTCACACAATTCTACTATGCCACAGCCTTGGAGGCATCTTTAAAATGGGCCAATGAGCTGGCTTGAGTTTGATCCCTGGAACCCATGGCGGAAGGCGAGAAGGAAGTCCCTAAAGTTGTCCTCCGACCTCCACACATGAGCATGTATGCACCCTCATGTGCATGCATACACAGGTGCGTGAGTGTACATATACATTCACACACAGAGAGACACACACACACACTCTCACACACATAGACACACACTCTCACAGAGACACACATACAATCACACAAACACTCTTACACACAGAAACAGACAGACACACACACAGACACATACTCACACACACATAGACACATACTAACAGAGAAACACACATACTCACACAAACACATACACAGAGACAGACAGACACACACACACTCACAGAGAGACACACATATTCACACTCACACAAACACTCACACAGAGACAGACAGATGGACATACACACACACACACACACACTAATAATAAACCCCTACACAAACACACTACCCTTCCAAAGCAGGCAAGTGTACTCACAGTCTCAGCGTCCACAAACAGAGTAGGGCACTCAGAGCAGGAGGTTAGCATCTGGGACGAGCTGACAAATTTGGACCCGATTCCCCGGAGGTTATCTCCAAGGTAGCTGGCGGCATCGCAGGTTAGGAAGCAGAACCTCTTTTGAATATTCTGGAAGGCATGAAAGAGATCAGTCACAAAAGCCAAGCTCAACTTTTACACTGGAAAATAAATATGGCTTTTGTGTGTGTATGTGGCAGAACTTCCAAATAACATGGGGCATGGTGGTGCAAACCTGTAGTCAAGGACTTGGGAGGCAGAGGCAGAGACAAGGCCAGCCTGTGTCTCAAAAAATAAGTTAATAAAGTGAGGTTAGAGAGCCGGCCAGCAGTTAAGAGAGCGTGTGTGCCGCTCTTGCTGAGGACCCAGCTCCAGGGGATCCAGAGGGAACCGATGGCAACACAGTGAAAGCTGTATATGATAAACCCACAGGCAGCTCCATCCTCAATGGAGGAAAACTCAGGGCCGTGCTGTTACAATTGGGAAGGGTTAGGTAGCAGCCCCATTTTGTTTTCAATACAGCGCTTGAAGCACTAGCCAGAGCGATACAACAACAACAACAAAAAAGAAAGTTAAAGGGGTACAAATAGGAAAAGAAATAGTCAAACAAGCCGGGCAGTGGTGTCGCACACTTGTAAGGCAGAAGTGTGGCCTGGGAGGCAGAAGCTGGCCTGGTCTACAAAGTGAGTCCAGGACAGTCAAGGCTACAGAGAGAAACCCTGTGTCAAAAAAACAAAAAAAACAAAAAATAAACAAAACAAAAAACAAAGAAATACTCAAACTACCCCTATTTGCAGATGATATTTTAAGAGATATATAAGAGACCCCAAAATTTCTATCAGAAAACTAGAAATGATCAACACTTTTAGCAAAGAAATACTAAAATTCACATGCAACCTGAAGAGACCTCAGACTTCCAAAGCAATCCTGAGCAAAATAACAATGCTGCAGGGATTACCAGTCCAGATCTGGAGCTGTGTGACAGAGCTACAGTAATACAGACAGGAGGATCGATGGAACAGAACAGCGTGAACACGTGTAACTAGAGCCATCTGATATTTACACAGAGGGCAAGACATATACTGGGCAAACATGGCATCTTCACAAACGCTGCTGGGAAAACTAGGCGTCCACATGCAGGAGAATGAATGTGTAGGGGCAAAATTAATGCCATGTCCTTTATGTAATTTATATTCTGCATTTAATACCATGTTCTGTATGAGAACCTGTCCTCCAGGTGACTTCACTTCGTCCTGTGTTCCGGGAATGACCACGTACTGGTGTAAACTAGACCTGTCAGCAGCCTCCAGAAACTCCACGGGAGCAATTAGATACAATTAAATTCCACTGTCAACGGGCCTTACAGCTACCCCACCCGGCCAGGAAAAACTGCCTTACAGGCCCCCCCCCCAACACCTGCGAAGGCGGAAGATCCCACATTCCAAATACACCCTTATTCTTAGCCAATCAGTTTGTAGAGCAATTATAGCGCTGTTGCTGAAGTCGGCCTTTGCTAGGGTATAAGAACACTATGGCCTTGCTGTTGAGGGTCACCTGTGTGCAGGTGGACCCCAGTGCACTTTTGCATCGCCCCGGTCTCTGTCTCTCATTTGTTGCTTTCTGATAGAGACTCTCTTAATCAGAGTTTTACAAATGAGATCCACATCTACCCCCACATACACAACCCCAAACGGCCCCACGACACTGACGTGAAGCCCAACCTGCTGCGAGTGGTAGGAGACACAGGCAGCGCCCAAGGCACAGCTAGGAAAGGCCTTTCTGCACAGGACAGGATCTGCCCAGGAACCGAAGCCAGCAACCGACAACTGCGACCTCACAAAAAAACCCAAGAAGCTTCCTCACAGCCAAGGAAACAACCGAGGGAAGAGGCAGCCCACAGAGCGGAGAGCATCCTTGCCAGCTTTCCATCTGACCCGGAATTACTATTCAAGAGTGTACCGAGGACTAACACCAAACAAACCGACGAGTCAAGAAAGAAATGATCCAGCCACAGTGGCGCACGCACTTAATCCCAGCGCTCAGGGAGGCAGAGGCAGCGGAGCTCTGTGAGTTCAAGGCCAGCCTGGTTTACAAAGGGAGGCCAGGACAGCCAGGGATACACAGAGAAACCCTGTCTCAAACAAAACAAAAACAACAAAAAAGAAAGAAAGAAAGAAAGAAAGAAAGAAAGAAAGAAAGAAAGAAAGAAAGAAATGACACAATTAACAAGAACTATGAAACTGAATAGGGAGTTTAAAAGATTTATTTATCTGGGCTGGAGAGATGGCTCAGCGGTTAAGAGCACTGCCTGCTCTTCCAAAGGACCCCGGTTCAATTCCCAGCAACCACATGGCAGCTCACTCCTGTCTATAACTCCAAGATCTGACATTCTCACACCAACACACATATATTAAAATTAAATAAAAATATTTTTTAGAAAAGATTTATTTATCCATTATGTAGACAATATTCTGCCTGCATGTACGCCTGCATGCCAGAAGAGGGCACCAGCACTAATATAGATGGTTGTGAGCCACCATGTGGTTCCTGGGACTGGAACTCAGGACCTTTGGAAGAGCAGGCAGTGCTCTTAATCTCTGAGCCATCTCTCCAGCTCCAGGGAGTTCTTTTTTTGTTTGTTTGTTTTGTTTTTCAAGACAAGGTTTCTCTGTGTAGCCTTGGCTGTCCTGGACTCACTTTGTAGACCAGGCTAGCCTCAAACTCACAGGATTCCACCTGCCTCTGCCTCCCAAGTGCTGGGATTAAAGGCGTGCACCACCACCGCCCGACTTCCAGGGAGTTCTTAAAAGAAACAAAAATGCCTAAGAAATATCTTAGGTGTCTAACAGCCTTCATAATTAAGGAAATATACATAAAATGGCTTCGGTATTTCATCTTAAGCCAGCTAGGATGGCAAAACTCAAGAAAACAACAAATGCTGGTGAGGAAAGGGGAAGACGCATGTATTGCTTGTGGAACTGCTAACTGCTGCAGCCACTCAGAATCAATGGGGAGAAGTTCCAAAAAGCTAAAAGTAGACCTACCACACGACTCAGCTCCACCACCCTGTGGCGCATGCTTACAGGAACCAGCATCGCCTGCACAGAGGCCTGCTCAGCCATGATGACCCGGCTCTACCACCCTGTGGCACATGCTCACAGGAACCAGCATCGCCTGCACAGAGGCCTGCTCAGCCATGATGACCTGGCTCTACCACCCTGTGGCGCATGCCCACAGGAACCTGCTCAGTCCTGCACAGAGGCCTGCTCAGCCATGATGACCTGGCTCTACCACCCTGTGGCGCATGCTCACAGGAACCTGCTCAGTCCTGCACAGAGGCCTGCTCAGCCATGATGACCCAGCCCTACCACCCTGTGGTGCGTGCCCACAGGAACCTGCATCCTCCCGCACAGAGGCCTGCTCAGCCATGATGACCCGGCTCTACCACCCTGTGGCGCATGCCCACAGGAACCTGCTCAGTCCTGCTCATTGCTGATCCAGTCATAACAGCTGAGAACGGAGACAACTTAAATGCACACTGAAAATGGGGCACAGACACACCATTCACGTACGGCCATGGTGTGTGCCTGTGCTAGTCAGCTGTAAAGGAAAGTGGGTGGAAGCAGAAAATGTTACACCACAGATAAGTGTAGTTCTCAGCCCTCGTCAAAGAGCCTTCTCTCCCCAGAAGATGGAGACCATCGCAGAAATTCACAATTGGTCAAAATGCTGCAAACAACTGACTGTGGGCGCCCACTCTTGGTTGCTTTGCTACAACACAGCCTCTACACCTGAGGCCCAGGGAGCATCATGGGAAAGGGGGCGGGGCAGGGTAATAACCAGAACCCCAGGACACCTGCTATGAGACAGTGTCTTCTCCGTATGCTGGGGAATCTGTGCTCATGAGATCGCAACAGTATGATCACCTAAGCAAGACACACACAAAGGTGACACCAACTGACATGGCAATTATATCAGGAAAAAAAAAATCTCACAAGGCTCCACCCTCAGATGAAGAGCTACAGGCAGCCAAGGGCTGCTAGGAGAGGAAAAAGCAATCTTTTCCAGGGGTGAGCCTCCACCTCCCCTAGGTTATCCAATCCCAAATGTTCAGCCCTAAACACATAGATTTCTGAGCAGCACTAAACAAATTCAGCAGATTGTGTGTGTGTGTGTGTATATATATATATACAAGTCACAGGGAGCAAGCCATCGAGCAGTGCTCCCCCACCATCTCTGCCTCCGTGCCTGCCTTGTCTTCCCTCAAGGACTGGCTGTAAGCTGTAAGTCAAACTAACCAATTCTTCTCTAGGTTGCTTCTGGTCAGTGTTTATTTTTGTTTGGTTTTCCGAGACAGGGTTTCTCTGTGTTGCCCTGGCTGTCCTGGACTCGCTTTGTAGACCAGGCTGGCCTTGAACTCAGAGATCCACCTACCTCTGCCTACTGAGTGCTGGGATTAAACGGGTGTGCTACCATGCCCGGCTGCCATGGTTTCTTATCACTGAGCACTGAGAATGTCAACAGAATACAGAGTGGCAGAGACAAGAGGTCCTTTTACAGCTGCTGATCTGAAATCACTAGCGTTCAGCATCTTCATAAAGGTGAGGCAGTACGACATAGATAGAAACAGTAGGTAGAGCAACTGGTCTCTAGAAAACAGAATAGCTCCAAGATCCTAGAGGGGCAACAACCCCCTCAGAAGCCAGTCTTCAGGATGCTTCGTGAGCCCATACCTTAAACAGAGAGGAGAACACGTGAAATGTGTACACAGCACAGGAGCCGTCCGAGTCACACATGAGCTGGTTAATGTGGCTGCGCCAGGCCTCCTCAGCGTCGTCACAGGCGGCGGGTTGAAAGGCAGCAAGGATGGCCGAGAAGAAGGGCGAGGGAGGGGGAGACACACCCCTGTCGCCTTCTCCAAAGCTGGAAAACATGGAAGCCACAACATCAGAAAGTGACAGCCTTGGGCTGGAGGGATGGCTCCGTGGTGAAGAACATTGGCTGCTCTTCCAGAGGACCTGGGTTCAATCCCTGGCACCCACATGGCCGCTCACAACTGTCTATAACCCCAGTACCAGGAGATCTGACACCCTCACATAGACGCACGTGCAGGCAAAACACCAATGTGCATTAGATAAAAATAAATTTAAAAATCGAAGTTTTAAAAAAGTGACAGCTTGCTGGGTGTGGTGTTGCATGCTTTCAATCCCCAGCAGAGGCCAAGGCAGGTGGATCTCTGAGTTTGAGGACAGCCTGGTCTACAAAGCGAGTCCAGGACAGCCAAGGCTACACAGAGAAACCTTGTCTTGGGGGGGGGGCAGGGGGAAGTGGCAGCTTCTAGTACCCAGCTGTGCAAATTCTACCCTTGCGTGTGAGTCTGGCGAGGTGGCCCATTGGGTCCTTTCCCTTCAAGGGCCATCTGAGGATTTGGTTTTCACTACAGGTCTCTGAGATCTTTTGGTTCCTAGGAAATAGCTCTATCTTGAGCACATCCCTCCTTTTTTTTTTTTTTTTTTTGATTGGGGTGGTGGTGGTTTGAGACTGGATCTCACTGTATAGTCCTGGCTGCCCTGGAACTCACTATGTAGACCAGGCTAGCCTTAAACTCACAGCAATCCACCTGCCTCTGGCTCCTGAGTGCTCCTACCATGGCTGGCTGAGTCCTGAATTTCTAATTCTTTCGGCGGTATTTGTCCCATGCTTCAGGAGGGGTGTGATTTCGCATACAGTTGACACTTGGAATTCTGGGGAGTCTTATACATGCCAGAGCCCCGGGGAGGGGCCCGACAGGTGCTCTGCAGAGGTGGCTGATGCTTCCCCGGCTGCTGTTGAACTTGCTACTGCTGGGTTGCTGGACATTCTGACAACCAAGATTGGACCTGCCCCTAGGAACCTGAGGCCCCTAATAACCAGGAAGTATCTAAAGAGGTCTACACCCCTTTTCCCTTCTAACTAGTGTTTCTCTCCTACCTAGTGTTTGGAGGCCGGAAGGGATTAGGGTGGGGTCAGGGTTGGAAGGGTGGTGGGCATAAGAACCCAATAAAGCAGCCCCCCCAAAAGTATGTCTGCACACCATTACTATCCTTCCACACTTTGCATTCAGAGACACCCTAACCCAACTTTGGCTTCGTCAAACTTGTCCCTGATGCACACGGACGATGAATACATGGGTGTGAGCCCTCAGAAAACTAAGGTAGGGGGAGGTCAGAAAGGAATGAAAGAGAAAAGGAAAGTGAGGAAGAGAGACTGGGAAGAAGGCGAGAGAAGTCCCCTTCTTTTCCTGGTATCCCCTCGGCCTTGTCCTTTGATGGTTACTCGTCCTTTGTCTAGCCGTTGGCTTGTACTTAGCTCCTATTTTCAGCATTCACAGATGTAAGCATGGCATTTCAACTTTATCCTGAAGTTTATCCAAACAGCATTATAGCTTGTGACTTTTCGCAGATGCTGAATTGGTGCAAGGTGTTTTCATCTATCTTGCCTTCCCTTTGTGTTTAAGTGGATACTTTCAGAGGCATCAGCCACCAGGTTGGAAGGCACCCACCCAGTTAGAGAGCAGTAACTTAGCTTGTAGACAGCCTCCTTTGCATGTCTTTCAACTCTAAATGGCAAGCTTTGCCCACATCTTGCCCATCTTCCAAGCCTCATGGCCCCTGGGCCTTTTTTTTTTTTTTTTTTTTTTTTTTTTGGCTTTTCATGTTGCTCTCTGGGTCTATAAATCCTTAGTCCTTTGAAAGCCCCCATCGGGTTGATGACTGCATCTCAGTGAGGCCTGGCCGCAGTGTGAGCACGCGTAGCTAGTGAGTGGCGCAGGCACCCACACAAGGTGCCGCGCATCCCTGGCACCCATTTCACTGAGGGCTGCTTGCCTTGCAAGAGTGTACTGGTCCAGGCCCCGGTTGCCTTTCTCCTCTGCCTCAGTCATATCCAGGCTGAGGCTGTCGCTGCATTCAAAAGCTGCTGGGAGCTCATTGATGGAACTCGAAAGATCATCTTCGTGCACAGTGGTGTCCTCCTCTTCGGGGACTGCTTCGGCCTGCAGTGACAAAAATTTAAACCTCAATGTATAATAAGGCAAGCGCCTTTAATCCCCAGCACCCGGGAGGCAGAGGCAGGTGGGTCGCTGTGAGTTCAAGGCCAGCCTGGTCTACAAAGTGAGTCCAGGACAGATAAGGCTACATAGAGAAACCCTGTCTCAAAACACAAAAACAAAAACAAAAACCAAATAAATAAATAAAAGAGTGGATTTAGAAATCCTTGGAGGTACCCTTCCTATATTGTCTTCCTTTTCGTCTCTTCCATCTTGCCCCTCCCATAATTACCCCTAAGGGGCTCGGCAGCTTATCATGTTTGATCTGTGCTTGTAGTGTAGAAATGCTAACTTTCATATGGTCAGAGACACACCTCCTCTTCCCTGTCCAGCTTCTATGTTTACAGATTAGCAACCTCTGCTTCAAGTACAAAGTATTTGCTCAATGTCAGGTTGGGTATCAGGGTTAGAGCTGGAAGAGAAGAGATTGCCTCTGCATCCCTAAGAACTTGGCACCCCCAGAATCGATGATGTGTACGTGCGCTAATGCCTGGACCAGTCCCTGCAGACCCACCTCACAAGACCACTGTAGTTTTAAAAACTAGAAAGAAAGCCAGGCGGTGATGGTGCACACCTTTAATCCCAGCACTTGGGAGGTAGAGGCAGGGGGATCTCTGAGTTTAAGGACAGCCTGGGCTGCACAGAAAACCTCCGGGTCTTGGGGGAAAAATATCTAGAAAGCCAGACTCAGATAAACTTTCATTTTCCAGCCCCAGCCTTGGAGACAGGCATTGTTCTCCAATAGAAGAACAGCACTCTTCCAGACCTTGTCTCCAACAGAAATTCCCTTTTCCAATAAAGGCTAGAATGTAGACACATCGGTGCATGGCAGGGCATGTGGGGGAGAGCCTGCAGTGCGCTTGTGCTGGGGTGACAGGCTTTCTCCATCTCGTTCACTGCATGTAGCTTTCTCCTTGCTACCCTCAGGGCAGTGGCTGAGGTGAGTGTGGCTTCCACTGTGTCACAGTGTGTGCAATCAACAGTGACTGCTAGAGTAACCGCTCTAGGGCAGGCAGATCTTGGAGGCACAGAGAGACAGAGAAAGTCAAATGGAAAAAGAGGCTGGGCTTGAGCTGAGGCCAGGAGGAGAAGTCAACAGGAGAACAGTCTGTTCTGCTAGAGGAAGGAAGGCGACTGGGCCACACCTCACAAAAGCAGAGGAAGGAAACATGTACGTGCTTCTCTGAGTCATCTTAAGACAGAAGCAAAACCAAGGTGAAACAGAATGTCTGTGAATTAGACCTTCATCATGGGCTAACATCTGGCTACTGGGAATTAGACCTTAATCATGGGCTAACATCTGGCTACTTGGAATTAGACCTTCATCATGGGCTAACATCTGGCTACTGGGAATTAGACCTTCATCACGGGCTAACATCTGGCTACTGGGTTACAGTACTCTTGAGCTTAGGAGTAATGAGCAGAAACGAGCAGGAATGTTAGAGAAGACAGGATAACTCCTGTCTTTGGAGGTGCCGAGTTCTAATGGGTGAATCTATGATTTCTCTAACATCGTAAGTCTATCACAAACCACAGAATTTGGGCAATGAGAAAACAGAGATGTCTTTAGAAATGAGATCTAATGTTTTCTTGATAGAATTAGATTATTTCTCTTAAGCAAAATCTGTCTGTCTACCCATCCATCCACTCACCCACCATCTTACCTATTAGCGTTTAGGAGAAAAATGGAGACAGTGTACTCATGCTGAGAAACTACATGTGCTCAGCATGTTACATAGATTTTGTGATGTTTTCCCAAGTAATTTAACTTAAAATGTGTTAATCTTGGGATTCTAGTATTTTTGAATCTAGAACAAGGTTATGTTTAGGGGGCTTTATTTTTTTTTTTAATTTTAATTTTTTAGCTTGAAAAGGACATTTCTAACTTCTAGAATCCCAATTATATTCATTATTCTTCCTTTTGAGTTGGTGCAATCTTAGGAAAAAAAATTTTTTTTTTGAGACAGGGTCTCTGTGTTAGCTTTGAACTCAGAGAGATCTACCTGCCTCTGCCTCCCAAGTGCTGGGATTAAAGGCGTGCACCATTACACCTGGCTTTAGAAATAATTTTTATTTCAGCTGTAATATTTTTAGATAATTGCACCTTAGTGGTTGCTGTTGGTTTAAGGCATTCAGGGGTTTCTTGATTTCAGATCTGTTTTCAGTATACCATAAAATGGAAGAAAGTGTTGTTTTCTTTTAGGAGCCTCTCTCTCTCTCTCTCTCTCTCTCTCTCTCTCTCTCTCTCTCTCTCTCTCACACACACACACACACACACAGAGACACATTTACACATTTTCCCATTTTCTTTTTCAAAGTTGCAAAAACGATAGCCAAAATCAGGATCAGGAATAACTACTTCTATTCTAACAGTGACAGACTTTTGGCATTTCTAATATAAAGAATTAAAATTCTACACTAAAGGGCATATGTGTGGCTGGTTTTATGGGCAGGATATTTTCTGTGAGTTTTGACAAAATAAACCTTAAATGAAACACTCACAGATTTTTATTTTTAAAGCGAATCTTTTAAAATAAGGAAATTATATTTATTAGACAGGGAGTCTAGCTAGGAGAATTTTATGCAAATCTGGCTTAATTTCTATTGTTCACTAAAGGCCAGTGTTGAATCGCCTCCGGCTCCCACACAGGAAACAATTCCCCCCAGTGCACACAAACTCCTACCCTTTACTTAGCGTATTGTTTCATAAAAGCCAGCCCGCTCTCCCAGCCACAACCATCTCTCTCCACCACTTCGTTTTGCCATCATCGGTCAGCAGCCAAGTATTTCATTTTTTACAAAGGCCTCAGGCCAAATCTCTGAACCAAAGGGAGGCCTGCTCAAGTTTGTGAGCATAAGACAGCTTCGAAGCACAGCACGGCCTCTACCACTCCACCGAAGCCCCGAGGAAGAAAGTCCCTCCTCCAAGAAAGAATTCATAACTGGGATTTTTTTTTCCCTTTTCCCCACCCCCTTGAGGAAACTACAATAAAATTCCACAAATCTCTTCACCTTTGACCCCTCTGAAATCTGCAGGTTATTTACATCAGGCAAGGAAGCCCCGAAGCTGGCCATTCTAGAGCTGAAGGAAGGGGGCTCGGTGGGCGTGGGGTCACAGGCAGTGCCGAGCAGTTCCATAGGGTTGGCCTCCTCGGAGGGGGAGAGATTCATGATCTGTTTAGAAAGCAAAGGAGAGAAAACGTGATGCCAAGTTCCTGTCCAAAGAACGCCGACTCCCCAGTTGTTCGTTGAGGGGAATACTTTTTCTAAGTTCTACATATGTCGTTGCTATTGGACCATCAACACAGCAGTGGGCAACACAGGATGAAGCTGCCGCCCCCTGTGCCCCCCAGCACCAGGTGCCACCTACTGAGACGAGGTTACTTAGACACCACCTGGACTGGACGCTCTGAGTTCAGTTCAGCAGCCACGGAAAGTTTATTTAGCTGGACACAAAACTCCCAAATTGATCTAAAAAAAAAACCAAAAAACCAAACCGACCCCGAGGCTACTCATACCCAGCGGGAGCGCCCCTACTCACGAGGTCTGAATGCTCCAGGATCTGGCTGGCTGTGAGGTCCTCCTCCTCGGATGACTCATCGGAATCCTCGTGGCTCATTTTATTTAGGCTGGGAGTGCTCCTTGACAGTTGGCGCTCCTCCAGGATCTGCATGTCGCACTTGTCCAGGCTGTCCAGGGAGCGCCTGCGCACTCCCCAGTTGAAGTTGTCCATGCTCTCCCCCTGAAATCACACCACAGCGGGCTTGTCACGCGCCAGTCCTCCCGGCACACACACCTGCACACAGTCAGTCAACAACACCCCTCCACCCCCGCCTCTAAGGGACGCACTCAGCACCAACTCGAGGCGACAAAAGGCCAGAGGTTTCTCTGTGAATATGCATTATCTCACAAGAGGAACTGAAGGCTCCCTTCAGTGGGCTTTTTCTTTCTTTCTTTCTTTCTTTCTTTCTTTCTTTCTTTCTTTCTTTCTTTTTTTGTTTTTTTGTTTTTGTTTTTGGAAACAAGGTGTCATTGTGTAGCCTAGAACTCACTTTGTAGACAAGGCTGCCCTCCAACTCACAGATCTCTCTCTCTCTCTCTCTCTCTCTCTCTCTGTCCCTCTTCCTCCTCCCTCCCTCTCTCCCAAGTGCTGGGATTAAAGCCATGCACCACCAATACCCAGCACGAAGTGTGTATATATATACACACACACATACATACATACATACACACATACATATTAAGTCAATTTTGGTAAACCCTAGAAATTTTTCTGTCCAAAAAAGTGGAGACTATTAAATAACTTTTCAAATTTGTGTACCCTCCCCTCCCTGACTAGCCCCTGTTGAGTTAAGAGTTTTCCGAAGGAGAAATAAATATGCCTGAAGCACATTCCAGAATCCCTCCGTTATCAAGCAGAAGAGCATTAGGTAAACACCCCAACTGTTCGGCCACAGCACATTTCACAGATCAAATGCAGAGTTAAAGGCTGTGCGAGCCGGACAAAGTTTGGCAGACCATGCACTACTCGGAAGCCACATCTTGGCTTTTGCTTAAGGCTCATCTTTAGACTGTCCCAAGCTGGGAAGTGGTTAGATTTATTGTCTTAGCGTCACAGATGTCCTAGCTGGACAAGAAAGCACTACAGCCTGGGGCCGTATATGGCAGGGCTTCTCTACAGAGCACCAGCTAACAGCTTTTTTTTTTTTTTTCCTACAGAAATAAATATGGGGTTTGTGTTTCTGTCTCTTAAAATAAGGCCAAAGGGAGATATCCACTCTGATGATACATTTTAATCTAAACAAAAAGGTCACCTGAATAAGCATTCTGTCTCATTAAGGGGTCATTTGAAACTTCTGATGAGAGGTCAGCGAGCGGCTTACTGAGCATTAAATACGGTGAGCAGGAGGCTTATTTTTCCTCCTCTGGCTCAAGTCACAGACCTCACCTCAGTGTCATCACATGTTGCCATAGCTTGTCCAAGCCCTGCTTTGGTCATTTGTTGGGGGAGAGAGCAACACGTCACTCCAGATAGAGAAATCGTTACTGTCATCTGACCCTGTTATGGTATTTGAAAGGATTTATTTACTTTGATTTTATGTGTGTGAGTGTTTGCCTGAGTATATGTGTGTGCACCACGTGCATTCCGTGTGCAGCGGTCCCCTGAAGTGATCTGCAGATGCCGGTGAGCTGCTGTGTGCTGGGAACTGAACCCGAGTCTGAATTCATGTCTTTCTAGTAAATGGGTTGGGCTTCCGTAATGTGAAGTGTTTCCAAAAATCCCAATTTTTTTGAGCACCATTATGGGGTTCCCCAAGTGGAAAATTCCACGGCACAGGTCACCGTCAAAACCCAGGACCCCTAAAAATGCCCTATAAAATTACCTTTAGGCTAAAGGCAGAAGAGAGAAAAGTGAATTTAGCAATTAGACTCGGGTCTCATCCTCAAGAAACTTCGGTGTATTGTGTGTATGCAAATATTTCAAAATAAATAAGTGTAAAGTAGTTCTAGTCCCAAGCATTCTGGGTAACGGGACTCAACCTGCACCTGTTTCCCCGAGGCAGCTGTGAAAAATTACCAACAAATAATTTAGTGTTTTCCTTCCTGGTAGGAACAGTTTGAAGGCTTAAAGCAGTGGTAATATGAAACACAATGTCTAAGAGCCAAAGGTTTCGAAAGGAAAGAGACATGTAATTTGTGAGGACAGGGACAAAATAAAGAAATGAGAAGGTGAAGATCCTGGGAGAAATATATAAATAAATACAAACTCACAATGCTAAGTTGTCTTACACCAAATGAACACACGGACAATGCTAAGTTGTCTTACTCCAAATGAACACATGGGGTTGGGAAGCCACTGGAGGTCTCCTCCATCGGCCTGAGCCTGTAGCATCACAGGGTGTCTAAGGTAACAGGCTACACTGGGCACAGATGTTCAGGAAACCCTGACCCAGGCACACCCGAACCCACTGAGCGAGAGAACGGAGAGGCACAGAAAACGTCCGTCTCCACAGAGGAGGTAACAGCTCCATCCCAGGAGAATGTGTTGAAATTATTTCCCTGGTGGTAGCTGAGGGCATGAGATGAAGAGGGTGATGGTCTAGCCCCAGGTAACGTCACAGGAAGGGCTAAGGGTGTAGCTAAGGGTCGAACGAATGCTTTGCATTGTTAACAGTTCTTAGGTTCTATTTGTAGTGCACAGAACAAAAATCTATAGTGGGTTAAAGTCAGCCCAGATTTCTTTCTCCTTCCTTCCTTCCTTTTTCTTTTTTCTGAGACAGGGTTTCTCTGTGTAACCCTGGCTGTCCCGGACTCTCTTTGTAGACCAGGCTGGCCTCGAACTCACAGAGATCCGCCTCCCTGAGTACTGGGATTATTGTGTTTTATTACTGTTTTTATTTTATGTGCATACATGCTTTGTCTGCAGGTGTGCTTGTGAGTGACATGTGTGCTGTGCCACTGGAGGCCAGGAGAGGGAGTAAGGGCCCCTAGAACTGGAGTTACACATCGCTGTGAGCTGCCGTGTGGGTGCTAGGAAATGAACTTGGATGCCCTGTAAGAGAGCTGGTGCTCTTAGCCACTGAGCTGTCTTTCCGGCCCTCAGCCCAGCTTTCTCAGCATGGCACCATACACTCGGTGGGAGCCACCCATCCTGTCTCTCCGCCAAATGCCCAATTTGAACCTTATGTTACATACAAGGTAAAAAGCCAAAAACCTTGTTAATTTACGATGCCAGATTATGCGTGTGAAAATATAGAGGGTGGGTAAGTATTTCAGATGGACCATTTGCACATATAATAATCAAATTTAAATGTAACACCCAGAATTTATACTGAAATAATAGAGTATTAACAAATATCCTAGAAATGCCAAAAGTAATATTCTTGAAATTATTTAAAATGAAACCATGTTTAAATTTATTATATTTTATTATTGTTATTGTGCTGGGAACTGAACTAGGTCTTTTTTTTCCTTTCCTTTCCTTTTCTTTCTTTCTTTTTTTTTTTTTTTGGTTTTTCAAGACAAGAGTTTCTCTGTGTACTCTGTGTAGCCTTGGCTGTCCTGAACTCACTTTGTAGACCAGGCTGGTCTTGAACTCACAGCAATCCGCCTGCCTCTGCCTCCCAATGCTGGGGTTAAAGGCGTGCGCCACCATGCCCGGCTGAACTAGGTCTTTGTGCATGCTAAGAAAACACTCTACTATTGAGCTCTACCCCTAGTCCCTCCAAAAAAATTGTTATGAAATACATATCTCTAAATGAAGCGATTTAGAGTGGGTTCTAAGGTGACAGTGTCAAGGGTCAGCTTGCCTGCCATGATGTTGCTTTAGGCCAGGTGCCAGGCCATCACCATTATCAGCACTGCTCTTTCTTACAGGACACCTGGTTTGGATGAAAACGTATCTAGTTGCCAGACAGTTAGCTAGCTTTGGATTCTCAGGAAAGGAAGTGGGTGTTGTTTGTTTGTTTGTTGTTTTTCCAGTAGTGCTGCGGATTGACCCTGGGCCTCACTCACGCTAAGCAGACAGTGTACATTTTCACCTGACCTCACCTTCTACAGAGTAACAAAGCTCCCCCTCGTGGGCCTGCCTCATCAGAAACAGTAGGGTGTCTACACACTCAGCATGTTCAAAGGCTTGTCTCCTCCCCAGAGGTGCAACCATCTCTTGAGCTCTCTTCCCGAACAAAGGCTAACAAAGTATTCTGTAGTTTAGAATATATTTGGGTATGAAAGCAGCGGCGGAGGCGGGCGGGGTGGGGTGGGGAGGCGAAAACCAAAAGCAAACCCCCCAAACCAACACACACACACACACACACACACACACACACACACACACACACTGGAGGGAAGCACTCCCGCTGTTATAGAAGTGCAACGGCACAATGCACCTGCCAGGGCACCTGGATTAAGAACAACAGTCTCTTACCTGAAGTTCCTGGGGAGCAGTTTGAATGGACAGAAAAACAAACAAAAGGACTATTTAAAATGATTGTACAAAGAACTCCAGTGCATTTTAGTTTTCACACAACAGCAACTAACAGTGTTAACAATATACTCTTCAGCAGACACAACTTTTACAAAGCGAAGGGAAATACACCTGAACTCCAAGGAGAAAGTCACTAGCCAAACGTCAGCGTTCCCACACAGCTTCCCCCACCCCCTGACCCCCACCCCACCCCACACCCCGCCCCTGGGGAGACGCCCAGGCTGAAGCAACGTGGTGAGCTAGCTTGCGGAAGCAGCTTCCTGCTTGCGAAGGTGTAGTTCCCTTTCATACCTGTTTATTTCCAATGTCTGAATATGAAAATGGTTAAGTGTCAATGAGAGAGGAAGAGAGGGGTCAGAAAGGGGCATCAGCTGATCCCACCTACGGAGCTAAAAGTGTTTGCGGTCACGATCTGTTTACCTCGGATGTGAAATAAATAGCACAGGGACATGGTGCCTTTCAAAGATCCCGCACACTCCAAGGGCAGAAACCCCGATGAGGGTTTTATTCAAGTTCCAGGAGCTACTTAATGTCAAGGGACAGACACAACGAAGCTCAGTTTTTGTTTGCTTCTTTGTTTTTGTTTTGTTAACCATGTTTTGGTGAAGAGGCCAGACGATGCTTACATCGTCTTTACCACTGGTCATTGGCCACTGGTGGGATGGTCCGGCTGATGGTGGGCGCCTGACACCGGGCTACTTGGTCTGTACAGGTCACCCGGCCCCTCATGCTAGGTCCATAGGCAGTTTTTATTACTCCCATTGGACCAAGGGACAGACATTCAAGATGACACTCAAAGGCTTCCATGTTGCTATGCTGTCAACATCTCAGTGTCTTTTATTTTAGTTCAGAAACTGGAAAACATCCTCAAAGGGTTCTGAGGCAGGGGTTGTCTGAGTTGACGAGGCTAACTTTGAACTCAGGAGACCTTCAAGAATCTGGAACTACAGATGTACACTCTATTTGGATAAATTTTCCATATTTTCTTGAGCTCCTTATACAATATATTAATCTTTGAAAATATTTATTTCATTTTACGCGTATGGAGTGTTTTGCCTGCATAGATATGCATGCACTATGCCCGGCAGTGCCCGCAGAGGCCAGCAGAGGGCGTGGGATCCCTGGAACTGGGGTTACTGGCCGGTGTGAGCCATGAGGTGGGTGCTGAGAACTGAACCCGAGTCCTCTAGAAGGGCAGATGGTGCTGTGAGCTGCCAAGCTACCTCTCTAGGTCTCTAACATCTTAATTTGAGGTGACGAGTACCTGAGGTGACTGTCAGTTGTCAGTTGCCTTTGGCCAGGACAGTACTGAGGCAATGACAGAGAAGGTCTGGTGTATATTATTTCTTGTCCTTGGAAAACAGTAGGGCCCCCCCCACCCCCAAGGGCTGGGATGAACCCCAAGGAGTCAACCCCTTAGACCTGTTAGGTAAGCATCCTGCCACTGAGCTAGCAGTTCTGAAGTTCTGTCTGATTCCCCCGCCAGGCCACTCTGTGTGCTGCTGTCCTGAGACTGGGACAGGAAAAGGATGCCTCCCTTGATAGGAGGTTTTCTTCCCTCCCTAGTTTAACTTTTAAAATGCAGAGGGTGCTGGCCTTGAACCCCCGGGCCTCAGAACAGCTCTAGGTCAGCTGCAGGCTCTAGGAGCCCTTGCCCGTAGCTGAGCACGCAGCTCTGGCTCCCAGCATTTCCAAAGAATGCAGGAGTGCAGGGTTCTGCATGATCACTTTGAAACAAGCTCCGTTGCGTCTAGTGGATGCCTTCTTGGTCACTAATTATGGTTAACAGAATCCCCTGCAACCCTCTCAAGTGGTCTGAGAACAGTTTAGGATGAAAATTAAGCAGACATTCATTCGAAGCTTGCCCCAGACAGTAGTATTTTTTTTTTCTTGAGATAGGGCCTCACTATGCAGCCGGGGATGTCCTGGAACACCAGGCTGGCCTCAATCCCAAGAGATCAGTGTCCCCAGTGCTGGGACTTAAGGTGTGTGCTACAGCAGGCAGCAGTACTCTTTTACTACGTGTGTGTGTGTGTTGTGTGTGTGTGTGTGTGTGTGTGTGTGTGTGTGTGTGTGTTGGAGATATAACCCAGGGTCTTTAGCACAGCAGGTAAAGTCTCTACCACTGACTAACAGGGCCAGTCTCAGCCAGTGCTTTTGGCACTTTTTTAGGGTGTCAGTGTGTTAGCTAGGGAAAGAATTCTATGTACTTGCGTCTCTCCTGCTGGGACAGGAATGCAGGGAAGACAAGGCCCTGGGAGGACTGGCCTCAACTAGACCTGAGTAGGTTGACCAGTAGTCACACTCTTTCAGGAAGCCGTGCGGACTCTCACGCGCCCTTTAGTTTACAGTTAAGTTAGGAGGCGCCAACCTACTGCAGGGCTATAGTAAACATCCTCTTTGGGCCTCTGACTGTAAGAACAGCACAAAGCCTCTTGGAACAGGGAGTGCATTTCATTGAATAGGAATTGGCCAATGCAGCCATAGGAGACACAGTCTCACCAATGAGGTGAGTTTTCATTCCCTAGAGGCAAACCGCTGCCTCTCCCTGGGAGCAGGCCCTGGGCTGTGGGAATGATTCGATTCTTCCTCCTCCCAGCCCCACAGAAAAGCATCTTATTACCCTGACAGCCATCCCAGACAAACAGATCTGCCCATGCCTGCCGGGACTTGAATGCAGCCGACCACCAACCAACCCAGCGCAGGGCAGCTGCCCAGCAGGTCTCTGTCTCATGCTTTCTATTGTATTGCAAGCTCTAATGATGTCATCAAACACAGCACGAGAATGATTGAGCCCTCAGGCTCTGATCTCTCGGGTGGCAAGGCAGGCTCTGAAGTAACTGATCATAGCCACTTTACAGTTGACATGAAATGGTTAGCATCTTTCGCCAGGTCCCATTGAACAGGCTTAGAAATGATGCGTTCCTGTGATTAAAAAAACAACAACAAACTCCCGCAGACTACACACACACAGTCTTTGTGTAGTTATTACGATTCAGATCTTTCCCATTTAAAAATAAGTTGGCAGCTTTGGCTGCGGGGCTCAGACAGGAAGGGTGCAGTAACTTCTGCAATAGCGAAGCAGCTGGGCTTTGCAGAAGTTTACGGCTTCCCAAGCAGAGACCTTGCTCCGGAGAAGGGCCAGGAGAGAAAGGGACAGTGTCTTGTTAGCCCAGGACAGGCCGAGCGGATGGCCGTGACAGAGAAGACACCGTACCTCTCCGTCCTCCAGCTCCACATCCAGGAAATCGAAGTCCCTGAACACCCTGAACTGCTGCTCGCTGTTGGTGTCGTCCATGTTGTCCTGCTCCCGGGTGCCGTCCTCGGACGACACCAGGCCTGTCTGATGCTCCGGCAGGTCCAGGTCCCCACACGAGGAGAAAATCACCTAGGAATCAAAAGAAACCTCCTCTGAGGAACTCACATCCCTTGGCTTGTTTGTGCAACAACGAGTGGTGGCCGCGGCTCCAGGAGGACGGCGTCTCCGGCACACACCTAATTCCTTAAGTGGGTATTTTTAGAATGTTTTTATTATTTATGTTGGACAGGTGCCTTTGGATTAAACTTGCAAACACTGGAGCTCTTACAGTACAAGAGCATTCTAGAGCTGAGTGGCTCTTAGTGGGGTGGTGGGACACTGTCTGCCTCCGTGTGTGTGTGTGTGTGTGTGTGTGTGTGTGTGTGTGTGTGTGTGTGTAACAGCTAAGCAAGTGTTCACAGACAAACTGGAACAGCTAAAATTTTCCACTTCCACTCTTTCTTGAGCTGACTGAGGTTAGAATTTTTGTACTGTCACATGTCAAATGTATATAAATAATGTGTTAAGGAGGACATCAAGATACGTTTTATTATAAAATAAACCCCGGGAACAAAGGATTTAACCCTTTGAGAGGTAAACCAAGAATCTGGAAGGATTAATAAAGAGCAGCCACATTTTTTTTATGAAACAAAATTTCAATGGGCAGCCTTGACTGTCCTGGACTCACTTTGTAGATCAGGCTGGCCTCGAACTCACAGCAATCTGCCTGCCTCTGCCTCACAAGTACTGGGATTAAAGGTGTGTGCCACCACGCCCAGCTGAGAAGTCATATTTTTAAGTTTAGGTTCATTTTGTTTTTGGGGGGTTTTAGTTTTTCAAGACAGGGCTTCTCTGTTATCCCTGGCTGTCCTGGACTTGCTTTGTTGACCAGACTGACCTCGAACTCACAGAGATCCACCTGCCTCTGCCTCCCCAAGTACTGAGATTACAGGTGTGGACCATGATGCCTGGCTATGTTTAGGTGCTTTTTATTTAGACATATTATTTTTTAATTAGTTAATTAACTGTTTGAGACAGGGTCTCGCCGTGTGTCCCAGTTGGCCTGGAATTCTCTGTGGAGATGAGGGTGTTCTTAAACTCAGAGATCTACCTGCCTCTGCTTCCTGAGTGCCGGGATTAATAGGTGAGCCGCCACTGCCACATGGTCTGTTTTGTTTGTTTTTTTGGCTTTTCAAGACAGGGTTTCTCTGTGCAGCCTTGGCTGTTCTAGAATTCACTTTGTAGACCAGGCTGGTCTTGAACTCACAGAGATCCGCCTGCCTCTGCTTCCCGAGTAGTAGGATTAAAGGTGTGCGCCACCACGCCCGTCTTTTGCCCTGGAACTCTTAATGTAGTCCACGCAGGCCTGGAACTCACCACGTAGCCCAGGCTGGCCTCCACCTCAGGAGGGTCCTCTTCACTCAGCCTCCTGATTACTAGGTTTAAAGGTGTAAACGCCTGGCTTAAAAGAACTTTGAAGGCCGGGCGGTGGTGGCGCACGCCTTTAATCCCAGCACTTGGGAGGCAGAGGCAGGTGGATCACTGTGAGTTCGAGGCCAGCCTGGTCTACGAAGTGAGTCCAGGACAGCCAAGGCTACACAGAGAAACCCTGCCTCAAAAAACAAAAACAAAAAAAGAAGAAACAAACAAACAAACAAAAGAACTTCGAAGAACTAATAATAAGCAAATGTCTTGCTAGCCAGTCTCTATTGAATACAGATATGAAATCAAAGCTTTCTTTTGTGAACTGAATTCTCTAAGTGAAAAAAAGGCGACATATGTGTTGGTGACTCTGCAAGAATGAATGACCAATCAGAACTTGATTATTGTGGGGAGTTGGAATGCTGCCAATCCAGAGGTAAAATCATGCTGGCCTATTTTTAATCCTATCTATTTATTTGTCCATTTGCTTATTTGTCTAATTTTTTGATTTTTTTTCCCACTGAGACAGAGTTTCTCTGTATAGCCTTGGCTGCCCTAGAACTCACTTTGTAGACCAGTGCTGGGATTACAGGCATGAGCCACCACCACTCAGCTATTTTTCGTCCTGTAACAGCCATTCTTTGCTGGCCTGTGAGTCTTACCTGTGTCCGTCTGATCAGTGAGCAAAACCTTTGAAACAGATTCTAAGCAGCCACTGGCTTCCACCAACCCAAGCTGCTAAGAACATTACAAGATGACATCTAGCCGCAGGGAGCCCACGCTTGCTGTAACATGCCTGCCCTCAGTATGTGTGTGTGTGTCCTGTTCATGCTGTAACATGCCTGCCCTCAGTGTGTGTGTGTATGTCCTGTTCATGCTGTAACATGCCTGCCCTCAGTGTGTGTGTGTGTGTGTGTGTGTGTGTCCTGTTCATGCTGTAACATGCCTGTCCTCAGTGTGTATGTGTGCATGTGTGTGTGTGTACGCGTGTGTATGTGTGTGTGTGTCCTGTTCATGCTACAACATGCCAGCCCTCAGTGTGTGTGTGTGTGTGTGTGTTTGTGTATGTCCTGTTCATTTGGCAAATGTCCTGAGTTCTAACTAGGAAAAGTTCCATGGTAGAAAACGTTAGTCAGGCCAACTTGAATCTGTGCTCCTAGGCCTCAGCCACTAAAATGTGGCCCAAGGGCTCAAGAAGAAAATGTCTTCATTCTTTTGTGGGGGAAGCTATGTGAGGCTCTGGTTTCTCTCTGCTGTGGGCCTCAGTGGCCTGAACGATGCCACTGGTGCCCCAAGCCCTCTGATCAGGAAGCCACACTACAAAGGTGACTTAGACAGAAGCTCAGCTTAGCTGGTGCTCTCCCAGCTGAGATGAGTGACCGGCCGACTCGTTGGCAAGTGCTCATGAGCCTCTGACATTTTACCTGCTTGTGTGGAGTAGACACAGTCTGGGATGTTAAAATGCAGCTCCACAGAGAAATCTGCTTGCTGATTCTAAATTTCTTTCTTTCTTTCTTTCTTTTCTTTTTCTTTTTTGGTTTTTCGAAACAGGGTTTCTCTGTGTAGCCTTGAGTGTCCTGGACTCATGTTGTAGACCAGGCTGGCCTCCAACTCACAGAGCTCCGCCTGCCTCTGTCTCCTAAGTGCTGAGATTAAAGGCGTGTGCTACCATGCTCGGCTTGATTCTAAATTTCTTATCTCACTATTTCCTTTTAAATGAAGAATAAGGATACCATGATCTGCAAAAACATACATAGAATCCAGGCCCTGAGGTTTTTACCATTTTTTTTCCTTTAAAAATGCTCACTGTATATACTTTGACTTTTCTGAATTTTCTAGTAATTTCAGAAATTTGTTTCTGAACGTCAGTAATTGGTTCTTCTAGAAGCATCAGGACATTTTCTTTTCTACCTTTAACATGGGTGAAAGCTTAAATGGTGCCGTTTTTATAGATATTTGTAGTATTTTATTACTTTTCTATTGTGATGTGACTAGTGAGGAGACTGTAACATTTTTAGTACACTTCTGCCAGTATCTCATTATAGTCATGTTACTGTATACAAGTAAAACAGTGACTCATCATACAATGACTGTACAGCGAGCAAAACCCGACTCAAGCGGAATTGGAGGAATTTGCATGGATGTCATGGATGTCATCACGTACGTGGTAATATAGTCTGGGCTGTTTACAAAACCAAATAAAGGTCTGAACATAAACTGTTTTCAAAGGCAAACCGAAGCAGAGAGCAGTGAAATCGTTCTTTGTCTCTGAACTAAGATGACAGCTCATGGGGTAAGAAGGGGTAACACAGGGCTGAACGTGATGGCGGCTACTGGACTTGTCACTCACACTAGAATCCTCAAGATCAATGCCAGAACGGTCAAAAGGCAAAAGCAACAGGATAGCAAAATAACCGTGGTACAGGATGGGACTTACAGACGGGGCGGGGCTTACAGATGGGGCGGGGCTTACAGATGGGGCAGGGCTTACAGATGGGGCAGGGCTTACAGACGGGGTGGGACTTACAGATGGGTTTTTGCTTAGTCCAACTTCTTGGCCACACAGAGAAAGGACATGCACCAATTTCTCTTTTGTTCGTTTCTGGAAAACAACAACAACAACAAAAAACCCCACAGGTTTTCATTCTGAGGTCCCATTTGCAAATCCACCTTTATACATAGGTCCTAGCTACAAAAAGTGGATGTCGAGGTTTAAGATGTAGCCCGTGACACTAAGATATAAAATACTCAGGCTTTGTACGGAAAAGAGTGTGAAAAGCTTGTTGACAATTATAAAATAACAACAGTATGTTCAAGTTATTTTAGCTATGCCGAGTTAACAACCATCCTTAGTGACATAACTGAAGCAACCTGGAAAGGCAAGGCTTACACTTCCACACTGTAGTCCATCACTGAAGGGAGCCAGGACAGGAACTCAAGCAGGGCAGGAACCTGGAGGCAGGAGCTGACGCAGAGGCCATGGAGGGTACTGCTCACCCCCACTCCCCACCCTATGGCTTGCTCAGTCTGATTTCTTTATTTATTTTGTAATTAAAACAATTTTATTTTATGTGTATGGGTGTTTTACTTGCATGTACATATATGAACCACATGTATACAGTGCCCAAAAAGGCCAGGAGAGGGCGTCAGATCCCCTGTAACTGGAGTAAGAAATGGTCAATGGTCGTGAGCCGCTATGTGGGTGCTGAGAACTGAACCAGGGTCCTCTGAAGCAACCAGTGCTCTCACCACTGAGCAATCTCTCAAGAACTATATTATTTATTTATTTTAAAGTGGCTGTTAACTAAAACAAGGCTCTCTCCATGTCTGAACTGTACAGGGCTGACTCGCTATTCTGGGGGGGGGGGGGCTCTGTGAAAATCTATTCCTAGGCCCTTCCGTGGCCATCCACACGGTATTGCTTCTTGTATATTATAACTTATAATTTCAGCAAGGCTTGGCTTTTGTTCCACCAGAAATAAATCTACTTTGTTACAGAGTGAGCCTGTTCCGGTTCCAAGGAGAGAATGTTTTTACTGTGTGTAGACTGAAAGCATTCAGCTATTCACACACCATGGTAGAACAAAATAATTTAAACCCCTTTGCTTCTCTTCACGAGCCTTCTTTTCTGGATTCTTCTAGAATCACGCTTCCAGAGAGAAAATGAGGGTTTCAGGATGAAGAGATGACGCGAACCTAGAAATGTTAGTGTTGCTGAGAGTCTTGATTTTTGGCTTGATTTTGGCTTGTTAGACAGAAGCTTCTAGAAGCTGCTATTCACTCTAAGATCTCACTCCTCCTTCTCCTCCTCCTTTTTCGGGCTCTACACAGGGTTTCTCTGTGTAGCCCTGGTTGTCCTGGAACTCACTCTGTAGACCAGGATGGCCTTGAACTCACAGATCTGCTTGGTTCTGCCTCCCGAGTGCTGAAATTAAAGGTGAGCGCCACTGCGCTCAGCTTAAGGGTCTTTCTTTATGGAAGTGCATCTTTCATTCCCAATTACAGAACTACTCCCAATGGGTCCCATTTCAAGGCCAGGCAGGAGGACTTCGCTGCTGAAGGATGCCAAATCTCTCTGTTATTTCCCTAAATCTTAGTCTCATTCTCCACTTTTGAGGTGAAATCAGTGGAGCAACAAGGCACAGGGCCGAACGCCGTCATCTCCTCCTCACCGTGACTGTAACTACTGACATCTCAGGGTGCAGCAGGGCTTTGAGTCCCGGAGACGATGGTGAGCTGTGGGGTATGCAGATGCAGTATTGGGCTTGCCCAGTACCCACCTAGCCTGCTCCTCATAACCCAGGCTTACTGTTGTATCAGACCATCCCCCAACCCAGGCTTGCTATCTCACGAAGGCCTTCTCTCTGCCTCCTCTAACCCTGTGTAGTTCCTTCTCCTGGGCTGGAGAGATGGCTCAGCAGTTAAGGGCACTCATAGCTCTTGCAGAGGGCCTGGGTTCAGTTCCCAGCACCTAACATGGCAGCTCACAACTATCTATAGCTTCAGTTCCAGGGGATCTGACACCCTCTTCTGGCTGCCACAGGTACTGCATGCACATGATGGTGCACAGGCATATACATGCAGGCAAAACATTCACAAACAGAATAAAAGCAGATCAATTTAACCAAAAGCTCCTTTTCCAGTACTGCGGATGTCAGAAGAGGGCAAGGCCTCAGCTTGAGAGCACCAGAACCCCAAATCCATAAAAATCTGGAGCCATTAGAATTTGCAGAAGAAGGGTTTTTCAGAGAATGGAGCCGGCGGAGGGGACGGGGGTGGGGGTGGGGTGGGGGGAGGGACTAGGGGCGGAGGGAAGGCCCTTGGGAATGGGAGGCTGGACAGTAAGAAGGAGAGGGAGTCTACGGCTCTGAACCTTAACATCTGGGCAGTAGGGTGCAGCTGTGCTTAGAGCTGAGGTGGATGCTGGGACATTCTGACCTTCACGTTTTATCAAAACTTAGTCACCGGCCTGCAGTGCTGTCGGGAGCGGGTGGAGCCTATAGGAGGTGGAGCCTAGTGGGAGGAAGTTGAGCTCTTGAAACAGGACGGCAGGACCCCGCCCCTTCCTGTCTTTCTCTTTGCTTCCCAGCGGTCATGTGACCGTGAGCCGCAACCTCTGGGGCCAAGGGACCCTTCATGAGCCCATCCGCGCAGGTATTCTGACTCATCTACACAAAGCTAATTAACATACATGGCTTACTAACTTCCTTTATCACGCAAGTGCGTGTCCGGCAGGTGCCACTAAAATACCTCGCTGGGCACACTGAAGCGGCTTTACCTGACAGCCTGGTAGCGCCCTGCTGTGCGGGCTCCCCGCAGACTGCAGCCAGCCCCAGGCTCTGATAACTAAGCACAGAGGAGGGTGGCAACCCTTCCTGCTCTGTCAGGTTTGGCCTGCTGAAGTCAACTGTGCTTCAAGCTTATGCTCCGAGGGAAACATCCAGAAGCCGAGTGAGCGGCTCCAGTCACTCTTCATCGGATGTGGTTTCTGGGGGACTCATTGGACACGGGTCAGGGGCGAGGGTCAGGACCGCTTTCCACACCTAAAGGGCTGCCACGTGAAACGGAGAGCGGATTCGGTTTGCCAAGCCGTGAGAGTGAAGAGGCCAGAGTCGGGCATCAAGCTGCTACATCGGGCTGCTCACAGATAAAAAGAGGGCCTTTTCAGTGCCGTGAGCCCCGACTGCTGGAGAGGTGCCAGGCGTCTAGACGGGACCGTTGTTGGGGGTGGTGGTGAATGGCAGAGTTTAGTTCCACACGGGGAGCTATACCTGAGAATACTGGGGTCTCTTCCAGCTCACAGGAACAAGGACATTGGAGTTAGAGCCGGAGGAAGTGGACGATGCACTTCGGGTGACGGCCATGGTCCTCGGCTTCCCGTCCCGCCCAGATGAGTTCTGTAGTTCATCGTACCGTCTCCCGATGATTGGAGTCTGAGAAGGAACAAACCGGAGTCACGATTACTCCATCTTAACACTTCTACAGTATGAGAGACTGCTCACCCCAGAAGTAGTAAAAACTGATCATGGGGAGGCCGGTGAGGCGGCGCGCACTTTTAATTCCAGCACTCGGGAGGCGGAGGCAGGTGGAGCTCTGCTAATTTGAGGCCAGCCTGGTATACAGAGTGAGTTTCAGGGCAACACAGGGAAACCCTCTCTCAAACCAAACTAAACAAAAAGCCTGATTATGTGGCTAGAACGAGACCAGATAAACTCAGCAATTGCATGCAGGGTCCTTTTCCTGGTGTCCCATGTGTGCTCTGGGCAATTTGCATAGTGAGTGTCTCCCACCCCTCCTCGTCAACGAGAAACCAATGCGATGACATCATTATACTTTAGACTCTTCTGATGAAGACCAGCGCCCTCGCTCTCTTCTCTCCTCCTCCCCCCTCTTCCTGCCCCTACCCCAGTCTGTCTCTGCAGTCCTGGTCTGCCTGCCTTGAACTTGTTTGTAGACCATGCTGGCTTTGGACTGTAGCCTCTGATTCCTATGTGCTGAGATTATAGGCTTTCCCCACCACACCAAACTTCTAATGATTTCTTGCAATAAAGGATTCAAATTCATTTCTTTCTCTCTGGTCCCTAGTACCAATCTTTCTGTACTCTCAGTCATTGACAATTTTATCTAAATTATTCAAACGGATGAGGTCATGGTCAAGTATTGTGCAATACTTGATGATACTCACGTTCTGAGACTCCCATTGTATGCGACCAGGCAGAAAGCACCTTTTACATTCTGCCTACAGTGAGGGCTCAACATGAGTCCCTTGACGTGGCCGGAACTGACTGGAACTCTTTGTGTCTAGGCTCCCAGGCCCTCCTTTCTGGAGCAGCTCTATGTCCCTGGGAGCTGAAGGGTTAGCTAACTGGCTAATGCTTTCTCTATGTTTCTGGATCAAAACAAACTCAAGTCAAAGGCTTAAAAAAATAGCCCCTGCCCCAAGGGGAAAAGCTAAATATGGCTGTTGAATTAATAGCCTAATATCGTTTTCATATTAAGTATAGATGTCACATCTTGAAGGTAGAAAAGGTGAAAGTCAGAGAAGTCAGGGCCCCTTACTTCCCTCCCCCTCCTCTCTCCCTCCCTCCCCTCCCTTCTCTCTCTCCTTCTCCCCCCTCTCTCTTCCTCCCCTCCCCCTCCCCCCCATTTGTTTGGGTGATACATGCACACGAGTGCACACACAGAGCAAGGCGTTGGCTGGGAGTGTCTTCTATCTCACTCCACCGTCTTCCCTTGAGACAGGGTCTTGCTGAGCTGGAACTGCATCTGTGTCCAGCCTGCCCTTCTCTGTCCTGCAGTGGTGGGCTTCTGGACACACATAGCTAGCTACACCAGGCTCTTTACAGGGGTGCTGGGATTTGAACTCTGGTCTTCCTGGAGAGCAAGCACTCCTACCCTCTAAGCCACCTCCAGCCCGTGGTCTCCATTCTTAATAACTGCCGATTGAGAGCCCCATCCTCATGCGTTCTTGAAGGAACAGAACCTAATTTAGGCTTCAGATGTCTTCACTTAAAACAAATGTAGCCTTCCTCTCCCTGGGCAACTGCTTTTACCCTTCATACATTCAGGCTACAGGTCACAGAAAGAGTCACAACAGGTCCCGACCTCTGAGATGTCGAAGTGGAAATCCAGAGTCTTGCCCGGCAGCTCCTTGGAGGCACTGGTCCACACGCGGTGGAGCTCTATCTTGGAGAGGTCACTGTGTTGGTAGGAAGGCAAGACCAGGCTGGCTGATCGAGAAACGACCAGCTTCAAGATGTTCAATGCCTCCCTCCAATGGATGCTCTGTTGGCAACAAACATCCGTGGGTTAAAAGTCAGTACACTTAAACAAGCAGACACACAACAAGTAAGCACATTCTTTGAGAACCAGCGCTCACCAATGAACCATCTCATGACTGGTCAGAATTCACTGGCTCAAGACATAAAGTCCGTAGTAAAAAAGAAAAAAGAAAAAAAAAAAGACTAATGATATACAAAGAACATCTATAAGTGAATTGAACCACAGTGGGGAAATAAGCAAATAACACAGACCACGGTGTCTATATTCAAAACACTTAGACCAGTGGTTCTCAACCTTCCTGATGCTGCAACCCTTTAATACAACTCTGAGAACCACTGACTTAGTTAAAAATTGCACGGTATTGATTTTGCTGAGGAGCCACCTTTTCTTTTTTTTTTTTAAAAAAAGATTTATTTACTTATTGTGTATACAATGTTCTGCCTGCATGTGTGCTTGCCTGCCAGAAAATGGCACCAGATCCTATGTTATGTGGTTATGTAGTTGCTGGGAATTGAACTCAGGACCTCTAGAAGAACAGTCAGTGCTCTTAACCTCTGAGCCATCTCTCCAGCGCCCCCCAGGAGCCACCTTAAGTTGAGAAAAGGTAAAAGCTTCTTGTGCTCACTAGACTACTGATATCAGGGCAGAGCCCCGCACCTCCGGGGTCTCCGCTCTCTGCTCTTCACTGGGAATGCCCATCCATCGCTTTCCTCCTTACAGCCTTCTCAACTGACCCTCAGATGGGGGCGCCCTTCCCACCTCTTCCCTTACCCCACCTTTCAATCACTTCGTCCCTGTTTACAATCCCAATATGTAACTCAGCCTCAATTAGACTGTATCAATAGCCTTCTTTTTTTTTCTGTTTGTTTGTTTTGTTTTTCGAGCTAGGGTTTCTCCGTGTTGTCCTTGGCTGTCCTGGACTTACTTTGTAGACCAGGCTGGCCTCCAACTCACAGTGATCCACCTGCCTCTGCCTCCTGAGTGCTAGGATTAAAGGCATGTGCTGCCATGCCCAGCTTCAATGGCCTTCTTTTAAAAAGGTTTACTTATAGCTGGGCAGTGGTGGCACACACGTTAATCTCAGAATTCTGGAGGCAGAGGCAGGTGGATCTCTGTGAGTTCAAGACCAGTTGGTCTACAAAGTAAGTCCAGGGCAGCCAGGGCTACACAGAGAAACCCTGCTTCAAAATAAAAAAGAATTTATTTATAACTATTGTGTATATACCTGTGTGTTTGTGCATGCACCTGTGTTGTTTTATGTGCCCCATGTGTGTGCAGGAGCCTTTGGAGGCCAGAAAAGGGCACTGGATTCCCCCTAGAAATGGGGTTACAGGCACTTATGAGCTGCCATGTGGGTGCTGGGAACGAATTTGGGTCTTCTGTAAGAGCAGCCAGTGCTTGTAAGCCTTGAGCCATCTCTCCCATGTGAGCATCTTCTCCCCCCCACCCCACCCCTACCCTAAGACAGGGTTTCTCTGTGTAGCCCTGGCTGTCCTGGACTCGCTTTGTAGACCACGCTGGTCTTGAACTCACAGAGATCTGCCTGCCTGTGCCTCCCGAATGCTGGGATTAAAGGTGTGCATCATCACTTGTGGGAGTATTTTTATGCTTAAGTTTCTATATTCCAAAGCACAGACCTGGTGTGGAACTAGGC
Source organism: Acomys minous (assembly GCF_964271855.1). Taxonomy (NCBI): domain Eukaryota; kingdom Metazoa; phylum Chordata; class Mammalia; order Rodentia; family Muridae; genus Acomys; species Acomys minous. Next base: position 54,787,537 of record NC_140498.1, read on the forward strand.
ATGCCCATACCGTCTCTCCCCCTTCTCCATCTTTGAAAGAAGACACCACGCAGGACCTTCGCCTTCTGTGGCGATGAGTCATGGATGCAGAGGAGTGAATGTGGGGTCTGATGCTGGATGGCTTTGCACCCAGGCAAGCTGCAAGCAAGCGTCCCTTGCCCCTCTCCCTTGGATAGCTCAGACTAATGAGTAAGTCTGTGCAGACACTCACCTGCACGTATTTTTCAATGGTCTTCAGGACTTCCATGTTGAACTGCTTGACAGGAACGCCAGAGAGATCCATGTAGCTGAGCAGACTGTGGATGACTTGGAGGAGCGGCTGCTGCATGCTCGGGAGGCCTTTCTCCAGTAACTGCAGGGGGCAGAGTGCAGCTGTCAGTTCTGCCATCTCCCCTGGACAAGTACCCAGACTCTCTGACACCCGAGAGCAAACAAAACCGTTAACCAGTTTTGTCTATTTTTAAAAATTATTTGTTTATTTATTATTATGTATACAGTGCTCTGCCTGCATGTACACCTGCAGGCCAGAAGAGGGTACCAGATCTCATTATAGATGGTTGTGAGTCACCGTGTGGATGCTGGGAGTTGAACTCAGAATCTCTGGAATAGCAGTCAGTGCTCTTTATTTCTGAACCATTTCTCCAGACCTAGTTTTATTTTTGTTTGTTTTGTTTTCTGAAGAGGCCTCACTATGCAGCACTGGCTGACCTCTAGCTCACAGACATCCTCCTGCCTCTGCCTCCCAAGTGCTAGGATTAAAGGCATGTACAACCACTCCAGGCCAGAATTCTAACTATTGCATAAATGATAATAAATGCAACTCAGGGAGCCCTGAAATCATAAACATAAAATTCAAATAATGAAAAAGAAAACAGAAAATAAACCTCAATAGGAAAACCATGGGACACTATAAAAAAATCATAATTTTAAAGATTTTAAAGATGAATTACCAAGTTGGAAAATGTAGGAATTGAGAATATTCTGTATTCATATTTTATATATCATTAGCGATGTCATTGGATAATTTAGCAATGGAGATCAAGAAAACTAAAGAGGTCTATGTCTTTTTTGCTTGTTTGTTTGTTATTGTTGTTGTTTTAGCTTGTTTTTTGTTTCTTGAGACAGAGTTTCCTGTGTTAGCCCTGGCTGACCTGGAACTCTCTTTATAGAGTCGGCTGGTCTCAAAGTCACAGAGATCCACCTGCCTTGGACTCCCAAGTACTGGGATTAAAGGTGTGTGATACCACACTCACCTCGCGGTGGCATTTAAATGGTAGCAGAGGATATTTGTCTCTATGTGGAACAACACATACACAGTGACCTACATAACGGATAATGCAAAGATGTCAAGAGTGTTTCTCTACCAAAATATAATTTAGTGTCATCTTTCTTTTCTCTAAGACAATCTTCTTCCAAATTCTGTGCTGTGAGTATGTCTCTGCTTTTATAATCAGAAAAAGGAACTGCTGATACTATCCAAAGGAAAACTAAAATAATGAGATAATATGTATGACAGGCATCATGATAAAAGTTCATTGTTCACTGGGCACGCCTTTAATCCCAGCACTCAGGAGGCAGAGGCTGGAGGATCTTTGTGAGTTCGAGGCCAGCCTGGTCTACAAAGTGAGTCCAGGATAGCCGGGACTACACAGAGAAACCCTGTCTCAAAACACACACACACACACACACACACACACACACACACACACACACACACACACACACAGAGGAAAAGAGTTCAAGCCAGGCATGGTGGTGCCAAGAAAGACTGCCACCTGTGTGCCCCACCCCAGTGTGTAAATGAACTAAGCAGCAGCCACATATGCACATCCTTGGATGGAGTGCTTCTGACTTAGGACCATGTGACACTATTTCATGACTGTTTTCATACAAAGCAAGGACCAGGGTTGGAGAGAGAGCTCGGTGGTGAAGAGCACGCACTGCTCTTGCAGTGGACCAGAGTCTAGTTCCTAGAACCAGGGTTAGACGGCTCACAACCACCTGAGACTCCAGCTTGGGGGATCTGATGCCCTTTTCTGGCCTCTGTAGCTACGGTATTCACCTGCACCCCTCCCCCACAATTAAGCATAACAATAAACCCTGGTAAAAAATCAATGACCACATTAGCGAAGAACATTGGATAATGTATGCGTCAGCGGGGCCATTTGTAACACTAATCACAAATGTAAGCCATAAGGTCATCTCCCATGACAAAAGGAGCCAATTCAAGCTGAATTAAAGTACATAAAGGCAGGTGTAATGGGGCAGCTCTCTGGCTGGTTCACAGGTCCCAAAGGAACAGGGCCAGGGAAGTGACCATGCAGAGGAAGACAGAAAAGTGAAGGGAGGAGTTGGGCGGGGCAGAGAGAGCGGAGGTAGAGGAACCAAAATATCTGGATTGTACAGTGAGGAGCCTCCGGGAGAGGGAGCCCAGGCCCTGGGTTGGAAAGTTCAGGTAGAGACTGGGATTTTTTTTTTTTTTAAGATTTTATTTTCTAGACTTTCTTTGTATGTATGTGCACCACTACATGTCTGTTGCATGTGAGGTCATAAAAGGGCGTCAGATCCCATGGATCTGGAGTTACAGATGGTTGTGAGCACCATGTGGGTGCTAGGAACCGAACCCAGGTCCTCTGCAGAAGCAGCCAGTGCTCTTAACCACTGAGCCATCTCTCCAGTTCCAGAATTTCTTTTCCTTTTAAAGATACAATGCTATTCCACTGTATGCACATGCCACATGCAAGTTGTGCTTTTGAAACTTTTATGGTGAATGCTCCAGGCAAACCTTCCCAAGTGGCCATCTTACTCATCACCCCTCAGAACGGGCGTTGCACGGCCTCTGCTTCTGCAGCAGGGTGTTTGCACTGGTTCTCCTCACACTTCCTGGGTGCTGTGGGAAGGGTGTGTGTGCTTGCTGGGAGCGCTATGGCCACAGGAGTATCAGAAGGATGCAGTGCTATGTCTGAGGGGAGTTTACAACGCCAAGCTTGTGTGAGCGTTGAACTGGATGCCTTGGCTGTTGACCGTCTGCCTCGGCACGTGGGCTGCTGCTCCATGTAGGATCAGCGGGGTCAGATGGCAGCGCCCTCCGTTAGACAGACAGTTTTGGGCTTACAGAGCCCTTGAACAACTGATGTTTCCAGCTGCCTGGAGCTAGAGAGTACATCAAGCAGAACTAGGATGGTTGCCTGCTTTTCTTTGGGGAAGACTCTAACAAGAGGTGTGAAAGCACATCTCAGAAGGAGGAGGAACACTGACAAGGCTGAAGGAAGTTCGCTGTTATCAGCCATTTGCGCAGACTTCATGGCCTGGATACCAAATACATGGGCCTGGAGGTGCTATACACACCATCAACAGGTGCTCTGCACACCATCACCAGGTGCTCTACACACCATCACCAGGTGCTCTACACACCATCACCAGGTGCTCTGCACGCCATCAGCAGGTGCTCTGCACGCCATCACCAGGTGCTCTACACGCCATCACCAGGTGCTCTGCACACCATCACCAGGTGCTCTGCACACCATCAGCAGGTGCTCTGCACACCATCACCAGGTGCTCTGCACACCATCAGCAGGTGCTCTGCACACCATCAGCAGGTGCTCTGCACACCATCAGCAGGTGCTCTGCACACCATCACCAGCTGCTCTGCACGCCATCAGCAGGTGCTCTGCACGCCATCAGCAGGTGCTCTGCACGCCATCACCAGGTGCTCTGCACGCCATCACCAGGTGCTCTACACGCCATCACCAGGTGCTCTGCACGCCATCACCAGGTGCTCTGCACGCCATCACCAGGTGCTCTACACGCCATCACCAGGTGCTCTGCACACCATCACCAGGTGCTCTACACACCATCACCAGGTGCTCTGCACGCCATCAGCAGGTGCTCTGCACACCATCACCAGGTGCTCTGCACACCATCAGCAGGTGCTCTGCACACCATCAGCAGGTGCTCTGCACACCATCACCAGCTGCTCTGCACGCCATCAGCAGGTGCTCTGCACACCATCAGCAGGTGCTCTGCACGCCATCACCAGGTGCTCTACACACCATCACCAGGTGCTCTGCACGCCATCAGCAGGTGCTCTGCACGCCATCACCAGGTGCTCTGCACACCATCAGCAGGTGCTCTACACATCATCACCAGGTGCTCTGCACGCCATCAGCAGGTGCTCTGCACACCATCACCAGGTGCTCTGCACACCATCACCAGGTGCTCTACACACCATCAGCAGGTGCTCTGCACGCCATCACCAGGTGCTCTGCACACCATCACCAGGTGCTCTGCACGCCATCAGCAGGTGCTCTGCACACCATCAGCAGGTGCTCTGCACACCATCACTGGCCCATGACATGCTACCGAGGTCTCACATCCATGGTATAGAGGTGAGAGAAAGGATTTGCAAGAATGTGGTGGAAACACCTTTGTCTGGCATGTTTCTAGTTGTGCAGACAGAAGGTAATGATAAAGACTTTACGTCTAGATTATAACTTATTGATTAGTTTAGAACAAGGAGTCACTAACATATCTAGCCACATAGTAACTCCTTGATAAGATCTGCCCCCTGCCCCCCCCCCCTTCTTGTGCTGGGATTACAGGTATGCCCTGTTGTGCCAAGCTAGGACCAAGTCTGTCTCAGCCAAGCTCTGCTAGGTATAAGCATACTAAGTAGGGGTAAGCCTCGGAGGCAACTGGATCTAGGGTCAGGTACCTTACACTTACAGCTTTCAGTTAACAGAGCCACGCCCCAGCTTCTTCCCAGAATACACCACTCCCTAGTTCGTTGTGGGGATTGAAAATGAATCCAGTAGCATTTGCGATAACACACATGTGGACCACGGATACTAAGCCCATATTATCCTTAGCATCACCGCTTACCTCTGCCAGGTAGGTGACCATATTCAGGGTGATGTCGGTGTAGGCTTCGTGAAGGTAGCGGCAGACCACGTTGACCCACGTGGCGCAGTCCCTGGTGTAGCTGTGTGTTTTGTACAGGGTCATAACGTGAGCCAGATTGGAAAGTTTAGGATTTTTTTCTTCCAAGCAAACCTTCAAAGACAAGCAGAACAGTGAGAGCCTTCCAAAGGACAGGAAGAAACGTTACCAATAAGTCCTAATGGTCTGGAAAATAGCCCTTTATGCTTTTTGGTAGCCACAGAAGTACTCAATTTAGTAATTAGCTAACACACTTTGCCCCACAAACTCTTTCCACCTGCTTTGTTTCCATTCAATTTATTTAGTTATTGTGTTCACACGTGTGTGTGCGAATGAGCATGTGAGTGCCAGGGAGCAACCCGAGGGCATCTGTTCGCTCCTGTCACCATGTGGGTTCCAGGGATGGGATCAACTCAGCAGGCTTGGTGTTGAGCACCTTTGCCTGCTGATTCACTTCTCCCGCTCCCACTTGCTTTCCTTTTCTTGTCTTTTTCCTTCCTTCCTTTCTCCCTTCCTCCCTCCCTCCTGTCCTTCCTTACTTCCTTTTTTGGAGACCGTGTTTCTTTGTGTATCTCTGGCTGTCCTGGAACTCATTCTGTAGACCAGGCTGGCCTCGAACTCACAGAGATCTGCCTGCCTCTGCCTCCCAAGTGCTGGGATTAAAGGTGTGCACAACCTCTGCCCAGCTCCTGGGGAGGCAGAGGCAGGCGGATCTCTGTGAGTTCGAGGCCAGCCTAGTCTACAAATCAAGTCCAGGAGACAAACAAAAAGAAACAAGCAAACAAAAAGACAGAAACTGAGTTTGAGAAACCCTGTTTCAAAACAACCAACGCCCTCCCCCAGCAACAACCCCTCCCCCTCCCCAAAAGCCACCTGGAGATGCCCATTTTGAGTAGTATCCATGTTTGAGACAAGCACCGCCTTCTTCAAAGTGGCCATTTCCATCTGGCACAGAGACCCCCTGCCGGGTCCTGACACTTACCTGAGCAATCCTCTCGGCTACATCCTTACAGAACTGACTGGGATTTTCAAACTGCTGGATCAGCTGGGGCAGGAGACACAAGACATTCAGTGGAAATCCTGTGTGAGAGGAGACACAGTGGTGAGAGCTGACCATGGTACATTGTGACCGGCAACAGTGGGGAGGAACATACAGACTTTATTTTGTTCCAAGGTGATGTGAAAATGGTCTTGTTGTTGTTGACAGGTTCTGATTTAGACCAGAGTGATATAGACAGCACTAGATCACTATAAGATTTTGTAAAAATAAGAATGTTAAACTGGATGTGGTGGTGCATGTTTTAGTCCCAGCACTTGAGAGGCAAAGGCAGAGGCAGGCAGACCTCTGTGATTTCTAGGACATGGGGATACATAAAGACAGACAGACAGACACACACACACACACACACACACACACACACACACACACACACAAAACAAACAAAACTCAACATATTTGAAAGCTGGTCATGGCGGCATACACCTTTAATCCCAGCATTCAGGACACAGAGGCAGGCAGTTCTCTGAGGCGCAGCCTACTCTACTCAAGAGTTCCAGAACAGCCAAGGCTACCTACTGAAATCTTGTCTCAAAAAAACAAAACATATTTAAGTTTTAGTCATACAACCGCTACAGGGCTGCAGGGGTGAGCGACATTGCAGCCACCATCAGGGCTGCAGGGGTGAGTGACATTGCAGCCGCCATCAGGGCCACAGAGGTGAGTGACATTGCAGCCACCATCAGGGCTGCAGGGATGAGCAACATTGCAGCCACCATCAGGGCTGCAGGGGTGAGCGACATTGCAGCCACCATCAGGACTGCAGGGGTGAGCGACATTGCAGCCGCCATCAGGGCCACAGAGGTGAGTGACATTGCAGCCACCATCAGGGCTGCAGGGATGAGCAACATTGCAGCCACCATCAGGGCCACCGTCAGGGGTACAAGGAGGCGAGACACTGGCCTTACCAATCGCTTGGGATGAGTCCACCATGGGCACTTTGGACACTGGTGTCAGCAAGCTGAAAAGCTGCAGGGTTAGGTCTGTGGTGGTGAGGGACGTGAACCCCTTCAGCAGCAGCTGCTGTAACCCCGAGAAGTCAGCCCACTTGAGCTGCGCCTGGAGTTTCTCAAGCTTTTCTCGGTTCTCGGCTTTATCCAGCGGCATATGCGCCAGCAGTCGGTTCAAAAGCCTTAGCGCCATCAGGTATTCAAACTCAAAGTCAGACTCCATCAGGGCCACTGTGACCCAGAAGATGGTGGCCAACAGGTTTGTGGGGTGGTTTACATGGGACGGGTCCGTGAGACTCTCCTTCAAGGAGGAAGTGCTTCTGGTTTTTGAGGAAAGGCCCTGTTGGGTACAAGCTTGAATCCTGTCCAGTGTGGCACTTCGAGGTGGGTCGGAGGATCGGTCAACAACACCAAACTTCTTGGGCACCGAGAAGCTTCTTTGGTGCCGGCTCCGTTCTGCAGTCGTGGGGTTGCCTGCGGGAGTCCCAGGGTTGACGTTCAGCTGCCCGGTGCTCTTCCTGCTTGCTGTCAGTTTACTGCTGGAGCTGAGATCCGGTGACGAAGAACTAGGTAGAAACAGAGGCGGAGTCAGCGGAACGCCAGCATGCGCCACTGGAAAGCTAGTGCGTCTGTCTTGAGAGGCAGCTAGGGAGAGCCCTTCCTCAGAGAATACCACTGTAGTCTGTGGCCATACCACCCTGAGCTTGTCTTCAGAGCTAAGCAGCGTCTGACCTGGTGTGTACTTGGATGCGGGACATGCCACTTTCTACTCACATGTCTTTAAGGCTATGAAAAATAAACCTTGGCAAGAACAAGTTCCAAAAAGCAAAACCCAATACTATCTTCCATGTATGGAAAAAGCCTAAACCACAGCAATTTACTGACCTTTCATTTGTTCTTGGATTTGGATGGGAAAAATTATAAAATAAAACATAGCAACAAGTGCAAAGTTAAGTCCTCTTAACTTAGAATAGAAAAAAAAAAAGGTAAGTAGGTACGGAAAAGGAAGTGCTTTTGTACTTATACAATTTGGTCACCCCCTCCTGAGATAGGGCCTCACTATGCAGCTGTGGCTGACTCAGGACTCACTATGTTGACCAGGCTGGACTTGAACTTACAGAGATCTGTCTTTCAAATCTAGTCCTACTGAAAAGGTCAAACTCTTTATCAACATTCTGATTTCTTTCTTTCTTTCCTTCCTTCCTTCCTCCTCACCCACCTCTCTCTCATAGAGTCTGGCTACGTAGCCAAGGCTAGCCTCAGACTCAGTGCCAGGATTAGGGGTGTGAACCACCACACCCAGCTTTACCTACTAAACCTTTACAGATTTAGAGATATGGGTTCATATAGATTGATGAGTGTGGTTTTGGTGATCACATCAAAGATATAAAAAAAAAATGCTCAACTTAAAATAAAATAATGCCATGGGGCTGAACGGATGGCTGGACGCATGGACACATGGCTGGACGCACAGCTGGATGGATGGCTGCACGGATGGCTGACTGGTTAAGAGCACTGGCTGCTTTTGGAAAGCATCTGAATTTGATCTCCGGCATGCAGATGGCTCCAGCTCAGGGATCCACCTCTCTAGCCTGGCTGGGCGTCAGCACTCACATGCACATACTCTTCCCTTGATTCATAAAATAAACCTCAGATAAAGTAAGGTCAGAAAGGATGAAAGGTAAGCTTACTGACTTGGCTTCAAGGACAAGTTCAATTACAGAAACATGGGATTCCCAAGAGGTTTGAAATGAGTTACTAACCACAGTAGGACCAGAACAAAGGCTGTCAGAGCGCGTTTACGTATGCTGGATTTCTAGCTGCTTCTACAGGGGCAGCACAGTGAGCTTTACATCTAGCTTTCGTTCCTGTTTACCAGTGTCATACATAGGATCATTATTATGTGTAGTTTGAAGATGTTTGAGGATTTATGGTTCATCAGGTAAGAGCAGGGGCTGATCTTCCAGATTAGACTTGAGTCTGGTTGGTTCCTAGCACCCATGTTGGACAGCACACAACTGTACATAACTTCAGTTCCAAGAGAGCGCATGTCCTCTAGGGGCACCTGCACACTTGTACACACATATACATACACAAACACACATGCACATACCTGTACACACACTTTATTTATTTATTTTTAAATATTTATTTGTTTATTATTATGTATACAGTGTTCTGGCTGTATGAACACCTGCAGGCCAGAAGAGGGCACCAGATCTCATTACAGGTGGTTGTGAGCCACCATGTGGTTGCTGGGAGTTGAACTTAGGACCTCTGGAAGAGCAGATAGTGCTCTTAACCTCTGAGCCATCTCTCCAGGCCCCACACAACCACTTTTAAAAAATAAAATATAGGCTTGGAAGCCGGGCGGTGGTGGCGCATGCCTTTAATCCCAGCCAGCACTCGGGAGGCAGAGGCAGGTGGATCGCTGTGAGTTCGAGGCCAGCCTGGTCTACAATGTAAGCCCAGGACAGCCAAAGCTACACAGAGAAACTCTGTCTCGAAAAACGTAAAAAAAAAAAAAAAAAAGGCTCGTCAGTGAGGGTGCACACCTTTAATCCTAGCACTTGGGAAGTAGAAGCAGGCAGGTTTCTGTAAGTTCGAGGCCAGCCTGGTCTACAGGGTGAGTTCCAGGACAGCTAGGGCTACACAGAGAAACTCTGTTTCAAAAAGCCAAAACAAACAAACAAACAAACAAATAAAAATATAAATAAAATAACGAGGCTTACTGGCACATGCCTTTAACCTTCCCCTGCCAGGAGGCAGAGGCAAGCACGTCTCTGCGAGTCACCTGCTCTACATCGTGAGTTCCAGGCTAGCTCCGAGTGTCATCTTGATTCTTTTAATCATTTGTTTTTACTTGTATATGTATGACAGTTTTGTTTTCATGTATGAATATGTATTGTATGTGTTCTGGTGCCTGCAAAGACTAGAAATGTGCATCAGATCCCCCTGGAACTGGAGTTACAGATGGTTTTGGGCTACCATGTGGGTGCTGGGCTATGTTTTAAAATACATATATAAAGAATACATATGCATGTGGTAACACCCCTCTTACTTTTTTTAAACTTAAGAGGATAACAAAGGGTTGGAAAGATGGTCCTTCTTGCAGAGGTCCTGGGTTTGAGTCCCCAGCACCGTTGTCGTGGCTCACACCAACCTGTAATTCCCATCCACTCAGGGGGTGCGCATTCATATACATGAGTCTAAAAAATTCTTAATAAAAGAAACTATCAAATAAACATACTTTTTAGGCCCTATGTAGATTTCAAAACCTGCATCTGTTCTTTGTACTTTCTCCAACAATCAACATAGTAAATTTGATATCCAGAGGTCAGGAGTTCGAGTCTCACCGGGATAGCACTGTAAAGAGGTCACTGTTCTTCAAGCAGTCCGACAAGTTGTCCACAGCAGCTTCCAGGGTCAGGAGTGCTTCCATCACATATCCCTGCAAAGCAAAGCACACAGGCACGGCATCACACATCCCTGCAAAGCAAAGCACACAGACACGGCATCACACATCCCTGCAAAGCACATAGACACGGCATCACACATCCCTGTAAAGCACACAGACACGGCATCACACATCCCTGCAAAGCACACAGACACGGCATCACACATCCCTGCAAAGCACACAGACACGGCATCACACATCCCTGCAAAGCACACAGACACGGCATCACACATCCCTGTAAAACACACAGACACGGCATCACACATCCCTGTAAAGCGCACAGACACGGCATCACACATCCCTGCAAAGCGCACAGACACGGCATCACACATCCCTGTAATGCACACAGACACGGCATCACACATCCCTGTAATGCACACAGACATGGCATCACACATCCCTGTAATGCACACAGACATGGCATCACACATCCCTGTAATGCACACAGACACGGCATCACACATCCCTGTAAAGCACACAGATACGGCATCACACATCCCTGCAAAGCACACAGACATGGCATCACACATCCCTGTAATGCACACAGACATGGCATCACACATCCCTGTAATGCACACAGACATGGCATCACACATCCCTGTAATGCACACAGACATGGCATCACACATCCCTGTAATGCACACAGACATGGCATCACACATCCCTGCAAAGCACACAGACACGGCATCACACATCCCTGTAAAACACACAGATACGGCATCACACATCCCTGCAAAGCACACAGACATGGCATCACACATCCCTGCAAAGTGCACAGACACGGCATCATACATCCCTGTAAAACACACAGACACGGCATCACACATCCCTGCAAAGCACACAGACACGGCATCCATACAGGGACGGGCAGAGCTTGGCCTGCACATAATGGGGATCCCAGCTGGGACTCGGTAGATTGTGAAATTGAATCCTCACAGAGGACAGAAAGACCCAAGTATCACAAGATAACCCTCCCCCAAATAAACTAACTCATAGCCATCTGCCATAGAAAACCACCACTACCATCACCAAAAAGACAGACACAAGAAGCCACACAAAGATTTGTAGATGTTCGAGTCACAACATGTGATCACATCTGTTGAATTTGTAGAACAAATCTCTTGGAGTGACTTTTGGAAATAATAAGGGTTAATTTTTTTCTCCCCCGAGACGGGGTTTCTGTGTAGCCTTGGCTGTCCTGGACTCACTTTGTAGACCAGGCTGGCCTCAAACTCACAGAGATCCACCTGCCTCTGCTTCCCAAGTGCTGGGATTAAAGGCAGGCACTACCACGCCTGGCTTATAAGACTAACTTCTAAAATCTCTTTTTTGTGTGTGTGTGGTTCTGAGGGTCAAAGCCAAACCTGTATAGACTCTGGAGCAGCGCTGGGTCATGGGGGAGCACTTACGTGGCCACCCCCTTCCTTCCATACCTGAATCTCGTCACCGTGCTCTCCGATCACCTCCACCAATCTGGATAGAAGATCAGACAGCGCATGCGCTGACAGTGGTTGTTTGAGGGCCCGGAAGATCTGGAAGGATCGGCCTGCATAGTGCCTGGAAGAGCTCGCCAGGGCGGTCTGTAGTGCAACCTCACTCAAGTGCTGTTCCAGATGGAAACCTACGGCAAGAACAGCAGAGGTGGGTCAGCCGGATGCTTTGCAGGAGGAGGCATAGAACAAGCTAACAGCACCCTCCCCCCAACCCCCCACCACATGACCCTGCCTCGGAAACAAACAGGGTGCCAACCTAGCCTGGTCTACAGAGTAAGTTCCAGGCTACACAGAGGAACTCTGTCTTGGAAAAAAAAAAAAAAGAAAAAAAGAAAAAAGAAAAAGCACTTGCTATCTTTCCAGAGGACCTGGGTTCGGTCCCCAGCGCCCGTATGGTGGCTCACAAACACTTGTAACTCCAGTTCCCGGGGATGCAAAGCCCTCTTCTGCCTTCCACGGGACCAGGCACAGGGTGCACGTTAAGTACATGCAGGCAAAGCAGCCAGATCCATAGAAGTTAAAAATAAACAAAACAATATGTAAGCAAGCAGGCAAGTGAGACGATAGAACATGAAGCCATTTCACAATAAAAACACACACTGTATGAATCATGAGAAGTGTAGGAAGAAGGCAGTAAACATGACGTGATGGCTCTCCCCAAAGAAGCTCACTGGTTTTGTGTTGGAGCGCTATGACTTCGGGAAAGCCAGGTTTTCTAAGAGCCCGTGTCCGTCTCCTTGACTTGTGAGCAACAGGCCACATCTCTCAGGATGTTACAGAATTAAGGCCAGCACACAACCCACGTGCATGAAGGCTTTTCCACACTCTGCTTTTTCTCTGTCCTCTGTGGTCCTTTTTCTTTCTCATGTGTGTGTACACCAGCACACCATGGAGGCCATGTGTTGATCCCAGGTGTTTTCCTCAGTGGTGTGTACTCTTTCTCTCTTTCTCCTTTTGGAGACAGCGTCTCACACTGGACCTGGAGTTTGCCCATTTCAACTAGACTGGCAGGCCGGTGGATCCACCTGCCCCATTGCCCCAATGCTGGGCTCATAGGGCATAGCTGCTGGGCATCCAGACTCAGGGCTCCATGTGTTTGCAGCAAGCGCTTTACTGACTGAGCCATTTCTTTAGCCATTGGACTGACTCTGTCTCTCTCTGTCTCTGTCTCGTCTGTGTCTGTCTGCCTGTCTGTCTCTCTCTCCCCCTCCCTCTCTCAAAATAGAACAATTTCCTTCCCTTCCTTTTTCTTTCCTTCCCTCCCTCCCTCCATCCCTTCTTTTCCTCCCTCCCTTCTGCTAAGAAAGGGTCTCACACTGCAGCTTGGGGTGGCCTGGAACTTACTATGGGGCAGGCTAGCCTTGAACTTGAAACAGTCCTCCTGCCTCAGTCTGCCACGATTATAGGATAAGCAACCATGCCCAGCTTGCTTCTTTTTATAAAGAGGTTTTGTTAGAAACATATTTTTTAAAAGGTGGAGAAAGACAGGGATGCATCTAACTAATTCTAAGCCATCCACAGCCAGGTGCTAAAGTGAGTTCCATCAATACACGGACCCTGAAATGCAGACGCTGCAGGGAAGGCAGTAAACATGACATGATGGCTCTCCCCAGTGTGAGAACACAGATGCCCAGGTGGGAAGGAAAACGCAGGATAAAGCACACATTGTTTGTGCATCACTAAGCTGTGGGATTGCTTTTCCTCTTTTCAGAGAGATGGACAAGAATAGAGGAACTGAAAATACTTAGGGATTTCTCCCCCCCAACGGCCTCAGAGGACTTTTGATGTTTGGCTTTCACATGAATGCAGACAACAAGGCATAAATCTATTGCTGTTTGCTGCAGTTTGGAAGTGTTTGCTGTGTTGTCATAATGGAGTGAGCTCTGTGAGGGCTGTTGGCAAACAGAGTAAGGTACCTGATTTGGAGTCTTTAAATACCGATACAACGTGACGCAGGAAGTTAGAGAGCTGCTCGGCGCTCTTTGAGTTCTGGTTTTTGGGTGTGATGTCTTCATGGCACCAAAGAGGCCCAAATGCCCTAAAACAAAACATACCGATGTTAAAAACATGCCTGTCATTTTGTGTTAAAAGACACACAAAGGGGGCTGGAGAGATGGCTCAGTGGTTAAGAGCACCGCCTGCTCTTCCAGAGGTCCTGAGTTCAATTCCTAGCAACCACATGGTGGCTCACAACCATCTAATGTAATCTGATACACTCTTCTGTAGATAAAGCACTCATATGCAATAAATAAAATAAATAAATCTTAAAAAAAAGACACACAAAGGAGGTTCTAACTCCAAAGATACATTTTTAAAAAAGATTTTATTAGTTGTAACTATGTTTGAGTGTGTGTATCTGTGTGGGGGTATGTGCCATAAGTGTAGCATTCACAGAAGCCAGAAGAGGGCACCTGATCCCCTGGAGACAGGGCTGGAGACAGCTGTGATCCGCCTTGTGTTGGTGATGGGCACTGAACTTTGGTCTTCTGGAAGAGCAGCAAGTGCTTTTAACTGCTGAGCCATCTCTCCATATATAAATATATATTTATATGAGTATAAATATAAAATATACATTTTAAACTTCATGAATTAACTAGAGGAAGCATATCAAGACTCCTGCATTTACTCAAAAATAACTGTGGTTTGTGGGGATTTGCTTTTCATTTTTTAAATTAATTATCATGTGTGAGTATGATGAGAGTATGATGTGAGTATGATGCAAGTATGATGCAGGTATGATGCAAGTATGATGTGGGTATGATGCGAGTAGGATGTGAGAACCATGCATGTATGATGCAGGTGCAATGTAAGTCTGATGTGGGTATGATGTGGGTGCGATGCAAGTAGGATGAAAGTATGATACAGGTATGATGTGGTATGCTGAGGGTATGATGTGGGTATGATGAGGGTATGATGAGGGTATGATGAGGGTATGATGAGGGTATGATGAGGGTATGATGTGGGTATGATGAGGTTATGATGAGGGTATGATGAGGGTATGATGTGGGTATGATGAGGGTATGATGAGGGTATGATGAGGGTATGATGAGGGTATGATGAGGGTATGATGTGGGTATGATGAGGGTATGATGAGGGTATGATGAGGGTATGATGAGGGTATGATGAGGGTATGATGAGGGTATGATGAGGGTATGATGAGGGTATGATGTGGGTATGATGTGGGTATGATGAGGGTATGATGTGGGTATGATGAGGGTATGATGAGGGTATGATGAGGGTATGATGAGGGTATGATGAGGGTATGATGTGGGTATGATGTGGATATGATGAGGGTATGATGAGGGTATGATGAGGGTATGATGTGGGTATGATGTGGATATGATGAGGGTATGATGAGGGTATGATGAGGGTATGATGAGGGTATGATGAGGGTATGATGAGGGTATGATGTGGGTATGATGTGGGTATGATGAGGGTATGATGAGGGTATGATGAGGGTATGATGAGGGTATGATGAGGGTATGATGTGGGTATGATGAGGGTATGATGAGGGTATGATGAGGGTATGATGAGGGTATGATGAGGGTATGATGCAGGTATGATGAGGGTATGATGAGGGTATGATGAGGGTATGATGTGGGTATGATGAGCGTATGATGAGGGTATGATGAGGGTATGATGAGGGTATGATGAGGGTATGATGAGGGTATGATGAGGGTATGATGAGGGTATGATGTGGGTATGATGAGGGTATGATGAGGGTATGATGAGGGTATGATGAGGGTATGATGAGGGTATGATGAGGGTATGATGAGGGTATGATGCAGGTATGATGAGGGTATGATGCAGGTATGACGTATCTGAGCGTAGATGCCATAGTGCATGTGTGGAGGTCAGCAGGCAATTTTATGGAATCTGTTCTTTCTTTCCACATTTTTGTGGGTCCTGGGGATTGAACTCAGGTTGTCATACTTTCTGGGCAAGTGTTTTTACTCGCAGAGCAGCCGTCCTCACCAGCCTGACTGTTTCTTGGGCGCCACTTATTGTTTTTAAAATTACATGTATTGCTTGTAGGCCTGGCTAGTGATTAACTAAGACACTGACACTTGTTATATTTTAAAATAGTCTTAGTTAACCTAGGGTAGAGTAGGTGTCAATCTTTTAAACTACCTCCCATAGTGGGACAGGTATGGGATCCCTGTCTCAATCCCATGTCATCTGTTTTTAATAACTTTTATCAAGCTACTTCCCATCCATAATCCTAAATATTTGTTCATGTTTTTTATGGATTCTTTATCTACGCTGCTGGCCATGTGTTTTTCTTCTATCTAACCCATGGCGGCCTTCCTCTCTTCCCTTCAGGTCTCTCTCCTTCTCCTCATGGCGGTCCTTCTTCTTCCCAGAATTCCTCTCTCTCTAAGGCCCACCTATCGCCTGCCCTGCCCAAGTGCGATGGTTTTTTATTAAACAAAAGGTGAGGCAGACAACAAACAGTAATCAACATAAAATTGCATCAGATTATGTCTCAACACCCGACTGTCATTAGTTTACATTTATTTACAACAATTAAAATCTCTTCCTTCAGGCCAGCAAGATGGCTGCCGAGTTTGATCCCTGGGGCCTATGTGGTGGGAGGAGAGCACTGATCCTGGCTGCTTGTCCTCTGCTCCCCACCCACCCATTGTGCCAGGCACCCTCCCCACCGGCAAACGAGTGAAAGAATGAATGAATGTAAAGCGTCTATTTAAAAGGAACAGCGGTTGGCAAACTGCAGGAGCGATATTTTGTTTGGAGAATGACATGAAATACTAGAGTTTGCCTAGACGAAAAGTCTTGTTGTTGTTGTTGTTGTTAAGAACCATATTACCGCGGTGTGAGAGCCCACAGAGCAACAGGAAATGCTTCTGTTATCGAAACTTGTGTTTGAACAGTAAGGATGGGATGGAGGCGCTGGAGAGAGGGCTCAGAGGTTAAGAGCACTGGCTGCTCCTCCAGAGGTCCTGAGTTCAATTCCCAGTAGCCACACGGTTGGTCATAACTATCTGTAACTCCTGCTCCGGGGGATCTGGTGCCCTCTTCTGTCTTCACGGGCACTGTGCATACACTGTGCATACGCAGGTAAAACATTGATACCCACAAAATTAAGATTCTTTAAAAAAATAATAATGGGGTAGTTAGATGAGGCGACTGCTGACACACTGTACTGTCAGACTCCAAGAGGCCACAGTTAGTGTTGACAGCTGTGGGCCAAATATGTAAAAACGAATTCCCCCCCAGCATGACTCCAGATCTTGAGTGAGCAGGCTTGTCCATGTCACTGGCCCCAGGGTGCCTCCAGCCTGAAGTCTTGCTGATGGATATGGAGAGTCAGAAGGCCAGAAAGGACAGGACCATCTGCGGTTTTCCCATGATGCTTCGTTTCTGGCTTCTGACTCTGAGCAGGTGCCCTGGGTTGATTGTGGCCAATATCCTTGGTCTCCAGGGTGGAAGTCAGTCCATGGCAGCACCCTACCATCTGTGGTATCATCTCATCGCTATAACCCAAATCTCCCTGCGGGCCCATCATCTCACCGGTGGATATTAAGACGGCCTCGCATAGCATCTGCCCTTGACTCTGGCAAATATAAGTCAAGAAAAAATAGGGCTTCTTTCAAACACCGAGATCTATTTTCCCCGCCATGTGATTTAAAGGGCTGGTGGTCCCTCAAATCATCCATTACCTGGTCGTCAGGAACTCGATGAGCTTGTTTGCCTTCTCATCCGTTTCAGCAGCAGCATCCACATCTTCCACCTCCTGGGTCATCTGGGGGAGGTTCCCACTGCTGCCGCCCAGACTGATGCTGGAGGATGTGGAACTGGAGCTCAGGCCGGAGTCCGGCACTGGGGACGACTCCTCCTCCCTCAGGAAGTCAAAGCCACCTGGTGGGAGGAGACGGGAAGGGAGGAGTGGGCTAGTGTGCCCACAGGCATGGTGCAGCTGGGAGGTAAGCGTGTAAGTGTGACAGTTGTGAACAGTAAGTGAACTGTGTCTACAGGTCACCAATACCAGTCATTTTTCTTTTTTCTAGTTTGTCAAGACAGGGTTTCTCTGTGTGGCCTTGGCATGATATTCAAAGAACTATATACAGAACACATATCTGTCTAACATTGTACATCTCTAGGTATACTGCTGTTTGAAAATATATACATGCAACCATCCTCCTTTTCTCTATTTAAAAAGGAATCTGCATTCTGTCAGATTCCAGTAAATACAGGCAGCCACTCAATAAACTGAAAACCCCTCCATGGGAACAAGAAGGCACAAAAGAGGCGCCTGGTACACGCGCCATGTCCTGCTCAACACGGTCACCTTGTCCCACAATCTCATCCTCTGGCATTCCAAGCCAGAGCTCTTGGCGGATGAGCACTTTGATGTCAGTACACCCAGAGGGACGTACTCACTGAGAGAGGGGGCAGCAGGCAGGGGAACTGTGGGAACGCACATTCACTCAACCCTGAGAGGGATTGCTGGAGACATTATCACATGAGACCAGGTGTTAATCTATGCTGCGGAAGGTTGAACCTAACATCACAAGGGAAGCGAGTGTGGACTCCACGGCCTCTCGGGGTCACCTCCCCACTGGCGACACCGTCACTTGTCTTCTTACCCGTGTACAGATATTCTGGCTGGTAAGCTGGCTGCATGGTGAGGGTCTTGGCTTCCCCCATCTCTCGGGTCTGCAGGAGTACGGAGGCAATGGCGTGAAAGTTGCTGTTGCAGGAGAGGGCGATGAGGAGGTGAAGGAGCAATTTTTTGCTGTGCTCGAAGACTTCAGGCCGATAGTGGTCCAGACCTGGAACAGAGGGCACAATCTCTTAATAGGAACAAGCGCTAAAGCTCCTTGAGGTTCTTGGGATGGCAAAGACTCCAGGACGCTAGTAGTGCGTGCGCTGGAAGAAGAACAGTAAGTCATCTTTGTTAGTGTTTGGGTTACCAGCATGAAGAAGTTGGGCTTAGGGAAAAATAAAATACTTTGTGACTTTTTTTTTTTTTTTTTTTTTTTTGGTTTTTCAAGACAGGGTTTCTCTGTGTACCTTGGCTGTCCTAGACTCACTTTGTAGACCACGCTGGTCTCAAATTCACAGCAATCCACCTGCCTCTGTCTTTTGAGTGCTGGGATTAAAGGCATGCACCACCACTGCCTGGCTGACACTTTGTGACTTAAATGAAAAGTCTGCATAGAATGTTGACAGGTGGTCTTTTCTCGTCCCCTCTGTAGTGTTTAATGTGGTTCATATTCTTTCTTCCTGATGCCTTCTCTTCCCTGGAGCTGTTGTTGAAGTGGGTTTTGTTTAATGAAAACCTGTCTTTATGGGCTATACCTTGCTTGGAAGTGCAGACTGGCTTTGAGTTTGTTTTTTTTTTGTTGTTGTTGTTATTTTGTTTTTTGTTTTTCGTTTTTCGAGACAGGGTTTCTCTGTGTAGCCTTGGCTGTCCTGGACTCACTTTGTAGACCAGGCTGGCCTCGAACTCACAGAGATCCGCCTGCCTCTGCCTCCCGAGTGCTGGGATTAAAGGCGTGTGCCACCACGCCCAGCTCCTGGCTTTGAGTTTGAGGTCATCCGTCAGCCATGGAGTGCTGGGATCCCAGACGTGAGCCGCCACATAAGGCCCAAAGCAGCTTCATGTTATTCTCTCTTTCCAACTTAACTGGTGTTCTAGATAGTTCCTCTCCACTTTTTGCCCACCACTTGGACATCTAAAGCAAGGTACTTAGCCTGCCACATCCCCTGCTATTTCTCTCTTTGCTTTGATCAAGTTTCATGCCTTTCTATTTGTTTTCTCAGCCAAAGACCCCCAAGTGAGCCCACAATACTTTGGTTATCTTTAAAGATGCATTATTAATGTTTATATTACAGAAGTGTCAGTGTTAAACTATGACTGATCACCTGGGACATTATATATGACAGAAATGAATATGAAAAGGAAATGAAAAAGGAAAAGGCTCATTTCAGAACTGAGAGGAACCTGTGTGCAATGAAACACACGCCTATGCATTTATTTATTTATTTATTTTTTCAAGACAAGGTTTCTCTGTGTAATAGAGAACTCGCTCTGTAGACCAGGCTGTCCTCTAACTCAGCGATCCACCTGAAAATCCCTCCATGGGAACAAGAAGGCACAAAAGAGGCGCCTGCCTCTGCCTCCAGAGTGCTGGGATTACAGGCGTGTGCCACCACCACCCGGCTTTTTACATGCTTATCATCCTGTTGGTTAGAATCCCCCTTAGATCCCCTTACCTAAGAAGACGGCGTGAAGTAACAGAGGAAGATGAAGGGCCCAGTCTTCTCGCACACTGTGATCCACCACCATCTCGGTCATAAAGATCACCGCAATATTACACCTGGCCGACAAAGCAGAGAAATTAACATAAACTTGTACAGAAGATTAGTCTCATAGTTATACAGAGGAAACACTCAGAGGGCCACAGGCTGATCATAAAGTCAGAAAAGTCCCATTGGTCACCTTTAGTGAGACCTGTTGAAAGTCCCTCATCTCCAGGGTGGAGAAGTTCAGTCAAAGCAAAGAGCTCATTTCCCTCTGCCGCTCACCTGTGCAGCGCCTGCCGCTCACCTGTGCAGTGGCCCTCGTGGAGTGACGGTCTCTGGGAGGTAGTCGACTAAGGGGGCCCAGCATCCTCCAGTGCACGGCATGGGTAAGGGCTGTGGCTGCTTGGCCTCCGTAATAGTTAACAACCAGCCCGTGTAGGGCGAGATCGGATCATCTGGAGGATGAGAAAGATATGGCTGCTTTATTTGTATGTGTGTGTGTGTGTGTGTGTGTGTGTGTGTGTGTGTGTGTGTGTTAAAAGACTCGTGTTTCCCATAGTTGGTGTTTGTAGAAAGAGTATTGCAAATGTATGCTTGCCAAAAACAACAGCTCACTAAACACAGATTGCATTGTCAAATGAGTTAGAATCAGTTGATTTCATAATTACTTGATCAGCTATTCCTTGATGGTTTGTAGTTATTTATTATAGAGCAAGGAAAAATCCAGATTTAAAAACGTACAATTGTGATTGCCATTGCAGAGAAAGGCAATTCTGTGTTTCTAGTCAGCTCAGACCAAGAGCCTGAGAGTCATCCTGCACGTCCTCCCATCCCACCATCACGATGACAACAACACAAGGGACGACACAGGCAGGTACCATGTCAGGCACTGTCCTGTGTATTTTGCATCCCAAGGGTCTAATCATGGCTACTTTACCATCACCATCCCTGTTTTATACTGAGGAAACTGACATTTCTACACATCCAGCCAGATTTGCATCTGACTGCTCACTTGTCCCCAGCTCTTTCCTGCTCTCTGCATCTGATGCACCCTCTTTCCTCGTTCACTCTCCAGAGTTTCCTTTTAGGGGGAGCCTTAAGGAAGCCTGCAGCCCACACAATGACCTCAGGCATCTTTATGAGGCCACCACACACCTCTTATGGCTAACTGCCTCCCACTCCCCCACTGTGCACTCCAGCCCACTCAGGATGACTTCCTTGTTGTTCTGTTCAGGGTTAGACAAGACTTGGTCCAGCCCCGGGGACTGAAATGTTCTAGGCTCTTTTTTACTCACTGCTCTGTCACAAAGGCATTGCAGAAAATACTTCATGTTCTATTTCATTTTGACTAATTTTGAGAAATCAAAGGAAATGATGTGGGGGTGCTTTTCTTAAACCCTGAGATGTTTTTTCTAAGATTTATTTATTTATTTATTTTTATTTACTGTGCATATAATGTTCTGCCTGCATGTGGGCCTCCTCACCAGAAGAGGGCACCAGATCTCCCTGTAGATGGTTGTGAGCCACCATGTGGTTGCTGGGACTTGAACTCAGGACCTTTGGAAGAACAAACAATGTGCTTAACCTCTGAGATGCTTTTTCTTAAACCCACTGGACCATAAGGTGCCACTGTTGTATGTGTGACAGAGATCACTAGAACTTTGCCCCTAGAAAGCGGCAGCATTTAAATTAGTTTCATGCTAGCTGAGCCCATCCTTGCAAGGCATGGTGATCATCTGTTCAAGTCTATACATAGGACATGCTGTGGAGGAACCTGATGGCTGATGTACAGTATTTTCCTTTATGTGCACTTCACCATCACGGAGAAGTGGGTATTGTTCCATTGTGCTTGCCATGGTGTGGGGGCACTTGTTAGTATACTGTTTAACCCCTTCAAGACTGAAGTCAATTAACATTTTTTCAATTAACATTTATATGTGTGTGTATGTCTGCCTCAAAGTATGTCTTTGCACCACATATGTGCAGCTGCCTGAAGAGGCCAGAACTGGTCAGGAGCCCCCAGAAGTGCAGTTACAGAAATGATCAGCTGCTGTGTGATGGTGGGAACTGAACCCACTGCTGTTCATCATCCAGAGGACCTCGCTTCATGGGGTCCCACTACCCACATGGCAGCTTACAATCATCTGTAACCCCAGTTCCAGGGAAACTGATACCCTTCTCGCCTCCATGGGCACAGCACCCATGTGATACATAGTCATACATGTGGGCAAAGCACCCAAAATGTAAACAGTTAGGAATATAACAATTTTAAAAAAGAGTTCCACAATGCAGACTCAGGTCACTGAAGTGTTTCTAGAATTTCTTTAACTCCTAGACAACCTACATTTATACTGGTTGTATCTGCACAAGGTGTCTGGGCCCCAGACAAAAGCTACAAGTGCATTCACCTTCCTGGTTTATCCAACTGCCCATGGCTCAGAGATATTCTTGTACAAAGCATCTCCTGGCCTAGGAAGGGTTTCTGATGCTATGCCACGGGGCGTTTCGATAGGAGATCATATCCATCTGTGGACCATGGATGCACAAGGCTAAAAGCTTAAATCCACTCCAAGACAGTTCCACGGTTACAATTTTTTCTTTAAAAAATTATTCATTTCTTTATTTACTTATTTATCAAATTTGTGTATGCCCAAGGTGGCCAGAGAAGAGGGCCAGATCCTCTCTGGAGCTGGAGTTTGAGGAAGCTGTGAGACGCCATGTGAGTGCTGGGAACAGAAAGCAGGTCCTCTGGAAGAGCAGCCAGTGCTCTTCACTGCCGAGCATCTCTACAGCCCCCAGCAATTTTTTTTTCCAAAGAGGTCATTTCTTACTAGGCGTTCTCCACTTGGCAGTGGAAAATGCCAAAATCCAGGAACACAGAACTAGGGTAGTCTTTTTGGCCTTTAATAATAAAGACCGCCCCCCCCCTCTGTCTCTCTCTCTCTCTCTCTCTGTGTGTGTGTGTGTGTGTGTGTGTGTGTGTGTGTGTGTGTGTGTGGTTTTTCAAGACAGGGTTTCTCTCTGTGTAGCCCTGGCTGTCCTGGATCTTGCTCTATAGACCAGGCTGGCCTTGAACTCATAGAGATCAGTCTCTCTCTGCCCCCCAAGAGCTGGGATTAAAAGTGTGCGCCACCGCGCCCAGCCAGCTCTGCGTGGCTGCACCCCACAGCCTCTGCCACTCACTTTTGTCCTCGTCATACGACCCTCCAGAGCTGTTGCTGTATCTTGACTCCAGGCGAGTGTGGGCTCGGATCACGTTGCTAAACCTTCGAAAACGAAACACAGCCATGAAATGGTGACATGTGTGAGCACTCGTTCCCCCAAAGCAGATTCTACAGGTTAGTGGCTGGCTTTTTGTTTGTGTATTTGTTTTTTCAAGACAGGGTTTCTCTATGTAGCCTTGGCAGTCCAAGACTTTGCTTTGTAGACCAGGCTGGCCTCGAATTCACAGTGATCCACTTGCCCCTGCTTCCCGAGTGTTGGGATTAAAAGCATGCACCACCACGCCTGACTCTCCTCTTTCTTTATAGATGGGGTCTCACTATGAAGTCCTGGCTGGCCTGGAACTCATAATGTTGAGGGATATTTGATCCCATTGTGAACCCGAGATTGTGAACTGTAAAAACCCATTTCTTGTTTGGCATAGGCGAGCCCTAAAATGCACCTTTAAAATAAGAACCGACCGGCAGAGGCAGGTGGATCGCTGTGAGTTCGAGGCCAGCCTGGTCTACAAAGTGAGTCCAGGATGGCCAAGGCTACACAGAGAAACCCTATCTCGAAAAACCAAAAAAAAAAACAAAACAAAAACAAAAACAAAAAACAACAACAACAAAAACTGACCAAGAAGAGACTTGATACCCTATGAGCATATACAGGGGGAGGAGGTCCCCCTCAGCCACAGTCATAGGGGAGGGGAGTAAGGGGAAAATGGGAGGGAGGGAAGAATGGGAGGATACAAGGGATGGGATAACCATTGAGATGTAATATGAGCAAATTAATAAATAAAATAAGAACCGAGCTTATTGCCAACAGGTGGTTATGGTGTGGCTCAGCCCTAGCTTTAATCCAAGAGATTCCTGTACACAGGATTTAATAAAATTAACCCTAGGTCAAGAGGTGGAGCAAGAAGCCAGCTGACAGGGATTAAAGAGCAGGAGGGTCTCTGAGTTGAAGGGTATTAAAGACAGTGTGGATAAAGGAGGGGCTTTTTGGGCTTTGAGCTAGCAAGCCTTTGGCCTTGGGTTTTTGGCCTTTTCTTCCTGGGCTGTCAGCTGAGCTAGCGAGCCTTTTGGGCCTTTTTCTTTGGGATGTGAGCTGAGTAGGAAGATCAGCTGGGTGCTTTCTCTGCCTCTCTGAGCTAGTGGGTTTTCACCCCAGCATCTGGCTCCTGAGTCTTTATTAGTAAAATTGAGTGATTAGGATTTTCATTTTTAAAAACAGCACCATGTACACCAGGTTGGCCTTGAATCCACAGAAATCCACTTTTTTTTTTTTTTTTTTTGAGATAGGATTTTTCTGTGTCTTGGCTGTCCTGGACTCATTTTGTAGACCAGGCTGGCCTTGAACTCACAGAGATCCACTTGCCTCTGCCTCTCGAGTGCTGGGATTAAAGGCATGTGCCACCACTATCCAGCCATTTTTCTTAAATTACACCCCAAACATTTTTTTTTTCCAGTCAGGAGAGCCAGAGGTCTTGTCTTGTTCATAAGTCAAGTCCAAACTTTGAGAGAATAGTGTACTTTAAACATTGGGCTCCAACTGCAAACCTAACGTCTGTTTGGGAATGAAGATATGCACGGCTCCTTATTCCTGCACAGGACAGGCTGGACAGCCAGCCAGACCTGCTGAGTAACAGAACAGAGAGAGGAAGAAACAGAGATACACAGCACTTTCATAAGCAAGCTGGGGCTATGGATAAATTAAAGTTTCCCTCGGAGGGTGATAATTGGGAGATAATATAATCATGATTGGAAAGATTGTTTTATGCATATCTATGGATTATTCACTCAATTAGAGGAAAATGCTGGGCCACATGAATGCCACCTGCATCATCTCATTTAGTTTGCCTCTCATTAAAAAAAAAATATTTATTTATTATATATACAGTATTCTACCTGCATGTCACTTCTGCACTTCAGAAAAGGCCACCAGATCTCTTAGACTGTTGTGAGCCATTATGTGGTTGCTGGGAATTGAACTCAGGACCTTTGGAAGAGCAGCCAGTGCTCTTAACCTCTGAGCCATCTCTCCAGCCCCCGTTGCTTCTCATTTTTGACATGGTATTATTTACTTTACAAATGGGAAAACTGAGGCTGAATGAGGTTAAACAACTTGCCTGGTGTCAATGCTAGGGAGGTTCTGTTCATGCCATGATACCTCAGAGTGGGAAAAGCACCATTTAAGACTGCACGGGTGTCTGAGTGACGACATCCCTAGGATTCTAACCTGATTGAAATGTCAGAACATTGTAGTGTGCCTGGTAGATACGTTTAAGTGTGACTAAGCCCTTAATCACAAGCTCTATGGCTGGGACAAAGATGCTTACCCCAAGAACTCCAAATGAAGGCTGGAGAGATGGCTCAGAGATGGTTAAGAGCACTGCCTGCTCTTCCAGAGGTCCTGAGTTCAATTCCCAGCAACCACATGGTGGCTCACAACCATCTATAATGTGATCTGATACCCTCTTCTGCAGATAAAGCACTCATATGCAATAAATAAAAAATAAGTAAAAGAAAAAAAGTATTAAAAAAAATGAACTCCAAACGTGACCAAAGAAAATAGAAAATATTTTGTGCTTTAAAAAAGTATACTTTTAGTTTTGTATGGGTCTGTGTGTTTTGCCGGCATGTATATATGTGTGCCACACATGTATGCAGTGCCTGGGGGGTGGGGTGGGCAGGAGAGGACATTGCATCCTTGGAACTGGTGTTACAGATGGCTGTAAGCCGCAGTGTGGGTGCCGGGAATCAAACCCGGGTCTTCCACAGTAGCAGTGCGTGCTCTTAGCCACTGAGCCAGCTCTCCAGCCTAATTTTATGCTTTTATCATGTTATTATCATGCTTAAGTCGAGATCTGTAGGGTGCCTTGTTGGATGCCCAAAGCATTTGAATTAGTCCATGTTCATCATTCTCTTTTAATTGACTTTTTTATTACTCACTTGCTATTAGCATCATCTTCTCTTCATAACAAAGTAAAACTAACTACCAGATATGCTGGGGGTTTTTTTGTTGTTGTTTTTTTTGTTTTTGTTTTTGTTTTTTTTTTGTTTTTAGAGACAGGGTTTCTCTGTGTAGCCTTGGCTGTCCTGGACTTGCTTTGTAGACCAGGCTGGCCTCGAACTTACAGCGATCCGCCTGCCTCTGCCTCCCGAGTGCTGGGATTAAAGGCGTGCGCCACCACGCCTGGCTGTTCATGTCATCATTCTAACACAGGGTGTAGCTCAGGAAAAACACAGCAAAGTGCTGTGTTTATATTAAACTGTATGGTGTTAGGAATGGAAGCAAGGCCTTCGTACGGGCTTGGTGAGGCGAGAATTTGACCACTGAGGTATATCCCAGCCCCAAAATGGTATATATACTTGTTTTTACATAAAAGATACACAGAAGACTCAATCTATGTCTTTGTATGTAGCCAGGCTATGTATGCACAGACATTAGAAAATTCTCAAGCCAACACAGGTGACAATAGACTAAGCATTTTTTTCCGGCTGGAACAATGGGTGTGGTAGGATGCGGGGTGCCTTACTGAGGTTTCCTTTGCTGTGATAAAGATGCAGCCAAACGCCACTCGGGAGGAAGTGGTTTATGAGACTTAGCTTCCCTGCCCATCACTGAAGGGAAAACAGGGAAGGAACTCACGGCAGAACCTGGAGGCAGGAGCTGAGGCGGCTGCCATGATGGAGTGCTGCTCGCGAGCTGGCTCCCCCGCGCTTGCTCAGCCCGCCTGCTTATAGAACCCAGGGCACCTGCCCAGGGAGGGAGCCATGTGTAGCGGGCTGGGCCTCCACCCCCTTCAACCGCTAACAGAGAAAGCCACGCTCAACTGAGATTCCCTCTTCCCAAATGGTCTAGTTGGTGTCAAGCAGACAGAACCCAGCCAGCACATGGAGTGAGGTAAGGTTTTAGGAAAAGGACACACGCCAGGGAAAGGCGACCGTGTCGCCGAGCCGCATCAGGGATTTCCATTTCATTCCTTAGATTGTTTTTCTCCTCCGCCTGCTGCTCACCTATAGTCTCAGTGACTTCCAATGTTCTCCACTGCCTTGTCTTTTGGGTCACTGCTTTGCGACTCTACAGAACTGGATGCATAGTTTCATACAGGTCAGGCCACAGAGCAGACTATGACACACTGGAGTATCAGACGCTAGGAAAGCTCCAAGCCACGGCCTTCCCCAGAGGCGCCTTAACCGTGCGTGAAACGCAGCGTTCTAAGCAGCGTGTGCAGGGCCCAAACGTCACTTGGCAAAGGACAAAAGCAGGCTGGTGAGAATGCCACGCCTGGAGAGTTCCATGTTTGTACCCATGGCTACTGATAAACCGTGGCACCCAGTAAGTGGGGTTTGGAAAGTGCTGCGGAGGGGGCTGGAGAGGAGATGGCTCAGAGGTTGAGAGAGCTGCCTGTTCTTCCAAAGGTCCTGAGTTCAATTCCCAGCAACTCCAGGATGGCTCATAACCATCTACAATGAAATCTGCTGCCCTCTTCTGGCCTGCAGGTGTTACACGCAGGCAGAACACTGTATACTAAATAAATAAATCTTAAAAAAAAAAAAAAGTGCTGCGGAGGACATGGGGTAGGTGTCACACATTAGATGGCCTTTGTCTCGCCTCCTTTTTGAGACAGATCTAAAGGGGTCTGTTATGATGTTTATGAAGCCAAGATCAAGTCCCTTCAAGATGGGTGATGTTGGAGCCATAACACAGCCTTAAACTCAGGACAATCCTCTGCCTCAGCTTCCCGGATTATGAGGTCCTCCAAGGACAATGCCTCTAAAAGTCCTGTGCCATCTCGATGCTAAAGGCCACCACAAAAATTCCCATGAAGTATAATAATGACTCGGACGAGACGCTAATATGTCAGAGCAGAGAAAACCCCGAGCAGCTTTCTATCACAGAGAAAAAGGAAGATGGGAAACTCAGTCTACAAAATAAATGACTAAAGATGGTGGTTAAGCAGCACCGGCCGCCCTTCCAGAGGACCTCAGTTTGACCCTGAGCACCCACATGGCAGCTCACAACTATCTGCACCTCTAGTTCCAGTGGAATTTAAAATTCTCTCCTGGTCTGTGCAGGCACGGGGCACACACAGACATACATGCAACCAAAACATACAAATAACTAAAGCAAAGTAAAAGAAAACAAAACAGCTGTGTCCTTGCTCTCTTCCCAGTCACTTGCAGAAGAGAGAGAGCCAGGCTATTTATTCACAGGCAACGAGAAGAGGGAGTGCGGGAGAGAGAGAGAGAGAGAGAGAGAGAGAGAGAGAGAGAGAGAGAGAGAGAGAGAGAGGAAGCCCTGCAGAGCTCACAAGAGAGAACAGGTTCCTGGTGCTACGGGGCATCGGTGCTCTTGGTCAATTAAGATGTGATAAAGCAGATGGGCGTGGTGGCGCCCGACTTTAGTCCCAGCACTTGGAAGGCAGAGGCGGGCAGATCACTGTGAGCTTGAGGCCAGCCTGGTCTACAGAGTGAGTTCAGGACAGGCAAGGCTACACAGAGAAACCCTGTCTTGAAAAACAAAAAACGGGGGGTGGGGGGGGGGAGATGTGATTAAAGTACAGTCAAATGAGAATGAAAATGGCTGTGGGTTGAATACAGCTCCTGCCCTGTACTCATGCCAGTGCTTGCCTCTCAAGTCACGTCAGTGGTGTCAAGAGGGTAGAAACTTCATCTCACTGTGGTGTTTACAAGGAAGATACTTAGAAAAAGATGGATCTAGCAGGACATTATTGTGTATTTTTATACAAGGACATTATATGTAAAATATTCATCTATGTGGTACTCAGTGTGTACCCCTGCTCTGTTCCCTCAGGCCACCCAGCCCATAAATATGTGTATATCTGTGTACGAAGAGAAGTTAAGGACCTTAGGACAGAAACTAGATGATGTAAGACAATTAGAATGGAGCCCCTGTAATCTTGGTGGCTTTATATGGAGAACAAAGCGGGGATTAGGGGGGGAAGTGGGGGAAGGGGGTTAATGTATGCACATGCTCCTGTTAGGATCTGATGCAGCCAACGATGGCCTATGCCGAAGCCCACACGGAGCTGTTTAGAATACCAGCCCCTACAACTGTGAGCTAAGTAAACATCTCTCTTAGGAGTTAGCTTGCCTCAGATGTTTGCTACAGTAACAAAAGGTTGATTAACACAAGACTGCTGCAGAGAACTTACCTCAAGACATTTAAGAAATCATATAATAATTAGATCTGAAATCCTCACGTGCCAAATCTCTTCTCATTCCACATGGTTTGTGTCCACTAGCAGAACAATCCTTTTTTTTTTTATTCTCCCAAGATTTATTTTTATTTTATGCAGATGAGTGTTTGCCTGCATGTGTATGTACCATGTGGATACAGTGCCGTGGTGGTCAGAAGAGGGCACCAGATGCCCTGGCACTGGGATTAAGGAAGGTTGTGAGCTGCCACATGGTAGCTGATGACAGAAGCCAGGTCCTTTGAAGAGCAGCCAATGCTCTAACCACTGACCCTCCTCTGCAGGCTCCAACCAGTGTTTTTTATGACGCTCAAGGCTAAGTGGGATTCAGGCACCAGAAAAACGTTTTTACTCTCAGATTCTGCGCAGAATGTATCTTTAGGGCTACATCGGGCAGAGCTGGGAACTCAGCATAGAGAACCTGACTAACTTGTGCGGATGCCACAGACTCCTGCTGAAGGTTAGAGCGGACATCACGTCCAACGCGCACACTGACCTGTCATCAGATTCTTTCAGTATCTTGCTCTCCTCGGGGTCCGGGAAACTGTCCTGGCCGGCGACTACAGTGTTACTGCTGGAGGTGGTTCCTGCACAAAGGATTAGGAGACATCAGAGAGAGCACGCAGAGGGGGTAGCGCAAGTCCTAAGTAATCCAGGAGAGGATTTTCTGTGACATCCCACGCTTGTCAGTCTCAGGAATTTTAAACAACTGTCTCAAAGTCCACAGCGTGGAATTCTAGACAACTATGTCTGTCGGTCAAACTGAATTCCTTCTTCCTCATAAACGAGGCTGTAACACTCTTAGATGTTTCCAGCCACAGGTCAAGGCCTTATATAGAGGTAGGTCTACAGCCCTGCTGGAATGACTTTTGCTATTGCCAATTTGAGACAGGGTCTTGCCATGTAACCTTGACTGACCCTCTTCCCCTGTTCCTCCAATGTCGGGGTGCCGGGCAGGTGCCCTCAGCTCTTGCACTTTTAGTGTTAATGGGTCCAGGAATTATTTAACTAATGATATGGAGGAAGTCCAAGTAGGATTCCGATCCCTAGGCGTGTGTCTCTCTGGAAAAAAATATCCCTAAGAAGTAGGATAAAGAGAGAGCAAAGGACAGCTGGGTGTGGTGGCGTGCACCTGTAGTCCCAGCACTCGGGAGGCAGAGGCAGGTGGATCGCTGTGAGTTCAAGGCCAGCCTGGTCTACTTAGTGAGTCCAGGACAGCCAAGGCTACACAGAGAAGCCCTGTCTCAAAAAACAAAACAAACAGAGAGAGAGAGAGAGAGAGAGAGAGAGAGACAGACAGACAGACAGACAGACAGACAGACAGACAGAATGAGGGGACATGGAGAATGCTTTAAAACATTTGAGGGAGGTAGTACATGTTCCATGAAATGAACAGGTACAGATCGATTGAAAGCAGTAATATGGGCTGGAGAGATGGCTCAGAGGTTAAGAGCACCGTCTGCTCTTCCAAAGGCCCTGAGTTCAATTCCCAGCAACCACATGGTGGCTCACAACCATCTATAATGAGATCTCACATGCAGGCTCACATGCAGGCAGAATACTGTATAAATAATAAATAAGTAAATCTTAAAAAAAAAAAAGAACAAAGGAAAAAGAAAGGAGAGAGAGAGAGAGAGAGAGAGAGAGAGAGAGAGAGAGAGAGAGAGAGAGAGAAGAAAGCAACAATGCTTGGTGAGCACCTGTCATTCAGGATCCACAGAATCAGGGTGTTTTAGTTATAGATACTTTGCACCTGTGTACATGTGATGGAACCGTCTTAGGGGCAAGACTGGAGTTTAAGCATGAAATTCATTTTTGTTTTATGTATCCCTTATACACAATGCCTGAAGGTAACTTTATACATCATTTATATGAGCAAAGTTGGGGCAGGAGAAATGGCTCAGCAGTTAAGACCACCTTCCGCTCTGGCAGAGGACGTGGGGTTGGTTCTTTGCACCCTCATAGCAGCTCACAACCATCTGTAACTCCAGTTCTGGGATCTGATGCCCTCTTCTGGCCTCCCAGGGTACTGCATGCATATGATACATACACACATATGTAGGCAATACGCACAAAATAAAAATAACCAAATTGGGCTGGACAGATGGCTCAGAGGTTAAGGGCACCGACTGCTCCTCCAGATGGTCCTGAGTTCAATTCCCAGCAACCACATGGTGGCTCACAACCATCTATATAATGTGATCTGACGCCCTCCTCTGGCCTGCAGGTGTACATGCAGGCAGAACACTGTATACATGATAATAAATAAATAATAAATCTTTAAAAAAAATAACCAAATCTTAAAACAAACAAACAAAGTTTATGCACATTGAGCTTTCACACCACATTATTATGCCGGTACTCAAAAAGTTTCAAATTTTTGCGCACTTGGGATTTTATGGAACATTCTAGTCAATCATGGGAGAATGTTACCAAGGAGATTCCACTAAGGTATGCAGAAGATTCAGAACTGTAATTCCTAAGAGAATGCAGCGTCCTGGTTGGCATCCACCTAAAGTAGGATAGGTTCTGTGGTGGGGAGGCCAGTGGGCCGCTGAGGGCCTTAAGCGGTCTCTTAAACGAACAGCAAGGCCGGCTCAAGCCTGTTCAGTGCCCTGTGTGACAGGTATGTTCCCAGGTGGTGCGTCCCTACCAGAGGCGGCTGCCGAGGCCTTGCTGCTGGCTGTGAGGCGGTAGAAGGGGGGGTTGTCACAGTGCTGGACGATGGGGTTCACGGGCTCCGTCTGCTGCAGCTCAAAGAGAAGCTCTTCCATCGTTTGGATGGTGTTGTTCCGGCACAGGTATATCGCCACCTTTTTAATCTTGGCGGAAGAAAACAGGAGGAGGATGTACTTTCCATCAGAGTGTTGGGCTGGGAACTCATCCATCTTGGAACACATCGTCATCTGGTACCATGCGTCTAACAACTGACCTCTGCTGTCTGGGAACGGTCTAAACATTGGGATTAAAAGCCTCACTACACAGGCACCTTCTTGAGTGGCTTAATTAAAAAAATTTTTTTACTCTCAGGGTGACCAGAGTCAATTGAAGACAAAAACATTGCAAGATTTTACTGGTGTCCAGTGGCACAGAGTACTTATATGACAAAAATAATTTAATCCACTCTGGGAAAACAACTGCTATTTTTATTAAAAAAGGAATATAGTCCCTGCCCCTTACGCCCCGGTCCCCCGTGGTTTGGATGAGAATGGGCCCCCATAGGCTCCTATATTTGAAATCTTGGTCCCCAGTTGGTGGAACAGTTTGGGAAGGATCAGGGGTGTGGTACCGTTAGAGGAGGCATGTCACTAGGGATGGGCTCTGAGGTGTCAAAAGCCCATACTGGGCCCATTGTCTCTCCCTTTCTTCCTGCCACCTGTGCAGCAGGATGTAAGGCTCTCACTTGCTGTTCCAGCACCACGTCTGTCGCCTCTCTGCCATGAGGATCATGAACTAACCGTCTAAAAGTGTGAGCCAGACCCCAGCTAAATGCTTTTTGTTATAAGACTTGCCACGGGCATGGTGTCTCTTCACAGCAATGGAATAGTAACCAAGATACCTCCTGTCCTCTTTGTCACTAGAAACAAATAAGTCTTAACTGTCTGTAAAGTCTTAGGTTTTAAAAACAACAATATCAAGCCAGGTGTGGTGGCGCACGTCTGTAATCCCAGCACTTGGGAGGCAGAGGCAGGCGGATCTTTGTGAGTTTGAAGCCAGCCTGGTCTACAAAGAGAGTTCCAGGACAGCCAGGGCTACACAGACAAACCCTGTCTTGAAAGACCAAGTACTCACCCCCCCCAAAAAAAAACCCTAACAATATTAATGCCTCACATATCGGCAGACCCTAATAACTAATCTAACCATATGATGACATGCTGCTTGCTGTATGGCCAAAACAGCTCAGAACAGGAAGTCATAAAATAACTCACAAAACCCAAGGAGAAGCCACGTGAATGTTAGAAAGTGCTGCCATTCTGTTGGTGCACCATCCTCAAGTAAAAACAGAATATACTTTGTTTTCTCTCTCATCATATAATTTTGAAAAGGAAAATGTAGTGGGGGCTGGAGAGATGGCTCATTGTTTAAGAGCACTGACTGCTCTTGCAAAAGGTCAGAGTTCAAATCCAGGGTGCTCCACATGGCAGCTCACTACTGTTTGTAACTTCAGTTCCAGGGATCTGTCGCCCTCTTCTGGCCCCCATGAGCACTGCATGCACAAGGTGCACATGCACCATGCAGGCAAACACTCATCCACATAAAATGAAAAGAAATATTTTATTTATTTATTTATTTATTTATTTATTTATTTATTTATGTTTTTCGAGACGGGGTCTCTGTGTTAGCCTTGGCTGTCCTGGACTCACTTTGTAAACCAGGATGGCCTTGAACTCACAGATATCCGCCTGCCTCTGCCTCCCGAGTGCTGGGATCAAAGGTGTGCGCCACCACACCCGGCTCAAAATGAAAATAAATATATCCACATATTTTTAAAGAAAATCCCAGGTCTGCTTTTTTTGTTTGTTTGTTTGAATAATGCCATATGCAAACCAGAAGCTTGTGTGTGTGTGTGTGTGTGTGTGTGTGTGTGTGTGTGTGTGTGTGTGTGTGAGAGTACTGATCTTTACATTTGGCCTCTTTTATACTGGTGCTGTTTATAAAGGAAGCTTTGGTAATTGTCAGGGGAAAAAAAAGCCTCCATTCCCAGGTGTCTGTGTCCTGTAGCTTAGTGCAAGGTGCTGACAGGTGCCCCTGACAGGAGCACATGAGCCTGGGTTGGGGAGGGGTAGAAGGAGCTTTTATGTACCACCTGGATGAGCCCCCAAGGGAACTGCAGCATTTGAAAACACAGAGAGTGTGAGGTGCAGATATCAGGGTGTGAGCCGCAGCAGCAGCAGCAGCGGCAGCGGCAGCGGCGGCGGCAGCGAGCGCTCCCCAAGCCTGGGCGGCACTTACATAGGGCAGGAGGACGGTGTCGCTGCTGACCCCACACAGGCTGATGAGGAACTGCAGAGTGATCCTCAGGTTGTTGCTCCACTTCTCGTTGTTGGCCAGCGCGTTCCACGCGTTCTCCATTTCCGGTCCTGGGACTTCATCTCCATACTAAGCCAACAAGATTAAAAAGCGGCCTCCGTGAGTGTGTGCAGGACAGAGACTGCCTCGAAGGTTATGATTGTTCAAAATCATTAGGCAGGGGAAAATGACCATTTGATAGAAAAACATAATTTTTTTGGGTGGACGGTAATTTACAATACATAGATCAGTTACATGAAGTACATATATAAACATTTAAAAAAATGTAGGCCATGGTTTTCCCTAAAATATGTGATATATGTCTGTCTGTCTGTCTTCCTTTCTTTCTACCATCTATGTATATCTATCTATCTATCTATCTATCTATCATCTATCTTTCTATCTATCCATCTATATCTTTCTATCATCTATCTGTCCATCCGTCTGTCTGTCCATCCATCTATCCAACCATCCATTTATCTATCTATATCTTTCTAACATCTATCAATATATCTATATCTTGCTATAATCTATAATCTATCTATCATCTGTCTGTCCATCCATCCATCCATCCATTTATCTATCTATATCTCTTTAACATCTATCAATATATCTATATCGTGCTATAACCTATCATCTGTCTGTTTATCTAAAATTTGTGCATAATCCTTCCATTCTTTAATTGCAGTGCTGGGTGTTTGGACATGGGCTTTGTGTATACAATGTGAGTTCAACCGTGAGATGCATCCCCGGGCCTCACCATTTTACTTGAATGCACCAAACACATTACTTCCATTTTCTAATTTTTGTATAGCAAATGGTGGGGGCCAGGTTTGAACCCAAGCTTACATATTTGTATAACTCCTGTAACACAAAATTACTAGATCATACTCAAACCAGAAAACGGGAACAGAATTCAGGTCCTCTGCAAGAGCACCTAACCCAGCAATGTATTACCACGATACAGTATTACCTTTGTTTATGAAAGACTGAGGGGGAAGAAGGAGTTTACTCTGGCAACATCACGAACATCTTTTTCTTTTGTTGGTTTTCCTTTGAAAGAGGGTCTTATGTAGCCCAGGCTGGACCCAAACTCACTCTGTAGCTTAGGGTGGTCTTGAACTCTAGAGTCTCCTCCATACCAGGCAGTGTACATATTTTAAGGTACAGAGTGCAGTGACATTACACGCACACCCATCGCCACTTATTGCCACTTATCGCCGCGTCATTTTCACGAGAGACATCATGTTTTTGGTTTGTGAACCCAGGACCTCCCTGCTGATGGAGCCATGCCATGTGCCTTACCTTGGCTGTCATGTACATGAGGTTATTCAGGACCAGAGAGGTGGCTTCCGGAGAGCCCCAGCCATTCCCTTTCAGCCCGTGAGAGGTGGTGGCTTCCCCTTCCCGGTCCTTGACCTCATCCTCAGGGCTGCTGGGGCTGGACCCTGGGAGGAGGAGTCTGCTGTCCACCAGCTCAATGTTGTGTAGCCATGGCAACAGGTAGGTGAGCATGATCTGACGTCCGTTTGGGTGTGTGGTGGGGAATCTCTGGCTCACCTCTGAAGAGACAGGGCCAAGGAGAGTTAGGCATTGGTCTCACAGACCAACCAGCCAGGCACACAAGTGGCTGACATTTACTAAAAGGACTGCCATAGACAGCGGCTACCCAGGACCACAGAGGCTACCCGAGGTCAGAAGAGGGCGTTGGATTTGAACCCAGATCCTGCAAGAGCAGCCAGTGCTTTTAACCGTTGAACTGTCTCTCTGTCCTCTACACTTTTTACTTGTGTGTGTGTGTGGGGGGGGGCGCAGGGGCCATGCCAGGGCACACATGTGGTACTTAGAGGTCACTCACAGGAGCTGAACTTCTCTCTCTACCACATGGGCTCAGACATCAAACTTGGGTCATCAGACTTGTGGCAGGTAGCCATCTGCCTGGTCCACGGAGTATTTGACTTACAGTTGACATATTATGATGTCACACATACGTTCTGGGTATGATAATGGATACTTGAACATCCATTAACCCCACTGGCTGAGCGTTCATTAGTAGGAGCCGCTGTGCCTGGCGGGATGGAAACCGCCAAGATGTCTCAGGCGCGTGGTCAGCCCTTAAATACACGTCTGTATACACGAGCAACGTGAGGGACCCAGTGAGGTGTGTGGCCAACATTATATATATTAATACATATGTAATAAGAGGTCATGGCTTTGGATGGGGGACGAGGAGGATACAGGGGGATCTGTAGTTGGGAGAAGTGGAACTGATAAAATACGTTACTAATGTGTGAAATTCTCAAAAAAAATTTTTTTTTTTATTTTATTTTTGAGACAGGGTTTCTCTGTGTAGCCTTGGCTGTCCTGGAACTTACTCTGTAGACCAGGCTGGTCTCAAAATCACAGAGAGCCTCCTGTCTCTGCCTCCCAAGTGCTGAGATTAAAGGTGTGCACTACCACCGGCCAGCTAAAAATAATTTATTTGAAGTTAAAAAAAAAATGAGTAAAGTTCCTAAGCCTGGGGAAGATCCTCATTGACAAAACTTATACTGACAAATAACTCAGGAGCAAGGGGAAAAGTGACAGGTAACAGGAGGCACCGAGCTGAGGCGCTGATGGGACAAAATGACTTTTGGTTACAAAAATACAACTTCATTGCAGAAGAGCCGTTTATGCTCCATAGGAAAGAAGTGCACTTTAGAAAGAGAGAGAGAGAGAAAAAAAATCCAATTAGAGAGAAAGGAATATTAAAAAGACCCATCTTTAAACAATGGCACAAAAATACGTGGACTTTGTAGCAGGAACCGGCTGCTAACATGAGACATGAGCTCGTTTGTTGTGTTTATTACATTTTGTGTGCTGGACACGGGGGCCGTGAAAATGTGGAGTCAGAGAAGAGCCGATAAACACCTCAGGCTGTGGAGGTGTTTCCGAGGAGAAAGGAAGATGGCACAGAGGCCGCCAAGTCAACCCTCTGGAGACGCAGAGAAATAAACCGTGAGGGGGTGTCAAGGGGATGCTGTTGCTTCCCAGCACCTCTGGGTGGGTCCTGATAAAGTCTCCCCATGGGGATCTGGAAGAGCGCAGGCAGCTCAGGGGCTCACTAGGTCCTGTGAGTGTTCTCAAGCTCTTTTTAAAGCTTCTTCCTAAATCAAGAGCTGGAAGCGATGCTTAGAAGAATGTCCAAACGCTTGTGTTTCCTATTCAGGGTTTTGCCGCTTGTCAGCTCGGATTTCTCTCCCCTCACCCCAGCTGCCCCCACGATCCCAGCTCCCCCTCTCAGCTAATAAACTGGCCCCAGCCTTACTCTTCCCAAAGCTCCTCCTGGAGACCTCTCCCCAGAACCTGCAGAGCTGACGTTCCAGGGTCGCTCTCCTTGGAGGATGAGCATCACCCCTTCCTTCAAATCCTCTTCTTCTAGGCTTCCGTGAAGGAAACTGTCCCCCCTCCCCCCGCCCCAAGTGTTCCTCACGGGAAGGGAGGAACAGAACATCCTTCCTTCCTTTTCTGCCCCTGCCCCCTCACTCAGTAGGTGAGTGCTGAGGGCTTTTCTTTTCCTCCATACCTGGCGCTCAGCCTCTCGCACCATGGAGTCCAGGACTGCCTGGTCTGTGGAGGCCCACCCCAGCATCCCGGGCTAGCTCTCCATGCCTGCCTTGCCCTCTGCTCTTGGGCACGCCTCACCATCAGTCTCCCCAGCAGCACACTTGTCTGGGAACCTCCCCAGCAGTGCTGGCTCCCGCCATCCCTTTCCACCCTCCCTGGGCGACTGTTTCCTCCCTGACTTTATTACCACTCTTGGCAACCAGTCCCCTCTCCAGACCAGATGCGCCAAACACATCCTCTCCTCTTTCCTAACTGCACGGTGACCTATCACTTCCTCTTAAACTCGGCAGTCTGCCTTCCTTCCTTTCATCCTCCCTCCCTCCCTTCCTTTCAAGTTTTAAATTTTATAAATTGATTTTTATTTTATTTATTAATTTAACCATGTGGCAGAAATTTGACTATTTTAGTACCCCTGGCCCTGAAAACAGAGCTTGGTGTCAGTCAGCTAATACAGCCTCCATTCTGTTGCTCCTGCTCTTTTTCTTTTCTCTTTTATTATTTAAAACATTTGTTGTTGTTGTTCATGTTTCTGAGACAGGGTCTCTCTGTGTAGCCTTGGCTGTCCTTGACTCATTTTGTAGACCAGGCTGGCCTCGAACTACCTGCCTCTGCCTCCCCGAGTGCTGGTGTTAAAGGAGTGCGCCACCATGCCTGGCTTTAAAACACTTTTTTAATTAAAAATTTTTGATTATATTCTTCTCTTTCCCCACGTCCTTCACAGCCTCCCTCCATACCAACCCAACTTTAAGCTCTTTCTCAAAACAAAAAACCAAAACAACAACCCCCTCAAACCAAAAAAACAAGATAAAACCACACCCCCCAGAACCCAAACCAAACTGCTAAACTGTAACTAAATAAAAGCACACACAAAAATTCCTGTGGGGTCCGTTGTGTGCTAATCAACTGCTCCTGAGCATGAGGCTTGTCCTGGGTTGTTGATGATACACCTGTGTGACCCCATGGGCGAACACTGATTTCCCTTTCCCAGAAGGACATGTGACTAGGCTTTCATTCATTCATTCATTCATTCATTCACTTAATCACTCATTCATTAATTCACTTATTCACTACTCATTCATTCATTCTAACAAAATAAAATAATATAAAACAAAATTTATCACACTGAATTTGGACAAGCCAAGCCAACAGAAGGAAAAGAGCCCAGGAGAAGGCAGAAGAATCACGGACCCACTTGTTCACACACTCGGGAGTCCTATAATAATATGTAAATCTAACACAGTAGAAACGTCCTAAAACATATACATATATAAAGGCAATAAAATGAAATAGCCAGATAACAGGGAAGACAGAGCCCTAACTGACCATCTCCTGTCACCCAGCCAACCAAGCGAAGCCTTCAGGCCTGGGATTGGCTTACATGCGGCTGAGCTGTTGGCCACAGGTATCCTACAGGAATCCCCAAACAACCCAGGCTGCTGCCAAGACCAGAGAAAACGTAGTGATGAAATGACTGCCAATGATATTCTGCTATAGCCATACATCAGTGCTTGCTCAGCCACCATCAGGGAAGCTGCCTCCTGCAGCAGCTGGGAACAAACACAGAGACCCACAGGCAGACATCGTGCAGAGAGCGAAAGGCCTTAGAACACTCAGCCCTACATGGGATGGATGGCTCCATCAGAACCCTCCCCTCCGGGCTCTGGGAACCCCCACAGAAGTTGAGGTGGGGAGAATACAAGAGCCAGAGTGGATAGAGGGCAGCAGGAGAACAAGGCCTTCTAAATTAACACGAACTAGGCTCATATAAACGCCAGAGATGGAAGCGGCACGCACTGCGCCTGCGCGGGTCGTCCCAGGTCCTCTGATTATACGCTGTGCTGTCCGGTTCAGTGTTTTTATGGGATTTGTCAGTGGTTTTCAAGGCCCGAGAAGCTGAGGTGCCACTTTCTTCACAGGGCTCTGAAATGGGTCAAGGGGCACACATAGGAGACTGCTGGCCTTTCTGCACATCCAGGGCCATCTCTGATGTCAGCCACACTGTCCTCTGTGTAACTTCCCAGTGCCTTGTGCTGTTCTACACTTTTAAACCAGCGGTTCGGGTGGGTCATGGCCCCTTTGGGGGTCACAAATCAGGTATCCTGCATATCAGATATTTACATTATGATTCAAAACAGTAGCAAAATTACAGTTATGAAGTAGTAATGGAATAATTTTACGGTTGGGGGTCACCACACACGAGGATCAGGAAGGCTGAGAGGCACTGATGTAAGCCAAGCGTGTGCTGCCCTTCGGGGCTGTTGTTTCCATCCCCTGCCTGCAGCTCGGGCGTCAGCCCATCTGGGAGGTCGTCCTCAGCTCTTCTGGCTCAGTAACCACAGTATAAGCAACGCACACAGGGGTCTAGCAGAGAGCCTAACACGCCTTGGGTGACCAAGGGTGACCAAGAGTCAGAAGTCATGATTATTACCAGGAGACTATGAATGGGAGGCTCTGCCCAGATGTGGTTTTGTGTAGTTGACAGTGCCTAAGAGGTGGGGTGGCTGCAGAGGAGGGGGCTGAGGCACTGGGGTGCAGGGAGGTAGGGTGGCTGCGGAGGAGGGGGCTGAGGCACTGGGGGTGCAGGGAGGTAGGGTGGCTGAGGAGGAGGGGGCTGAGGCATTGGGGCTGTGCATGGAGAATGAGGAACAATCAGGGCACGGCCTGACTCGGGACACAGCCTGACTTGGGGCACAACCTGACTCAGGGCACAGCGTGACTCTTGGCCAGGTGCCGCATGAACTGGGCAGGTAAAGCACTCTATGGGACCCGGCTCTCACACGTTATTTATGAAGACAGCGGAGGAGACAAGCTATGGATGTAACATCATTATAATAATAAAATACAATAAGACTATGTATCTAACATCACTACCAAATATATAAGGAACTAAGAGTTATCTTAAGTATATTGTTCATATAAAAGAATTTCTTTGGGATATGCGCACACCCACACACATATATTACACACACACACACATATCTTCATTAACTCAAGAATCTTTTATATTTGTCAGGCATATATTTATACTTATATTGTTTTAACTAACATTTTTTTCTCTTTTCTTTTCTCTTTCTTTCTTTCTTTCTTTCTTTCTTTCTTTCTTTCTTTCTTTCTTTCTTTCTTTCTTTCTTTCCCAGATAGGGTTTCTCTGTGTAGCCCTGGTTATCCTGGAACTCACACTGTAGACCAGGCTGGCCTCAAATTTGGAGATACTTCTGCCTCTGTCTCCTAAATGCTGGGATTAAAGGTGCATACCACCATCACCTGGCTTGACAACAGTTTTTCTTTTCAACGTTTAAAAATATTCTTGAGGGGTTGGAGCCATGGCTCAGTGATTAAGAGCACTGGCTGCTCTTCTGAAAGACTTGGGTTTAATTAAGTCCAAGTCCTAGAACCCACATGGCTGCTCACAACCATTTATAACTCCAATTCCCCGGGCATCTGGTGCCCTCTTCTGGCCTCCATTGGCACTACACTCACATGGTGCTTAGCTATACAATCAAGCAAAACGTGCCGCCCCACCCCCACCCCAAACACAAAACAAAAAAAAAATTGACAATATTGAATTTGCTTTCACATGGAACTGGATTTAGCCCTTAGCAATTCTGATGCACAAACTTAGCACCAGGTTCTGACACAAAAACTGCAATAGACTTTAAAAAGGGAAAACCTCTCAGAGTAGGAGACCGTGACGTATGTAGCTGCGGACAACGGGGTGGTACCTGAGAAGAGGGGGAGGGTGAGCTCAGGGTACATCCGGGCCAGTTCACGGGACAGGAGGGCTAGCGACACACTGTAGAGGGGTGGTAACGGTCCGTGCGTTCCATACAGAATACTGCCAGGTCTTTGTTCGGCAACTTTCTTGGAGTGAACAAAAAGCTTTGCTTCAAGGATCTAGGAAGAGTTTAAGAAAGAAGCTGAAAAGGTGTTATCTGGGCCCCTCGGGGGTGCTTATGTCTGACCAACGTTGGTATCAACAGGACATATATGTTTATTTTAATACACACAGAAACAAGTAAACGCGTCCTGGGCTCACGGGTGGACATTTTCCACCCCGGTGAATGATACATGCCTGCATGAGCTGCATGGAGACTTCGTAAATCTCTCTGTTGGTGTCAGAGGCCTTGAAGAGGACAAGGTTGAGCAGCGTCACTAGGTCGAAGGGATAGTTCCTGGGGAAAACAGTACAACACACAGCGGAGTCATAAAACAGCCGGGCTGGGAAGCTGGGTAGATCGCTGCCTCCCAGAAGTCTGGTGCGGCACCTTGGCTGGGACCCATCTATGTGTGTTTCTATGTGTATCCGAGTGTATTGCTGCATCATATTTATGCAGGTGCTCGGGGGCTCAGACACATGGGATGGCCTGGAGCCGCAGTTACAGACGGTGGTGAACTCCACGGCGTGGCTGCTGGGTACGGTTGTCTGCCACACGCTCTTCACTACGGAGGCACCGCCGCGGTCCCTACACGAAGCTTTTGGAATATAAATCCCAACCGTGTTCTCTTTTCTCCACCCTTCCTAATCCGTATGCTCTCTGTTATGGTTGCTTTATGCAACCTGGGGAATGTAACATAGCTCTGACATTACCACACTTAATAGTTGAAGTGCCATGCAGTGTCACGAACTCACTTTGCTTTGTAACGACGGTGGCTTTAGGAGCATACTCT
This sequence comes from Acomys minous, assembly GCF_964271855.1. Classification (NCBI taxonomy): domain Eukaryota; kingdom Metazoa; phylum Chordata; class Mammalia; order Rodentia; family Muridae; genus Acomys; species Acomys minous. Next base: position 54,830,417 of record NC_140498.1, read on the forward strand.
TTGGGCTGGGGCATGGGTCAGTGGTGGAGGACATCTTTAGCATGTGTGAGTCCCCAGGCTCAAGTCAGCACATTTCCAAATAATTAATTGTAATGTATAGACTTCTACAGCACCACGGCTCCTTCCTGCTTTCTTTTTGGAGTTCTGAGCAGAGGGGGTTTAAAGAGTTCTGTGTTTCCTGGGTTTGATGTAGTGGGCCCCTGGCCGATGGGCTCACAGTTAACATGTGTCAGGACACTTGTCCACATGTCTTTAGCTCCTTCTGTGTATCATCCTTATTATTATTTTTGTTTTTTGTTTTTTGGTTTTTTGAGACAGGGTTTCTCTGTGTAGCCCTGGCTGTCCTGGACTCGCTTTGTAGACCAGGCCGGCCTCGAACTCACAGCGATCCACCTGTCTCTGCCCCCTGAGTGCCGGGATTAAAAGTGTGTGCCACCACCGCCCGGACCTTAATATTTTCAAATTCTGTTCCCATGCTTCTGGGGACCGTCTGGGCCCCTCAGGAAACAGTCCTGATCAAATGGGACTAGGAATATCGTGGAAACTTAGAGCGGGCAGGTTGTCTGTGAAGGACACAGAAGCCATTCTGGGCTCTCCCAGAATTCACTCTAAAAGTAGACGCTGAACGGTCAGCTGGTCAGCGCTCTCATCACCCCTGCCCTTGCCATCGATGACGCAAGATGCACACCTGTTTCCGCACACGGTCGCTATGGCTTTGAAGCAGCCGGACGCAAGCTGGTAGGAGCCTGTGTAACAGCGGTCGATGGCCCAGTTAAACAGGTTCACTTGCTCAGGATTCAATTCCAGTAGCAACATGACCACCTCACAGCCCAGCTGATGGACCTGAGGGCAGGAGCAGATCTCCGTGAGGAAATATTCTAGAGAAACACGCACGATCGAATGTACTGGGGGGGGGCGCGGTTTGCGGTGCAGCAGTGCCTGCCAGGATGCAGACTCCCTTGCGCTCTGGGATGGCAACCCCCACTGCCAGGATGGGGAACGTGGGTCCCCTCAGGAGGTGACATTGCCTGCCTCTTTCTGAAGTCATCACCCACTCTTCTCGGCAGCTGCAATCAGCTCCCAGAGGAAGGAGCTGGCTGATGTATTTGTTACTTTAATGGTTCGGGTCTGAAATGCTCCCACAGGCTTGTTTTGAAGGCTTGGTTCCCAGCCTGGAGGTTGGCTTTGAAGGCTGCGGGGCTTTTAGGAGGTGGGCCTGGCTGGGTGGGTCTTTGAAGGTTAGAGCTAACCCTGGTCTCAGGTTAGCTTTCTCTGCCCGCAGCCAGGTCCACGTCACTTGAGCAGTCTTAGCCTTACGCTCCTCCCAACATCACTCTGAGGACCCTGCCTTCCCCACCACAATTTTTTCTTCCTTAAGTTGTTTCTGTTAGGTATTTTATCATAGGATTGGAGAAGTTACATACAGAGTTCATTATTACTAGAAATTAAATTCCCCCTAGTTAATTTCTGACCTATTTTTTTTTCTCACTTTGTCAGGCTATTTCTTTTACTAACTTCTTGTGATGAACAGGCCACAGACTACCAGCCTTTCCCCCTCAACATATACATATATACATATGTACGTGTATCATTAATTATATATATATATATATCACTACATTTTAAGCACAGCTTAATTTACAAACCACAAATTTAATATTTCCATTATGTGTTACTTAGATACTTTGCAGTTGCCATTGTTATTTACTTTGACATCTGGAAGCATAAATTTGTTAAGAAAGTTACTTAGTTTTTAATTATGTGCATGTGTTTCTGTCTCTGTGTGTGTTTGTGTACATGCATGTAGTGACTAAGAAGGCCGGAAGAGGGCATTGAATTCCCTGGAGTGGCATTACAGGTGCTGTGAGCTGCCATGTGGGTGCTGGGACTTCAGTTCAGATCCTCTGTGAGAGCAGCAAGCAGCCTTAGGTACTGAACCTTCTTTACTCAGCAGCTCCCGGCAAGTACATTTTAATTATTCATTACTAGTTTAATGAGACTGGGAATAAAGAACATAACTTGCTTTCAAATTGTGTGAAGTGTTTTGAGACTTACTTTATGACTCAGTTGGTGGTCAATTTGGTTAAATGTTGCTGTACTTTCTGGCCTGGCACATCATATCAAATGTGCCCAGATACACAACTGTGAGGAACAGTGGGATGTGCACATCACAGCACAGTGTGCCCGGGTCCATAACTGTGAGGGAAGGTGGGATGTGCACATCACAGCACAGTGTGCCCGGGTCCATAACTGTGAGGGAAGGTGGGATGTGCACAGCACAGCACAGTGTGCCCGGGTCCATAACTGTGAGGGAAGGTGGGATGTGCACATCACAGCACAGTGTGCCCGGGTCCATAACTGTGAGGGAAGGTGGGATGTGCACAGCACAGCACAGTGTGCCCGGGTCCATAACTGTGAGGGAAGGTGGGATGTGCACAGCACAGCACAGTGTGCCCGGGGCCATAACTGTGAGGGAAGGTGGGATGTGCACAGCACAGTGTGCCCGGGGCCATAACTGTGAGGGAAGGTGGGATGTGCACAGCACAGCACAGTGTGCCCGGGGCCATAACTGTGAGGGAAGGTGGGATGTGCACAGCACAGTGTGCCCGGGGCCATAACTGTGAGGGAAGGTGGGATGTGCACATCATAGCACAGTGTGCCCGGGTCCATATCTGTGAGGGAAGGTGGGATGTGCATCATTCCTACACTGCAGAAATTCAACCCACAAAGAACCTCAAAAGTCCTAAAATGCAGTGCATTCTGACTCATACTCACTCGTAAATCCTGACAAGCCAGAATATTGTCAAGCCACTTATACAGATAGCCATCTGGAGAGAGGCCGACATTGTCAAACACGGGGCCACAGCACAGCACTGCTGACATCGCCTGAAATTAGAAAAGGGAAACCTGGAGAGGGGACTGTGGGGTGAAGGCCAGCCAGAGTCCTGCTTCCGTCCGCATGCTATGCTCTCCCGGCATTGTGGACCCCAGCCTTCTAGAACCATAAGCAGAAATAAATGCATTCTTCCATATGCTGCCTTTGTTCATGGTAGTTCATCCCAGTAAGGGAAAGGTGACCAAGACCACACTGCTTCAGGATTGACGTTTTTCACAGTATGGATGTATAGGATAGGGGTAGAGGAAAACGGGACGTGGCTGTCGGTGGATTATTTTTTTCTCCCTCTTAGGTTGGAAGTTAGTTAGCAATGTAGTAACTTCACAGGCAAAAAAAAAAAAAAAAAAGGCAAAACTGTTCTCACACAGAACAAACACTGGATTAAGAGCAGGAACTTGGCAAATTTTATATTTTATAATTGTGAACCCAGCTGGAGTTCTTATATATTTATATACATCTTTAACTGTGCATTTGGAATTACTGAATTTACATTTACACATGTGTGTATGCATCCATTTGAATTTTCATATCTGTACTTTTATTGTATTATATTACTTATTTTAACCTGATTTTTTTTAAAGGCATGGTGATTAGCTTAAAAAAAATGAGACTGCTGTGGCTGCAAACCTACCTTTAAAGCACAGTACTGGTATCTTGTTATCTGGTGGTTCCTGTCACTGTAGCGGTCCAGAGGTGTGAACATGATGCTGAAGGGGCCCGCCCACTGGCTGAACAAGATGAAGAGGTGATGCCTCAGGCTTTGCTGGGGGAACAGAAATCTTCTGTGATGAACTAGAGAGAACGACAGAGCCAGTGTCGATTAGGCCAGACACAATCACAGCACGAGGGACAGTTTTCAAGCTGTGGGGGAAGGGAAAATGTCCACGCCTCCTAAAGTCTCTTTTTAAATGTTTAATTATATGCACGTGTGACTTTCTGTGGGTGGGGAGGTGCGTATGGTGCAGGTGCCCACAGAGGCCAGAAGGGGGCACTGGATCACTTGAGCTGCAGGTGGATGTGAACTGTGTGACGTATGTGCTGGGATGTCATTGTGGGACCTATGCAAGGAAGGGCCGTAAGGATCAACCTTCCCCTCCCCCTCCCCACCCTCCTCCCCGTCCCCCAGGGCCGACTCCTTTGTTTGGAGCTGGGACCGGTGCACTGGCTACGTGCATGCTCAGCACACACTCCTGCAGAGTGCACCCACCAGCCCCCAACTCCCATTGTCTTTAGTTACAGAAAGCTGACTTTTTAAACAAAAGCCAGCACAGCTTTTCCTTCTACGTGTGTACCTTTTGTTTTCTTCAAGGTAGGGAGGAGAGATAGACACTGTGACCTGCGGACACTAACCCTGAGGTTCTCAGCCTTCTTAGTGCTGTGACCCTTTCATACAGTTCCTCGCGCTGTGGTGACCCCCAACCCTAAGATTACGTCACAACATTGCTACCGTTACTAATCATACTGTAAATATCTGACATGCAGGATACCTGATGTGCGGCCCCTGTGAAAGGGTCATCTGACCACCAAAGGGGTCGCAGTGCCCCACAGGTTGAGAACCGCTGTTCTAACTGATCTTTCCACTTGACTTTTACGTGAATAGAATAACTTTTTGTGGCCCATGCTCCCCATTACTAGAGAGAACACATAGGGGAATATAGTATGTGCTTCTTCATATTACTAAAGAATTCCACCTTAAATTGTAGTTTAAGGCCCTTGCAGATGAGGTGGACTGAGACAGCTAATACATCAAAACAACAAAGGGAGACATTAGCTGAGTTCTTCTTATAATTATAATAAGCAAAATATATAATTTGAATAACTTCCATGCTGAGCCAGTCATCTGCTTTGCTTCATACGCCTCTATTGGAATAAAAAGGCTTCATATCTCTATGTCCCATGAGATGGTCTTCTCCAAGATGTGAAAGCGGAATCAAGCCAAATGTAAAAGGCAGTCCGCTTTACAGAATGCTAGTTAGTAAGCCAATTGGAGGAATGTGGCTGACGTCAGATGAGCACAGGGGCAACAGGGGAGAACGGGGTGTGTGGGGAGGTTTCCTCTGAACTCCTTCCTTCAGAATAACGTCTGTAGTGAGAATTTTGCTTTCTTTAAGAGCCCAGTCATGTAGTCATGTTAGGCGAGTATGCTTTCATTTTAATCCCAGGTGTGGGACATGGGGCTGCTTCAGATTGTCCACAGCTGCTGACTATGACTGTCTCATGCTCAAGGAGGGGTGTGGTTTTGCCAGCTGCATGCAGTTTCTGCGAGTGTATGACATTTGGAATTCTGGGAACTTTTCAGGGGAGATATAAATGCCAGGGCCCTGAGAGGCACTGCTGCTGTTGTTGGCTGATTGCTGGTTGCCGTTGGTTGTGGTTTGTCAGGTGGTTGTATGTACAGAGAAGAAGAAATCGAATATCCTAACGGCAAAGATCAACCTGCCCCAAGAAATTCCCAATCAGCAGGAAATAGTCTTAAAGAGGTCTACAGCCCCTGTCCCCTCTAACCTTTCTCACCTACCTAGTGTTGGGGGGTGGAAGGGATTGGAGTGGGGTAGGGTAGTAAATATAGGGACCCAATAACATAGCCAAAGGCCCAGTTCGTTTTCAGATCAGGACCAAAGACAACATGGAAGTGGCAAGCGCAGTATCAAATACGACTCTGACGGGTCCCTTGGTGACTCTGCTAAGGTGTATGTTCTCATGTGTATTTACAGTATCTCAGAATAAACAAAGAAACTACCCTAGACCCGCATGCAGTCCTGAGGAACCGAGAGCTTTATCCAGCCCGAAGGCGACCCGAAGTGATGGATTTTACCTGGAACACACTGAATCAGATTGGCCACCATGGCGCTAAAGTGTGCTCGGATGTCCTTAAGAATTTCAACTTCTTTGTCATTTTCAGCCTCTAAGAGCATGCGTGTCAAGTCCACGTACTCCAAGAACAAAGCTCCGAGGGCTAACGTGTCCCGTTCCAACGCTCCATTTGTGCTGGACGGAAGGAAAAGGGTGCTTTTAGACAAGTGAGGGAACAGAGGAGCAGGCACTGCATGGAGACAGTGCTGACGGCTGGAATTCGCACAGCAAAGCTGGTCTCTCTGCGCACTGAAGCGGGGTGTGAAAAAAGATAAGGGCAGTTAATCAAATCATTGTTGAAGTAATATATTCCAAAGACAGAGGAGAAATAGAAAAGGAGCCATTGGTAAGGTGGGGGGGGGGCGGGGGGGTGTGTCAGTTCAGTCACTGGAGCCCACCTGTCACTTATCACCCCGGCATCCGCCAGAAGCTCAAATATCCGAAGTAGCTGGAGTCTCAGCAAGTCTCTCCGTTCTCGACGCTTCTTGTTCTACGGAGAAAGTAGGAACGCCACGTACGGTCAAGGATAACACAATGCGAACCTAGCGTGTACCTTAGCATTCTCAAGTTTTCTGAGAGTAAAAGGGATGCGCTGTCTCCTCTTCCTAGTGGGCAGAGACAATGCCAGCTATTACGGGCCGTGAGAAAGACATCGTAAGTAAGAATAGACGAAGCAGCCATGCTGAGTAGTGTGCCCTGTGCCCAGAGGCGCTGGAGTGTCTGTGGAGGACAGCAGAGGCTGACAATCCCCACAGAGTCCACTCAGGAAGTGCATGCTATTTGCTCTCTAGCCAACTAAATTTCTGCTACTTGTTTTTTAAAATGTGCTTTGCCTATATATATATGTGCATGTGTGCCCTGTGTGTGCAGTGCTCATGAAAGCCAGAGGAAGGCATCAGGTTCCCTGGGCCTGCAGTTAGGTATGCACGGGAGCTACTGGGCCCTCTGGAAGAGCAGCCAGTGCTCTCAAGGGCTGAGCTACCTCCCCAGACCCTGGATCATATCTATGGAAGCTTCTTTTTCAATCTTATTCATTTTCAATCTTGGCGAATCATAAGTAAATTCTAGAATGGATTCATTTCAGGGAAAATAATGTTGAGGGGTACACTGTGTGCTCCGTGACACACTGCAGCCTTGGCCACTGACTCCTGTTTTGTTAATGATGACAACAAAATCAAGCAAACTGAAAACCAAAGCTAAACGTTGACTTAAAGCTTTTGGAAAGGAATATATACATATCTACATGACTACTGAGTGGTTTTGCATCTATGCAATTGGAAAACAAAATTCGGGCTGGAGAGACGGCTCAGTGGTTAAGAGCACTGTGTGCTTTTCCAGAGGTCCTGAGTTCAATTCCCAGCCACCACGTGGTGGCTCCCAACCATCTATAATGTGGTCTGATGCCCTCTTCTGGTGTGCAGGTGTATACACAGATAGAGCACCCATATACATAAAATAAATAAATCTTTAAAACAAAAGAAAAAATAGAAAACAAAATTCACTAAAACACAACTATTGTTTTTGGTTTTGTTGTTGTTTTGCTTTGTTTTTCGAGACAGGCTTTCTCTATGTAACAGCTCTGGCTGTCCTGGAACTTGCTCTGTAGACCAGGCTGGCCTCGAACTCACAGAGATCCACCCGCTTCTGCCTCCACCTCCCAAGTGCTGGGATTAAAGGGGTGCACCACCACCACCCGGCTTAAAACACAATTATTTAACTATTGAAAATTAACGAAAACGGCAAAATCTAATGTACTAAGGTTCCCTGTTAGGAGCAGGTCGGGTGTTTGTATTCTTTAGGGACCACAAGGCTGACGTAAGAGTCACACCACTGTCTAAATGAGTCGGGCCCTCAAGATGGCGGCTCCAGGCCTTACCTCTGGTCTTCTCTCTAGAGCCTCCTTCATCAACGGGTGGAGTTCTTCAACCAGCTCTCTACAGAGGGAAAAGGTCATACGTAAAGGGTGCTGCTGGTGATATAAAACTTGTCACCAACCTATCCATCCCAGTATAAATAATGTAATTATTTCACTTGCTACCAGTCAGATCCTCCTGTGACATCTCCACGGGTGTGGCTCTGTACACACAGTGTCTATCTCCAGTGCTGTGCATATGTTCTGAGCAGAACACGCCGTGTGAACAATGAAACAGTGTTTCCCAAGTGTTTACTAGATCCGGGGCACTTCAGTACTGGCTGTGAAACTTAAAATAAGTAAAAACGGATTCTGTGCCCTCCAAAACCCTTCCGTCCAATCAGTGGGAAGGAGAGGGTCAGTAGTGAGCTAGCTGCCTTGGGGGCGCATGCTCAGAAGATTGACACGTAACAGGTTAAAACATGAAGCCTGTGGGGGCTGGAGCGATGGCTCAGAGGTTAAGAACACCAACTGCTCTTCCAGAGGTCCTGAGTTCAAGTCCCAGCACCCACATGGTGGCTCCCAACCATCTATAATGCGATCTGATGCCTTCTTCAGGCATTCAGGCACACATGCAGGCAACATTGTATATGTAATAAATAAATAAATCTTAAAAAACAAAACAAAACATGAAGCCTGTGCGAGAGCTCACACTTATGAAATAGTGCAGTCTTCAGGAAAACCTTTCCTGTGTCGTAAGATGTTTTGACGACATTGATATATATCTTATTACACTTGTTATATATTGTGATTGTTTGGATAGGAACAGCCCCTACAGCCTCGTGTGTGTGACTGCTTGTCTACAGGGAGTGGTGCTGTTAGGAGGTGTGGCCTTGTTGGAGTGGGTGTGGCCTTGTTGGAGGAAGTGTGTCACTGTGGGGGGGGGTGGGCTTTGAGGTCTTAGATGCTCAAGCTATGCCCAGTGTGACACACAGTCTCCTTCTGCTGCCTGTGGATCAAGATGCAGACCTCTCAGCTCCTTCTCCAGCACCATATCTGTCTGCATGCTGCCATGCTTCCCACCATGACGATAATGGACTAAACCTCTGAGACTGTGAGCCAGCCCCAAATTAAATGCTTTCCTTTATAAGCGTTGTGGTGGACATGGTGTCTCTTCACAACAATAGAAACCCTAAGACATATATGCATTTTGTATATGCACTGTATGTATATATCTATATATAGCTTATGTGGATTATATGCACACACATGTATCACATGTGTATAGATATGCATTATGCACACATGTATGTATGTATGTATTATGTATTGCGCATGCGTCTTCCCTCCCCTCCCAAGCCTCCAATTATCATTTACACTTGTTATGAACTGCCTTCTTTCAAAAGTCATTTCTGAGTCGCTATGTTAAAACAGACATGAGATCTAGCTTGCGGGTAGACACGTTTGGGGGCTGCACAGTATGCCTCTGGCTACTAAGCCACTCTCCAGAGAGGCTTATGAGAACCTACAGCACTCAGACAGAATCTGAGGTCTCGTCTCCACCGCTCTAATAAGACAAAATTTCTTCAAATCCCACTTAATAAGGCATAATACTAATCACATTAAAACGCCATATTGCCAGGCGGTGGTGGCGCACGCCTTTAATCCCAGCACTCGGGAGGCAGAGGCAGGCAGATCGCTGTGAGCTCGAGGCCAGCCAGGTCTACAAAGTGAGTCCAGGACAGCCAAGGCTACACAGAGAAACCCTGTCTCAAAAAACCAAAATAAATAAATAAATAAAACCCCATACTATCAGAGGATATTATATTATATAATTATATAGTAACATTAATGATACATAATACTAGTGATTTTTAATAATGTTAATAGCCCCACTACTCACTAACTAGTTATTGAACCTTCTCTATGTGAACACACACATTTAACATATCCTTTCAACCGGTCTATGGAGCAGATTTCATTATGTCAAATTGCTTTCAAATTTTTTTTTAAATTTTAAAATTTACTTATATGTGTATGGGTGTTTTGTCTGCATGTACAGACACACACCACATGCATGTAGTACCCGTGGAGGCCAGAAAGGGGCACTGGGAGTTGAACCCAGGTTTTCTACATGGGCAGCCAGTGCTCTTAACCACTGAGCTATTGGTCCAGCAGCTCAAAATGTTTTCATGGCGAGAGACTTCACCTTAGTTGTTGTGCTAGCCTTGCAGCGATGCACACAGAGACTCACAGAGGCTTTTCAGACTCCTGAAGGTGCAGCTGCTTTGCTGAAAGACAGCATCTACCTCCAGGATCACAGAGAGGGCAGGCTGTGCACGGGGACGTGTGTCCACCTCCGGGATCACAGAGAGAGGGCCGGCTGTGCACGGGGACGTGTGTCCACCTCCGGGATCACAGAGAGAGGGCAGGCTGTGCACGGGGACGTGTGTCCACCTCCGGGATCACAGAGAGAGGGCCGGCTGTGCACGGGGACGTGTGTCCACCTCCGGGATCACAGAGAGAGGGCAGGCTGTGCACGGGGACGTGTGCCCACCTCCGGGATCACAGAGAGAGGGCAGGCTGTGCACGGGGACGTGTGCCCACCTCTGGGATCACAGAGAGGGCAGGCTGTGCACGGGGACGTGTGCCCACCTCTGGGATCACAGAGAGAGGGCAGGCTGTGCACGGGGACTTGGATTCTTTGTGACAGACACAGACTGATTCCAGACATTATCTTTTAAAAGCAGAACTATCTAATTAATAACTGGCTAACTGCTGGTTAACTGGTCCTCTAGCACTAGTAAAGAGAACTGGTAACTGGTACTTATCGTTCGGGGTGAGCCGTTTGGGGAGCCCTCTTTTCTAACTGCATGGAGGCTCTAGTTTAATCATGTTACCTTCATCCTGGTAAGTCTGTGTGTCTTGACTGGACACCTGAACTAGTGTGCACTAGAACCTGCAGACGTCTCCTTTAGAAGGTTTTGACCCCGCCTCAGATATCTGACTATAAAGCCATACTGAGGTTCAAAAGTGCATTATAGAAGATGGGTCATGCAGTGGGTGCCATTCACATGTCACCATTGGGTCTGTTGCAGGAATGGCGGGGACTCGCACTCTTTTGGTATCTCAACCTCCCAAAGTCTGGCTAACTGGGCATGGACAGGGAATTATCTTCACGTATACCTGCTCAAAACAAAGCTTGCAAGCGAAGTAAAATCTGAGAGATGAAATTAAAGCTGCAAGGAAGGCAGCTTACCTGAACATCAAACAAAGACACAAAGGAAGCCACGCACAGCCCATCAGCACCCGCAGATACCCACCCCCCCAAGCCTGAGTTAATAAAAACAGCCAAAACTGCAGCAGCATGTGTGTTTTCAAAAGATGTGCTGTGACAGCCATACCGGAAAACAAGGGAATTTGTTCTTCCAAATCCTAAGACGAGGGACTCTGTGATCTCGATGCTTTCCAGCCTCATCAGTGGCACCAACTGCTTCAGCACAACTCCCACTGATGGCGTGCCAACGGCCTGGAACGAAGCGATCCAAGTGACCAAGGGCTAACGTGGCAATGAAACAGTGACAGTTTCAAGTGACTGAGTCACATCCCAAGGCACTGCCATCATTTCAGGGGAAAAAAATTAAAAAAAAAAACCCATATATTTAACACAGTACAATTTAATTACTTCCTACCTGGGATACAAGTCCTAAAGAAAAGTCTGCCCTTTTTCCTTTAAGCTATTCAAGTCAGCAAAACTATCTTTAAGAAAATCACTGGAGGCCGGGCGTGGCGGTGCACACCTTTGATCCCAGCACTCGGGAGGCCAAGGCAGGTGGATCACTGTGAGTTCGAGGCCAGCCTGGACTACAAAGTGAGTCCAGGACAGCCAGGGATACACAGAGAAATCCTGTCTCAAAAAACCAAAAAACCAAAACAAAACAAAAAACCACAAACAAACAAACAAACAAACAAACAAAAGAAAATCACTGGGTAAAGTGGTTTTGAGGTCCTCAATCAGAGGAAGAGACAAGCCCAGCCTCGAGGCACCAATGAACTCAAGGTGTCCTGGCAGCAAGCTTCTTTATTTCTTAGTCTCCCATTCTGCACTTGCAGGGCGGGGAGCAATAAATTATTCACAGAAGAAGCTCAAAGGAATCTGGAAACGTGTTGGGTAGAAATCTGATTGCACGCTACTCCAGATGGCAGGCACAGTGCGACTGCCCTGGGAACCCTAGACGAACGAGCTAAAAAAAAAACCTTACAGAGTAATTCCTCTGAAGCATGTCACCTTGTTATCGTAGCTCACTGTACCATCAGGGGTTGTGGCCATTATCTCTGGAGTAGACGCTCGTAAGTGCCCTGGGCTCATAATACTGGGTTTGGCAACTCCAAAGCAGAGGATGAGGTAATTTCTCCACAAGGTAACGTAGCTGTCTCCGCTGCCTGCAGTGCTGGTTTTCTTGGCATTGACTGGACTGCTACAGTTGTGGAGACAAAATGAAAGTAAAATTAAATTCCTGATTTTTACGTGTGTGTGTGTGTGTGTGTGTGTGTGTGTGTGTGTATGTGTGTGTGTGTGTGTGTGTATATGAGTGCAGGTGCCTATGGAGACCAGAAGAGGGTGTCAGATCCCTTGGAGCGGGAGTTACAGGCAGTTGTGAGCCACTCAGCCCACCCAGTACGGGTGCTGGGAACTGAACTTGGGTCCTCTGCGACAGCAGTGTATGCAGCTTATGCATTGCGCCGTCTCTCCAGTTGTTGATTTTGAACATGAAGTGTTGGGGGTCAGTCTGAGACGGGATCTCCCTATATCGGCCCGACGGTACACAGCCGGGCTGGCCTTGAGCATGCGGCAATCCTTCTACCGCGGCCTCTTAAGTGCTCGGATTGTAGGCATATATTACCATGGCAGGCTGTAAATATCATTTGTTAAGTAAAGGTCATGAGGAGGGCTCACAGAATTAGGCAGCTGTCCCTCAGGGATGAGAGGATGGACAGAAGGACTTTAAAGGTTTCGGTGTTAAGCGTCAGAGCTTCCTATGCTACTATACTTGGTCACATCGATTTCTTTGTCTTTTTTTTTTTTTAAAGATTTATTTATTTATTATTTAAACAGTGGTCTACATGTTACACCTGCAGGCCAGAAGAGGGCATCAGATCACATTATAGATGGTTGTGAGCCACCACGTGGTTGCTGGGAGTTGAACTCAGGCCCTCTGGAAGAGCAGCCAGTGCTCTTAACCTCTGAGCCATCTCTCCAGCCCTTTTTGTCTTCTTTTTTTAAAATTAAGTTTGTATATTTATTCACTTTACATCCTGACCACAGCCCCCTCCTTTTTTTCCTCCTGGCCCCACCCTCCTGCCCTCTTCCCCCTCCCCTTCCCCTCTTCTCAGAAAAAGGGAGCCCTACATTCCCATATCAATCCGCCCCAGCACACCAACTCTCATTAGGACGGAATACATCCTGTTCCACTGAGGCCAAGAACGGCAGATCTGCCAGGGGGATGTGCTCCAACAGCAGGCAACAGAATCCATGTCAGAGACAGCCTTCCCATCACTTCACTTGCTTGGGGACCCCAGGAAGACCAAGCTGCCCATCAGTTACATATGCAGGGGGCCTAGGTCCAGACCACAGTCACATCGATTATTAAAACGAAAGAAAAACCAACTCTTAGTCTAGACAGAATATTTTTATGTCTACTGTTCATTAAGAATTCCATATCAGGAAATGAAAGGACAATTAGTCTAACCTCTTACAGGGAATGAAAACGTAAGAAAATGATGATGAAGCAAGAAAACCACTCGGACACCTTACTTTGGGTCTACCAGAGGCATCACGGACTGCAGCCGGGTGAAGGCATAGGGCCAGGCGTAGCTGAGGGCCGTCGGGCAATGCTTCGGCAAGTTTTCCTGCCGGAGGAAGCTGAAGAGGCAGAGGACCCAGGGGTCTTTGACAGATTGCGCGAAGATCCAGACATGGGAAGGGCTCTTCACGTCGTAATGGCTGTTGACCAGAACTGCGTTCCATTCCACCAGCCACTGCAGGTCCACACTGTGGGTCAGTGGTAACGTGGCCTGTGGGCATAAAGCAGGAGTTCCAACGTAAACAGGCATCACAGTTGCTGCCCCTGTTTCCACGGTGCCTTTCCTGATCTCTAGTGTCACGGGCCAGCTTTGGATCTGCGACACCCGTCACATAAGACACCTGTGTGAGTCAGCTGCGCCTCTCTGCCAGCCCAGAAGCAGGAGAAAGTGTAAGGTTCAGTGATTATAATCGTTTTTGGTGTTGCCTTTTGAGACAGGGTCTCAGTATGTAGCTGCTGCAGGCCTGTAACTTGCCGTGACAACCAGGCTGGCCTTGAGCTCAGAGAGATCCACCTGCCTCTGCCTCTCAAATTCAGGGATTAAAGGTGTGCATCACCACACCTGGCAAGGCTCAAATTTTGTTTAGAATTTTTTTTTTTTTAAGACATGTCCTATGTGCTTGTCTGAAAAGCTAATCTTGTTTTCCTAGCATCTGTGCCTCTGGTTATTAATCTGCCATGAGAGCCTGGAACTCACGCAGAGTTTTCATTTGGCTCTGTTTTAGAGACAGGCTCAGGCTTCATATGACACCAGCAGCATCTGGATCGTCATGTTTTTTACTCACAGAATCCGAAGCTGCCACATGAATGAAGCTCTCAAGGATGGAGGAACTGAGCTGATCCATGACATCAATCATCGGCCTGTCGTCGTCCTGGACACAAGAGGAGTCAGTTACCTGCCGTAGGAAATGCGTCCTCCCCACCCACGCCTCAGCAGAGCAACCTGCCAGACAGCGATAACGGTTTTCTCACAGGGCCATCGTGAGACAGAAGTCAGGGACTAAAATGCTATGGTCCTGAAGCTAGACAGGTTTTCAATTTCCAGCGCTGGGTAATAAGAGCTCCGCTTTCAAACACTTGCACATGTTCAAGAATCTAAATGCTAGCATTGTGCATTAGCCAGGGAGGCGCATGTGCCTCTGTGACAAGCTTAGGGGCCAGGAACCCTGCAGGAACACACCTTGCTGGGACACTAACATGCTCCTAATTTGAGGTCACTGGCTCACCAGGATAACTGATAATGTGGACTGTGATGGAATTTTAGTCCCAAAGAAAACTCATGTACTGCGCAGCCCTGCCTCTTATCTTGTGAGGACCTGTTTTCCCATCATCATTGAAATTAAGCTGTTTGGTTTGGCATTGTGATGCTATTTTTGTTTGTTTGTTTGTTTTTTGAGACAGGGTCTCTCTGTGTAGCCTTGGCTGTCCTGTATTCACTTTGTAGACCAGGTTGGCCTCGAACTCATAGCAATCCGCCTGCCTCTGCCTCCCGAGTTCTGGGATTACAGGTGTGCGCCACCACGCCCAGCTCATTGTGATGTTTTAAAGAAGATGCATCATTATTTCTAGCTTATTCTCTAATGTATATGTAGCATCTCCTTAATTAGATATGTGATGAACACTGAGAAACATGACCCATAGCCCAAATAATCTTAAAATTCTTGGTAAAGTAGGAGCACTTAGGAAATTAGAAATGGTCTCTGCTGCCAGATTCGCCTCTGGTAGATTAAGGACGTTGTTATGCCCATGAAATCTCAGCAATATGGCTGCATGATGACAAGACCAGCTGAGATTCCGATGTGGCTGGGGGACGTCTCCAAAGGCCCTACCCTGGATGGAGAGCATCAGGCAGTTATGAGGGACGGAATCTTTACGTACAGGTCCCCATTAGGTTATCTGATCCCAAGGGGACCTTATGAGCAATACCAAATGGACTCAGCAGGTTGTATTTATACATAATATATATATACAGAATAATTACAGTTAAAGAAGGAGAGATAATGAAGTTGACAGAGGGTATGGAAGGAGTTATAGCGGGGAAAGTGTTGTGCGAAAATACAGTATGAATTTCTCAAATAAAGTTTTAAAAAAGTTATTTATTAAAGGGGCCACAGGGATGGGTCATCAGAGAGGACCCATGTTCAGTTCCCAGCACCCACATAGCAGCTCACAACTGTCTGCAACTCCAGCTCCAGTGGATTTAGTGACTTCTGGCGTGCAAGGACCCCTCATGCATAGGGTACATGTCTATGCGGGGAAAACAAACACATAAAATAACAATAAATACAATATTTAAGAAAAGTTTTTATAGCCAGGCGTGGTGACACACACCTGTAATCCCAGCACTTGGGAGGCAGAGGCAGGAGGATTGCTGTGAGTTCGAGGCCAGCCTGGTCTACAAAGTGAGTCCAGGACAGCCAAGTCTACACAGAGAAACCCTGTCTCAAAAAACAAACAAACAAACAAACAAACAAACAACCAGTTTACATGATTTAAAAAGAATTCTGTTTGAGCCTGGAAATGGTGGTGCATGTCTTTAATCCCAGGACTTGGGAGGCCGAAGCAGACAGAGCTCTGAGTTCAAGGCCCTCTGCATCTGTAGAGCTCCAGAGCCTGTCCTCAAAACCAAACACAGCAAACAGAAACAGAAACAAACGGACAAAGCAAAAGACAAAGACAAAACCCAACACAAATCCAAACGCTATCTAATTAAAAACCCAGCAATGTATCAATAATGAACACTTGATGCTATACATATTTCACATGCAATCGTGATGCTACACGTATTATGCACACACAATAGTGATGCTACACGTATTATGCACACACAATAGTGAGGCTACACATGTTACACAAGTGCGACAGTGATGTGTTATTTCTAATTTTTGGTCCAAAGGCGCGGCAAGGGGAACACCTCATACCTCAGGCTGACCCAGGGCAAGGAAGAGAGCTCGGATCTCCTTGAGGATCAACACGGACAGTTTGCGTGTGGCCACCTGGAAGCTACAGAGCAAGACGAGAGCAAAACCTTCGACAGCATGGAGGACACTGCAGTGGGGGCCGCGTTCCGTCTGCATCCGGTGGCTGGAGCCATTGGGGATGAGCTGCCAGGCAAGGAGAACACTTGGGCTTAGCAAACCCACCAGGGACGACACACGGCTTCCCTGCACAGTTGGTCTTGCGATATTAAAACAAACAGTCAACAGCTTAGAGACAGTGTGGAGAACCTGATTGTTATGCATGAAACACTCTAGTTCTGTTTTCGATTTTCCGATCAACGGCACTTTGTGGTGACACCAGCCTTCGGTCACCTCTGGTGAGACGCGACTATGCAAAGGCTGCTCCTGGTGAGGAGACAACCCTGTGCACATCCACATCACTGGGGATTACGCTATACTGCAACCGAAGTGGTCTAATTTGTTTTCACTGAAGTTTTCTACAGACAAAGGGCACTATTAAGTTGAATTTTCAACATTTTTACTTTCTATTGAGACTTGCTTGCACGTGTGCACATGCGCGAGAGTGCATGCGCGCACACGCACACACACACGCGCGCGCGCACACACACACACGCACTTGGGGTACTGGTATACATATGAACTGGGAATACTGAATGTGGGGCATCCCATATGCTGGGCACGTTCTCTACTCCAGTGACAGCTCAAGCCCAAAGCTGGGGTTCTTTAGAAGAGAATTTAGGCTTTCTTTGGGGGGGGGTTGCTGTTGCTTATTTGTATTTATTTTTTTAAAAAACTTTAAATGTTTTTATTAGTTTTGAACCACATGTTTGTGCCTCTGTATGTGTGGCCCTTTGTGCGTGTATGTGTCTGCCCTTGTGTGTGTGTGGGTGCCTGTGTGTGTGCCTTTGTGTGTGTGTGTGTGTGTGTGTATGTGTGTGTGTGTGTGCCCCTGAGTGCAGGTAGAGGCCAGAAGAGGGCCCCAGTTTCCCCAGAATTGGAATTGCAGGCAATAGTGAGCTACCTGACTTCACCTGGGTCCTTTGGGAGAGCAGTGTGCACAATGCTGAGCCGCCTCTCCTGCCCCCTTTAGCTTGCTCTGCCTTCCTTTTTCTGTTTTTCTGAGACAGTCTGCAGCTCAGACTAGCCTAGAACTTGTGACCCTTCCATCCCTGACCCCTAGTGCTGGGATCACAGGCGTGAGCCGCCACGCTAACTCACATGTTCACAGCAGAGTCTAGTCAGTTTCGCACATTTACATGATGGTTTCCAGGTGTTCCCAAGCTGCAATCCCATGATGCTCACTCAAGCATGGATGCCTAACATACTAGGCCAGATGCCATGATGGTTTTCTTTGTCAACACATTCAGGATTCCTGTTCCTAGTCAGCTGTCCTTTTGCTCACGTAGCACATGGGACCTGCATGCCACCCTCCCTGTTCCCTGGCCTCGGAGCCACTGCCCACCCAGACCTGAGATCTGCATGGCCGATGCCAGCTCAACACGTGACCAAGAAGCTGGTCCTCCTCAGTGCACGTTCCGGATCGCTGGCATTCATTTTCACCACCCACTACCAAGAAACCGCAAGACTGCACTTTTATCTCTGTGGATGCAGGGTGATGCAGTAAATCTGAGGTTAACTAGGAGGAAACCACCTGGTTGACAGCTAATGCTGGGTCTCTCCTTGTTTGCCCCACGCTACAGTTTCTACGCCTTACATAGCCTTGTTGGAGTTAACGTCGACCTTATGGCGCGGTGCTTCTTCCGGTCACAATATGGCTGGTGGAAGAAGTAAGGGCCAGCAGCAGAGGCAGGTCCTAGGTACTGGGAAGGAAGATCTGCAGGTTCCCTAAGCTGCCACTGGGTGTGTATGAGTGTGCGTGTATGTGTGTATGTATATGTACATATATGTGTGTATATGCATTGTGTGTGATGGTGTGCGTATGTGTATGTGTGTGCATGAATTTATGTGTGTGCATGTGTGTATATGGTGTATGTGTGTGCATAAGTATGTATGTGATGTATGTGTGCATACGCATGTGCATGTGTGTGTATGTGGGTGGATGAGTGCATGCATGTATATGTGCATGTGTGTGTGCGTATGTGCATGTGTATCTATGTACTATGTAAAAGTGCGCACGTTAGTGGGCAGCCTGGGGGAGTCACCTCTGAGTTCCTGATTTTGCTGGCTTGTTCGTAGCCTCTCCCCTGGGTTTGTATGACCAGCTTCCACTGGGTGAGCAACTGCAGAAGCAGCTTCAGGGAGGAGTCCAGAAGAGTGTGATGCATGTCGCTCACTTCCCGGAGCAGGAAGTTAGTGAAGGCGAACAGCACGTCCTCCCTCCAGTCCGAGAAGTCGACCAGCAGCCCCTGAAGAGAGTTCTGCGCGATGTGCCGCAGCTCGTCGTCCATGTGAATCGAGAGCCTGGGAAAAGACAGAAGGAAGGACATGCGGTTCTCTGCCTCTCCCTGGGGCCGGAAACAAGTCTCCCAGTGGCCTAACTGAAAACTTGTTTTTTAAAGTTTAATTCTACATTTACTTAAGAGTTACAAAAGGGTCCCCTTGAACCGCTGTGAGTTACTCCTGATATTACCATCTTAAAAAAGATTTTATTATTATTTTTGTTATTAGTATTAGTACTATTTGGGATAGGGTCTCACTGTGGAGCCCTGGCTAGCCTGGAATTCACTATGTAGACCAGGCTGGCCTAGAACTCAAAGAGATCTTCCTGTCTCTGCCTCCCGAGTGCTGAGATTAAAGGCGTGGGCCACCGTGCCTGGCTTTATTTTTATTTTATGTGTATGATTGTTTCTTTTTTGTTGGCATGTATCATGATATGTGCTTGGTACATGTAGAGACCAGAGGAGAATTTTGGATGCCCTGGAATTCAAGTTACAGATGGTTGTAAGCTTTCATGAGATGTTGGGACTAGACCCCCAGGTGCTCTGAAAGAGCATCCGGTGCTCTGAACCACTGAGCCATCTCTCCAGCGCCTCTCTAAGTAATGTCAAGTTATCTTCTTGTTCATGGTTTGAACTCACCATCTAGTAAAAAAAGAAAAATCACTCACCAAGTCCTTTTCTTATCTTTCGTTTTTTTAAAGACAGTTTTTCTGTGTAGGCCTGGCTGTCCTAGAACTCGCTATGTAGACCAGGCTGGCCCTGAACTCACAGAGACCCGCCTGCTTCTGCCTGCTTCCGCCTCCTGAGTGCTGGGATTAAAGGCGTGAGCCACCACCACCATCTGGCCCTTTTCTTGTTCAAATTTATGATTTTAATTTATTACATTTATAGCTGTTTATTTCCTAAGACATAAAAAAACTATAACATTCCACAGACATCAAATCCCATTTTTAAGTGAGTATAACATTGTAAAACTTGGCAATTACCATTAAATGAGTAAATGTTAACCAATGGTAGAGATACTAGGTCGACTTGTGTCACATATAGAATTCATACGTTGACCTCAACCTCCCTGCTTTATAAGCAAACCTTATTTGGAGTTAGGGCCACTGCAGAAATAATAACATAAGAATAGGGCCATACGGGGAGCTGGCTGAAGCCCTAATCCAGCAGGACTGGCAATCCCTGCAAGAGGACTTCTGGAGACAGACAAACGCTGGTAGAGTGCCGTGAGAAGTGCCACATGAAGATGGAACAGAGGTCATGGCGACTCTTCCACAAGCCAGGCAATGCCAAAGATCACCAGGAAGCCGCTGCAAGTGAGGAGAGACGTCCAGAGCAAACTCTCCCTCCCAGGGCTCACAGAGAAGCAATACTGCTTGCAGTGTCCAGACCTGATAGGTCAGCACTGATCTTATTTAAGGCCTATTTGTGGCACATTTCTACAGCCCCCTCCATGCAAAGCAAGAGTTCTGGGAACAGCTAGCACTGAGAATGCGAAAGCTATGCTATGGTGTAGGGGCTGGGCTGGTGCGCTGTGTATTCAGATGCTGTGTCCCGAGATCTGGCTGCTTTCCAGACACCGGCATTGCCGTGATCAATGAGCAATGGGGAACAAACATTGCTCCCCAATTATCTGTGGTTAATAAAGAATCTGAGCAGCCTATAGCTGGGCAAGAGAGGACAGTAGGTGTTCCTGGTCTGGGAGGCGCTGAGGTAGGGACCATGAGGTAGAGGAGAGAATGAGAAGAGGAGGGAGAAAGAGGAGGAAGAAGGGCGTGGCCACGAGGACTGACCTGATGGAGCCCAGGCAGCCCAGGCAGGACCAATATGGCAAGTCACTCGGGGCCTGCGGCCGAGAAGTAGCCAGACCAGCACAGAGGGCTAGAATAGGTCCTGTCTGCCTGGCTCCAGTGCCTTATAGCTTGTTGAACACATTAACAGGACTCTGTCTCGTCATCTGGGAGCTAGAGCGGGTGACTAGAAAAGCTCCCCCCATGGGGCTGGAGAGATGGCTCAGGGGTTAAGAGCGCCGCCTGCTCTTCCAAAGGTCCTGAGTTCAATTCCCAGCAACGACATGGTGGCTCACAACCATCTATAATGTAATCTGATACCCTCTTCTGCAGATAAAGCACTCATAGTCAATAAATAAAATAAATAAATCTTTTTAAAAAAAGAAAGAAAAGAAAAGCTCCCCCCCCAAAAAAAGAAATTACACCATATAGTTACTATAAAGTGAGCTTTCTCAATTAGCGAAATTCACTCCTCATCTATCCTGGACTAACAACCTGCAGTCTGGATCTGTCTTAACCTCAAGTCTACAGTGCAAGATCTTTTTAAAGACCCCAGGTGTCCTAAGGCGGTGTGGTCTTTGTTATTCTGGGTGGCCATACACCTTGAAAATGATGTCATTCCCACGTGTCTTAGGGTTTTATTGCTGAGACAACACAGCCACTCTTATAAAGGAAAACGTTTAGCTGGGGCTGGCTTACAGCTTTAGAGGTTTAGTCCATTGTCATCATGGCGGGAGGCTTGGTGGCGTGCAGGCAGACATGGTGCTGGAGAAGGAGCTGAGAGTCCTATATCTTGATCCACAGGTAGCGAGGGAAAGACTACCACACTGGGCGTAGCTTGAGCAGAGGAGACCTTAAGGCCCGCCCCCACACTGACACACTTCCTCTAACAAGGCCACACCTCCTAATGATGCCACTCCCTATGGGCCATGGAAGCCATGTGTGCAAACCACCACGCCATGTTTCACCATAAGAGTAGGTCTTGGGTACTAAACAAGTGATTGCAGTTGACTTCCTGTTTCCTCAATTTCCAAGACAGTCTGAGGGCAGTTGCTAAAAGACAACGGAGGGAGTTAAAAAAATCAACCCGCGAAGAATTCTTATTTGACCTGAAGACTCTAGGAAAATTCTTTAAGAAACAGATCTGGTTGGGGGGGGGGGAGGGAGGGCCTGAATAGATTTTTTCGGGTATTTGATCCAATAAATAAAATGCACAAATAAATAAACCCATCAGGGAAGGGTTGAGAAGTCTCCTCAGGGATGCAGTCATGAAACAGACCAAAAGAAGCCACCGCTGTAAAATCCGCGGGGCTATCCTTGCAGTTGGCTGGCACCAGGAACACTGGCACTGGTACAGTGGCTCCGACAAGCAAGCAAGCAAGCAAGAGTGAGCATCCCACAGGCCACGTGTGCTGCTACAAGATGCCCCAGGCCAGGAATGCGTCTGCAGTAATCTAGAACAACTGAGTGGCATGAGTCTCAAGGACACAGCTTCTTGCACCAGGGTGTAGCTGAATTGGGGGTGAAGGGTGGCACACCTGGACAAGGGTGTAGCTGAATTGGGGGTGGGGGGTGGCACACCTGGACAAGGGTGTAGCTGAATTGGGGGTGAGGGGTGGTACACCTGGACAAGGGTGTAGCTGAATTGGGGGTGGGGGGTGGTACACCTGGACATGGGTGTAGCTGAATTGGAGGTGAGGGGTGGCACACCTGGACAAGGGTGTAGCTGAATTGGGGGTGGGGGTGGTACACCTGGACAAGGGTGTAGCTGAATTGGGGGTGGGGGTGGTACACCTGGACATGGGTGTAGCTGAATTGGGGGTGGGGGTGGTACACCTGGACAAGGGTGTAGCTGAATTGGGGGTGGGGGAGTGGCACACATGGACAAGGGTGTAGCTGAATTGGGGGTGAGGGGTGGCACACCTGGACAAGGGTGTAGCTGAATTGGGGGTGGGGGAGTGGCACACATGGACAAGGGTGTAGCTGAATTGGGGGTGGGGGTGGTACACCTGGACATGGGTGTAGCTGAATTGGGGGTGGGGGTTGGTACACCTGGACAAGGGTGTAGCTGAATTGGGGGTGGGGGGTGGTACACCTGGACAAGGGTGTAGCTGAATTGGGGGTGAGGGGGTGGCACACCTGGACAAGGGTGTAGCTGAATTGGGGGTGGGGGTGGTACACCTGGACATGGGTGTAGCTGAATTGGGGGTGGGGGGTGGCACAGCTGGACAAGGGTGTAGCTGAATTGGGGGTGGGGGGTGGCACAGCTGGACAAGGGTGTAGCTGAATTGGGGGTGGGGGTGGCACACCTGGACAAGGGTGTAGCTGAATTGGGGGTGGGGGTGGTACACCTGGACAAGGGTGTAGCTGAATTGGGGGTGGGGGTGGTACACCTGGACATGGGTGTAGCTGAATTGGGGGTGGGGGGTGGCACAGCTGGACAAGGGTGTAGCTGAATTGGGGGTGGGGGGTGGCACAGCTGGACAAGGGTGTAGCTGAATTGGGGGTGGGGGTGGCACACCTGGACAAGGGTGTAGCTGAATTGGGGGTGGGGGTGGTACACCTGGACAAGGGTGTAGCTGAATTGGGGGTGGGGGTGGTACACCTGGACATGGGTGTAGCTGAATTGGGGGTGGGGGGTGGCACAGCTGGACAAGGGTGTAGCTGAATTGGGGGTGGGGGGTGGCACAGCTGGACAAGGGTGTAGCTGAATTGGGGGTGGGGGTGGCACACCTGGACAAGGGTGTAGCTGAATTGGGGGTGGGGGTGGTACACCTGGACATGGGTGTAGCTGAATTGGGGGTGGGGGTGGTACACCTGGACAAGGGTGTAGCTGAATTGGGGGTGGGGGGTGGTACACTTGGACAAGGGTGTAGCTGAATTGGGGGTGAGGGAGTGGCACACATGGACAAAGATGCCCAGACAGATGACTCATGGTGTGAGCTTCCCTGCCAAAGCAATCTTCAGATCTCCACCAATTAGTACTGGTCAAAACCATTTGGTTATCTGGACGTGTTTCAGTTTGACTAAAGCCCTAAGTTGAAGAAAAAGATCAGCTGGCAGAAGCCCTCCCATATAAGCAGTGGAGGGAATAAATAAGATATTATCAGCCAGAAGCAAGAAAGCAGCGGCCTGGTAACACCGTCAAGGGCTACAAAGAGCCAGTGAAGCTGAGGGGCAGGCTAATTTCATCTGGGGGAGAGTGTGTGGGAGGATTAATGAGAGGACTTTAATCTACCCGTTATGCATTGAACTATATATCTGGTCAAACAAAGAAGTAAGACGCAGCGAGTTATCGAGGCAGCACACAGTGAGAACCTAGTCTTTCCCTGCAACACTTTTCACAACAGAGCATGCTTACAACTGAAAGCAGAGGAAGTGGTTAATACATTTCAGATACCACAGGAGGTGACTGAAGTATAAAGCATTACCTCAGATGCATCCCTAAAAAAAAACACAGAATGAAAGATATTTCTCAATTTTTACATAAAAGCAATGGTACTTGGTCTCAGGAAAAGTTCTTTAAATGTAAGAAATAAGACTTAAAATTTTTTAGCAAAAAAAAAGATCATGTGTATGGATGGTGTGCTTAAAATTTTTTTAGCAAAAAAAAAAAAAATCATGTGTATGGATGTGTGTGTGTGTGTGTACCTCATGCCTGCACAGGCCAGAAGATGGCCTCGGATCCTATGGAACAGGAGTTGCAGAGAGTTGTAAGCTAAGGTGTGGATGCTGGGAACCGAACCCAGGTCCCCTGGAAGAGCAGCTACTGCTGTCAGTTACTAGCCCCAGTTTAATTCCCTGATACACAGTCTCCAATGTATACAAAAACAGTATATAACCCAGAATATATCATGCAAGATTGAAGATTCATTAATAGTAACTAACACCGTCTATGTGTACGTGAGATGTGAAGTGATCTCCCTGCACTGTTTAATTCTCATACTTTATGAGGCAGTTGTCAAACTAATGAAGTCAAATCTTTTAAAAGATTTATTTATTATGCACACAGTGTTCTTCCTGAATGTGTGCCTGCAGGCCAGAAGAGGGCACCAGATCTCACTATAGACGGTTATGAGCCACCATGCGGTTGCTGGGAATTGAACTCAGGACCTTCGGAAGCACAGACAGGTGCTATTTCCCCAGCTCATGAAGTCAAATTTTTTGAAGGGGGAGTAAATATTAACTACTGTATGGGATCCAGAATGTGACAGGTGACAGGCACCTTGAACAATCAGAGACACTGCCTCTTTTGTGGTCAAGGGAAGAAACAGGACACACCTGGGAGGCGACTGAGACCAAATGGGGAGAAATAAGCTCCCTCCTTGTATGTGGAGATCCCTTGGGGGTACCCCACCAGTCAAACCAGGCAGGCCCTAGCACACCATTGATGCCAGGACACTCTCCACAGCCTCTAGGAAGCCCACTGGGCAAGATTTCCCAGCTGTTAGTAGCAATTGCTGAACAATTGGTACCTAATGAGAAATCTAGCAGCTTGGAGAGGGACACTTGCCAGCCTCATGCCACACTCCGCTACCTGTCTGCGGCTTGTGTGTCCGCGGGGTGTAGCTGAAGAGAAGTGCAGGGCCGGCAGGCCTGCAGCAGCTATGTGTGGACACATCCTAGGAACTCCTAAGAAAGAGCTGAACCGCTAAGGATGGGAGCCTGAAGGAGTGCTGCTGTTGTTTTTCCAATTATGAAGAAACCCAAATTTTCTGGTAAAAACCAACCGACCAAACAAACAAAAAAACGTACTAGAGTGAGTGTGAACGAGAGTGAGTGTGAAGTGTGAAGTGTCCTCCTGAGGCCAGCCTGTATATACTGTATCAAGTCAGCTTCACGCCACCTTGACTGGACTTTGGGGTGCAGTGTGATGGGAGATTTCCTGTGCATGGATCACTATACCTTTCTGAAAAGCCTCATTTTCTCAGAGCACAGAGGATGCAGTGTACAGGCCACAAGCTCTTCACCTCCCTCTGGAGATACCCCCGATTTCCCCTTTTTCATGAGCTTCCGGTACAGCCTGGTCACTTTTCTTGAATTTCCAAGAATTTTTATTTGTTCTTTTCTATTCTCAAAAACAGTGCTCATGGCTTCGGGCTTTGTAAGAACATACACAGTGATAGACAGGACGCTATAAATAGCCCAGACATTCCGACTGCGTCTCACAATTCACGCCTGGCACCATGGTCAGCAGATGCCAGCACCGCCGGATTAGGCTGTCAAGGTGATTTCGGAGGTTAAGAGCCTTCTACATGGACCCACAGCAAGGCAGCTGTAGAGACTCTCCCAGAATGCTCCACGTTATCTAAAAGCCTGGCATTTCAAAGGCTTTAGCGCAGGCAATCGCTGGCTGATCTGTGGAGAAAGCCAGTGTCCTTCCCATCCTAAAATGATAACCAGCTTTTCCCCCACAGCCCTCCCTCTGACGAACCAGGGTATAGATGCCTCAGTGTTATTTACCTTTCTCAAGGCTCCTAAGAGACAGGCAGCATTCTTCCAGGATAACCACATTTTTAGCAAGGGAGGAAATGTGTGTTGGGGGTTAAATAACCTGTCCAGATCACCCAGGCAGTAAATCAGCCAAGAGGGATACTGAGCTCAAACTTTCTAGAAAATCCTGGCACCTTCTTCCCATTCTCTGCCACTGCTTCCTCTGCCTCTCAGCACCTGGCCCTCCCACGGTCCACATGGCCACTGATTCCTCAAGTCACATCCTGATGTTTCTATGCCCTGCCACAGAAATACTGACTTCTGGTTGTCAATCCCTCTCCTGTGTTTCCGAGAGTCTCTACTCTCATTCCAGCGGGGGTGTCTGAGTGGAAGACCCTCACGGGACCCCAATCTTTTCATTTCTCACTGACTCCTCCAGAGCGTTTGTTATGCCTGGTTTGTTCCCCGCAACACGCAGGCTGCGGTGCTGAGAGGTGACGCACGCAAGCAAGAAGGGAAGGCGGAAGAGAGTTCTCAAGTCCCATTCAGTATCAACCCAGAGGAAAAGATGCACGGTGCATGACCTAGGCTGACTCCCCTCTCTAGAGAGCCTGAGAACCTTCTCCCGTCACAATTGAGATAAATAAACTGAGGCTCCCTCCCAGGGGACAGAACCTCCTCAGGTGTCGTCCGGTACCCCTAGGGGGTTAGACACTGATACCCTTTTCCCTTTCCTAGCTCTTCTTTTGGTCATCATTATCAGATTAATACACCTATAAATAATTGCGTTTTAAAACTTATATTTATGTGGGCTGGAGAGATGGCTCAGTGGATAAGAGCACTGGCTATTTTTTCTTTTCCTTTTTTTTCCCCCCAGAAAATCTGAGTTCTATTCTGAGCACCCACATAACTGTATGTGTATGGATGCTTTGCCTACACGTATGGTCATGCACCACGTGGGTGCGTGGGGTGTTCAGATCAGATCCCCTGGAAG
Organism: Acomys minous; assembly: GCF_964271855.1. Taxonomy (NCBI): domain Eukaryota; kingdom Metazoa; phylum Chordata; class Mammalia; order Rodentia; family Muridae; genus Acomys; species Acomys minous. The sequence goes on from NC_140498.1 coordinate 54,857,461, forward strand.
TGGAGTTGCCGACAGCTGTGAGCCACCATGTGGGTGCTGGGAACTGAACCGGAATGTTCCACAAGAGTAGTCAGTACTCTTAACCACAGAGGTTGCCTCAAAATAATTTTTTTACTTACATTTATTGTGTGTGTATGTGTGCGTGTGTGCGCGCGCATGTGTGTGTGTGTCTGTGATTGTGTGCACGTGTGCATGCGTGTGTGCATGTGTGTGTCTGTGTGCGTGTATGCACATGTGTGTGTCTGTGCATGTGTGTGCATATGTGTGTGCATGTGTGCACGTGTGTGTGTGTGTCTGTGATTGTGTGCATGTGTGCGTGTATGCACATGTGTGTGTCTGTGCATGTGTGTGCATATGTGTGTGCATGTGTGCACGTGTGTGTGTGCGTGTGTGTCTATGATATGGCATGTATGTAGGGGTCAGAGGACAGCAGTCAGGAGTCAGTTCTTTCCTTCCACCACGCAGATCATGAGAGGACTGAACTCAGGTTGGTGCGCACCTTAAGCCTCTCACTAGCTCATAAGATGGCGTATTAATGTATTGCCTGCTGCTAAGGTTCTGTCTAGGCGTGCATCTATGTCTTATCATTGGCTTTCCAGCTCTTCTTGTTTTCCGCCTCTACAGTCCAGTGACGCCTCTCCCTCTCCCTCCATTCCTCGAATCCTTCTGTTTAATGGGTTTTTTGTTTTATTTTGATTTGCCTTCTATGCTGCTTTTTTATTGTAAATGAGAGATGTGTTATCCACTGGAGTTTCAGAGCTCGAGGACGATGAAGTCTCCTAAACTACAATGAGATGCTTTCGCTCAAAGCAAACAGTTCTGAGGTGCTAGTTGGGCTGTGCAGTTGTGGATGGTGGGAAAAATGTCCAGTGAGAGTTTTGGTAGCTTTCAGGTGTACTGCTGTCAGATTTAAGATTACTGTCTTGTCCAGCGCAGTGGCGCAGGCCTGTAATCCCAGCACTTGGGAGGCAGAGGCAGGCAGAACTCTGTGGGTCCACGGTGCAGGGCAGCCAGGGCTCCAGAGAGAAACTGTCTCGATGTGTCTTTTGGCCTTCTCAGAGTCCAGGGACCCAAACTGAGGGGGCGTCCTGGGATGCGCTCTCACGGCGAGGCCACACCCTTCCCTTCACCCTTCTGAACTCGATCCCTCTTCTCCACAGGACTTTCAAAATGCACCTTTTGTTCATCCCCAGTCCAGAGCTGACCACTCTGTCCACTCAACTCAAGGGTCTACTCTGCACCATTCATTTGTGCAGATTTGTCTTTAGGATGCTAGCAACCTCCTGTGCTTCTGTACTTATTTTGCAGAGGCTTTTTGTTGCTGTCGCTCTTTTGTCTGTTTGCTTTTTGAGACAGGGTTTCTCTGTGTAGCCCAGGCTGGCCTAGAACTCAGAGATCCGCCTGCCTCTGCCTCCCAAGTGCTGGGATTACAGGCATGCCCCACCACTACCCAGCTCTTCTATATTTATTTTAACTTGGATTTTAAACCCCTTGAGCATGGAAAAAGTAACACATTTCTTAGAGTTGCCAGCCAGGTCTACGGTTCAGGCCTGTAATCTCAGTTACTCAGAAGCTGGGGCAGAAAGGTGGGAATTTGAGATCAGCTGGTGACTTAGTCTGAGAGATCCTGTGTGGCCTAGTGGATCCGAGTGGGTCCCTGGGTTCAAGGCCCACTACTGAAACACCCTAAGCTCCTCCTTCCTGCTCACACATAAGAGCTATAACAATCCTTTATGAAGTAAGTTGCCATGAATGGGAAAATAGCCATTCTGCTCTGTAGTTTTTTGAACCATGTCTAAAGAGTAAAACCAAGTTTGACTGAGTCCCACCCGAGATTGCTCCACTCACCTGGCCAGCAAGTCGATAAGTTCCAGTTTGGACATCCCATCCGGCAGCAGCCGAGGAATGGCCGCAACACAGGTCCTGAAGAGGTCAATCTTTGGCTTCCTCTCACCCCTAGAGTTCCGAGACACAATTTTAGCAAGTCAAAAGATTATGAAAAAAATTAAGAATTTATTTATGTATTATATATATGTGTGTGTGTATGACTATATATGGGTGTTTTATCTACGCACTAGATGAGGGCATCAGATCCCATTATAGATAACTGTGAGCCACCATGTGGGTGCTGGGAATGGAACCCAGGTCCTCTGCAGGAATAGCAAGTGCTCTTAACTGCTGAGTCATCTCTCTAGCCAAAATTTCTTTTTAAAACACAAAAGATGATTAAGTCTTTGAACAAAAACTAGTATTTCATCCAGGCCTTCCATGTACAGCCTGGTGCTGGCCCCTCTCATTACTCAATATGTATCCCCTCAAAGCCTCATTAGTGCCAACGAACTTTCAAAAGTCTAGATGTTGGGGCTTGAGCGATGGCTCAGTGGTTACAAGCACCGGCTTCCCGTGTGGAAGACCCAGGTTCGATTCCCAGCACCCACATGGTTTGCTCTTAAGAAAGACCCCAGTTGGATTCCCAGCACCCACGTGGTGTGCCCGTGCGGAAGACCCAGGTTCGATTCCCAGCACCCACGTGGTGCCTCACAACTGTTACTTCCGTTCCTGGGGGACCTAATGCCCTTTTCTGATACCTGCAGGCATAAATCATGCACGTGGTGCACATTCATACACACATTCACACACAAAATAAAGTGAATAAAGCTAATTCTTTAAAAAGTCAAGGTGTGGTGGCACACGCCTTGAACCCCAGCACTTGGGAGGCAGAGGGCAAGCGGATCTCTGTGAGTTTGAGACCAGCTTGATCTACAGAGTAAGTTCCTGGATAGCCAGGTTACATAGAGAAACTCTGTCTTGGAAAAAAAAAAAAGTCGGGATGGGTTTCAGTCAAATTTCATCAACACATCTGCTTTATTACCCTTAGAACTCTGTGTCAAGTAAAAGGCAAGAATGTCCGCTGGGGGGGCCTCCCCTTCCCCCATAATGTGGCCTAGGCAGTACTCATGTGATCGTGCCCATCCTCCCTCCCCGGCTGCACTCAGGTGATGGTGCCCATCCTCCTGCCTCTACTGCACTCACGTGATCGTGCCCATCCTCCCGCCTCGGCTGCACTCACGTGATGGTACCCATCCTCCCACCTCGGCTGCACTCACGTGATCGTGCCCATCCTCCCACCTCGGCTGCACTCACGTGATCCTGCCCATCCTCCTGCCTCTGCTGCACTCACGTGATGGTACCCATCCTCCCACCTCGGCTGCACTCACGTGATGGTGCCCATCCTCCTGCCTCTGCTGCACTCAGGTGATGGTACCCATCCTCCTGCCTCTACTGCACTCAGGTGATGGTACCCATCCTCCCACCTCGGCTGCACTCAGGTGATGGTACCCATCCTCCTGCCTCTACTGCACTCAGGTGATGGTACCCATCCTCCCACCTCGGCTGCACTCACGTGATGGTGCCCATCCTCCTGCCTCTGCTGCACTCACGTGATGGTACCCATCCTCCCACCTCGGCTGCACTCACGTGATCGTGCCCATCCTCCTGCCTCTACTGCACTCAGGTGATGGTACCCATCCTCCTGCCTCTACTGCACTCAGGTGATGGTACCCATCCTCCCACCTCGGCTGCACTCAGGTGATGGTACCCATCCTCCTGCCTCTGCTGCACTCATGTGATGGTACCCATCCTCCCACCTCGGCTGCACTCAGGTGATGGTACCCATCCTCCTGCCTCTGCTGCACTCACGTGATGGTACCCATCCTCCCACCTCGGCTGCACTCACGTGATCGTGCCCATCCTCCTGCCTCTACTGCACTCACGTGATGGTACCCATCCTCCTGCCTCTACTGCACTCAGGTGATGGTACCCATCCTCCCACCTCGGCTGCACTCAGGTGATGGTACCCATCCTCCTGCCTCTACTGCACTCACGTGATGGTACCCATCCTCCCACCTCGGCTGCACTCAGGTGATGGTACCCATCCTCCTGCCTCTGCTGCACTCACGTGATGGTACCCATCCTCCCACCTCGGCTGCACTCACGTGATGGTACCCATCCTCCCACCTCGGCTGCACTCACGTGATCGTGCCCATCCTCCTGCCTCTGCTGCACTCACGTGATGGTACCCATCCTCCTGCCTCTGCTGCACTCACATGATGGTGCCCATCCTCCTGCCTCTACTGCACTCACGTGATGGTACCCATCCTCCTGCCTCTGCTGCACTCACGTGATGGTACCCATCCTCCCTCCCCGGCTACACTCACGTGATCGTGCCCATTTTCCCGCCTAGGCAGCACTCACATGATGGTACCCATCCTCCCACCTCGGCTGCACTCACGTGATCATGTCCTCTGGTTCTTTGTTTAACATCTGGACGTTGGTCAGCATCATACATCGCCCCACTTCTTTATCAAGGTGCCGCAAAATGTTGCCTACGGCCTTGCGGACTTGAGAGTAATACAAGGACATTCCTGAAAAACAGGGGACAGTAACACTTGTATATACTCCAGGTTTGTTTTTATTTTGTGCGTGCGCGTGTTTAGTCTGTACGTATATAGTGTACCACGTGTGTGCAATACCCGTGGAGGCCTGAAGAGGGCGTTGGGTTCCATGGGCTGCAGTTAGAGAAAGTTGCAAATTGCCGTTGTGGATGCTGGGAACGCACCTGGCAGTGCAATGCACGAGCTAGTTTTTAAGTTTCTGATTAACAAGAAAACCTACCAGCACTAGTGATTACATGATAAATTATCATTCTCATTTGGGGCTAAGAGTGTAATAACTGTATACTGTTCTCTGAAATACATGTGCAGATTCTTTACTAAAATAAACAAATTGACTTCACTCACAAACTTTAAAATGGTGGAAATGTTTTGCTCCCACTGAATGAGATGTGAGCATTCTTATAGTTGGAAAACAATAACACACACACACACACACACACACACACACACACACACACACCAAAAAGTGACATCGCACTTTAACAGAAGTAAGTCCACCAGCCGTTTCTCATACACGATGTCTTTTGAACTCATGGGCGTAATGAAAGTCACAGTAAAGAGAAGAGGGCGTCCTAAAGGGCCAGTGGGTGTCAGTCCACACTACCATGCAGGAATGTCCCACCAGCTGCTTGGCGCAAAGACTTGGCGATTCCCCCCCCACTTACTGTGGGTCCAGTAAGGACCTGACAGTGATTTTCAAGGGCTCCACACCCACCTATCATTTTGGCTTCCTCTTCAGTTAATGTTTTACTCAAATACGTTTTCTTCACTCTCAGGGTGTTTCCAGACGGGAGCACAGCTCCTGTGACGGGCATGGGCGGTTCACCGTCCTTCTGTTGTAAGCTGTCCGCAATCACCAGGAATGCCCGTAAGCCGATGTTCATTCTCTGTGCGGGAGGCAAGGGGAGGCTCGGCTGTTTACAATAACCCCAGAGCGCATCACACGGAAGCGGGCACTCGTCAGGGTAGAGGCGGAACCTCAAAGAGGTAGGAAGTCACCCTGTGAAGAGCTGCAACTAAGGTAAACTGAGTCACACAACAGGCTCAAATGTTTCATGGGAAGAGACACCTCAGCTTTTAATTCAAAGACTGTGTGAAGTTATTGAGCTCTAAATATCAACCAAAATTTAAATCTCATTACTTATTATCCTGAGATAAATAAATAAATCACCCTGTGGCCCTGTCTGTCCTGCAGTTGGAAGGCTGGGACAGGATGCTCACGGCGTAACTTCTGTCCACTGACCACGGGATGCCTAGAGAAAGGCCCGTGGGAAATCCTGCATGAACATGTGCGGGTCCACATGAGCCAGCCATGCCAACGACCTCAGAGTCTCAGACCCATGGGGGAACGCAAAGCCTTCCCCGCTGGAGTGAAGATCAGAGGGCAATGGCCAAGATGTCCCCAGCGGGCTGAGTGTGAGTTCTGACAGTGCCTGCAGAATGTGCCTACTCTAGTCTCCTGTTCGCTGTCCACAGCCTGAGGGCTGCTCCCCTACAGAGGCCGCTCCCACTGCGAGCTCAGCCTCTCCTTTCCATCCAGCTACCTCCCTGCTTATCTGTAAGTAATAAATAGCCTTGTTTCTGCTGCCATAGCCCTGCCTCACCATCCAACTCTACAATAAACACGCTGAGCTTCCAGAGTGCTGCGGCTTCCACAGCCAAGAGCCCAGACTACCCGAACCCCAGCTTTCCAGCCTGTATGCCTCTGTGTTTGTCTTTTCCTCATTACTTCCCTGCCCTAGTCAGGCCTTTCCCTGGAGCCATGCTAGACATGGCAGTCACGTGTGGTCTGCGGAGCCTATAACTGTTTAGCGGCTAATGGGCAGACTCTTCTACAGCCCTACAAGAGGAAAGACAATGGAAGAGGGCTGGCAAGACCCCTCAGTGGGCAAAGGTGCTTTCCGCCAAGCCTGGTGATTTAAACTTCCCACGAGGCGGAAGGAGAGCACCGACTCCCCAATTTGTCCTTTGACCTCCACACTCACTCGATGACACAAGCGTATGCACACGCACTCACACAATAAATCACAATAGATGGATGCAGTGAAAATAAAGAGACACAGAAGAGTCAGATCTCTTTTCCTATTGGGGTTCTCCCTTTAAACCACAACTCTTCACAGACGGGTCAGTCAACAAGCCATCAGCTGGATGAAGGGACCAAGGATAAGTGTTGCGGGTGGCGGTGGCAATGCTTTGCTTGTTTGGGACAGGGTCTTGCTATGCAGGTCAGGCTCACCGTCCGTCTGCCTCAGTTTCCCAAGGACTGAGACAGCAGGTGTGTGTTACATATCCATCCCCAAAGTAGCATCAGAGGTGTTCACCTTAGACAAGTGTGCTGGCTGGGTTTATATCAGTTCAACACAAGCTAGAGTCTCTGGAGAACAGGGGGCCGTCAATGAGAAAACACCTTAATAAGGCCGGACTCTAGGGCACTTTCTTAATTAGTGATTGATGGAGAGGAGCCCAGCCCATTGTGGGTGGGGCCATCCCCTGGTCCTGGGTTCTACAAGGAAGCAGCTAAGCAAGCCATGGGGAGTAAGTCATAAGCAGCACCCTCCATGGCCTCTGCATCAGCTCCTGCTGCAGGTTCCTGCCCTGCTTGAGTTCCGGCTTGCTTCAGTGGTGGACTACAGTGTGGATGTGGAAGTTCAATTAACCCTTTCCTCCCCAACTTGCTTTTGGTCATGGTGTTTCATCGCAGCAATAGAAGGCAACAAGTAGCCCAGTAATTCTGAGAATTGTCAAAACAGTAGGTTTATAACTACTGTGAAAGGAAAAAGCTGCTGAGATGTTGCCCTCAAGAGAAGTCTATGTTCTGTCCAGCTCCGGGCCTCTATCTGGCATCAGGCTTTGATCTTTTCTTGGCTGAGTGACTGTGACAGCAGCTGCTCCAGAAGCCTGTGAGGTCATCAGCCTGTGAGGTCATCAGCCACCAGACAGAAACTCCCACATTTTAGTTGCTTGTTCCATGTTCTGTGGTAGAAATATGGAAGCCAAGGGAAGGCAGGGTGTGGGCAGGGGATGCTGGGCCTCCGTGCTCTGTACCTCTTTCCTTAATGATGGAATGAGGGGGCCGGGGTATTACAGTGATGACAGAGACACGCATTCAAATAAACTTGCAGGGATTTCCCCCCCCCCCCCCCCCCCCCCCCCCCCCCGTGGCTTCACTTAATCCTCCTTCTCTCCCTCAGGCCCTTTCTAGTTTGCAATACTTCAGCGCCAGAACAACTTTTCTGTGAAGGGAGCTGGAGAGGTTTGCTGTCCATTTCACTAGTGGAATAGCTGAGAGGCAGAAGTAAACGTCATGTGCCTAGAAAAAGAGGCTGAGCCCCAGACAAGCGGCCAAGCTGGGTTTCTGGCGGTTGGCCCACTGTTCTTCCAATCACTTTCAATCAGAAAACGAGTTGCTAAAGAGGCAGCGTGGCTGGCTGCTTCTATTGGCTGATGACATTTTTTTTAAGACTGAACTGCCCTTTACTTGCACAGTCCTGTGCACACACACCCCACCCCCCCACCCCCAATCAATATGACAAGCTGGGATGTTGTCACCGAGGCACAAGGCCTGTTATCAATTTCATTGTGCTGTAGTTGTCTTATCAAGCCTTTGAAGAAAAAGCAACTCCATTTTACAAGAACAGGGGGCCAAAGCACATGGGCATTGGGTCATCCTCAATCAAGTCACTTCAAACTTTACTTCCAAAAACACCCAATGCTCAAATCTGGACACCAGCAAAAATAAACAGAAGAGAAGCCCTCCCAACCCCTACCCGAACCCCCAGACTTTCAGAGCCTATGGGTCCTGTGAGGACGCACTCTGTTGACCCGGACAAGCCATTCGTACCTCTGGGTTGAGACTGAACGCTTTCGCTGGTTTTCCCACACAAAGAAAGTCGAAAATGATTTCCTTCATTGCAAAGTCAAGACGCTCCTGGCAGGGGTGGGGGTGGGGGAGAAAACAAAGAAAATAAAAACATGGGATGTCACGTATAACACAAGATGCAAGTTTTCACCATGTGCAGCTAACAGGTGGCTGCTGAGAGGTCAGGGATGTCTGGTTTCACGGGGCCTGGAGAGACTCCTGAAGGGAGCTCAGGTGCATCAGGATGGTTCTGGGGGGCGGGGTTGCTGTGACGCAGCAACACCTTCCTATGTAACACAGAACCCTCTCAGGGAGGCACAGAGGCAAATATCAAAAAATACAACACCTGGTGCCAGAGCCTAAGACAGTGCTGATGCTTCCTACTTGTACTGTAAGTGTAGATAATTCTTTGAAACTCAGCTGAGAATTATATTTTAGTGGTATCACTACAAAATGACTGTTTTCCTCTGTTCTTCAACATTGGAAACATCCTCTGGCTTGTATAAAAGTTAATCCTGAGGCTGAAGAAGACTAATATACAAGATATGCCACTTAAGGTGGAGCCTGGTCATACAACTTACTAACTACTAAGATATGACATGCTCGATTTATATACAATATTCCGGAATAGTCAAAGCCCATATACCTTGTGACTACATTTAGAAAAGTCCTAAGAAATTTTCTACCTGCAGAGTAAGCAACGGACTTTCTCTAATATGGATTAAAAAGGTCCCATGAGGCTGGAGAGATCGCTCAGTGGTTAGGGCACTGGCTGCTCTTCCAGAGGACCTAGGTTCAAATCCCAGCATCTACACAGAGTCTCACAACCATCTGTAACTCCAGTTCCAGGGAACTGAATGCCCTCTTCTGGCCTCCAAGGATACTGCATGCACAGGGTGCACATATGTACATGCAGGTAAAACATTCACAGGTATTAAAAATTTTTATAAGAAAAGGTCTCATATTGGCTCCAAAACAGGGAGATGTTACATATCAAACAGTCTCTGCTCTGAGTCTTGTATCTTTATATCAATAACAGCTGTACTTCAAGATTTGCATACATCATTTGCATACATCATTTGCATGTCTATAATTTCCTTTCTGACATGTAATATTCAGAGGCATACTGGGTAAGAATTTCTATCCTCACTTTACAAATAAGGAGTCTAAGACGGAAGAGGTTTATTAGTTTGAGGTGGAGGCTGGGGTCAGGAACAGGAGATCCACCGTGTCTCTCTCTGTAAGACACAGAGGTCAAAGCGGGTGTTTTCAAAAGAAAAAGATAGGTGGGTATGGTGGTGCAGGCCTCTAAGCCCAGCACATGACAAGCAGAGCTAGGTGAAGCTCTGGGGGTGTACAGAGCTAGTTATAGGCCAGCCAGGCTTAAATAATGAGACACTGATCCAAAATAAAATAAAACAAAATAAAATAGCAATCAATCAGTGGATTTGTTTTATTTAAAAAACCTGGCATAAGTGGGATCTTGGGTTTAGTTCACCAACCCATCCTGCAAATAAAGATCTTGGGAAAAAAAAATTCTTTGGTTTGAATAATAAAGTACAGCCAAACCTTAGCTTTAATATTGCTGGGATCTGTTTTTATTTTTTAAGCAAATTAATTCACATGTAAAGTGTTTATAGCAGTTTTGAGCAGAGAATAAAGTGATACGTGCTAACCTCGTTATGAAATTATTTTCTCCCCACAGAGAAAAATTAGAAAATTACTATTTACTCTTCAATTTTACTATATTATCTTTTTTTTTGTTTTAAATTAAATTTCGGCCAAACATCAGAGCTTTTGACCCGTCTTTACTTGTAGAATACAGAGCAGAGATCTGGGGAAGTGGGAGGCGGGAGTCAGCCAAGAGTCCTTGTCACTAAAGCTTCCTCTTTTGGGTCAGTGTTGGGACTAACCCGGGACCTTATCCGTGCTATCAGCGGTTTTCCTGGTAGGCTCTGTGGTCCTGGAGGAATCAATTAAACCCCATCTCTTAGCTGCCGAAGGTACTTGACAGATTCATATCTGGCTGCTTTGAAGCGAAGGAAAATAAACTGCGTGGGGAAACAATCTCCGTCTAAGAAGTCTGGATGCACGAAGGTCATGGCTGCCTTTCTGCGTGGCTGGGAGCCTTACCTGGGCGATGAACTGGATAATCTTCACGAAGATGTTCAGTGGCATGTCCCTGGGCACCACGCCGCGGGACCCTTTGGGGAAAAGCGTGGTGGTGATGGTTATGAGGCGGCTAGAAGATAAAGGCGAAGGAAAAGAGAAAACAAGCAAGAGTGGCTGAGATCTGTCAGTCAGGGAGACGGCGCACAATTTCATCTTAGCATCAGAGGATAAATGAAAAGAAACAAGGCACGTGAGCGCCTTTTCCATCAGTCCAATTACTCCACGAAGAGGTTCTTTTTTTCCTTTTGGAAAACCCAGGGCAGCTGGAAAAATGACAGACAGCTGTTTCCTTCCTCAAAGTGTCAAATGCCCTGCAGAAGCGGACCCTGTTGGTCCTGGCGGAGGCTAACACTTCGGCAAAGCCTTCTGAGGCGGTGGGGAAGTTCTGAGGCCTGAGGTCTCACAGGACGTGATGGCTCTGAGCAGGTTTTAGCCGGCTCAGGGTAGGCAATGAGGGAAAACACCCTGAGCAGTGGCTGAGGAACACGGTTCCAAGTCGGATTCCAGCCACCGCGCACCCCGCGCACGCATGCGCGCGCCGGTCCTCACCTCTGAGTCGCGGTGTTGCTCTCGCATTTGATGCGAATCATGTAAACCCACAGCAATCTGTAGAGAGATTCCAAGGCAACGCGAGCCATTTTGGGGTCTTTATTCTGTAACAGAAAAGATTACTAGTTAAATGGTAACCCACTCAGGAGCTTGGGGGAAGGCTGGCTGGTTGCAGGGCAGGCCACAAGAGACGCGCGCCACCACCGGGGTCCTGGACCATCTGCCTCCCAGCGTTCACTGGATAACTGACCCAGGAGGGTTCTGACCCTGATGGTGAGACAGAGGGACGCCACGGGGGAGTCCTCGCTCTGTCTTTTGCCAGAATGAAAAATCAAGAGCCGCCAGGCAACCAGTAGAACTGCATAGAATATACAGAAGAATCACTTGTTTTTCCCATGACAGATGATATCTTTTAAAATATTTATTATTATTATTTTGTTTTGTTTTTCTGTCCCCTATTCCATTTGATTATTTTCTTACTGAGACCAGTATGTACCATAAACCATACTACAACCCAGACACACAGAAAATAGCTCCTGTGCCTTACGGTATGCAAAAGTATTTGTATTTTTATCTGCCCCTAGTTCACTTTATTAGCAGTGTGGCCTGCCTCTGAGAAGCTCCTTAATTTCTCCGAGTGTGGCTTTCCCTGTCTGTGACACTTGCATGAGAACCTTGTGAGAGTTAAAGATCTAAGGCATGGAAGGCCGCAGCATTCTGTTTCTGGAATAACCAGGGGCCAGGGGAGAGTGAGTCCCTGCCTTTTGAGAGCCTCTCTCCCAGTGGGAGCATCCTTCTGCCCCTTCCAAGTTCCTTTCTTAGTGTGGGTATCATGCACAGCGCGTCACTGAAATTCTCTCCTAAGGCAGACTTCAAACTATTAAACATGGAAGCTTGCCTCAACTGAGCCTGACTGTGGACTGAGATCTCTAGTTCCAGTGGCTTTTCTCAATGCTTTTTTATTGTATGTGTATAAAAGTTAGCCTGCCTGTGTGTATGCAATACCACATGTGTGCAATACCTGCAGACACCAGAAGAGGGCTTTCTCTCTCTTAAAAGCTATATTTAAAATAATAGAATCCGTAGCTGCAAAAGTTGATCAGCTGGGGGAAGTGGCATTGAGCGGCTTTTAGGTGGTGCTGCCTCTCGCTGAGACCTCAGACAAATGCCTGTGATGGCCACTGTGTAACCACTGATGACGCTGAGATGGCCACTGTGTAAACACTGATGACCTGAGGTGGCCACTGTGTAACCACTGATGACCTCAGATGGCCACTGTATAACCACTGATGGCCCTGAGATGGCCACTGTGTAACCACTGATAACCCTGAGGTGGCCACTGTATAACCACTGATGGCCCTGAGATGGCCACTGTGTGTGTAACCACTGATGATCCTGAGGTAGCCACTATGTGTGTAACCACTGATGACCCTGAGGTGGCCACTGTGTGTGTAACCACTGATGACCTGAGTTGGCCACTGTGTGTGTAACCACTGATGACCCTGAGGTGGCCACTGTGTGTGTAACCACTGATGACCCTGAGGTGGCCACTGTGTGTGTAACCACTGATGACCTGAGATGGCCACTGTGTGTGTAACCACTGATGACCCTGAGGCGGCCACTGTGTGTGTAACCACTGATGACCCTGAGGTGGCCACTGTGTGTGTAACCACTGATGACCCTGAGGTGGCCACTGTGTGTTTAACCACTGATAACCCTGAGGTAGCCACTGTATAACCACTGATGACCCTGAGGTGGCCACTATGTGTTTAACCACTGATGACCCGAAAGGCATTTTCAGTTTGTGCAGTACTCGAGAGTCTCACTTTCTACCTGCTACTGCTACATGGCACTGCTACTGGGAAGGAGATAAGCAGCTGCCATCTTGGGTTTCAAAGTCAGTTCTTAGAACTAGGACATAGTGCTGAAGTCAAGTCTGTGAAGATTATGTTATAATTATAGTAAATAACAAAATATACAATTAACCTTATCTACTCTACAAACTAAAGTGTTTTGGGGAAACAGACACATACACACATATAAACATATACACACACTCATACGCACACACACATACATACACATACACACATACATACACATACGCACACATATACATGTACACACATACACACACACACACACACACACACACACACACACACACGGCAACATGTATAAGCACATGCAAGAAATTTTAGTTCTTTCTTTCTTTGTTTCTTTTTTCTTCTTTCTTTCATTCTTTCTTTCTTTCCTTTCCTTTCCTTCTTTCTTTTTCTGAAAGTAGCAAACGATGGACCAGAGAAGGAAGTTGAGCCACAGCTTTGGACACAGGTGACAATGACTGTGAAGAATTCATTTGATTTTCACTTTTTTTTGTTTCTTAAATAATTGGTAAAGATTCACTTAGTTTATGTGCGTGTTTTGCCTGCATGCACATCTGTGCATGACTTGTGCGTCTGGCATCCACAGAGGCCCAGCCGGGAACTGGAGTTGCAGATGGTTGAGAACCACCATACGGATGCTGGAAACTGATCCTGGATCCCTGGAAGAGCAGCCGATACCCTTCACTGCTGAACCATCTTTCCAGTCCAGTTTTCTTTTTTGAAAAATGGTCTTGCTACATATAGTTAGGCCAGCCTCAACTTTGTGATCCTCCTGCCTCAGCTTCTCCAGGATGCTTGGCTCATTGGCAGGCATCGCCACACCAGGTGCACCTGGTCATTAAAATTGAAAGTATGTTTCTATTTGATTCAAAGTGAGTTTTAAAGATAATTAGTATAACTAGTAATTCTAGGCTCCTTGGTGGGCAGGGTCTGTCTTTCTTTCTTTCTTTTCTTCTTCTCCTTCTCCTTCTTCTTTGGTTTCTTGAGACAGGGTTTCTCTGCGTAACAGCCCTGGCTGTCCTGGAGCAGGGGCCATCTGTAAGACTCATGGGATCACCTAACACCTGTGCTGGCCACCTGGCGAGCAGTAAGTGTTTTGGACACAAATGGTCACAGAGAAGGATGGCAGGGGGCATTACCCTCCGCCAGAGCAGGGCTTCTCCCCAACAGAGCCCTGTTTCCAAAATATCTACCTAGACCAAAAAGGACAGAGGTGTCACAGGAGTTCTTACATAATGTCACATGGCAGGTCACTAAGTATAACCATTACTCCATTTTCCTGTCACTCAGATACCTGTGACAAAGCTATGCACCTAGATACATATGTAAAGTGGCTTTAATTCTGTCTCCAAAGAGATTCCTATTAGAGCTGGTGCATTTGCCCCAGATGTGCAGAGATTTATTTTGAGGCGGATGAATATGGTCCTTTAAGAATTTTATTGCAAGCTGGGCGTGGTGGCGCATGCCTTTAATCCCAGCACTCGAGAGGCAGAGGCAGGTGGATCTCTGTGAGTTTGAGGCCAGCCTGGTCTACAAAGTGAGTCCAGGACAGCCAAGGCTACACAGAGAAACCCTGTCTCAAAAAACCAAAACAAACAAACAAACAAACAAACAACAAAAACCAAAAAACCAAAGAACCTTATTACAATAAGGTCTGGTGGTTCACACCTGTAATCCCAGAGCTTTGGGAGGTTGAGGCAGGGGGATTATGGATCTGAGGTCAGCTTGGGCAACATAGTAAGTCCTCGTTTCAAACACAGAAAAACCAACATGTCATTGAAATTTTTTTTTTTAATGTAAAAGATTTCTGCTGTTGCTGAGTTGGTGAATACTAACCTTAAGGTTGGACAGGCAGTTGTTGAGGAAAACGTGCCACCTGTTCAGGAACAGCTGCTTCTGACTGACGCAGAGCAGACAGGTCACCAGCGGGTACAAGGCCTGAGGGGGAAGGAGTGGAGGTGACACGGTGACTGACAGCTCAACAACCCAGGAAACACCTTCTGTGCACCCAAAGCTTCGTAACCTCCCCTGGGGCCACGGAGCCCAAAATAAACGCAAAACATGCCGTAGAAACACAGGAACTCATGGGTGTTTCTGATAACGACTGGATAGAACCATCCAGAACCCTGGCTAGTGATATACACATAGCAGTGTTTGTTCCACGTACAATAACACAGAAAGCAGATTCTCTAACTTAGTTTTCACTCACAGACTCTTAAAACGAACTCACGGCAGCCACCGCAGAAACAAAACCACCCTCACGTCAGTTCTTCTTGTCCATCTGACCCAAACTAGAGTCACCTGCCATGAGGAACCTCGCGTGAGGAGATGCCTCCCTCAGAGTGGCCTGTGGGCGTGTCTGTGGGGCACTGTCTGGTCATCAACTAATATAGGAGGACACAGCCCACTGTGGGCGGTGCCATCCCTAGGCAGATGGGTCCCAGGAGATAGAAGAAAAGTAGATGAGCAAGCCAGTGAGTAGCGTTTCTCCACGGTCTCTGCCTCAGTTACTGGCTCCAGTTCCTGACTTGACTTCCCTCCAGGGAGGATTGTGACTTGTAAGCAAAAAAAAAAAAAAAAAAAAAAAGGGCTGGAGAGATGGCTGAGAGGTTAAGAGCACTGGCTGCTCTTCCAGAGGTCCTGAGTTCAATTCCCAGCAACCACATGGTGGCTCCCAACCATCTATAATGTGATCTGATGCCCTCTTCTGGCCTGCAGGTGTACATGTAGACACAACATTGTATACAAAATAAATAAATAAATAAATCTTTAAAAAAAAAAATGCTTCTTTCTCCTAATTTGCTTTTGGTCAGTGTTTTACCACAGGAACAGAGAAGCAGACGAGGACAGCCATGAAGGCACACTCAGTTTGAAAATGCTATTGGCCTGTTCACTCGCAAATATCTAGTGGTTTGTCCTTGGCTTTGCAGCAGGTACATATATTTACTTATCTTGTAATCTTCCTGTAATTAAAGGAGATTCCTGAAAGAGCTCCTCCGGTCCTGGCAAACACTACCACGACCAGTGTGGCCACAGCAGGAATTTGCTCATGATGGAATAAACAGGGGTGCTGCTGCGGTTTTCCTGCCTAACTGGGCCCCTTTCCCATAGCAACTGGAAGAGACAGCAAAGTGAACAGGCAGCCATCCAAAGAACACACACACACACACACACACACACACACACACACACACACACACACCCCTCACCATCACTTTGCTTAGCCAGGTAGCATACACCTTGAGGGCTAGGGGAGATTTAAAGGGAAACACACCTATTCACTTAGACCAGCAAGAAACGACGGCTATCGGATAAGCTTCTGCAGCCCCCACTTCAACTCAGCATTTCTCTTTCTGTACATGAATGTGGTCTTAGGGGCCTCTGAACTACTGTGCCCACTAAAGGCATCTCCAATGCCAGCCAATAAATGCAAGTGATTAGTCACCATGACCATAGGGGACAGGCAAATGAGCAAAGCTGTCACTACTACCAGTTGAACAACTGGGTGCTGGTTCTGACAGGAATGCCCATGCCTTGGAGACCAGCACAGTCCAGGCCTGTGGTCAGTCATCTAACTACAGACTGGCCTTAACGCTATCAAGACTACAGTGGACACACCCTGCCCGAGCTAATTCAACACGAAGCAACTTGGAAGACTTTATATTGCCTTCCCAAGAATGACAACCTTCAGAGCCTCTTGCCTGTGGGCAACCACCTATTTCCCATCATCCCTCATTCCTTCTGGGTTCAGTGTTTGGTTCTGAGTGTTGAGACAGGAATTAGTCAGCACAGGCTCACTCCTGGGATGGAGAAGATAAACTATTATTATAAACTTTACCCATTAGATTTGAAAAACTTCTCAGAAATTCAAACAAAAACTCCTGTTTAGTCAATCTCTAATATAAATAGCTGAGTCCCTGGCTAGAAGGTCCATCTGAGGGGATGAGGTGTAACCACTTTTACCTCAGTGATGCAGGGGCCTGTGCCAAACGCAAGCTGCCAACTCCGGGAAGCCGAGGCAGTTCTCTCATGTGCAGACCCCTTCATATTTTAAAGTCGCTTTCTCCCTAGGGGCTCGAGGCTCTCCAGGCGGGACAGCGCTGGGCTCCTCTCACAGTTACTCACCAAGGAATGCTTTTTCCGAGAGGAAAGTTCCAGCGTGGTATCATAGAGGCTCTCCACAAAGTTCCTGAGGCATGGGACGTTGACTTCATTCTTGACAGCCTACGGTGGAGAGACACCTGTGTGAACAATTCCACCCAAGAAACTGTGGGACGCGCCACCCAGCTTGAGGAAGCTCTTAAAAAGGAGAGTTCCACTCACAGCAGCCACAGGGACGAGGATTTCTACAAAGAGCCCGGCCAAGGCGTGTTTGATGTCTTTGTCTTTGACCTCCAGGAAGTAATGCGCACACTCCTAGGAAGCACAGGAAGGGAACAGAGGTCGAAGTGTGCAGGAAATGGGCATTAAAACAAACCCACCTACCCTGAACAAGAACACAGCATATTCTGAGATCTATCTAAAAACTCTGTAGTCAAGGGTTCATATGGGGCTTAAATGTTTGAGAGGACCACAGTGGCCTTTGCCAAGACGTGCTTTCTCTTTGTGCTGAAAGGACTAACACCCATACCCTGTACCAAGTCATGTGCTGGTTAGCTTACTCGCTTGCTCATTCATTCATTCATTCATTCATTCATTCATTCATTCATTCATTCATTCCCAGCAGATTTCTAAGGCCCTCTTAACCCTCTGTGGGGTCCTGGGCCATTGATCAGCCCACAGAGATCCCTGGAAAGGACAGTAAACTTCTGTCAGGTCCAACTGTTGTGACAGGGCCCCCCCTACTCTTACAAAACTGTTTACTTGTGTGTGGGGGGGTGTGGCTAACATTTTAGATGTGCTTATTCTTTTTTATTTTTTTTTATTATTATTATTATTATTATTATTATTATTATTATTATTTATTTTTTGGTTTTCGAGACAGGGTTCCTCTGTGTAGCCTTGGCTGTCGAAGACTCACGTTTGTAGACCAGGCTAGCCTCGAGCTCACAGCGATCCACCTGCCTCTACCTCCCGAGTGCTGGGATTACAGGTGTGTTTATTCTTAAGCAAGTCTGGAAGGCATCCCATCACATAAGGAAGCCTCTGGACACTCCCCGACTTTCCTTGTCTACAAAGCTACTGCCAACCAGAGAGTGTATTTTGGCTTCCTGGGGGCTCACTCTGAAGGAAGGTTGGCTTGCCCGAGTCAGCCACTGCCTGTGGCTTCACAGTGCTGTCTTCCATTGCCACATGTGTACATCTACCCCAATGCTTACCCTGCATTTTCAATCATTATTAGCAATTCTAGCAAAAAGAAATCCTAAGGTCTTCCATGTATCAACATGCCTAATCTCATCCCAGGTAGGATGGTCTGAGCCCGTGACATCCATGACACAGACTGCCTGCGTTGGACACAACTTCTAGACACCAGGGTCCTGGCTCCTTTTTCTGCATTATTTTGCACAGGTATTGTAAATAATCTCCAAGTGAGCATTCAGGTATGCATAGATACATGTGTCTTTTTTTGTTTGTTTGGTTTTTGTTTTTGTTTTTTGTCTTGTTTTGTTTTGTTTTGAAGACAAAATTTCTCTGTGTAGCTCTGATGTCCTGGAACTCACTCTGTAGACCAGGCTGGCCTTGAGTTTGGAGATCTATCTACCTCTGCCTCCTAAGAGCTGGGATTAACGGTGTGTGCCTCTAGCCTGGCAGATACGTGCGTTGTTAACTCCAAGTGGAGTATCAACAGTTGGCAGGGAAGCACCTGAGAGCTGCTCTTGGAGGTTAGTGACATCATCATTTGCAGACAAGCTAGCTGGGGCTGGAGTAGGGGGCGTGCTAAGGGTGGGGGGGCTGGCCTTGAATTCAAACCCAAGAAGGTGATGCACAGCAGTCACCCCTCCATACCCGACACCATGCATTAGCTTTCCTGAGACATGTTTCCCACACCAACGCAACACATTCCTTTAAAGTGTTTAGTTGATAGTCTTAGTCTGTATTTATAGCTGTGTTCCCATTGTATAGCCAACCTACAACTTTTTAACGATGTGCCTTACCCCAGGAACCTTCTTGGTACAGTCTGGCAGTCCCTCTTAATCTAGGCATCCACTCTGGTCCTCAATCTAGGCAGCCTCGTTACCCTACGATACATTCTGTTGTGGATTCGCTTATCGTGGACACTGCAGTGAAACGGATTCATACAGTGTGTGGCTTTTTGTGCCTGGCGATGAACCATCCTGCCTCCATCTTGGGCTTGAAAGCCATCTTACAGTAAAGACACACAAGGCTCATCCTGCTTATCATTAACTCTCTCTTTCTCAAGGACTGGGCCATACCCACCTGCAACCTTACCCACAAATGGTTCCGTACCACCTGTCCCAGGAAACGGCAACCATGTCTTTGTTTCAAGAGTTATTATAACCATCTTGCAACCCTACCTCTGTTTCAAAAGGTTGTCATGACTACCTTGTTACAACCACCGTGCAATCACGCCTTTGTTTCAGGAGGCTGTTATGACTAACTTGTTATGCTAATGTTCTGCCCCTGTAACCCTGCCTGTCTTGCCCACCAAATCTCCAATTTGGAAACCCCCTACTCTTTTGTTTGTTTGTTTGTTTGTTTGTTTTTTGAGACCGGGTGTCTCTGTGTAGCCTTGGCTGTCCTGGACTCACTTTGTAGACCAGGCTGGTCTTGAACTTACAGATATCCTCCTGCCTCTGCCTCCCGAGTGCTGGGATTAATGGCGCCCGGCTAAACCCCCTACTCTTGAGCTATACAAATCTTGTCTTCCTCATGGCCAATGCTGACCTCTTGAACCCTGCCATAGGAAGAGGGAGTCAGTGTACACACACACACACACACACACACACACACACACACACACACACACGCACACACACACACAAAGCTCATTGAATTAACTAATTTGGCCACGACTATTTGGGTTGGTGATCTTTCTCCTCCCACCTCTGGGGTTAACATTAGTTTCCTTTATTCTGCATGATGTTTTTAGGGGTTCTCTATGCTGCAGCAGGAATCTGGCCCTCCTTAGGCTAAACTACTACCACACTGCATGGAAATACCATGTTCCTTCATCCATTTACAAGTTCAGAGATATGTACGCTGCTTCCCCTTCCATCTACTGTTAAAGAACACAGCCACCAACACTTGCGGCCACGCCTTTGTGTGGGCTGTCTTTTCATTTCTCTTGGGTATGGGCTGAGGAGTGGGCCTCCTGGATCAACTGGTAAGTCTAGGTTTAGCTACCAGGATGTAATAAACGGTTGTCTTTCCTATCAAACACTACAAAACTTGTGTTTACAACAAATGAACATCTCTTAATCTCACCAGCTTGTATGCAAAAGTTTTAATCCCTCCCTTCCTGCATAAAGCATTTGTTTACCCTGTAAACCCCCAGAATTTAAAGGATTAACGTGGCTGACCCCTTTCTCCTTCATTTCCTTTGCTGAGTCTTTTAAAACTAGCTAATCTTGAAAGACTGTGATGTCAGATCCAGCCACTGGGGGAAAGTCAGTCAGCCACCACTTGTATTAGACTCAAGACCAGGTGCCCTTTCTGCCAGTGAGCTTGCTCTTTGGAGCTTAGCCTCTTGATCTAGTTTTGCCTCGGCTGGACACTTGTTGGGGTGGCAGCCTCCTGCAACCCCGAACTTCTTTCTAACAATAAGGTTGGCTGTGTGCCATTTGCTACCCACACTAGCGGTGCAGAAGAAGTCCAGCTTTTGGGAATTGTCACTTTTTGACTGTGGCCTTTGGTACTAGGAAGCCATGTAGCCTGTGTTCCTAATTCATACATGTCAACTGTCAAGCAAGATCAACACCGAACGACACCAGCAGCATTAGAGAAATCCCTTCAGCTCTTAGTAGAGACTTGCATTCTGCTAAATTCTCCTAAGCAGCTGGGGCAATACATCCAAAGTTAAGACTCCCTTCCGCAGTACAGAGAAGAGAGACTTCTTCACCAAAGTCCGCATGCTCGTGAAAGCCATTGAGGCCACCTGGTGCTGCTGACCATATGGTCTAAGTCAGCTGATGTTCCATCACAGAGTGAGCTCAGTGGGCAAAGGAGAAAGGGAAAAAGTCAACCACAAGAAATCCTAGGTTTTGATGATGCTTTAGGCAATTTGATTATCTGGCATTATTAAGGCATTTTGGCATACCTAGAAGGTGGAAGTGTGTGTGTGTGTGTGTGTGTGTGTGTGTGTGTGTGTGTGTGTATGTGTGTGTTTGTGAGAGAGAGAGAGAGAGAGAGAGAGAGAGAGAGAGAGAGAGAGAGAGAGAGAGAGAGAGCCTTGCTGGCTGTGTGGCTGGACCGGAAATTTCCATTACTGACATGGTCCAGCATCACAAAAAGCTTAGCCAACACAGTGCCAGCAAGCAAAAGACTCAAATACAAAAACATGAGCTGGGAGTCCGAGGCAGGAGGATTGCAAGTTTGAGGCCAACCTGGTCAACCAAGAAAGATGAAGTTACACAATAAAAACTTAAAAAAAAAAAAACTGTTGGGGTTGTAGTTGGGTGGTAGGGAGCTTGCTTAGCACGAGCCCCAGAGCCAACCCTCGGTACTGCAAACACGTTCTAGAACATGAAACATTCGTCCTATAGGGTGTGAGTCATGCTGTAGAACTGAGAAGCTGGGTACTGATGCTGATCCCTGCTGTGTTGGGCACTGTGGTTCGTGAGGTGACGTCTGTGGAGCTCACGCAGGGACTTTACCTGCATAAACTGGAGGGACGCCTCGAAGTCCTCCACGGGGTACATCTTAATCCGGAAGAACTTCATTCCCATTATCAGACTGATGACGCTCTGCACCACGTAGGGGCTTTGCTCTTTATGCCGGAGCTCCTTCAGCTCCGCCATAAATTTCTTCTTGACGGCAGGGAACCTAAGAAAGCACAGAAGACTCATTAGGTCACAGGTAAGAACGTCCCTATCCTGAGGGCCTCCAGTGCTGAGGTGGGCTCCTTCAGATCAGGGGGAGAGCAATGGCCGCCAGGCCCTAAGGATTTGGCAGAGGCACCACCTGGCTCCTCCCCTCCCTTTGGCCAATAAAGTGTCCCTCATCTCTTTCAGCCTGAGCTATGTTGCTGGTTAGACCCTCTCCTGATGGTTTACTGCTCTCTCTCTCCCAAAAGATTTATTTATTTATTACATAGAGTGTTCTGCCTGCAGGTATGTCTACACACTAGAAGACTGCACCAGATCTCATTATAGATAGCTATGAGCCACCGTGTGGTTGCTGGGAATTGAACTCAGGACCTCTGGAAGAGCAGCCAGATTTTACCTGCTGAGCCATCTCTCCAGGGTTAGCTCTTAACCTTAGCATATCAAACAGACAAACCAACAGCCCTCCTTTTTCTCAGGCTTAGCTACCACCAAAATACTTGCAGGTCCCTAGGGTCCGAAGTGTCCGACGGCGAGCATCTGAGTACAGCTTAGGAGATCAGCTATTTCTGACAGTGACCACAAATAATTTTTAGACCTGTATCTCAAACAAGGCTGAAAATACCTCAATTTCCATTGCCTAAGTTTTCTGTTGTTCTTGTATAATTTTAGGTCAATGGTTATGGAAAAAATATATTTTTAATCTGAAGGACAAGACTGGTAATGGGAAAGCGGAAATTACATCTGAGGGAAAACGGTGAAGGCTGGTGCATGCCCATGGTTCCCGCACGCTAGAGGTGGAGACAAAAAAAAAAGAGGACTGTGGGCTTGAGTCTAGCCTGGGCTACATTACAAGACTGTTTCAGAGACCCCAACTACTGCGGATGCTCAGACACCCAGTGCTGGCACAGCATGGCAAAGTCCTGGCTCTCTGCTAGCACAACATCGGAACAGATAGTTAAGAATGAGCTCCCTGTTGCATGCACGGGCCTGCAGGTTTGCTCTGGTGCACGAAGACAGACACAGAAACCACAGAAGCAGATTAAGGGACTGGGGAGATGGCTCAGAGGCTAAGAGCACTGGCTGCTCTTTTAAAGGTCCTGAGTTCAATGCCCAGCAACCCACGTGGCGGCTCACAAACATCTGTAATGAAATCTGGTGCCCTCTTCTGGCCTGCAGACACACATGCGGGCAGAATACTGTATAAATAAGTAAATCTTAAAAAAGAAAGAAGAAAAAAAGCAGATTTATATCAATTATGCCTATAACATCATTTGTTTTTAACGATTTTAATTTCCACACTTGGGAGGCAGAGGCAGGTTGCTGGCCAGCCCGGTGTACATAGTGGCTCCTAGGCAGCCAGGGATAGACAGAGAGATCGTCTCTCTCTCTCTCTCTCTCTCTCTCTCTCTCTCTCTCTCTCTCACACACACACACACACACACACACACCTGAAGCTAATTGCTTTTCAGTTCTAACCCTGTCATGGATTCTCAGGGTTTGGTGGTAAATATGTGCATACACACACTTTGGGGGTTCATTGGGATGTTCACACTTTCACTCTCATTAATGTTGGTGCCTGATGGTTTTTATTTGGGGGTGCTTTATAAATAATAATAAGAAAAGAATCGGTCTTAAGGCTAGGAGGATAGACAAGGTAGCAAGTCTCACTTAGGAAGGTCAGCTGGACGTAAACTGCCAGAATCTGTGAGTTCAGAACACCTGTTGTCAGGCTGGAAAGATGGCTCAGCGGTTAAGAGCACTGACTGCTCTTCCAGAGGTCCTGAGTTCAATTCCCAGCAACCACATGGTGGCTCACAGCCATCTATAATGTGATCTGATGCCCTCTTCTGGCCTGCAAATATATATGCAGGCAGAGCACTGTATACATAGTAATAAATAAATAAATCTAAAAATAAAAAATAAAAAGAACAACTGTTGTCTTCAAGTAGAAGTTACACGACAGGAAACAAAGGAGGCAGGGACATTCTGCTAGCCGGGGGTGGGATAGTGTGGTGGGGGGTGGGGGGTGGGGGCACAGAGTTCTTCTAGTCGCAGCTTATTAAACTTTACATTTTATAGGCTTTCTAACGTTTTCTAGGTCTTTTTGGAAAGGCAGAAGAACAGACGGGTTAGTGGCTGAGTACATTTTGAGTATTCTGCGGGCTCAATCCTGATCTACAGTGGCATTTTATGGATTTCTGTAAAACATCCACTTTCTTTTTTTTTTTTTTTTTTTTTTTTTGGATTGAGGAAGCCCATGTTGAAAGTCTGTAGACTTTAATCTTGTTTTTGTTTTGTTTTGGTTTTTGGTTTTTTGAGACAGGGTCTCTCTGTGTGTAGCCTTGGCTGTCCTGGACTCGCTTTGTAGACCAGGCTGGCCTCGAACTCACATTGATCCGCCTGCCTCTGCCTCCCGAGTGCTGGGATTAAAGGCATGCACCACCACGCCTGGCAAAACATCCACTTTCAAGACAACAATTCCAAAGTGGCTCATCTCTGCACTCCTGACTTCCTTTAATAAAGTGTAAACAAAGGAGAAATATTAGTTGTATTTGCTTTACAAGTAAAAATATGTGCAGCTTGGCCGTCGTGGGGGAGTCCCCTAACAACTGGAGTGGGGGCTGTCTCTGACTCCGTTGCCTGCCTTTGGATCCCTTTCCTCTAGCTGGGCTGCCTTGTCTGGCCTCAGTGGGAAAGGATGCACTTAGTCCTACTGGGACTTGATGTGCCAGAGCAGGTTGGTACCCATAGTGGCGGCCTTCCCCTTCTCTGAGGAGGAAAGGGGGTGGGTAGGGCAAGGGGATGTGAGAGTGGAACTCAGAGAAGAGTGGGGGTTGGAGGTTTGGGGGGCTGGGGGGAGGGGAGGGGAGGGGGAGGGGGAGGGGGAGGGGGAGGGGGAAGGATGCTGCAATCAGGATGTAAAGTGAATAAATTAATTAATGGGAAAAAGTATGTTTTGGAGAAAGAGGGGAAAACTGTCAACACAGAATTTCAAAACCATGCCGAACATTATAATTGCTCGAGATCATGTTCATAAGAATAAAAACAAATCATAACAACCAAAAAGAAAAAAAAAACAAAACAAAATTTGCGGTTTTGTCTTTTGGACGAGGGTACTAACAAAGATTAAAATGTAAATTTTATTAAACTTAGAAAGCTTGATTTGGAGTCAGGTAATGCCCATTTGAATGGAAACTTAAAACTATACTCCTGAACATTTTAAAATATAAATTCCAAACTCCAGCGACAGACATCATTCTTTTCTATATCGTGTGTGTGTGTGTGTATGTGTGTGTGTGTGTGTGTGTGTAGTACATATATGTATACAACATTTAAATATATACACTACACACACATATGTTAAGATCACAGTGATGATCCATAAGGCAAATAGACACCTCTAAGCACTTCAGTCACACAGGGGAACTCTTTGATCATTGTGGGGGGGGGGATGTAAGGGGGGGTAGGGGGAGGGTGGGGGCAAGGGGTGGGGGTGGGCCGGGAGATGGACGGACAGTCATATCCTTTTCAAATACCAAGACTTCGAAGCCTGGCAAAGCTGCACAGCTGGTCACTGATGGCGCTGGCGTCTGAGGCCACGGCTGATTTTAGATTTCCCTCTTCTTAATGCTCATGCTACACATTAAGGCTAAATCCAAAATTTTAAAAGTATGTTCCCTATGTGGGCATGGTCTGAAAACTCGCTAAAAATATATCCTATAGCCCCTGCCTAGATTTAGTATTATGGGTTGTTTATGCCTTTCCCTTGCCAGCCCCCCACCCCCGCCCCCAGTGAAGACTAGCAAGAAGGCTGCTTCTCCACAGGGGAACCACCCCAGCTAACACAGTGACCTTTATGTCTGGGATGCTGAAGAAACATCTGTCAGTGTTACAGTGTCCCCAGTACACAGGCAGCACCAGCCAGCTAACGCATACAGGCCAACATACTTTCCTCAACTACTCAAGCGATCTTCATGTGGATGAATGCGAAGGCATCTGAAAATGGCACCTGGCCTGTGGTGCAGGCCTGACGTCCCAGCTGCCCGGGCGGCTGAGGCAGGATTGGCATCTTTAAGGGTTGCCGCCTGCCGGAGATACATAGAGTTCCAGGCTAGCCTGGGCAATTTAGAGAGCTCCTGTTTCCAAAGGAAAAGCCACCAAGGAAACAATAACAAGGAAATGAAGGCTGGCCTATAGGTCATCCCAGAGTGTTTACCCAGCATGCTTGAGGACCTCCGGTCAATGGCAGTTGTTTGCCTAACGTATGCAAGGTCCTGGGTTCGAGTCCCTCTACCAAAGAAAGAAAGGAAGGAAGGAGAGAGAGAAGAGAAAAAACAGGGGCTGAGGGGGTGGGGAGGAAAAGCCCCTAACTTAAATGTTACAACTCACTCCTGTAATGTTTATTGCCTGGGCCCTCTGGCTAGAAGCAAGCTCCATGAGATCAGGCACACAGTAGGCACTCAGGCACACAGTAGGTACTCAGCAAGCATGCTGAGTGCATTCAGTGCCTAGGGGTGGTAAGTCTGTTGAGATGCTTAAGCAGATGCTGCACATATGCTTGCATGGCCACTCTGAGGGCCTCACCGAGAAGTGTCCCCCAGGGTGAGCATGGCCACCACACTGTCGAAATGTTATTAATATGAAATGTTTTAAGTCTCATTTCTTCTGCTGAGCACAGGCTTTTCTCATAGAAAAGGCCCACAGCTGAACATTTATTCTTTAACTCCCAGTCCATGGCTAAAACAAGAAGAGTTAGAAAATGGCAGGCTGCTAATGTAACTCAGAGCATCAACACTATAATGAGATGGTGGCTAAAATTTTATTTTTCATTTAAAAATAGATACGACTATTTTTTTTTAACTGTGAAAGTTACACATGACATAAACATGTTATTTTAGGGCAAAAGTAACCTGTAAATGAATTTCCACTTAAAATCTATTTTCCTTTATAATTTTTTGAATGAAAAAACAAGTTTGTCTATAGTCTTTCCTTTAATACTTCATTTGGTGCTATATTTAGCATATACAGTAATTAAACAAGGAGTCAATTTGTGGCATTCTATGAAACACACATAAAGAGGCCTGCAGAAATGGCTCAGTGGTTAAGAGCACAGGCTGCTCTTACAGAGGACCTGGGTTCAGTTCCCAGCACCCACATGGCAGCTCACAACTGTCTGTAACTCCAGTTCCAGGGGATCTGATGCCCTCTTCTGGCCTCTGCACACGGTACATACATATACTCAAGGACAAAACACTCACACACATTAGACAAAAGAAAGAAGAAAAGCACATTTAAAGGATAAGCCTTTGCTTTAAAACATAGGGGACCTAGGTATGGAGGAAAAGAAAACCCAGCTTTCAAATCTAGGAGTCTTTGAAGCAAGCACGATCTAAGTTAACGCATCAAATACTGAGCGAAAATCCATTTTTAACTCAATTTCACCTCGAAAGAGATTGGTACTATATTTCAATGTCTCAATATCAAGACAGACCTTAAAGTCGGGGATTAGGTGGCACTGCCACTAGAGAGGTTTACACATTGGCTCTGCAGGAACACAGCGAGGTGGGAGCCGATACACAATCTAAGATGAGAGTGATGCTGTTATTCAAAGCAGTGCTTGTCCACTGCAGTAGTAAAGCGGTGTCCCTGGGTACGCAGGGACACTTCATGGCGTGGCAGCAATTTCAGATTGTTCATCTGTCATAAAGACGATGATGACATATTTCCGGGCTGAGACCGTCTGAGCAGCCCTTAAACTTATAACTGACTTTAGAAGCAACATCACGTGACTGCTGAGAAAACAAAACAATAATCCCACCCTTTAATGATAAGGAATTAAAGAATTTGTATGTGAGATGAAAGTAGACTGTAGCGAATCTGAGCTTTTCTTACTGTCAACTGTAGTAGTGCCAGGACAAATTCGCATCACCAACACAGAAAATAGAGCTTAGTGGCTCGTCCATCTCCGCCCATCACCTGCAGCTGGCTTAGGGTGTTTCTTCCCTTCCCTTCCTCTCCCCTCAGATTTTGAGATGGGGCACCACTCTACAGCCCAAACTTGTCTGGAACTCATGTAGTCCAGGCTAGCCTCTGGCTTGCTCTAGCCGCCTGAGTTTGGGGACGACGGGCTTGAGCCCCCACCCTTCGCATCACACTATTTCTCAACTCGTTTGGAGCCTGCACAGCCTAGGATGGTCACTTGACAATACCCAGTAGTGTGCACATTCATAACAACTAAGAAACGCATAAAATCTTATTTTTATGATAGAAAGCATACTAAACTCTCCAAATTATAACATGAGAGAATTTTGCTGGAATAATTACAAAGAAAAAATATGGAGATTTCCAGAGTCAGATGAACTGACAAAACACACATATTAATGCTTTCTTTTTAAAAAGTCATTTGTAGGTACGCATGGATTACTGGCCGGCTTTATTCAGGTTAATGACAGTACCCTCACTACTCAATTATGTGGAAATCCCTCTAAAATGCATTATTCCTCCTTTCCTAGTGACTCACAAACCACAATTATCATAACAGATTTTTTTTAAGTGTATTCAGACTCAACCACAATGGCATGCAGTGCCTGTGGAGGCCAGGAGAGGGCGGCACATCCCCCAGAACTGGGGTTAGCACTGTTGTGGGCTGCCTTATGCTGGGAATTGAACTCTGCTCAGCTCTCCCGCCCCTGTCATTTAATTAACCAGTTCAGGCTGGTTCTACTCTGTCAACATCTGCTTTGGGCCTCAATACTCCTCCCTGATGTCCCTGACTCGCCCTTTGAAAGTTCCTCCTCTGCTGTGTGAGTAAACAAGTTACGTGGGTGGGCAGGAAAGATGGATCAGAGGGAGAGAAAAGTCCCAGCAGGCACGTGGTGGGCATTCTTAGAGTTTTCCCTGGGTGAGGTGAGGTTGCTATGCAAGTAACTGAAAAATGTTTCGCAGGGGCCAGCAGAGATGGCGCAGGGAGTAAAGGTGCTGGCTGCCAAAGCTGACAATCAACAGCGGAGAGAATCAACTCCTGCCAGCTGTCGTCCCCCTAACAAAACAATGATGCTGACAATGTAAAAAGTTTGTTTCAATAAATTAGGCCCTTCTATACTATGTGAGGATATTTCACTTCTCTAGGGTGGGGCCTTTTAAAAATTTTATTACTTTATTCATATTACATCTCAATGGTTATCCCCTCCCTTGTATCCTCCCATTCCTCCCTCCCTCCCATTTTCCCCTTATTCCCCTCCCCCGTGACTGTGACTGAGGGGGACCTCCTCCCCCTGTATATGCTCATAGGGTATCAAGTCTTTTCTTGGTAGCCTGCTATCCTTCCTCTGAGTGCCACCAGGTCTCCCCATCCAGGGGTCGTGGTCAAATATGAGGCACCAGAGTTCGTATGAAAGTCAGACCCCACTCTCCACTCAACTGTGGAGAATGTTCTGTCCATTGGCTAGATCTGGGGAGGGGTTTGAAGTTTACTGCCTATATTGTCCTTGGCTGGTGCCATAGTTTGAGCAGGATCCCTGGGCCCAAATCTGCCTATCACCCTCTGGATCCTTCTACTTTGCCATTCTCCCATGCTTCTCTCATCTAGAGTCCCAATAGAATGTCCTCCCCTCTGTCCCAGTTTCCTGGTAAGTGAAGGCTTTCGTGGGACATGCTCCTTGGGCTAGTATGCAGATATAAGTGAGTATATACCATTTGACTCTTTCTGCTTCTGGGTTAACTCACTCATTATGATCATTTCTAGTTCCTTTTTTTTTTTTAACTGTTCCCTAAGCGATGGGGCATGTTAACTATCTGCTTGGCATTCACACGGTATTGGGACTACAGGTTTCCCAGAGATGACCTAAAGCTTATACAGAAACACTGTGTGCTGTGTGAATGAAACGAGCAACCACAGATGTTGGTATCCATGGGAACACGGGGTCTGAGACCAAACCCAAGGGCTCGTACCAAGAACAACTGTATAAAAAAATGTTAAGTGTTTTCTTCTTTAGATGAAGGTATATGACTAGTTGCTAAGACAATTTTTAATTTTTAAACTTTTTTTTTTTTACTATTTGAGTATTTCATACCTTTATATAACGTTATTTGATGAAACCCAGCCTCACCCTCCCTCCAACTCCTCTCCTACCCCCCCCCCCATCACCACTTTTCCTTCCCAACTTCATATGCACTCTCAAAAAACCCACTTAGTGGGGGCTGGAGAGATGGCTCAGAGGTTAAGAGCACAGTCTGCTCTTCCGAAGGTCCTGAATTCCCAGCAACCACATGGTGGCTCACAACCACCTGTAATGAGATCTGGTGCCCTCTTGTGGTGGGCAGGCACACGTGTGGGCAAATATTGTATAAATAATAAATAAATATTAAAAAAAACCCACTTAGTGCTGCCTGTCTGTGAGCGGGTATAGGGCCATCTCCTGAAGGACAGGCAGACTCTTTAGACCCACATCCCTGAAGAAAACTGACTCTCTCTCTCTCCGACAGCAGCCATCAAGTGCCATGAGCTCCTCAGACCAGGGTGACAGTTCCTGAGCCCTCCCCAATCCATGCTGGGCCTGCGGGGTCCGCTTGACCTTACATGGGTCATATGTGCCGAGCCACAGCTGCTGTGAGATCACACGTGCCAACAGCCACCGCCTCTGGTTATCAACCACCTCTCTGCTCCTTCATCCCGGATGCTCCCTGAACCTTAGAGTGTGTCAGAGACGTCTCATTTGGAGCTGAGCACACCATCGTCTCGTACTCTGACCCTCGATCCATTATGGGTCCCTGTGTTACTTGCCGTCTACTGCAAAAAGAAGCTTCTCGGACAAGGGTTGAGGGATGCACTAATTATGGGCGTAAAGAATTCCATCTCTTGCCGGGCGGTGATGGTGCACACCTTTAATCCCAGCACTCGGGAGGCAGAGGCAGGTGGATCGCTGTGAGTTCGAGGTCAGCCTGGTCTACAATGTACAGGACAGCCAGGCCTCCCAGAGAAACTCTGTCTTAAAAAACCAAAAAAAAAAAAAAAAAAAATTCCATCCCTTAAGGAGGAAAACGGTCTCTCTCTGAGGGCTGCACTTCACACGGACTGAATGCTGTTTTCTCAGCCTGAACTCGTACTGGGTCCTTAGCGCTCTTTACCTGGCGTAGACAG
Organism: Acomys minous; assembly: GCF_964271855.1. NCBI lineage: Eukaryota > Metazoa > Chordata > Mammalia > Rodentia > Muridae > Acomys > Acomys minous. The sequence continues at coordinate 54,888,465 of NC_140498.1, forward strand.
GCAGCCTCCTGGCTGACACACCTCTGGTAAGGAAGGTGTGACATCTGGAACAAGCCTACGTTGGCTCAGTGGCTCGGCTCTGGCTACGTAGCATCATGGGGCCGGATAAATTTAGCAATGAGAATTTCCCCCCTGACTTGTTTCCATGACAATGTCTGGGACGTTTTTTTAGCTCTGATGAATTAAGTAAGGGCTGTAGTAAAAGGGACATTGTAGAATGGAATTTTCCCACTTACGGATGACAGACTGTAACTATCTGACCCTGAAGGATTAAAAAAAAAAAACAACTTGAAAAACTAATAAATGTGTTTAGAATATTTGAGCAGAGAGAAAATAACTTGGGCCAGGTCCATTTCCCCCCTTGGGAACAGCGGCCTGAAACTCTGGGGTGTGGTGGGATCCGGCCCACGGGACACTTTGGAGCTGCCTCTCACTGGTTTCAGGATGTGTGCACACACCGACCTCAGGGCCGCTCCCTGCGCAAAGGCTCTCACCTGGCTTGTGCCAGCACACCGATGACCTCCGCGTACAGATCTGCCACAATGTGCATATTGCCCGTGTTGGGACCCAGGTACCTGAGTGGAGAGGAAGCAGACAAGTTAGGGAGCTGGTACCCAGAAAAGACCAAACCCTCAGCGTGGTCAACACCGTGAGCAGGGAAAACACCTCACCCTTCTTTGTATTTAAAGTGCTTGAAGGCCAAGTTGATAATATCGTGTATTAAGCTGTCCATTACAGGATGAAGGGGGATCTAGGGGAAAAAAAAAGACATTGAATTTGGAATTAAACAGCTTATTAATATAGATGCATATGACCTATCACAGTCACGATTCGCAGTGCCCAGTGTTAGGAAAATCAGACTCTTGAAGCTTGATTAGTTTTACAAAGTGTTAACAATAAGTGATTGTAAACGAATTACTCACCTGTTTCAAAACTTCTATTAGCACTAAAGAGAAGATGAAGTCAATGGCGAGGTCCCGTCTCTCCATTAAGTAGTCTCGCTGCTGCTCGTCACTGCAAAGTTCAGAGCGGCACAGTCAAGGTACTTTTAGGGTGAAACACTTCCTCGGAAGATTGCTCTCAGCCCCGCCCCGGACCGTTCTGCTCTGACAAGATCACGTATTACCCACGCCAGAAGACAGCTTCTGCTGTCTTTACTATGGTTCCACGGGCAAATCCTGCCAGAATATTTGACTCCAAAAATTCCAACGTCCAGCCATCTGTGGGACCGTCACCTCATTCTGTGGATGTTTCTAAAGGCCCCTCATAGCCCAGGGAGTTCGATGGTTCATAAACTGCAATCCACACAGGGGACAGCGCTTCCACTGGGGAGGCGTGTACTCTAAGGGTCTTGGGACATAGCGTAGCAATGTAATTAACGGAAAGGCTTCACAAAAGGATCCTAAGTCAGGAGAAGCTGCTAGTATCGTAGGCGGGAATGGAGATAATTTTGCACCACTTTTCTACTCTTTCTTTCTTTCTTTCTTTTTTTTCCGAGACAGGGTCTCTCTGTGTAGCCTTGGCTGTCCTGGACTCGCTTTGTAGACCAGGCTGGCCTCGAACTCACAGCGATCCACTTGCTTCTGCCTCCCAAGTGCTGGGATTAAAGGCGTGCGCCGCCACCTCCTGGCTTTGGCTCTTTCTTGCTGGCCCTTTGCCACTTGAGATTTAATGCGGAGAGGTGGGGGGTGGGGCAGGGGGTGGGGTGGAGGAAGGAATCAAAGCCGGAGGAAAGATGAATATGGAAGCAGGGTATGGGAGAGGGGGAGCCATTTGCACTCTTTCAAAAGTCAAGGAGCAGGAAAAGGAATCTCAAGGCAGAAATGCGCTTTCACTGCCCCAGTTTTCCGGGTACAGACTTCAAGCCTCAGTGGTGGCTGCTGCAGTGACTGTGGTGCAGAAAGGTCCTGACTTAAAATGACGCCTCTTCTGCTTTTTTCATCCATGAAAGGGAAACGCTAATCACACAGGCTGAGTGTCCCTTCCTGGAAGTGCTGGGGACCAGAGTGTCCATGTCTTCTGATTTGGTATTGATATACATAAAATCTTGGGGATAAGACCCACACCTAACAGGAAATCCCCTTACGTCTTGTAAATACCTTCTAGGCAGCCTGACAGTGATTGGAATGTGTTGGGCATACCCCCAGGGCGTCTGTGTCTGCTGAGTAAAATCAGCTGAGGAGTGCTTTACTTTTGATTTCCTGTCAGCATCAAAAAAACAAAAAAAAAAACAAAAAAAACTTTTTTTTTAAAAGCATTTCAGTTTTTGAACTTTTCCAGTTAGAGATGGTCACCTTTACTTACATGAAGGTTTGAGGTGGTCAGGCATATAAGTATTTAGTGTAATATCCTAAACACATAAATGGGTCATACTACTGAGGATGACAAGATAGCCTCTAAATAAGCCAAAGGAATTTTAAGTATGGCACGTGTTTGTCTCTGGCCATGAGGAGTAAGAGGAAAACAAGGTGGCATTCCCCCCTCCCCATGCCTCCCAGACAGGGTTTCTCTGTGTGTAGCCCTGGCTGTCCTGTTCTGGCTCTGTAGACCAGGCTGGCCTTGAACTCACAGAGATCCACCTGCCTCTGCCTCCCAGAGTGCTAGGATTAAAGGCGTGGGCTGCTGCCGCCACGAGGCAACAAGGTAGGATGTAAGATACACGCGCACACGCACAAACTTCTGGAAGTGCCTGTTACTGTGTGACATCACATCCAGGGAGGTTGGTGAGGTTAAGGGCAGAAGCTTTGGTTTTGCTTTTCCAAAGGAACTCATTTCTGATCATTTATGAGCAGCCAGCCAGGGAGCGGACCTTGTACAAAGCTGTGTTTCAAAGGAGAGCCCATGTAAGGGTCCTTTAAAGGGGCCAGAGAGGGCAAGTGAACTGGCTCCACACCACCTGCTTGACAACCCACTCGGAGCTGACACCCCAAAGCTGTCCTCTAACCTCTACATAAGGGCCCGTGTACCCCACCCCCACCCAGTGACGGCGACGACAATGATGATGAAGATGATGATAAAGACAAAACAAAACAACAAAAAAGACTGTAGAATTGTTTCTAAAAGTGCCCAGACAACCCCGGGAAAGGGGTAATTCCTGGCTGGGAAGAAATAAAAACTAAAACCAAACATGTTTAAAGCTCTGATTTTATTTAATAACGTAAATTATACCTTCAGATAAAAGCTATATACTTTTCTAATAATGAGTTCAATTGTATTATCTAGCTGAGGTCCAAATGACAGGAGCCAGAGGCTTCTGACAAATACTTTTGGCAGTGAAAATGTTGCTATTGCACTAATCTTAGAAGCTGTGACCCAGTGTCAATTCCTCCCACACAACTATTTTCGGTTGCTCAGGCCTCACCCTAAAGTTGCCATTTTAGTATTTTAGTCACAGCCTAGCTACGTCACACGTCTTTGAGACGCCTGATCTCTTAGCCTTTTCCCAGGCACAGACAGTCTTCTACCCTTTCCCCAAGACAGGTCCCTATACATAACTCTGGAAACCACTCTATAGACCAGGCTGGCCTTGAACTCACAGCCATCCGCCTGCCTCTGCCTCCCGAGTACTGGGCTTAAAGGCGTGCGCCGCAACCCTGGCTAGAGACTCTTCCTTTGAAAGTTGAAGTGTAGCTAAAACACTACCGAGGTAAATTTTACTGTGCTAATTCTGTGGACATTTGACCTCAAAACTGACCCTGGTTTCCTACAAATGATCAGTAGTGACTAGAAACCAAAACTAAACCCCAAACAAACAAACAAAGAAACACAGCAGCAACAACAAAAAAACCCAATGACTGACAACAACAAAAAAACCCAACAACAAACCTTGCATTTTTCAATTCGAGAAAACCAGCTCACACAGTATCTAATAACTGAATTCTGAGAGGACAGAGGGAAAAAAGCAAATTCACTTAGCCCAACTTTTATGAATGGCTGCTAGGTCCCTGTGGAGAGTCATCCCCGGGGGAGTTGCTCTCCCACTCAAGCCCATATGTCTGATGGGAGGAAGTGATTCAGTGGAACTTAGCGCAAACCATTTTCAGATATGCAGTGGAAATCCCGCCATCAAAATGTAATGAATGTATCAAGAAGTTATTCCTGAAGGAAAACTGCTAAAGGGGCTGGAGAGACAGCTCAACAGTTAAGAGCACCAGCTGCTCTGTAGAGGACCTGAGTTCCTAGCCACCCACACGGCAGCTCACAACCATCTGTAGCTCCATCCTCAGGGGGTTCTGATGCCCTCTTCTGGCCTCCACAGGTACTGCATGCATGTGGTACACATACGTGCATGCATGCAAACACATATACGTAAAATAAAAATCAAAACACTAAACAACGAAAAGATTAAAGAAAGACTGCTAATGGGGATAGGCTTTCTTGTTGGAGTCAGGAAACGCTGTGCAATTAGAGAGTGGTGACACTTGCAGGGTGCTGGGAATCGACTGAGAACACTGCACACACACTTTAAAGCAGTCACTGTTAAAGGATGCAGATGGTATTGTTGGGCATTTCCTGGGAGCTCACGTAATCCCAGGATGTGGGAAGCTGGAAAAGGAGGTTTGCCACCTGCACCAGGCCCAGAGAGTGAGGCTCTGGCTTTACTTGTTTTTTAAAAAATTCCTTCAACTAAAACTTAGCCTGAAAATTCACCCATTGCTACTTATTAAAGTGATAAATAAATATGACCGAATCTTGCAGAAACTCAAGTGTTTTATAAAGCTAAGCTAGACACTCTGATAAAATGTATTCGATAAAATTACAGATCTTAAGTTTCAAAAAAAAAAATTTAAGCGTAGTATCCAGATTATCAAGAAAAACAAAGGCTAAACCACTTGAAAAGAGTGGTGTGGTATCTGACTTTTGGTAATGAATCTCAAGTTATTATGCTTAAAGGCATTTAAAAAAATATAAGACCAGAGCCACTTTTAAGATAGCGCCCTATTTTTTTTTAAAGATTCGTTTAACTTTTAATTATGTGTGCACACGTGTGCCTGTGTGTGTGTGTGTGTGTGTGTGTGTGTGTGTGTGTGTGTGCATGTGAGCTTGCACGCATGTGAGTGCAGGTGCCCCAGCAGATGAAGAGCTGGGATCCAGGTGGCTGTGAGCTGCCTGATGTGGCTCTGGGAACCCAGCTCAGGACCTCCGCAAGAACAGAACATGGTTTCACAGCTCTGCCCGTACCCAACCCGGCAGCTCACTTTGTTCATCAGTGGTAGTAAGCCTTTTTCACATTCATAACTCTTTTCTTTCTTTGACTAGGTATGATACCTTAATTTCTTTCTTTCTTTTTATGGATTTTTCCGAGACAGGGTCTCTTTGTGTGGCCTTGGCTGTCCTAGACTCATTTGTAGCCCAGGCTGGCCTCGAACTCCCAGAGATGCACCTGCTTCTGCATCCACAAGTGCTGGGATCACAGGCGTGTGCCACCACCGCCCTGTTAGTGCCCTAATTTCAAGCTGATGGAATTCCATGTTTGCCTACAAGTTGGGGTCACGCAGTAACTTGAGCCCAGTAAGAACGCTATTGGCTGCTGGACGGCTCCTGCGGCAGCAAATTCTACTTATGAAACCCACAGGGAAGGGACCGCAGAGGACACAGTCGGTTCTCAGCTGGCAAGGAAGTCACAGACAGGAAGTTGACCTCCACACCTCCGCCCTCCTGCTGAGCCGCCAGGCTGCCTGCCTGCAGCCCAGTGCCCTTCCACCATGCTTTGCTAAGCACTCCAGGTTGTGTGTATAACAGCCTAAAATGTCTCAGAGTTACTGGGCCTTCCGTGGCCTGATCTTGAGTATAGACTTGGAGGGGAGACTGTAGAAGAAAGAAGCAAGCTGTTTGATGACCCAGGGCCGTTACAGCCTGTCCCAACAAACATATAAACAGGGCTCTGTGCGGTCCCAACCGGTGACAGCTGGCAGTGACAGGACGCTCTAAACGCCCTTACCTGCTACAGACCATAAGGCTCCACACATTTGCTGGGGCTCTTCCTTGGAAGTCAGAGAGCCTGGGGGGCCACACGAATCTCATTTTGGTAGCTACTGAAAGAAGAGGAAGGAGAGGCAAGAGCCCTGACGCCAGGAGGAAGTACCTTTTCGCCTTATTGCTCGGTCTCGGTCTGTATTCGTGTGATTCGTCCTCAATGCCATTCTGCCTCTTGTACCAGTCAAACAGCGTCCGCAGGATGGAGGGCAGGCAGTACTCAGAGAGCGAGCTCATGGAGCTGATGACCTTCGGGGAAAGAGAGGCGCAGGCCCTCAGAAGGATGGTTGGCGAGGCTAGTTTCTGAGACGCTGGCTGTTGCACTAATAAGCGACCACAAACAGTCCCCGCCACCGAGTTTCCTTCGGCTGCCCAGGCGTTTCTCTCATGAGTGAGACATTCTGGGCAGCCCAGGTCTCTTAGCATGGCAGACATTTCTCACATAATAGTAATCCCTGGCTCAATACAGTTCAGTACCCGGACTGCCTTTCACTGTAGCAACCAGACGTTCATGGAATCTGAGTTCTTCATGAAACCACTGCCATTATTATTTCATCATGCCATTGACCATAATAACACTGTATTACTTGGGTCTTCAAAAGCTCTTATAATGTAAAATAAACATGACTCAATCCTATTAATTGTTCAAGTGAAAGAAGTAAACCAATTTCCAGAACAAACAATCTTCATGACAACAGTGATTATTGTTTTCTCCCAAAAAGCAATACTTGACTATACGTCTAATTAGGTTCCAGGTACCAACGAGTAGGAGTAATTTAATTTTATTGCTTTAAATAAAAACCTATATTTAATATACATATATATAAAAACCTATATTTAATATACATATATACAATATATACATACATACTATATATATATAGTGTGTGTGTGCATGTGTGTGTGTAGTGTGAAACCCTCAATAACTTACTTCTGCAGCTAAGCAAGCTAAGTCTAACTTCCTTTTAAAGTGAAGTGGTCAGTCTGGAGAGACGGCTCAGAGGTTAAGAGCACTGACTACTCTCTCAGAGATCCTGAGTTCAATTCCCAGCAACCACATGGTGGCTCACAACCATCTATAATGTGATCTGACACCCTCTTCTGGTGAGTAGGTGTACAAGCAAGCAGAGCACTGTATACATAATAAATACATCTTATAAATAAAAACGTAGGTAAGTAAATAAAGTGAAATGGTTTTGTAAGCAGAGTTTATCACTGTCCCTTGTAAAATCTTTAAAGTGAGCAAATGTGGCTTTTCCCTCAGATTATCTTCTTCAATATTTTAATCTCTTTCTTTCATAACAACAGTTGTAAGCACACACACACACATACGTACACACACAGTTGTACAATATCTTTAGTCATTGGTTAATAGAAATTAAAAAAATAAATAAGATATTATATTTATACCATTCTGTGAATCTTTTTATCAGCCTTTCCAAACTGAAACCAATGCATTCATTTTAAAAAACAAAAGGGCTCTTTATCCTCCTTGGTTATGTCCACAGACCCAACACAGTTTCCTGCCATAACTGTCCATATAATGTGTTTGAGAGAAAGAGAGTCATGCTGTGTTATGGGAGAGATCTTGTTTTTGATAAAGTTATCCCAACATAAAAAAAAAGAATATTTTGGGTCAGGAGATGGGTCAGTGGTTAGAGCACCGGCTGCTCCTGCAGAGGACCAGGGTGTCACTCCCAGCACCCACATGGCAGCTCACAACCATCTGTAACTCCATTTCCAGGGGACCCGACACTCTCTTCTGCCCTTCATGGGCAGTGCACACAAGTGGTGCGCGCACACACACACACATATGCATGGAAACACTAATATACAACCTTCTAAAAGTCAGGACAATTTAGCCAGGTACCATGGTGCAACCTTTAACCCAAGCACTTGGGAGGCAGAGACAAAGGAAGGCAGATCTCTGAGCTCAAGGCCAGCCTGGATGACAAAGTGAGTCCAGGACAGTCAAGGCTACACAGAGAAAGCTTAATCAGAGAGAGAGAGAGAGAGAGAGAGAGAGAGAGAGAGAGAGAGAGAGAGAGAGAGAGAGAGAGAAATGGAATATATGTAAAAAAAAAAAAAGATAAATTAAAGGCAATCATGTATAGGATCCTAAAGTCTCTGTTGTTGCTGCACCTATAAAGGAGACAGCCTTACACCTGATTCCCAAACATCTCTGGGCAGAGCCTACTCTACTCACTTAGGTATAACCTTTGATGATTAGGGTTTTTTGTTGTTGTTGTTTGTTTGGGGTTTTTTTTTTTGTACTTTTAAAAAACTATTATTATTGTTTTGTTAACGTGTTGCACATGCAATGGTCATTTGAGACGATAGAACTTCAACTGAGGAACTGTCTCGACTACACTGGCCTGTGATATAGTACGTGGGGCACTTTTTTGATTAGTGTTTGGTGTGGGAGGCTCCACTCCACTGTGGGCGGAGTCACGGCTGGGCTGGTGGGTCCTCGGTTGTGTAAGAAAGCAGGCTGAACAAGCCACAAGGAGCAAGCTATGCGCATCGCTCCCCTCCCCGACGACCACCACCACCGTCATGGCCTCTACATCAGCTCCTGCCTCCAGGTTCCTGCCTCGGTTTCCCTCAGTAACTAATGAGCTATGATCCAGGAGTGTAAGCTAAATCAGCCTTTCCTCTCCAAATTGCTTTAATCATGGTCTTTATCACAGCAACAAAGAGAAGTGCACAAACCGCCTATAAGCATTATGGGAAAATTCTCTGCTTAAAAAAAAAAAAAATCACCACAAAGCTTGTTTTGGTGTGAGAGCATCTATAGGCACTTCCCACAGCATAGGCGCTGACAGCACCTCAGAAGGAAGGACAGGCCAGCAGGGGGACGGATGTGTCTTTTCTGTGTCTCCATCACTGTCCTTTAGGACTGAGCTTCCAAGGAGGAAGGGTGGGATCTGCAGAGGCCTGGCCTGGCCTCACAGCCCAGGAAGGGAGGAAAGACTTGCAGGCTGTTTGCTTACTCCTCCTTCAACGGGAAGTGGAGCCAGCGGCTACATGAATTCCAGCCCTGTGGCGCTGCTGACAGGAGGCAGGCTGGCATAAAGACGTCCTTGTCGCCTTAAACCCCAAGCTCTTTCCCATGGGCGGCAGGTGGGAAGGAGGGCGAGTCACTTCAGAGGGTGTTTTCTTCCGGGGGGGGGGGGCAGGGAGGAGTATGTAAGAGTACAAATGTACTTTGCAAATGTTCTAAGATTTACTTTGGGTTTTCATGTGTCAATAGAGCAAGAGAGACAGTCTATTACGCCTCAGTGGGGAGGGTGGCCTTTCTGAGACACTTTATTATCCTTGCCAAGTACAGAGAGGGACACTTCACGCATACATGTATGAATAACTTATTTCATGAGGTCACTCCGTATTTTATAGTAGTAAGACAGATTTGTCACGAGTGGGTGCACTTAACAGGCGATTTGAAGTCACTCCAAAGATGGCTCAGTTTTGTAAATGCGTTCAAGTGCCAAGCAACACTGGGGGTCAGGGTACTCACTGTGTAAATTCTGAAAGATACTGACATTATAAAATGATTGTATATGCAGCTTCCTTTTACTCAATCTGCACTACTGTTAAATTATAGTCTTTTTAAATGGTAACATCCTTTTTTAATGTTTTTTATTTTTGGTTTTTCGAGTTAGGGTTTTTCTGTGTAGCCTTGGCTGTCCTGAACTCGCTTTGTAAGCCAGGCTGGCCTCAAACTCACAGCAATTTGCCTGCCTCTGCTTGCCGAGTGCTGGGATTAAAGGTGTGTGCCACTACGCCCAGCTCATCCTTAAACACTTAATGTAGTACTTTGTTCTGGAAGACGTTTCTGTTGTTGTTTTAACATCTTGGTTTGTTTTGTGGCATATACCACTCTGCTAGAGAATCATTTCAGAAATGCTAAATAAGACTAATAATGTATAATCCAACATTGGTTATTTTTTATTCCTAATTGTTCATTAATTTCCACTAAGACATTTTTTAAAAGACTTAGTCATTTTTCTTATTTTTATGTGTTTGCCTCCACATACGTATGTCCGCAGTATGCGCACAGTGCCCACAAAGGCCAGAAGAGGGCGTAAGAACTACCTGAAATGGAGTTAAAGACAGTTGTGAGCCACCATGAGGGTGCTGGGAACTGAACTCAGGTCTTCCGTGAGTGCAGCCAGTGCACATAACCACGGAGCCATCTCTGCAGCCCACTTACATGTTTTAAATAGATGTTCACTGCACTGTAGCACTACATTGAGGGAAACACCACAGGATCGTGCTTCCGTCTTAAGAAAATCATAGGTGCCTGGGATGCTGTCTCAAGCCTAGTGTATGAATATATTTTACCGTGAGTCTCCTGTTACTAGGTGGTATTTTTTTTCACATATTAATAACCTAAGCTACCCTAACAGTACACAAGATGGCTGACACCTATAAGGAAACCAATGAAGTCACTTAGACTGTCTGAGTACTTTGCCTGGAAATTGTAGCAATTACACGAGAGGTGGATATGAGTAACGCTGCAGGGCAGAAACGTGCAACTGAGTGTCCTCAGAGGCAGCAGGAGATGATGAGTGGGCCCTCACTTGGCATGTCTGCATCATGTCCCGGGAGCACTGAGAAGCCCAGAAGGACTTGGCTTCACATGGTAGCTCTATGGGTAGCACTGTTTCTCTGAAGCACTGAGTCGTAAACCTGGCCCGGGAATGCTTAACCTCACACAGAGCTTTAACGAGGACAAGATGAGACGCTGTAAAATGCAGGGCACATAATAAACCCTGCAGAACGCAGGTCTCCTTCTTCCATTCCTAAATCTTGAAATGGAAGTTCGGACATAAAACACCTCTGATTTCTGCACAACAAAAGAAACCATGGAGAGTGTGAACAACTGTTAACCACCCTGCAGACAAGGGGGTTAACAAAATTCAATACCCCAAACTCAAAACTGAAACGCAGTTGACAGTTCACGTGAGAAGAAAGACAAATGGCCTGGAAACGTTTGCGGAAGCTCGCCTCCTGGCACTTCACTTGGTGCCACCAACGCTCTGCCATGGGGGGAGGTGACAGTGAATTCCCAAGTTCCCTGAAGAGCTATAGGCAGCTAACGGGTGCTGGAGACGAGTCTTCTTCCTGGGTGGTGTAGTTGTCCTTGCTGGAGTAAATGACACACCCCAATCAAGTTCATTCGTGAAACTCAAAGCAAATGCAGTGGGGCACAGACGGACAGACAGACAGGCAGACAGACAGACACAGTCAGACATGATGCCAGGAGGAGGAGGACTTACTGGGAATGGGATGGGGAAGAGAGGATAACAGAGGCTAGAGTCAAACTAGATTACATATATGCATGAAACTGTGAAATAATTCTAAGAAGTGTTCAGTGCCCTTAGGTCTGAGGAAACTGCTCAGAGAGGCCACTGCACTCCTGCCAGGCTGGCGGCCATCAAAACAATTAAGGAGGTGAGGATGTGGGGGAGGGGAACTCTTACAGATGATAGGAATGTGCGTCCCTATGGAGATCAGTGTGGGGGTGTCTCACAAACTAAGAGCAGCCTGCTGTGGAAGGGAAGTAATCCCCCCCCCCCGCCCCGAGGCAGAGGGAGGAACAATTTTCTTCAGTAGTATAGCCTCTGGTAAGGTGTTCATGGGACTGCAAATAACACCACACTTCTGTAAATAAATGACAAATAAATAAATCCCTAATGAAAATCTTGTCGGGCGTGGTAGTGCACGCTTTTAATCCCAGCACTGGGGAGGCAGAGGCAGGCGGATCTCTGTGAGTTCGAGGTCAGCCTGGTCTACAAAGTGAGTCCAGGACAACCAAGGCTATGCAGAGAGACCTTGTCTTGAAAAACCAAAAAACCAAAACAAACAAACAAACAAAAAAAGAAAATCTTGAGTCTCTTTCTCCTCCTCCTCCTCCTCCTCCTCTTGTTCCTCCATTTTCTCTCTTTCCCTCCCTTTCTGACACGCGCGCGCACACACACACACTCACACACACACACACAGAGGGGGTGGGAAGACAGACAGACAGGCAGACATGAAGGTTAGATGGGGGATTAGGATGAGTGGGAGGGGTATAAGAAAGAGTAATGGTGGGTAAATGTAACCAAAATACATTACATACATGTATGAAAAGGTTGTTGTAAAGCTAATTATTATGTAACATTAATTAAGAAGTCGTTTGTAACAGATCGGAATAGAATCGCCATATGACCCAGCTGTACCTGTTTCGGGCACAGATGGACAAGGCTTTCTACCCTACCTCAGAGGTCCACGTTCATGTCTCTTGACTCAACAGTAAGGAAACGTTAGCGGCTTAGATGTCCATCAGTGGATGAACAAGTAACGGAAACGAGCAACATACAGACAATGGAATTTTATTCAGCCACGAAGAAAAATAAAGCCACGAAACTTGCAGGAAAATGGATGGAACTGGAAGGTGTTATGTTGACCGAGGCAACACAAACTTCAAAAGGCCAATGCTGCATGCTCTCTCCCATATGTGGACCCAACTTCAGACTTTTATATATGTGCAGTCATGTGGAAGTGAGTGTGGGCAGAAGCTGAGAAACTAGAAAGGAATCTATGGGATGGGGTGGGGGTGGGGGGGCAAGGGAGGGGATGAGGAAGGTAACAGAAAACGTTGGGTATGAAAGGGGAAGGGGAGCACTGTGGTAGGACAGGGTAAGTGGTAAAGGGGGTGGGGGTGGGGGCAAAGTAGAAAAAAAATCAACCAGAAGTCTGCATGCGTGGAAATGCCTGTTGCAGCCAGGTACAGTGGTGCCCAAGTTTAATCCCAGCACTCAGGGAGGCAGAGGCAGGTGGATCCCTGTGAGTTCGAGGCCAGCCTGGTCTACAAAGTGAGTCCAGGACAGTGAAGGCTACACAGAGAAACCCTGTGCTGAAAAAAGCCCCCAAAAACCTAAAACCAAGCTGAACAAAGAAAAAAGCCTGTTGCTTTATATGCTAATTAAATGGCTGATGAGATTATTGGCTGAGTGACCAAAGCTGAGGATAGAATTTTATTCAGCAGAGCTGGACGAATGCATCTTACAGGCCACTGCCATAGAAACAGCCTTAACTACCTAGCCAAGCGCTGATTCTTGGGGCTCTTTGAGAACTCATGGGGCTTAGCTTATATTCCCACACTTCGGATTCCAGCTTTTAAGCACAATGCCAAACATCTGTCAGCTCCCCGAGGCTTGATACAGAGGAGGCCAAGGGATGCGTACATCATAGACTTCTTTGGGGGGGTAGCGAACACCTCATCTCCAAGTCAGCTTTGGCCTATGACCCACTCTTAAGCCAACAGGAAGTGACATGGAAGATTGTAGAGGGAACCATCCTGGATCCAGAATCTGTCACCTAGCTAAAGCCTGTTACCACAGCGTCCATCTCACCCACAGGTCTCAGTAACGTCCACGACAGCTAATGTAACAATGGTCACAACAACCCCTGGCTAGACACTCAGTCAGCGTACGTGGGTCTGTGAGCGCCGCGCAGGCCTCACCTGAGGCTGCGTTCCTCTTCTCTCCCATGCCACAGCTCTGTCCTTTCTTCCAGGACTCCCAGTCTCTCATGCATGGGAGACGTTTCCCCTCTCTGCCTCACTGTCAGCTCTCTCCTTGACATCTGATGTCTAGTCTGGTCACACACCTCGTGCTTCTTATCTGATGTATCGGCAGGAACAAACCCCAGAACTAAATGGTAGTCTTTTCTGGAGTCTCATCGGCCAGTGTCTCCAGAGTGAAGAACACCTGCCTACTATTTGTCAAGGCTTTCTCTGAACGGCCGTTCTCTCCAGGGTGAGGCGGCGCTGCCCTGTCCCAGGTAGGCTCTACTTCCTCTCATCTCTTGTGTTCGTCTGTATGCAATGGCCAAAGCTCAGTTAAGACAATTTACCTCTGATGCTGGGGGTCCGTTCTGATGTCTGGACTCTTGTCTGATACTCTGGCCATAGCTCCTTTGGGGAGCAATGGGAGATAAAGAGGAAATGACTTCCATCCCCCAACGCAGGCTGTTCCAAGGCACTAAGTTTGGGAGGGGGTGGGCACAGCTACTGAAATAGCAGGGGGATATAATATAAACCAAATTCCACTAAAGCGCTCAACCTGAACATTTATTTATTTTATTTAGTTTTTATTTAGTTTTTCGACACAAGGTCTCTCTGTGTAGCCTTGGCTGTCCCGGACTCACTTTGTAGACCAGGCTGGCCTCGAAATCACAGCGATCCACCTGCCTCTGCCTCCCAAGTGCTGGGATTAAAGGCATGCGCCACCACTGCCTGGCAACCTGAACATTTTAAAGGGCTGGACTTGATACCTCAGATGGAAAAAATTGTACAAATCTGAATCACTAACGCATGAAAATATTCACTTATTTGTTTCTTTGTTTATGTTTTTTTTCCAGACAGTGTTTCTCTGTGTAGCCTTGGCTGTCCCGGACTAGCTTTGTAGACCAGGCTGGCCTCGAACTCACAGCCATCCACCTGCCTCTGCCTCCCAAGTGCTGGGATTACAAGCATGTGCCACCACGCCTGACTGCATAAAAGTATTTGAAAAAAATTTTTTTTGCCTAAAATTCCCTTGAGGCTGCTTATAGAAAGTGAATATGTCACAACACAAATTTCATGCTTGGACATAGGTCCCATCCCTCTGTGTGTGTGGTGTGTGAAAATCAGAGATCCAAGGCCACTCTGGTGTTTTGTGGCAGGGTCGTGCAGCCTGCACTTTCAGTCTTGTTTGCCCATTATTAGACAGCACATAGGCAAGAGCCTGAAAGCTGAGGTGAGAGAATGCACCGTGTGCACAGCTGGACGGTGCATGCGAGAGTAGTAAGTGCTTACTCAGCAGCACGGACCCCCCTTCTGCAAGGGGAACACTGGGGCCTTGCCCACTGCGAAGGGGGAATTTCTGAACAGTGGCATTCATTTCTCTTTAAGTGCATCTGCTCCCCACCCACCCAGGTCTACCCTTGTCACGCCAGCTGCTGTTTGATTGGAGAATCAAGAAACCAAATGCCTCTTAAAAAGGATGTCTGTGAGGGCCGGAGAGGCGGCTCAGCAGCTAAGAGCATTTGCTGCCTTCCAGGGCACCTGAGTTTGGTTCAGGACACACACACTCTGCGGCTTGTGACCACATGCAACTGCAGTTCTATGCCCTCTTCCGGAGCCCCTGGGTTCCTGCACACTCATGGCACCCATAGATACACTTAGGCACATATATAATATGCCTACACATAAAATGAGTGCTAAAAAGAAAGCCACATCTTTAAAAGCAAACAGAAAAAGGGCATGTCTGTTAAATGTGATAACAGAAGAACAGTGCTTGGAGGTAACATTATCTACTCCACAGCTCACGGCACGTTCTCCACATGTCACAGAAAAGACCCCATCATGGGCGCCATGATGCAGCTCTATCTAGAAGCTACTCTTCAAGGGTTGCCAGTCATGAGGAGCATCAGAGGCTTAGGCGTGAAATCGAGGCCCTTAGAACCGCTTAGCATGGATTTATCGACCATGCCAACTGTATTCAACAGCTGCACAGAGTGGCGCACACCTGGGATCCCAGCACTGCGGAGAAAGAGGTGGGAGCTCAGAGGGAGAATTAGAGGTGAGCCAGGCTACATGGGAAGGCCGGGTCTCAAGGATCTATG
The DNA here is from genome assembly GCF_964271855.1 of Acomys minous. Lineage (NCBI taxonomy): Eukaryota > Metazoa > Chordata > Mammalia > Rodentia > Muridae > Acomys > Acomys minous. The sequence goes on from NC_140498.1 coordinate 54,904,095, forward strand.
TTCAGCACTCCAACAAACTGTCCCACAGCCGAGGGTCTCCTCACATCCAACTTCCTCAGAGTGCTTGGCTCTAATCTGCCCTTTGCTTTTTTTCTGTAGCCGCCATATCACTTTGCCTGTACCCTGGACAGTTGCATCTTCTGAGGCTTCTCCCGGTTTCTGGCACTCTTTTCTTTGGTGGATTTTTCCTTGCGAGGGTTTCCTACAGCATTCTAGTCAGTTTCCAGCACTCCTCTTCCTCCTCCTCCTCCTTTTTCCAAGACAGGGATTCTCTGTGCAGCCTTGACTGTCCTGGACTCACTTTGTAGACCAGGCTGGCCTCGAACTCACAGAGATCCTCCTGCCTTTGCCTCCCGAGTGCTGGGATTACAGCATGTGCCATTGCCCCGGCTGCTTCCAGCACTTCTAATCCAACCCCCTTTATGTTTTCCTATGATAGTCTCCTTCACTCACTTGCTCTCCCTCTCAGACCTGCTTGTTGAGTGACCATATAAACCAACAGTCTTGTTATTTCTCTAGACAGATTCTCCTATTCCATATCTCAAGCTAACTTATAGCTGTTCCCACTGTCCACTCCACAGGCACGGTCTCCTCTGCTCGATAATCCTAATCTACAGGCACAGCCCAGGCCCTCTGCTGTGGCTCCTGTGACCAGTGCAACGGAGCATCCTCCCAACTCTCCCCTGGCCTGTCTTCCACTCTCCTCTTCTCTCTTTCAACACTTTTGTCCATGGCCTTATACCTCGGCCCAGCTCGTTCATCTGGATGACTCACCATCACATCATCCGCTGCTCTCATCTCTAAACTAAGCATGAAGCTCAGGCCTACCTCTGGGGCTGAGAGTCCTTGAGGAGGGAACCTCTGTGATTTGTGCACACCTGCACAGTGTCCTAGGTACGTGTCTGTTGCTGTGATAAAACCCTGACCAAAAGCAGTCTGGGGAGGAAAGAGTTTATTTTGGCTTCTGACTTACAATCCATCACTAAGGACAGCCAAGGCAGGGACTCAAGGCACAAACTTAGCTGCAAGACCTGATGCAGAGACCATGGAGGAGCCCCGAGGCTTACTTGGAAACCTGCACCAGTTAGCAGCAAAGGACGAAGGACACAGACACGCCCACCTGCCGATCTGATGGAGGCAGCTCCTCAGCTGAGGGTGTCTGCTCAGGAGTATGTCAGCTGACAGCCAAGGTTAGCTAGCACACACAGCTAGCGGATTCCAGACACTCTGTTGAACTAAGTGGGCATTACATCGAAAGCTGGTTTGCACTGGGTTACCCTGTTTCTACTTTTTTCACTAATATGACTATTCTTAAATACTATTATAGTAACTGTCCTTTGTATGAGTCTCCTCACCTCTGCTTTATTTAATGTCATATCATCATCAGTTCTAAGCCCCCCTGCCCCATACCTCTATTCCTCAAGGGTCCCTCATGAACATAGCCTTCTGGTGTCAACACACAACTGTCATTTAGGCTGTTTTGATATGGGCAAGTGTATGATGAAGTGCCAGCCCACTGGCACTGGGGCCTTCCAAAGCTCGGCCCCTCCCACCTGTGCAGGCTGGCTTCTTCTCACTTGTGCAGGCTGCCTCTTCCCACCTGTGCAGGCTGCCTCTTCCCACCTGTGCAGGCTGGCCTCTTCCCACCTGTGCAGGCTGCCTCTTCCCACCTGTGCAGGCTGGCCTCTTCCCACCTGTGCAGGCTGCCTCTTCCCACCTGTGCAGGCTGCCTCTTCCCACCTAGGCAGGCTGCCTCTTCCCACCTGGGCAGGCTGGCCTCTTCCCACCTGTGCAGGCTGGCCTCTTCCCACCTGTGCAGGCTGGCCTCTTCCTACCTGGGCAGGCTGGCTTCTTCCCACCTGTGCAGGCTGGCCTCTTCCCACCTGTGCAGGCTGGCCTCTTCCCACCTGTGCAGGCTGGCCTCTTCCCACCTGGGCAGGCTGCCTCTTCCCACCTGTGCAGGCTGGCCTCTTCCTACCTGGGCAGGCTGGCTTCTTCTCACTTGTGCAGGCTGGCCTCTTCCCACCTGTGCAGGCTGGCCTCTTCCCACCTGTGCAGGCTGGCCTCTTCCCACCTGGGCAGGCTGCCTCTTCCCACCTGTGCAGGCTGGCCTCTTCCCACCTGTGCAGGCTGGCCTCTTCCCACCTGTGCAGGCTGCCTCTTCCCACCTGTGCAGGCTGGCCTCTTCCCACCTGTGCAGGCTGCCTCTTCCCACCTGTGCAGGCTGCCTCTTCCCACCTGTGCAGGCTGCCTCTTCCCACCTGGGCAGGCTGGCCTCTTCCCACCTGTGCAGGCTGGCCTCTTCCCACCTGTGCAGGCTGGCCTCTTCCTACCTGGGCAGGCTGGCTTCTTCCCACCTGTGCAGGCTGGCCTCTTCCCACCTGTGCAGGCTGCCTCTTCCCACCTGTGCAGGCTGGCCTCTTCCCACCTGTGCAGGCTGGCCTCTTCCCACCTGGGCAGGCTGCCTCTTCCCACCTGTGCAGGCTGGCCTCTTCCCACCTGTGCAGGCTGGCCTCTTCCCACCTGTGCAGGCTGGCCTCTTCCCACCTGTGCAGGCTGGCTTCTTCCTACCTGTGCAGGCTGCCTCTTCCCACCTGTGCAGGCTGCCTCTTCCCACCTGTGCAGGCTGGCCTCTTCCCACCTGTGCAGGCTGGCCTCTTCCCACCTGGGCAGGCTGCCTCTTCCCACCTGTGCAGGCTGGCTTCTTCTCACTTGTGCAGGCTGGCCTCTTCCCACCTGGGCAGGCTGGCCTCTTCCCACCTGTGCAGGCTGGCCTCTTCCCACCTGTGCAGGCTGGCCTCTTCCCACCTGGGCAGGCTGCCTCTTCCCACCTGTGCAGGCTGGCTTCTTCTCACTTGTGCAGGCTGGCCTCTTCCCACCTGGGCAGGCTGGCCTCTTCCCACCTGTGCAGGCTGGCCTCTTCCTACCTATGCAGGCTGGCTTCTTCCCACCTGTGCAGGCTGGCCTCTTCCCACCTGTGCAGGCTGGCCTCTTCCCACCTGTGCAGGCTGGCTTCTTCCCACCTGTGCAGGCTGGCCTCTTCCTACCTGTGCAGGCTGGCCTCTTCCCACCTGGGCAGGCTGCCTCTTCCCACCTGGGCAGGCTGCCTCTTCCCACCTGTGCAGGCTGGCCTCTTCCCACCTGGGCAGGCTGGCCTCTTCCCACCTGTGCAGGCTGGCCTCTTCCCACCTGGGCAGGCTGGCCTCTTCCCACCTGGGCAGGCTGCCTCTTCCCACCTGGGCAGGCTGGCTTCTTCTCACTTGTGCAGGCTGGCCTCTTCCCACCTGTGCAGGCTGGCTTCTTCTCACTTGTGCAGGCTGGCCTCTTCCCACCTGGGCAGGCTGGCCTCTTCCCACCTGTGCAGGCTGGCCTCTTCCCACCTGTGCAGGCTGGCCTCTTCCCACCTGGGCAGGCTGGCCTCTTCCCACCTGGGCAGGCTGCCTCTTCCCACCTGGGCAGGCTGGCTTCTTCTCACTTGTGCAGGCTGGCCTCTTCCCACCTGGGCAGGCTGGCCTCTTCCCACCTGGGCAGGCTGCCTCTTCCCACCTGTGCAGGCTGGCCTCTTCCCACCTGGGCAGGCTGGCCTCTTCCCACCTGTGCAGGTTGGCCTCTTCCCACCTGTGCAGGCTGGCTTCTTCTCACTTGTGCAGGCTGGCCTCTTCCCACCTGGGCAGGCTGGCCTCTTCCCACCTGTGCAGGCTGGCCTCTTCCTACCTGTGCAGGCTGGCCTCTTCCCACCTGGGCAGGCCGGCCTCTTCCCACCTGGGCAGACCGGCCTCTTCCCACCTGGGCAGGCCGGCCTCTTCCCACCTGTGTAGGCTGGCCTCTTCCTACCTGTGCAGGCTGGCCTCTTCCCACCTGGGCAGGCTGGCCTCTTCCCACCTGTGCAGGCTGGCCTCTTCCTACCTGTGCAGGCTGGCCTCTTCCCACCTGGGCAGGCCGGCCTCTTCCCACCTGGGCAGGCTGGCCTCTTCCCACCTGTGCAGGCTGGCCTCTTCCCACCTGGGCAGGCCGGCCTCTTCCCACCTGGGCAGACCGGCCTCTTCCCACCTGGGCAGGCCGGCCTCTTCCCACCTGTGTAGGCTAACATCTTTCCTAATACACGCAGACTGTAGGAAACTTGGAACATTCCCTTTTCTAGAACTTATGTGATTATAAGTCCAGGAACCTTCCTACACTGTTTAGGTATTTTTGCTTGCTTGCTTGCTTGCTTTGGTTTTTCATGACAGGGTTTCTCTGTGTAGCCCTGGCTGTCCTGGAACCAGGCTGGTCTCAAACTCATAGAGCTCCACCTGCCTCTGCCTCCAAATGGCTGGGATTAAAGGCGTGCGCCACCACTGCCTGGCCCTTTTAGGCATCGTAAAACCATTTCAGCCGTAGACTACTGATGGCAGTGCTAAAGAATCCTTGTGTCCAGATATGAAGAAACTGACCAGAAAAGGCCCAGTTGACACTTCTCTTCTAAGTGAAAGAGCACAGTGTTGCTTTGGTGTTCAGCTAGATTGGGGCAACACTCTGTGTCCTATGGCTCTGTCGTTAGCTCACACTTAAAGCACCTTTATAGACAGTGATGGTGCAGAATGGGTCTTCTCAGGCTTTTGTCAAACGTGTGTGGGGAGAGAAGGCTGTAAGAGCCACTTTGTGTTCAGACAATCTGCGGCTGACATGGGTATCCAGTATGAACTAGCTGAAACATGGCTGACAATGGATGTGATGGGGGGTGGCTCTGAGTTAGTACAAAATGGCTGACGTTGGATGTGATGGCGGGGGGTGGCTCTGAGTTAGTACAAAATGGCTGACGTTGGATGTCCGTGGACCCAACTAACAGTGATGTAATCTACGCTAGAACTACTTTTGGCAGAGTGCCACTTTTGTGTGGGTCCTGTACGAACGTGGCACTGAGGGCATAGTTGTAGCCTTAGGCAGCCTGCCTGTGTGTGTTTTCTTCTGTAGCCCGGTGTGCCTAATCCCATGCAAAGCCACTTGCCCCAGCATGTGCCCAGGAGCTCCATAGCCTTCTTCTGGAATAAAAAGATACCTCTTACTAGGGTACAATGCTTCGAAACTCTCCCTGACCTCCCAGCCTTTCATTAACCCTCTCAGAAGACGGACCGAGCGCATGGGCCTCTAGGGGTTCTTGTTGGGTTATAGCTCTGGGCTGCCAGGTGATGTTCACAACACAGGTCCACGGGTTAAAAATAATCTGGTGACCTGAGATTTAAGCCTCGGTCCATCTAGGTCCAAACGGTAGTGTGTTTCTATAGTACTGAATGGAGAAATAAACTGTACTTAAGCCGGATGATTTGGGGCAACTCCTTACTGAAGTGTTACAAGCTCAGTGATTTAGGATAAGGTGCTCACTGTGGCATTAATTTAAAAGAATTTAGACAATAAAGAAGGAGATACATTTAGCTAGAAGAAAAAAAATGTTTCTTCAAGAAAGGGTAGCGACAGTAGGCTAAAGAGACTAAGAATACGAAATTAAATGAAAAATTGTGCAAAGGAAATGATATAAAGACTAAAGGGAGCAGAGCCTACACCTGCCACGTACAACACGGCAACATCAAACGCCACAGACACCTTCACTAGGGGTCTCTGACCAACAACCACAGCTGACAGCAGAGGGCAGAGGAGTAAAGTGCAACCCCCATCTTATCAGAGGCCAGGTCCACTGCCACCTCTGTCGTCCCAAGGGCAAAGCTCGGACCACAGCAGCTCAGGAAGCAGGAGCTGAGCACTGCCCCGTGCCTATCCGTGGGCCGAATGGACCGCTGATGAGATTGGAGGCATCTTACCCTGCATCTCTGCGGTGCATGTTGCGGCACACTCCTGACTTGTGAGGCCTGAGGTGTCTTCCTGTATCTCAAGCATGAAGCTCTACAGCTTCTTTCTGTAAGTTTCCCAGACCATAAGAATCCTACTGTTCATTAGGCCGTAGGGCAGCAAGCAGCATTTGGCCTCAAATACAGGCGCCCACTAAAGGCTTTGAAGACACTTTGTCCTTTATGCCACTTACAGCTGAAGTCTGGGCAGCACAAGACACCTGTCCAGCTTCCTCCAGTGTCCCGCTGTGCGCCCTCTAAAGTGACAAGCCCAGGATCTCTCCCATCCAATGTCATGTGTTCAATAACTGCTGTTAAGTGTTCATGTCCTTTCCTAGTCGTGACTTTCTTTGCTTTGCTTTTTCTTTTTTCTTACTACATTAAAAAATGTATTATTTTTCCATTGGTGCCTAAGGTTCCATAATTTTTTTAAACATATAATTTTATTTTATGTGCATTGATGTGAGGATGTCAGGTCACCTGAAACTGTAGTTACCAACAGCTGTGAGCTGCCATGTGGGTGCTGGGAATTATTTTGTTTTGGTTTTTGGTTTTTTAAGACAGGGAGGCCTGGCGTGGTGGCGCATGCCTTTAATCCCAGCACTCGGGAGGCAGAGGTAGGCGGATTGCTGTGAGTTCGAGGCCAGCCTGGTCTACAAAGTGAGTCCAGGACAGCCAAGGCTACACAGAGAGACCCTGTCTCGAAAAAGCAAAAAAAAAAAAAAGACAGGGAGTGCTGGGAATTGAACCTGGGTCCTTTGGAAGAGCAGTCAGTGCTCTTAACCACTGAGCCATCTCTCCAGCACCCAGTTCCATAATGATTGTTGAGGCAATTTTTCTCTTCCAGAGTTGTCAATTCATTTTCGCTTCCTTCCTTCCCTCCCGTACTCTCCAACCTCTCTCCAGTATTAATGACTAAGTCTAGGTCACGCTAGGCAAACATCCCACCACGACTGCATCCACATCTCTCTCTCCTTTCCCACGGCAGGGATTTGTCCTATTGCTCAGGCTCACCTCCATTCTCTTGCCTCTGCCTTGCAAAGATTACAGGTGTGTGCCATGAGGCCTGTGCAGGACTGGAAACAACAGGATGAAACCACGACCAAACTCAAGCACACAGACCAGGCCATCCCAGACCACAACTAATTTAGAGGAAGTACTTTTTCACTGGATTCCCTGTAAGTCACCCTTTTTTTAGGTCTCTGATTTCGGCATATAAAGATTTAGGACAAACAACAGAGGGTCTTCTTATAGTCTTGGACTTTCCAGTTCAAATCATAGGGCGTTTCCTGAATACCTAGGTGCAGATGCCGAGGGCATGGTAGTTTTTTGTTTGTTTTTGTCTTTATTGTTTGTTTGTTTGTTTAGATAGGGTCTCTCTGTGTAGCCTTGGCTGTCCTGGACTCGCTTTATAGACCAGGCTGGCCTCGAACTCACAGGGATCCACCTGCCTCTGCCTCCCAAGTGCTGCTGGGATTAAAGGCGTGCACCACCATGCCCGGCCCGCAGTAGTTTTTGAAAGATTTCTTTTGCTTTTATTTTATGTGTAAAAGTGTTTTTTTCTTGATGTATGTAAGTACATCATGTTCACACAGGGACATTGGAGGCAAGAAAACGTTGCCGGATCCCCTGGGACTGCCTGTGGGTTGTCACATGGGTGCTGGGAACCAAACCTGGGTCCTCTTAACCTCTGAGCCAGCTCCCCATCCCCTGAGGGAATAATGGTAAAACCACACACCTGTGGCTTTGAGAAGTTCCTCAGCATGACGGTGTCCCAGCTCCCCACCCCCAGCTTATATCTTACACTCTACACAGCAACTTGGAACCACCCTAAGCTACATCAAACACGGGAGGCGGGTGGGGGAGTGGGGGGTATAGGAGGGGTGGGGGGTATAGGAGGGGTGGGGGGTAGAGGAGGGGTGGGGGTGGAGGAGGGCTGCAGAGGCAGGGGGTAGAGGGGGGTCTCGCTCACACTAGGCAAGCCCTCTGCCACTAAATCCATCTCCAGCTCCCACCTGGTGCATTTTGAAATACACAGATAACACACAAACATATGCAGCAACATGTCACATACCTGGTCAAACTGGGGGTCTTCTCCACGCTGCAGAGACTTCGTCAGCGGCTTTTCCTACAACAAAAATAACACATATGAAAGTAATTGTGAAAGCTTTTCAACACTGTGAAAGAGATGTCATTACTGTTTTATTTCTCATTCACTTTTCCCTTATTAGAACAAGGAGATGCTGGTTTTTAAATAACTTAAAAAGTAGTCCTCAGCAGTAGTCTGACCTTAACCTTTCTCCTGTAGATTTCTTTTAAAATTATGAGTGTGTGTGTGTGTGTGTGTGTGTGTGTGTGTGTGTGTGTGTATGTGTGTTTGTACACATGAGACTACAGTGCCAGAAGAAGGTGCTGGATGCCTTGGAAGTGGAATTACAGGCAGTTGTGAGATACCTGACATGGGTGCTCTTAACCAAACTGGGGTCCCCTATAAGAGCAGTACATGCTCTTAACTGCTGAACTCTCTCTGCAGCCCCATTTCTTTCTTTTTTTTTTTGGTTTTTCAAGACAGGGTTTCTCTGTGTAGTCTTGGCTGTCCTAGACTCGCTTTGTAGTACAGGCTGGCCTCGAACTCACAGCAATCCGCCTGCCTCTGCCTCCCGAGTGCTGGGATTAAAGGCGTGCACCACCACGCCCGGCTGCAGCCCCATTTCTATCACAATTCTTTTTGTTGTTGCCGGTTCTTTGAAACTGGGTCTTGCCAGGCTACCCTTGACCTCTCTGGCTTCCATGGTGATGGGGTGACAGGTGTGCATCAGCTGGCTTCCAAGGTGATGGGGTTACAAGTGTGCACCACCTGGCCTCAACAGTGATCGGGTCACAGGTGTGCACCACCTGGCCTCAACAATGATGGGGTTACAAGTGTGCACCACCTGGCCTCAACAGTGATCGGGTCACAGGTGTGCACCAGCTGGCCTCAACAATGATGGGGTTACAGGTGTGCACCAGCTGGCCTCGACAGTGATGGGGTTACAAGTGTGCACCAGATGGCTTCCACAGTGATGCGATTACAGGTATGTACCACCTGGCCTCAACAGTGATGGGGTTACAGGTGTGCACCAGCTGGCTTCCACAGTGATGGGATTACAGGTGTGTACCATCTGGCCTCAACAACGATGGGGTTACAGGTGTGCACCAGCTGGCTTCCACAGTGATGGGTTACGGGTGTACACCACCTGGCCTCAACAGTGATGGGGTTACAGGTGTGCACCAGCTGGCCTCCACAGTGATGGGGTTACAGGTGTGTACCACCTGGCCTCAACAGTGATGGGGTCACAGGTGTGCACCAGCTGGCTAGGCTCTTGATGCTCCTTTTAGCCTACACCTCTCTGCTCAACCTGAAGAGCTGACACTCAGGAAAATGTAAGTTAAAACCAAAGCAAAACTTCCCCTTACCTACACTAAAGTGGATTTTGTCAAAAAGATAAGTATGGGTAGACATAGAGAAAGATGCCCCTTGAAAACGGTGAATAAAAAAATGTAACTTATTAGGGAGAGACCTTAAGGAAAATGGTATGACGGCTGCTCAAAAGGCAAAATTAAACCAACCAACCAACCAACCAAACAAACAAACCAAAAAACCCAAACTCACACAAACCAGCAATTCTGCTTCTGAGACTGTATTGTAAAGAAGCGAATTCATTGTGATGAGGTGCTGTATATGACACCAAGGCAAGTATCGTGAATACATGGATAAGAAGAAGAGACAGGGCTGGAGAGATGGCTCAGTGGTTAAGAGCGCTGCCTGTCCTTCCAGAGGTCCTGAGTTCAATTCCCAGCAACCACATGGTGACTCACAAACACCTATAATGAGATCTGGTGCCTTCTTCTGCAGATAAAGCACTCACATACAATTAATAAAATAAATAAATCTTAATTAAAAAAAAAAGAAGAAGAGGAGGAGACGTCCCTCCACTAATAGTTTGCCTGACAGAGAAAGGAACAGCCTGTCCTCTGGGGCACTGAGTATGAACCTGAAGGATACTTCTATGCCAACTCACAGCAGCCAGGCACAGAAAGACAAACTCTATATGCACGTAAGAAATACATATTTACATATTATGCCAAGATGCTGATGCTGTAAGCAGTCCCGTGCTTTCAGTGGAAACCACATAGTCACAACTGAAAGATTTAATTTTACAATTTAGTATTTCCGAGCTGGGGCGCACATCAGTGGCACAGCACATGTCTAGCATGCTCGAGGCCCTAGGTTCAACTGCTAGCAGTAGAAAAGAAGCAAGGAAGCAAGGAAGCAAGGATGGATAGATGGAAGGACGGATAGACGCATGCTGGGTGGGGCTAGAGAGATGGCTCAGCAGTTAAGAGCACTGGCTGTTCTTCAAGAAAAGTGGAATTTGGTGCCAGCACCCACATTTGTCGGCTCAGAATGGCCAGTAACTCGAGTTTTAGGGGACCTGATGCCTTTTTCTGGCCTCCACAGGCACTGCACACACATACACAAATGTACACCAATAAGTAAAAAGTAAAAAAAATATATATATAATATATATATGTGTGTGTGTGTGTGTGTGTGTGTGTGTGTGTTTTGGGATTTGATAGATGCAAAGTTGAAAGCCATATGTTTCCAATTCCTTTCATATTTATTTACTAGATGGTGTGTAGGGGCAGCTTGCTAATAGCCTATTTGTCAGGCAGAACTGATAAAGTGGGCTGTGTGACTTGACTAACCCAAAACCTAACTGCAAAAACAGTCTCACCAGTGCTAAGGGTCCACAGAGAGATGCTCCCTGACCATCACACCTTTTATTACACCAGGAAGCCTGGCTGACTTCCCAGCATGGCATTATGTGATTATCTTATCTTGCTTGCATTTCTGTTTGTTTTTTTTTTTTTTTTTTGCTATGGAAGACAGAACATGTTCTAGAAATCGGGATGACTGGTCTTGGAAATCAACCTGACACATCTGGGAGGAGGGAACCTCAAATGAGAAACCGTCTCCATCAGATTGGCCTGTGGGCAAGTCTGTGGAAACATTTTCTTAATTGCTAAGTGACGGAGGACGGCCCTGCCTAGTGTGGGCGGTGCTATTCCCTAGGCAGGTGAGCCTGGACTGTCTGTGCACGCCATGGGAAACACGCCCATGATCCTTTGTGGTCTCGGCTTCAGTCCCTACCATAGCTTCTCTTGACGTTGAGAACCTGGTCTTTTACCAAGTTAGTTTTGGTCAGTGGTACATCACAACAACATTAAAGCAAACTAGTACAGAAATAAAAAAAGTGCGTGCGTGTGCATGTGTGTGTGTGTATGAATACATGTATTGAGAAACTGTAAAATTGTAAAATACAAGATGCTTGTTCGCTTGTCCAGCCTTGCTCGCCTCTCCCAGTTCTCGTTATTGCTAACTTTAAAAGTTCCACCCTAAAAGCCAGGCGTGGTGGCGCACGCCTTTAATCCCAGCACTCGGGAGGCAGAGGCAGGCGGATCGCTGTGAGTTCGAGGCCAGCCTGGTCTAAAAAGCAAGTCCAGGACAGCCAAGGCTACACAGAGAGACCCTGTCTCAAAAAACCAAAAAACAAAAACAAAACAAAATAAAAGTTCCACCCTAGTTTCCAGAATAGTTAGATGTAAGTTTCCAAATATCAGATGTCCCCATACGGCTTTCAGTAACCGCTCTAGAGACCCACACCCAAGCCCCCACAAGGAGCTTCCCAATGCCAGATGTCCTAATGTCCATATGGTCTAACTTGATAAGCAACCCCACCTGCTTTGTGGTGTCAGCCTTTAAAACTAGCCTGTAACAGCTACTCGGGGTCCTTCACCTCCCGAGGGCTGAGGGACCCTGACACATCGACAATTAGGACTTCTGATGTGTCAGTAATAAATTTTACATATACCTCCAGCCTGTGTGACTTGAGTGGTCTCTCACGGCAACCCCCTTCCTGAATTGGACTCCAGGGTCCAACAGTATATATATGAAATTTGTACTTGGCTTGTGTAAATAAACACCCTAAGGAAAAGTTCGTGTACACTTAGCCTATATCACACATACCGAGGACGTCTCCAATCTTTTCCAGCCACAAAGGCGGATGCACCCACCCTGGGTGGCCTTGAACTTGTGGTAGCCTTCTTGCTGCCTCCTGAGTACTGATATGACAAGTGTCATCATCAAACCTCAGTCCACACCCCTGAGGTTTCCCCAGGGGACTTGGGATCAACTGCCCTCTCTCACTTGGGGACTATCCAGTGTCAAAGTGTATATGCACCCAGCATGAAGAGAATGCTGGATTCTGATTGGCTAGTAAGCTTTTCAAGTGGGTAAGTGGATACAGAAAGGTAGGTGAGGAGAAAGAAGAGCAACCAAGAAACAGACTTGGCTTGTTGCATAAAAAAGGGTGTGCTCTCTAGTTAAACTGGAAAGCCCTTCCTGCATCGGTAAGGGTTCAATGCCATTTTCTGCAGTTCTTTGTGAAGCTAGCGAAAATGCAAACATTAACACTAACGATGTGAAAGCAGGTAGCAAGCGAGTCCTACAGGCATCCTTGAACAGCCATGGGATGAGGACTCCTACCCGGAATTTTCTGTCCATCCAGGACCAACGGGTCACTTTGTGTCCAACCTACAGGCTGGGGGGAGGGCTGGGCAGCATGTGGTTCCTGGCACCAGAAGGAGAGACTGGGGTCCCCCCACTCCATGCTCCCCCCATGCCTCATCTTTGCTATGGTTGCCTGCAGCTCCACCATCACTCCCTCAGGCCTTTTGAGCCAGTCTCCAATACCAGTTCTGTCCTTAAATAGAAGGAAGGAAGGAGGGGGGAGGGGGAGAAGGAGAGAGGGGGGAGGGAGGGAGGGAAGTAGGTTAATTAGACTTGGTGAGTTATTAAAAAGAAAGGACATGAAGAGGGGAGGGGATGTGTTGGGGAGCCTGGGGGATGGGAGGGGATGTGTTGGGGGGGTCTGGGGGATTGGAGGGGATGTGTTGAGGGGCCTGGGGGATGGGAGAGTATATGTTGGGCGGCTGGAGAGAAGTGGGAAATTGAGACAGGTATGATTAAGACATATTGTATACACGTATAAAATGTCAAAGAAAAAATATTTTAAGAGAGAGAGAGAGAGAGAGAGAGAGAGAGAGAGAGAGAGAGAGAGAGAGAGAGCCCAAGGCCAAACTGGGCTACATACTGCGAACCTGTCTCCAACAAAATAATAAAAAGCATACAGAACATAGTACGTGCTCTGTACCAATACCACAGTGTTCACACGGGGACTTGAGAGTGTGCAGACTTGGTATTTGCAGGTGAGGAGGCTCCTGGAGCCAATCTCCAGCAAATCTAAGTTCAGACAGTTGCAACAAATTGTCGTGTGCATTTGAAAGTGACCACGTGGTCTCATACTTTATGTTTGAACTCTTCATAATTAAACAAACAACTAAAGTACAGCCACAACATAGCTACTTCTTTTTAAGTCATACAGTGCTTCACTTTCAAAGAGGGCATCATCTGAACCCACTTCACCGCTCGTATCTAACAACTCGCTTTCTGATGGAGCAGACCTGCCCTGCTCTCTCCCACTCACAGTAGGCTGTGGAGGACAGTGCCTGCCTGCCTTTCTCCCTGTGGATGGAACAGCACAGCTCTCCCAGCCCCAGTCCCCTCAGGGGAATTCTCTCCGGTCAGAGAGAGTCCAAAGTGCAGAGGGACAGGGTGGGGCCCCGACTCCTGCATCTTATTTGCCATGGAATTTGCATCTCCCCCACCCCACCCACCCCGCACTCCGTTAAGAAAACACGCCTATAAAGCTCTATGTCCATAACTCCTAAAATGGGCAGAGTTAAGCCACAGACGTCCACCCTAACTCCAAATAATTTCAGTGTGTTCTAGCTCTGCTGGTGCTCTGTAACTCCTAAGAAGAAAGGTGACCGATCAGGCCAGATCTTAGACAGCTAGAAGTCTCCAGAGGCCTATTGCTCAAAGGCAGGTTTATCTTAGGAATTTAAGAAGCACATTCAATAAACCACTTCCCACTTCTGACTCTTCAGTGGGTCCCCCAAATTCCAAGTGGGACCCCACACAGACCAGATTTCAGGAAGCCAGAAGGCTCAAGTTAAAGTGTCTTTGGCGTCATACCATCAGCACATTTAACCCAGCACAGGCGTGGGGCTTGTATGATTCTCAGACTGTTAAGTGTGTCATCCGCCTTGGCTTAGGGCCATCCTAGGAGCCTTCGCGGTGACAGTGGTTGGAGGGACAGATGAGGCCAGAGAATGGGGACCGCACAGCCTCCTGACAGCCTGGAGGCCTCTCCTCCTCACTGAGGTCCAGTCACCATGTAGCTAAGAGTGCTGCCAGTCTTTTAGGGTTATTTCTTTGAGTTTCGCTACTATTTGGATTATGTTAAGATGGGCCTGGACCCTCCTGTACAATGTCCAGGAGCTAAAACAAAACTCCACATGTTTTCCTGTGAAAAATGAATATTCCTACTGATATTAAGATTTTAACTTGAACTCCCTTGAATGTTCTACATATAACCAGGACGTTCTACTATAAAAAATAGTGTAGAGGTACAATGTAAAGTACAAACAACCTTCAAGGTGCATTGTAAAGTGCAAACAACCTTCAGAAAACTAACATGCCTGCATTACTAGAAAGACCTTAGTATTCTGAATCAAGACTTATTCATTTTTATTTTCTGCGTATGAATGCTGGCCTGGCTGTACGTCTGTGCACCGTGTGCATGCAGTGCCTGTGGAGGCCGGAAGAGGACACTGTAGCCCTGGCACCGGAGTGGCAGCTGTGAGCACCAGTGGCTACTGAGAACTGAGCCTGGCTCGTGTGAAGAGCAGCCAGCGCCCCTCACTGTGAGCCATCTCCAGCCCCAAGACATTAACCTCAACTGTCGATTTAGAGAGAACTTGATGGAATGGGGGAGGGGTGGGCGACTACGAAATCTGTAATAACACTTGTTAGGCCTTGCAAGTCCTGAGGTTTTGCTCATAAGAACATGTTTTGTGCCCCCATTTGCTGTAAGCTTTGAATGCCATAAGCATAGAAAAATCATGTTATATAAATTTCCATCCCATATTATATATAAGTTGGCAAAAATTCCAAAGCCCGGATTAGCTTCCCCCTTCTTCACTGGGCAAAGGAGGATGCTGAGTCCTGTGATATCCCATCACCATGGTGACAGTGTCTGGGCTGGGGACCCAATTGTTGTGACTCCACTGAAGCATTTAGCCCTCAGCTCACAGCAGCCCTCAAGAATGCAATTTCAGTCCTAACCAAAGAAAAGCGGACATAAAATAATTTCCTGGCTATCATATTTTTCTCTTCATATCTTAGTAGTGGCAGCTCTCACTTAACTTTAGAAACATGCTTTGAAAAACCTTTCACCCCAAGAGACTCCCTTCCTGAGATGAGGGGCAGGCAGCGGAGGGTCTGGTCTGCCCTCATGACGTATTGGGGTACGGACGGATGGTCTGCTGCACCTGTTTGTCCACAGGTAATAGTGAATGCCATTCTATGACACCCTGAATTCTATCAGTAATTGCCCAGCACTAGTTAAAGTCCTCAGATATGTAGGTACTGAGCTTGCAGAGGTAGATGTCGCTATAAAACAAAAAACAAAAAAAGTCCCAGATCCTTTGATTTTTATCAATGAAGACGCAGGAGTCAGATGCTGGGGCGAAACCTGCTAGCTCAGAGAGGCAGAGAAAGCGCCCAGCTGACCTTCTTACTCAGCTCATGTCCCAGCAGAAAAAACCAAAAGCCCAAAGTGTGTTAGCTCAGCCAACAGCCCAGGAGGAAAAGCCAAAAAACTTAAAAGCCAAAGAGCTCGCTAGCTCAAAGCTGCAAAAGCCCCTTTTTCTTATCCACTCTGTCTTTAATACCCTTCAATTTAAACTCCCTCCTACTCTTTAATCCCTGTCATCCAGGTTCTTGCTCCGCCTCTTGACCTAGGATTAACTGATTAACTTTATTTAATCCCCTTTACAGAAAGCTCTTGGATTAAAGGTGTGTGCTAGGGCTGAGCCACACCATAATCACCTGTTTACAACAAACAGAAAGTTCTTGGATTAAAGGTGTGTGTTAGGGCTTAACTACACCAACCAAGAAACAGAATTTTACAGTTCACAATCCTGGGGTTCACAATGGGATCAGTATTCCTGTACACATATCTACCTCTTTTTAATTCCCTTCAGCTAATAAAAGGAGTTTTTGTGAGTAAAACAACACACACTGATTATCACCCAAAGCGTTGGGAAAATAATTCAAGATCAAGAAAATGATACAGGTTGTCCCTAAGAAGTGAAAGACTCAGGCAGGCAATTCTCTGTTTGGGGGTAGGGGTGGGGGCGTGGCGGGGCGTGATCGGGGTGTGATGGGGGCATGACGGGGCTATGCCCTGAAGCATGACGGTAGCCCCAAAGCCATTAGGGCTATCTGAGTGCTCGTTTTTTGGTTTTTGTTTTTTGTTTTTGAAAATGGAACCTCTTGAGATGAGCTGGTCTATATGCAGCTGGCTCTGCTCATGTCAGCGGAGTCTGTTTCTCCTTTAAATGTAACAATCCCAAGACCAGATCCATTCTCTGAGCGGTGGAGGGGAAACCTCAGTTAAATTCAGCTACAAAGTTAATCTTCATTTTAATTGAAAGAAGGGAGTGGTTCCCAGACACTTCTCTTTCTACACTAGCGACCATGAAACACTAGCTGAGACCTTCACGCCTTTGTTCCTGAATTATAATCTCTATTCTTGGTGACTCTCTTTTCTTCTTCTCCTTCTCCTTCTTTTTCCTCCTTAGCTGCTGCTCGACAGCCTCACTGTGTTTAATGAATAGACCTTCAGCTCATCCGGATGGATCTCTGTGTGTCTCTTCAGGTCCTTGCTCCACAGAGCAGCTCTTCGCATGTCCACCTTCAGTCTCCCCAGCATGCCCCTCTCCCAGGCATCATCACAGTACGTCACATCCTGGTCTTCTCAGTGTCTCCCCCCCCCCCCCCGCCCCTACACTCACTCACTCTCTCTCTCTCTCTCTCTCTGACAATTATTTCTTTTCTTCTACTCGGTTTTCCAACAAGTGCTCTGCACTTCTGTCTACTTTTCTTGCTTTTGGTTTTTGAGACAGGGCTTCTGTGTGGTTTGGGCCATCCCTCCTACTCACTATGTAGACCAGGCTGGCCTTGAACTCAGAGAGATTTGCCTCAGAGTTCTGAGATTAAAGGTGTGTGCCATTGCTGCCAGGCAACTGATCTGGCTTTTCTCTCACCATCAAAAA
Organism: Acomys minous; assembly: GCF_964271855.1. Taxonomy (NCBI): domain Eukaryota; kingdom Metazoa; phylum Chordata; class Mammalia; order Rodentia; family Muridae; genus Acomys; species Acomys minous. Next base: position 54,921,203 of record NC_140498.1, read on the forward strand.
TAGCATCCCCAGAGGCCCTGCGGATCTGCAAAATGGTGGCCATCATCAGTATTTTATTCCCTGGACCTCTAATTGCACCAAGACATGTCCAATTGTTCCTTTCATTTGCTGGAATCACCACCCGCAGCCAGTTCTTTTTCCTCCATGGCTAGTCCCAGCTCTAAAAATATGTATACACTGTAGTGTTGAGCCACCCTGGGAAACGCTCCCGGAATATCCAAGTTTACCTCCTTTTGACCTAGGAATTGAGTAGAAAGAACCCTCCAAAGGTATTAGGAGCCATCATCAAATGGAGTATTGTGTGGCAGCAACACACTGGAGGCCAAGTGTGGGAGTGCACACCTTTAGTCCCAGCATCTGTGAGTTCGAGGCTGGCCTGGTCTACAGAGGGAGTTCCAGGACGGCCAAGGATACACAGAGAAACCTTGTCTCAAACAAACAAACAGCAAAAATGCACTGGATATATACATAGATACCTATAAAATATCTAATAAACTATAAGTCAGATAACATCCCTACTGCTGATATTACATTGATAACTTTTAGAGATGTGAAAAGTGTATAGAAACACAGCCATATTACATCAAAAGAAGACCATTCCACACTTCACTAGGACCATGCATTTATTTATTTATTTATTTATTTACTTACTTACTTTGCTGCTAAGGCTAAAACTCAAGGTCCTGTGCATGCAAGGCTAATTCTCTATTACCGAATGACACTCCTAGTCCCTACTGTTGGAAGGACTCTGCTGTTCGAGGTTGCAGTCCTCCCTGTCTGGATAGTCATTCTGAGCTCAGCGTTAGGTGCGGGCCTCCCTCTCCCCAGCAGGGCCTCCGGCTGTCTGCCTTAGTCCACCTGGAAAGTGTCTTTAGACATAGATGCCCCTGACCACATTTGACATATGGCCCTTGCTTGACACAGCTCCCTGCTAGCTCGCCCCTCCCTGTGTCTATAGGATAATTAGGTGTTGTGGTCCTGTTCACATGATAGGAGCGTGCTGCCAAATGCAAAACACGCATCCTTAAAGTGCCTGGTTCCAACCAGTTATGAACACCTATCCCGGAAGCCCCCGCCCCACGGACTCCCCATGGGGAATATAGCCTTTGTTCCCCCCCCCCCACACACACACGCAAGTAAACTTGACCAGCTCCTGCTGTGGTTCCGGAGTGTTTGATCTCCTTCCAGGCCCCGCGTCTCACCTTTTCCTTCTCCTGCCTTGGTGTGCTGGTGGCCGACAGGCCCCCTAAGGAAGAGGAGAACCACACTCTACAACCGAATGAACTGTAAACAGCTCTGTGTCCCACCCCTCCCCGCCAAGGCTCGGGATAGACCTAGAAGATGGGACAGCAAGACTGTAAGAGGCAGCGGGAGTGGCTAACAGTAGGGAATCAGTGTTTGCTGGATACGACAACGGGGCCAACGAAAACTCACAGCGGCTATGGCAGCGTCTACAGAACGCAGAAGATCACCCCAGTCAGTCAGAGTCACAGCATGGGTCAGGGAGGGGTTCATGGACTCCCACAATCAGCTGAGGAGCCACTAGCCGATGGCCCCGGGAGAGGGAGAGTCAATTTTCTTCTGGGATGTGAATCTGACAGGCTGTCCATGCTGCAGCAGTTGGTTGCACACATACATGCATGTAGACCGCTTGGAACAGACTTGGTGGGTATTTAGGTTGAAAAAGAGCCCTTGAAGTTGGGGTGGGGGGATGGGGGGTTTGGGAGGTGGGGGTGGGGGAGACAGTGGGGGGAGACGGTGGGGGGGGAGATGGGGGCAGGAGAATGAAGACTTGGCAGGGAGGGAATAGGAAGTGGACATTATAAGCATTGTAAATATTAAATAAAATATCTAATAAGATACTTTTTACACGTTTTAAGTGTGTGTTGGTGGTGCTACGGCGCATGAAGGCTAGAGGGCACACTGAGAGGGTTGCTGCCCTCCTCCTACCATATGGGGTCTGGAGACTGGTTGAGGACGCCAGGCTTGGTGGCAAGCACCTCTACCTGATGAGCCATCTGGCTGGCCCTCGAATCAATTTTTATTAGCATTTTTTTTTGTCACTATAACACAGGAGATTCTTTCATATGTTGTTGTCTTACTTGGGTTAAAGAGTGATGTCTCTGCCAGTTCTCAAAAGAAGTGCAAACGACAAAGACACAGTTGAAAGGGGAAGATAAAATCAAAAGAACACGAAATTGCATCTCATCCTAGTTGGCGTGGTCATCTTCAGGCATGAGTGCTGGCGTAAAAAGGCGTCTCTCCGCCTGAAAGTAGAGTAGCCACAGTGGAAAAACAGTTGAGGGAGTCTTCAAAAGGCTAAAAATAGAATTAGCATGTGACTCGCGTAGATTGCTCCCGGGAAGAAGCTTGAAGGGAACTAGGTCACCATACAGCAGGGACACCTCCGCGTCGGAGTGGGTTGTGGCGCTATTTACAGTAGCTAAGGTATGGCCGGCCCCAGATTAAATACAGTGACAGAGGAGGAGAAGGAAAACCTGGCAGATATGCGCAGTGGAGTTTTGCTGTTTACATCTACTGTAAAGATGCATGGAGATGGGTAATGTGCACAAAGGACAGCACCATTGCCTATGCCTTCTCCTATATGTAGATTATAGATAACACACACACACACACACACACACACACACACACACAGAGGCACTCAGAAACAGACAGACAGACATACACACACAGACACACACACACTCAGAAACAGACACACACACACAAGGACACACACAGACACTCAGAAACAGACAGACACACACACACAGACACACACACAGACACACACAGACACTCAGAAACAGACAGATACACAGACACACAGACAGACAGACAGACAGACAGACAGACATACACACACACACACACACACACACACACACACACACACACACACACACACGAGTTGATGCCTCCTTCTTTGGAAGACAGAGTCACTCTTTTATTTGGGGGGGGGGTGGCCACTGGTAGTTGCCTGTTGTCATGGCATATGACCCTGACACCCGTGTGCATACAAGCAACACTTACTTAACCCAGTGGATTATTAAAAGGGCATAAACTTGACAGGGGTGTTGGAGGTCCTGGGGGAAGCTGTAGAGAGGGAGGGGGGTGGATATGATGGACAAACACTGTGCACGCGTATGAAACTTTCAAGGAATAAATAAAATGTTAAAATAGACTATAGCCTATCCACGGAAGAACTGAACACTCCCAAATTGGAATACAAAGCCCTTTGATCTTTTTTCTTACTTAAAGATACTTTTCACAGGGTTTATTTGCTGTAAGTTTCAGTTGGACTTTAAATTCCACTTCACAGATGAAAATTCCTGTTTAGGAGCCACATAAGGAATGTTTTTCACCTGCAGGCCTCCAAATGTAGTCACAAACAGGAAACAAACTTTGGGTTTAGCCACAGGCAGAGAAAAGTGGCTCTGGGCTCCTCCTTCAGTGCCTCAGCAGGCTCTTCCCTCAGTTATTGCCTCCTCCGCCTTCAGCCACAGGCGATGCTCTGGGTCAGAGCTACTGTGCATGCCCAGCAGTGGTTCTCAGCTTTCCTGCAACCCTTTAATACAGTTCCTCATGCTGTGGTGACCGGTACCCAACCATAAAATCATTTTCATTGTTACTTCATAACTGTGATTTTGCTACTGTCATGAGTCCTAATGCAAACATCTCACATGGAGGATGTCGTCTGATCTGTGACTGGGAGCATCTCACATGGAGGATGTCTGATGTGTGACTGAGAGCATCTCACATGGAGGATGTCATCTGATATGTGACTGTGAGCATCTCACATGGAGGATGTCATCTGAATGTGACTGTGAGCATCTCATATGGAGGTTGTCGTCTGCTGTGTGACTGCGAGCATCTCACATGGAGGATGTCGTCTGATGTGTGACTGCGAGCATCTCACATGGAGGATGTTGTCTGATACGTGACCCCAGAGGGACACACAATGTTTTCTTAGCACAGAAAGATCGGTAGGTACAATGGTGCAGGAAAATCGCCCCCTTCTGGGCACGGCCGTCCTGACACACACCAAAGTACTGCTTCTGAGGTTTGGTGTGTGTCAGTCTAAATACAACAGACTGTGTGAGGATCTGGCCTGTACAGACCCTGTCCCCCAGTACAGAAGGACTTCCGGACTCACAGATGAAAGCTAAGATATTTCTTGTATCTGGAAGTCTGAGGGCAACACAGGTCACCTGAAATGCAAAGCGATGGCTAAATGTTCAATCTCTGGACTGTGTGTCCTGAGGAAAGTAAAGCTGATCTATAGCATTATTATTTGGCTGGTTAATTGATGATTTGTTTATTTTAAAGATTTACTTTTTTAGCTAGGCGTGGTGGTGTACACATTTAATCCCAGCACTCGGAAGACAGAGGCAGGCAGATCACTGTGAGTTCGAGGCCAGCCTGGTCTACAAAGTGAGTCCAGGACAGTCAAGGCTACACAGAGAAACCCTGTCTCAAAAAACCAAAGACATAAAATAAAATAAATATTTATTTTTATTTTACATGTATACGTGGCTTGTGTGTGTGTGAGTATGTGTGTACGTGCATGCGTGTGTGTGTGTGTGTGTGTGTGTGTGTGTGTGTGTGAGAGAGAGAGAGAGAGAGAGAGAGAGAGAGAGAGAGAGAGAGAGAGAGAGAGAACCCTGGGCACGCAGTGCCTGATTAGGCCAGTTGAAGGCATTAGATCCCCTGAAACTGGAGTTACAGATGATTGTGAGACAGCAAGTGGGGCAAGGGGAATGGAACCCAAGTCTTCCAGAAGATTAGCCAGTGCTTTTAGCCGTGCACTCATCTCTCCAGCCCTAATTAGTTGATTCATTTTGGGTCGGAGAGGAGGGTAACTGGGGATCGAACCCAGGGCCTTGGACACACTAGGTAAGTACCAATGAGCTATATCCTTGGCCAAATGAGAGCGGTCTGTTGTGAGTACAGATAGCCAACACCCTCGCCTGGGTCTGTTCCTCTTATCATATACATTCTAAAGCCACGAGAGAAGCTAGGCTGGGTGTGTTTTCACTTGCCCAAGGCTTCACTATTTAGAACCAAAAGTTTAACGAGAACTGGAAACACTGGTTTCAAACAGATTGCTGGTGATGGGCCAAGGCAGTCTTCTCTTCCAGCACTGTATCCTGCTCGCCTGAGGTGGATGCCCAGTTGTCCTCATGCCAGCTCTAAAACCAACTCCCGGGAGACGAAGCTGGAGGCTAGGGGCAGAAGTCTGTCACAGCCCGTCCTCAGCACCTGGCAGGCTAGCAGGCGTAACGCCACCATTAGCTAGCTACCTGCTTAGCCTTTCATAAGCCAGCTGGCCAAGACCGGAGTCCACACAGGCCTGGTCTTGAGGCACAGAACCTTCTTTACCCACACAGGGTGTTGCAATAGTCTGGCATCCCGGATTCTCCCAAGATTTCCCACATCAAGAAAATAGTTTGTGTTCCTTTGAGTTTATGCTCAGCCTCATTCATTTTTGTTGAGGTTAGCAAACCAGCTAAGTCAAGTTGTGCCTTTTCAACTCTCTGTTCTAGTTCTGTGGTAACACAATAAACATCTCGGCGAATTATCACAGCTTCCGCCAGCCCACACCTGAGCACCCAACTGGGCACAGGGCCAGCATCTGAAAGACCCTGCCCAGGTGTGAGACAGTGTGTGGCATGTAAGGAACGTATCTGGGCTCAGGCAAATCCCATCTTCACAAGATCTTCCGTCATGAACGTACTTGTAACTTGCCTCTGTCTCTTCATCTTGATCTCTGCTGAAGGACAAGGTGGAAGCAACATGGCTGGCGTGGACAGTTGCCTTCCTGAGACTTCAGTCAAAATAAACCACAATTCTTTGTAAGTCTTTTGTCAAGTGAGGTGAGACTCCTCCTTCCTGTTGGATGGTCAAGGCTCAGGCATTTACCAATGCCCCAAACAGTTTCCACTGCAGTTCTTTAAAGAGACAATGGAGTGTTCCAGAGATGTAAGAGTTAAAATATTTGCTGCTATGACTGTACTAAGTAGGGCTACGGCCAGCTGCCTGACCGTCTCACCTTACAATAGACAAAGCTGGGTACTGACTAAGTGACTATACCTGATGCACAGTTTTGTGCTGGAAAAGTAAGTTCTTTGAACATCAGACAGACTGTAAAAGAAGGGTCAGACAAAAGAGCCATCCTGGAAAAGTAGAAAATTTCTTGAAATTCTAGATCTCCTAGAACAACCCATCATTTTCCATGGTGAGTCACTTGGTTTTTCAGTTCGCAGCGGTCTCTATACCTGCCTGGCCTCAGGACCGATGACAGTTCTTCTCTGAAGGCCTCGGAAAACCATCATGGTTGGACCCTCCTTCTGTCCTGGTTACAGTGCTGTGGCTCGAATGAGAAATGTCTCCCACAAGTCCGTGTGTTTGAACACTTTGTCCCCAGTAGGTGGCACTGTTTTAGGAGGCTGCTGGACCTGTGCCCCTCTGCTTCCAGTTTGCTCTCTCTCAACTTCATGCTTGTGGTTGAAGATATGCTCTGTCAGGTCCTCTGCCTCCTGCCTCCTTCCACCGTTATGAACTCTCTAGATCCATAAGCCTGAATAGACTTTTTTTTTCCCCTTAAGCTGTCCGCCCTCACACCCGATGTTCTCTCACAAACACAAAGCATCTAAGACAACATCTGTGCAAACCTTAAGTACTGGTTGGAAACATAGTCTTCTGTTGTAAACTTTATTTGTTGGCCTCTGTCACCCCCCCCCCCCCAAACACAAGTACACAGAGGACCAAACGAGTTGATTTGAAATAGCTCTGGCTGAACCACGTTCAACGAGAAGAGTGTGGCCAGGATGGGGCAGCCAACTGCTTGCTCAAGCCTCTACCGTGCTTGAGTAAACACAGACAGAGCCTGGTTTCCAAGGAAACACTAGAAGATGGGTTAGCTGATCCTAGCTCCACGATCACAACAACCGTGAGGATGGACGGTCACAAGGGTGGAGCACCTCATGGCGTGCAGGAGTACCCCAGGTGCTCCACACGCATCACCGTGCCCCATCAGCCACCCCAGGAATTAGGCATTGACGCTCATCCTACAAACAGGGAAGAGAAGAGGCTGAGGCTGCCCAAGTCCACACATGGAAAGAGGTAGAAGCAAAAGTCAGATCAAAGTCAGTTTGCCCAAAATAACTTTATATCTATTTGTACCATTTATAGCTTTATGTCCATTGGATCAACCAAGTTGAAACTGATGAGGCTCCTGAATTTGGAAACGCTGAAGTAAGTTGTTGGTTGTTTTTTTTAAAAAGGAGTTTATTGAGACAGTAGCAGCCTGTGACCACAGTGACAGGTGCTATGTACATAGAGACTTGTGCATAATGCGAGTCTATATCGTGTGGCTGAGAGTCTCTATTGACGGAGTGGGGTCTGAGAAGAGACCACACCAGTCAATAACGAGGCATCTTCAGATGCTCCAAGGCAAGAGACTAGGAATCAGTGTCTTTTCTGTTCAGCATATTGTAGAACACTTGTCTATGATGTACGAGGGGCAGAGAAACGGCCCTGATTGTCAGCGTAGAGATGAGCAACTCGGCCTTCGAAATATGTGGCCTGCACAAAGGTCTTCCTTTTTAGCTACGCTGTTAATGGTTTGTTTACTCATTTCCTGGCATGCTCATTCACCCATAAAGCGCTCGCTGGGGTTGGAGACTTGGTCAGCAGGTAAGAGCACTGCTGCTCTTCCAGACAGAGGGCCTGGGCTCAGTTCTCAGTGCCCACCCAGGGCCTGGAGCTCTGGTTCCAGAACTTACTGATGTTTGAGCAAACACAGGGCCTTACAGAAGGCTTCCTCTGGCCTCTACGGGTACCACACAGGTGCATGCGGTCCACAAGCACGCACGCACGTGAGATAGCCATTCACATAAAAATAAATAAGTCTTCAAAAGCAAAACATTTACTGTCTACTGTATGTAAAGCATTCAAAACTGGAGGGGGGGGACAGAGAAGAGGGCAGAGAGAAGATGTAGCCAATGCAGAGACACGGGCATTGTCTCTTAGTAAATTTCTGGTGTTTTATTCAACTGAAAATTACACACACACACACACACACACACACACATTTATAGTTTATACTATAGTCTGATATGTACATACAAAATAAAAGCTCCACAAAGCAAGAGACATTTTTGTTGTTGTTGTTGCTTGGCTTTGTTTTTGTTTTTTGAGACTGGGTTTCTCTGTGTAGACCAGGCTGGCCTCGAACTCACAGAAATCAGCTTGTCTCTGCCTCCCTGAGTGCTGGGATTACAGGCATGCATCACCATGCCCAGCTGCAAGGATATTCTCAAAACTATAACATGGTCTATTCTATTCCACTGAATTATTTTAATTCAGTGAAGATAATACCTTGCCTAAGAGGATAATATGGTAGCTAAAATGAAGTGCACATGCTGTGTGTGTGTGTGTGAGAGAGAGAGAGAGAGAGAGAGAGAGAGAGAGAGAGAGAGAGACAGACAGACAGACAGACAGACAGAGACAGAGACAGAGACAGAGAGAGACAGAGAGAGAGAGACAGAGACAGAGAGAGACAGAGAGACAGAGAGAGAGAGAGACAGAGAGAGAGAGACAGAGACAGAGAGAGACAGAGAGACAGAGAGAGAGAGAGACAGAGAGAGAGAGAGAGAGAGAGAGAGAGACAGAGAGAGAGAATGTATGCATATGTATCCACAGGGACATGTTTTATGTACACATCAGGAAAAAATGAAGTAAACCTTTTCATCGAGGAAGTGTGAGTTGGTCTTGGTGATGGGCAAGAAGAGGCAATGAGGATGCCAGGAGGTCGAGTACTCATCAATGCACGGCGGCGGCGAGGAGTGGGCTTACATAGGTGCACGATAGAAGCAGGATGCACTGTGGCCAAATCAGGAGATGGAATAATGTGAAACGAGGGCTTCAAACAAGGATGGAAGAGCGTGCTTAGGGAGGACTTATCCACAGGATGGAGAAGAGACGTCATCCTTGTCACATGCCTTTCTGTTCATCTTGGGAGACACACTGCCCTGCTCTGGGCACTCCTGCTTGTACACCCCGACTTTTATCAGCCTGGGAAGCAAACCAAGGATCCCTCAGATGACAAAAGTAGAAAAATGGGCCAAGAGGACCACAGATCTCTCGTGCAATAGCTGGAAATGCTGAGTGGAATATATGGATTTTATTTTTAATGCAGGACTGAGCTGACAAGATGCACAAAGGGCAAGGAACGAGATGTCATCGTGACTGACTGTGGTGGGGCTCTTGGAGATGGCGTCGTGACTGACTGTGGCTCTTTGTCTCGTTATTCTCACAGCATTTTTGTGTCTACATGGAAAGAACAAAGGAAGCCTCCGGCCTCCAGTGATGCAACACTGGAAATGTAGGACTTTTTAAACTCAGCTCTAAAGCAAAAGTTATCACACACAACAAACCCCAACACTGGCCTTTGGAAATTAGGATCAAAGCACAGTCACTTACAGGTGGGCAGAAAACATGCATGTAAGGTGACTGAATGCATAAAAGGAGACCCGTGACTGTGAGGAAGGAACAGAATGCAGTAACCCCCCAGAAATCTTTAAATAGATATTAAAAGAGAAATAAATAGCACTTCTAGGAATTAAAAATATAATTGCTAAGATTCAAGTTCTGCACAGGAGGATTAGGTAACATAGCAGACCAAGCCCAAGAGAACAGTAATGAATTGATATATAGGTCTGAGGAAATTACTCAAGAAAGCACTCAAGATCATTCGCAATGGCAGGAGAACAGTAAAAAGATACGTGACATAATGCATGAAGAAGTCAAAAACTGTGTATGAGGAATGGGTAAAGAAGATAAAAGGTGATGCTCAGATAATGAATGCTCAAGTATTTTCCAGACTTGGTGAATGAACGAGTGATAGAAGTCTGAATTCAAAAAGCTTAAGAGTCTCAAGCACAAAAATGAAAATAAATTCAGAAACGCAGAGTAGTGAAAGCACAGAGCTTCAAAGGCAAGGAGAAAACCAAAAAAGCAAACAGAGAGAAAGTAAGTAATCTACAAAGAAATGAAACAAGAGACTTTTTGAAAGGAGCCATAGAGGCAACTGAGGGAAAGAGAGCTTCAAAGGTCTAGTTTAAAAGGTCTAGAGGACAAATGAGTTCCACCCAGAATTCTATGCCCAGCTAAACTATCACTGGTGACTTGACTGAGTGGGGACACCGAGCTGTGTGAAAGAGTGACTCTTCCGCTTTGAGATGAAAATATAAAAATGACATAGATGACCTCACTTAGCTTGCTTAGCACACAGGAAAGACAGCACAAGGACAAAGGCAATTAAATGTCCCCATGAAGCATTAAAAAAAATAGAATAAAATTATTGACTTTTCCATCAATATTAATGACTCTGACTTGAGCATCTTTGGGGTACGAATAGAAATATTGCTGAAGAAGTGATATTAATGAAGAAGAAAACTGAAATTTGATTTCCGTAGGACATTTTTATTTTCCATCCCTTTTCTGCCACTAAGGATACCTCTTTGGGTACTGAAAGGTCATATATAGAACTCAAACTTTAATGTGCTGCAGCACAGGCTCTATTGTCCACCAGATCTACTCGATTGTTGCGGTAACAGCAGCTCTCCCTTGGGAATCATCAGGATTACTTTTTCTTCCTCCTCTTTGTCCTTTGCAAGGCTCTCTTCTCTGCCTAAGTCTTTAGATGGGATTATATCCCCTGCCTTTCATCCATTAATATAGTTGAAACAGAAATGACACAAATTGACTAAGGTACTACATACAGCTGGGCATGATGGTGCAATGCCCGCAATGCCAGCACCTGAGGAGAGATGGAGGCGAGAGTTCAAGGCAGGTTGGCTACAAACCCAGCCTGAGACTCTGTGTCAAAACAACAACAAGCCACGCGTGGTGGCGCACGCCTTTAATCCCAGCACTTGGGAGGCAGAGAGAGGCAGAGCGCTGTGAGTTCAAGGCCAGCCTGGTCTACAAAGTGTGTCCAGGACAGCCAGGGCTACACAGAGAAACCCTGTTTCAAAAACACCCCCCCAAAAAAATAAGGAAACAAAACAACAGCAAAATCCAAAAAGGATGTTAAAAACAAGTCAGCATTTTTAACTACTAAACCATCTTTGTTGAGAGCTACAGAACTAGCGTCTCTAATGGCGTCCAGAATGTAAAAGGCCCTTCTCTCATCTCTAGCTCCACTTGTAATATTCCTGTTTGGGGGAAAATAAGAAACAGCCCCAGCAGGTCAAGTTTGTGATATTCCAACCATAGAAGGAAGTAAGAACAAAATGTATGCCCTAGAAGACCCTGCTCAGTGCTCAGCAGCATGCAGCCACACTACCCATGGTGCTTTGCTCACCTCCCTAAGCCCCCCAACCCCCGTCACTAGCTCTTGGCTCTCCCAAGTTCCTCCAGACATAACTTTGAGGAGGATACCAGCCCCTTCATCACACAAACATGAGTCTGGGGCTGGGCCTCATAAAGAGCGTCATGTTGAAGATAAGAATCTCAAGTAGAGGGCCCCAGTACCCCAAGCAATGAATTTATATCCATATCATCTATATCTATCTGTCCTTGTCTGTCTGTCTGTCTATCTATCTGTCTATCTGTCTGTTTATCTATCTATCTATCTATCTATCTATCTATCTATCTAGCTTTCTATCATCTATCTATCTACAGTATGTGCATGCATTTTAGCTATCTAAGAGAGCAGCCTGAACAATCTGTGCAGAGTGAGCCAGTAAGCAGTGATCCTCCATGCCCTCTGCTTTAGTTCCCGTCTCTAGGTTCCTGCCTTTTGGTTGGTCCTGCTGTTACTACTCCCTCTGATGATGGACTGTGAGCTGCAACCTTGCCTTCCCAAGTTGCCTTTGGTCATTGTGTCTATCACACAAAACCAAACCAAGACAGCTGTGCATACACATCATTTATGTGCATCCTCCTGAGTACTTTAAAACCATCTCCAGGTGGCGCATAACACCCACGACAGTGTAAGTGCTCAGAGGTGGTTGCCATGATACCGTATTGTTTAGAGACTCCTGTCCTGTTCGGTATATGCAGTTACATTCCCCTCTGTGTTTTGTTCTGAGCCTGGTTGGGTCAACAGACCTGGGACTCACGGATCTTGGGTACCAGACAAGTTCAGAGCAGAGATGAGCTTAAAAAGAGGTCTGTAACGGTCCGTACTCACCAGCGGCTCTGCCATGATGATGCGGATCTTACGCTCTGCCTGAGTGGTAAAGTTGACAAATAAACTCTTGAGGACATACTCTCCCGGCTTGCTGTCTGGGTCCACATTGATGGGCAACATGGCTGGCGGTCCTTTCTCCCTGTGTGTGCCCGAAGCAGGCGGAACCGGAGGCTTGATGTAACCGTTGCCGACCGGAGACGCTGAAAAACAAAATGGATGAAAAGTGTCATAAATATTCAGACGGTGTATGCTAATGAACCATAAATGTAAGACTGTGAGCCATTAAAAGGCCATTCTTCAAACCATAGCCTGGCCACATTTGTTAGGGATGGTGTTGGAATTTAAGCATTTTGGTCATGCAATGTTTTTATTACAATCAAATAACCATCCCCAAAGTCTTGTCTACCACATGGATAGAGTTGATAGTCTACAACCTGTAAGATGTTTGGGGCTTCTTTTTTAATGTTCTAAGGTAAGTGGCTTAAGCAGAGATGAGAAAGTGATCCTTGTCTAGGTTTTTGGATGGCAGGAACCCATTTTCTACATTTCATAGCTGAAGAAACTGTTGGCTTATTGTTTCCACAAACCTCTAAGAACCAGCTTTCAAAACTCAGCTGGCTGCTGCTCCCAAAAGAAGTGCACTTCTTTAAAAAGGGAGGATATGGAGAGATGGCTCAGTGGTTAAGAGCACTGTCTGCTCTTCCAGAGGACCTGGGTTCAAGTCCCAGCACCCACATGGTAGCTCACAACTGCCTGTAGCTCTAAGAGATGACACCCTCACTCAGACATACATGCAGGCTCAACACCAATGCACATAAAATAAAAATAAATAGTTAAAAAAAAAAAAAAGAAAAAAAGAAAAGAAAAAAAGAAAAAAAAAAAAAAAAGGTCTCAAAAGCTCATGCCTGTAATCATAGCACTTGGGAGGCCAAGGCAGGAGGATTTCTGTGAGTTCAAGGCCAGGCTGGGCAACTTAAGTGAGATCAAAGACAGCCTGATATAGTAAGGGCCTGTCTCATAAAAGAGGAAGGGAGCCCCCTGCCTTTCTACGCGCCTTTCCGCACACACCTCTGTCAGAGCAGAGTGGCCCTCAGCCCTCACCCAAGAAGCTTCCAGTTGCAGCAAACACAGAGGGGAATGTGACTAACACAAGGCGCCACAGCAGAGACTAAGAGACCGCAGACCGCTCAGCCCTGACGGGAACACTCCCTCCTCCCAAGGTCCAGGATCACTGAGAAGAAGAGGCGGAAAGACTGGGAGAGCCAGAGGCGGCGGACGCCTGCAAGAACAGTGCTTTCAGGGGGCAGCTGGGAAGTTGTACGCGTGATTCACGCCGGTTGTCACAGCATATTGAGAGAGAAGAAATCCCAGATTGCTGATAGTGCTTAGTCTCTAGGCAAACACTCCGAGTCAGCGGATGAGGGTCGCTGCTGCTCTTGCCTGCCCAGCCTCCAGTGCTTGTGGGCACCTGTGGAAGTAGGGCACGGCCCCAGCTCTGAGGGACATCCTATCTGGACTATCTTTCTACTGTATCAAGGTCACCAGGCTTCAGAACCGGAGACCTGAATGTCAACCAAAAACCTTCATTCGGAAACAATGCTTTACTATCCCGGTGTCTCTCGGGGCTGAATGCGGTTCCAGAGGCCAGCAGGAACTGAGCTGATGAAAAAGGCAAGCAGGAGATCCTGGGACTAAACTCATAGTGATAGTGAGGGGACACTCAGGATGGTGACCCTTGACACACCTCCAACAAAGTCACAGATAGCTGAAACATGGACACCAGAATACTTGTCATACAAACTCTCCATTTAATAAGCCCAAAGTACCCAAGGATGGCTATTTTTAAAAGAAAGAGCTACATGCAGTTCCAGTCTGATGTCTTTTTGTTTGTTTGTTTGCTTTGCTTTTTTTTGTTTTTGTTTGTTTGTTTTTGGGACAGGGTTTCTCTGTGTAGCCTTGGCTATCCTGGACTTGCTTTGTAGACCAGGCTGGCCTTGAACTCACTGAGATCCGCCTGCCTCTGCCTCCTCGAGTGCTGGGATTATAGGTGTGTTCAACCTGACATCTTTGTAAGTGCAGATTCCTCCCCACGTGATCAAATCAACTACTTCGGGGTTGAAGCCAAGAGTGAACATAGGGGAAGCACCCTCTGGTTCTCTGATGGCTCTGGGTTCACACAGCTAGCTCAGCCTTTAGAGATGGAGACACAGTAAAGGCCATGGGTGAGGACCCTTGAGCCACATCCACTCTCAGATTTCAGAAAGTCCTCTTTTTTTTTTTTTTTCACCATCATCAATTTCCAACTGTTCATATTATTCCCTAGAAGAAGTGTGGCAAGGCAGTCATTAGCGAAGCCACTGCCCAGGGGAAGACTGTGTAGTTCAGAATTTGCACACCTGGGTCCTCAAAATCGATGCCAACTCATCCTTGATCTAAGCCTGTTGTGTGGCTATACTCCTGACACTTAGGAACTGGAAACAGGAAGGGTGGAAGTTTGAGGCTAGCCTGGGCTACACAATATCCTCTCTCAGACAACAACAACAACAACAACCAGCCAAACCAAACCAAACCCACCTACAATAACAACATAAAGACCCCCCTTATCTCATCATTACCACAATAAAATCATCAGGACGCCTCCTCAGCATCTGCTTGCTCTGAATCTACACATTACTAGTTTCATTTGCCCAATACTACTACTACTAATAATAATAATAAAAAGAAAAAGAAAAATAATAAAAGAAAAAGACAAAAGTGAAAAACTAATGTGTTATTGAGTTTCTAAGTCCACTACAACCCTCTCTTCTTCTGTCTCTTCTCTTTTTCTCTTTGGGTTTTTAGGTTTTTAGCTCAGGATAGCCCCAAGTCCTTCATGTAGCCGAGAATGACCTAAATTCCTATTCTTCCTGTCTATGTTACCAAGATGTCCCAGACCAACTCAAGTATGCCTCCATAATCAGTAATTTGGCTACACTTTTCAAATGATGCTGTGAGGAAGGGAAAAGCAGCCGTGGTGTTCTCCTGTGAAAGCCCCAGAAGCTGAGAGCGCAATGGCATGGCAGGAAAGCAGCGAGTCTTCAGTAGTTTCCCGTCAATAAATTCCATTTCTCTCTGGACACTACCACTGTTTGTCACTCACTTTGACGCAGTATGTACTCGCTGGGCATCGAGGTTTCGGGCCTTGTTCTAGGTACTGAGAATGCGCCGGTCAAGAGGGCCAATTCCTCTTTCTTGTTGGCTTCCTATTTTGTGGTGAAGCAGTTCCATGTGCACGCACGCACACACACACACACACACACACACACACACACACACACACACAGAGTGTCACATGACAACGAGCTTGAAATGGACAGAGAAACAGAAGCGAGGCCCCCAGCTGCCGGAAGCCTCTTTCCAGGCTTGTCAGGAGGCAGCCCGAGATGCCAGGACTCAGTGCTGTGAGACAGGCATGGACACAGCCAGCTTTACAAATGCTCCCCTTCCATAAGCAACGCTGAGGATCCCCAACATGACAGGTAGCAACCAACGCTAGGAAAAGTGCACTTCTTAGCAACTACTTTCTAGAGGCACTGGACTTTATTTTCCGATGTGTTAAGAAGTCTGTCCGTGCTCAGAGGGAATGGCTTCCTTCTGTCTGTTCCCTTCTCAGATGGCAGAGATTAACCCTGTTACATCAAGTCCCAGCATTGCTCTTTAGGACTAAGGCATCCTTCAACCTCAAGTCTTTTTGTTCCCTAAAACTCACTTTGTTTACCAGCATCACAGGAATGTCACATAAAACACAACGGAGGACGACGTGGCTGCCGTGAGACCGTGCCACTCGGTGGGAGGGCGGTAAGGAAGTGTCCACTAATGTGCTTATGAGGGCGCTTAGGAAACAGAAAGTTGAAAAGAACTGCAACTTCTCAAAATGACCAGAAGCTCTGGGAGTCTGGTAAAATAAACCTGGGGGGGGGGGGGGGAAGTAGGGGAGGAGGAGGAAGAGGAGGAGGAGGAGGAGGAGGAGGAGGAGACCCTTCTAAACAGCCCAGCAAAGAGTTGTCTTCCTCTGAAGAATGATGAAGAATGATGCTGAGACACAGTGTATCGGCAAAAGGTTGCTTAACAAACACCAGGACATGGGGCCCAGAGCGATGGCTCAGTGGCTGAGGGTACTGCTGTGCCGCAGAGGGGCCCGGTTTGGTTCCAACCCTTACTGAATCAATGCTTCCTCTGTTCTCTGAGTTTTCTAGTTGTTTTTAAATTGTATTTCTTCCTGCTTAGGGATCCACGAGAGAGCCCCTTGGATAACCGGAACTCTTAATCTTTACTATGCTCCTGAAAGGCAACCAGCTCCTTTGTGCAAATAAGATCAGGGGGCTGGAGAGATGGCTCAAAGGTTAAGAACACTGTCTGCTCTTCCAAAGGCCGTGAGTTCAACTCCCAGCACCCACATGGAGGCTCACAACCATCTATACTGATACCTGGTGCCCTCTTCTGGCATGCAGGTGTACATGCAGGTGAAACACTGTATACATAATAAATAAATAAATAAATGTTAAAAAAAAATAAGGTCAGGAAGGTTCAGAGAGGGCAAGTGGACTGGGCTAAGGCCACTGAGCAGTGACCTCAGGAGCCTGCGTGCACACTCTGAAAGCTCCCACCTCACTTAGCCTTTTATTTCTTAGGTATTTAAAACAATCATGATTTTATGTTTGCTTTCTATTCTTTTCAAAACAATTATATATATATAAATACATTTATATATATACAATTATATGTATATACATATATATACAATTATATAAACATTTATATATACAATTATATATATACACACACATACATACATACATACATACATACATACGTATATGTGTGTGTGCAGGTTCATGTGGAAGCCAGAAGAGGGTGTCAGATCCCCTAAAACTGAACTTACAGACGGTTGTGAGCTGCCACACAAGGGCTGGAGAGTGGAGCCTGGTCCTCTACAAGAGCAGCCAGTGCTCTTAGCATCAGAACCACCTCTCCAGCGCCCACAGCTTCTTTATCTAGTCACCAGTCTCTAGTGTAACAGAATTACTTATAGGATTAACAGGCACGATTCCCACCTTGTCTTTTTAAAAATCACTCTGTATTATCAGACCAAACCCTGAAACCAGAGATAGTCCATTGCGCTCTCACCTGCCCCAAGTCGGGTGTGATGGTGCATGACTCTAACTCTAGCACTTGGGAGACTGAGGCAGGAGGATCACAAGCACAGCCTACACTTACCACTCCCACTATTCCTACAGCACACACACACACACACACACACACACACACACACACACACACGTACCTCTAGCACACACAGATGTGTTAAAATCTAGATTTTGAGAATACCCGTATGCTTCCACCTGCCAACCATCAAACAATCATATATTCTAGCCTCCAAGGAGCAGTGTGTTGGGGAAACCTCCAGTCTGGCTCAGTCCAATCCAGAATCCGTGCTGATGCTCGAGAGAAGCCTGGGCTCATCGCATTCACAGCATTCGATTCACCGTGCCCACAGACGCCATAACAGAGCTAACCCATGTTAGGGGACAGAAGAGGTGTCCCTGATAAAAACCTGAGCACCTAGGCCAGCCGGACCCTCTAAAACTTCAGCTGAAGGTGGACGAAGCAAGTTGGCTCCGGAATGAGCAGGGTTGGGACTTCAGAAGATGATAATGTTTGGAACAAATGGGTGGTTTGAAGGATGAGGTTTCTCATTGGCTTACGGAGTCAGGCAATTTCTAGACAGCCTCATATGTCCTCAGGCCATGGAGACCCTTTGGCCAGGCTGGATGACCTTTGAACCACAATATACGGAGAATTGGGCCCTGACGCTCCAGGGAGCATCCGGAATCTGAGAAACATGGCCATGGATGGCACAGTCCCTAGATACACTGATGACGCACACCTCTCTGCTCCCTGCCATCTGCGTCCTGACAAAACCGTCTTTGGTCACTTCGAGGACAAGGGAGAAAGGGAAGGGTTCAGTTCAGGAAAGTCAGCGCCGGGTCAGGGCCCACTCTCTCTTCTCAGCATCTGTCCGTCCAGTGTCTTTATCTTAGAAAACTGACTGCCACACCTCAGTGGCTTCTTTTCTGTCTGTCACCCGCTAAGAGGCAAGGACACAGACTTCCTCCTGTCACCAGAGCCTGAAGGAATGCCTGCCAAGGCCTGCCAGCAAAGGAAGATGAGGTCCCTTCCAGCCCTCAGGGGATCAAATAACCTGCAGGATAATCCTGCCTTTCAACTTCCCCTCCTCCCGGGAGCTGACAAAGGCTCTTTCTTTCTTGTGCTCTTCCCTCACTTGTTCTTATTTGTTTCTCCCACCTCATGGGTCTCATATAGCCCAGGCTAGCCTCCTAGCCTTGAACTCCTTATTCTCTTGCCTCTGCTTCAAGTGCTAGGGAAACAGGTATGTGTCACCACACCTGCCTTTTACCTGCTATTTCAAGAGGCCGGGTGACACTGTGCCAGAAAGGCTGGGGTGGAGAGGTGGCTCTGCGTTGTCCTTAACACAATGGCTGCTCTTCCAGAGGACTGGGGTTTTATTCCCAGCACACACGTGGCAACTCACAACCATCTGTAACTCCAGTTCCAGGGGATGCAATGTCCCTGTCTGTCCTTCATGGGCACAGCACACATGGTACATATACACACATGTAGGTAGAGCGCGCACACACACACACACACACACACACACACACACACACACACACACGGAGCCACTTTAAAAACTTCCCTAATCAAAACTTGGTAATTAATATTCACTCTCTCTTGAATTAACATGAGCTAACAAAGACCTACACCCTATCCTCTTTACAGAAAAAAGCTTCGCCAACACCCCAACTTTCCCAGGTATACCTTCACTCCCCCACAATGCACACACACAGCCACAGAAAGAAGTCTGGTATTCTTGGCTGTGACCTCAAGATTGATTTTAACATTTAACACTTTTAAAAAAAAATTAACATCATATGTTGAGTGTCTGTATTTCACAAACCCCGTGCTGGTGTAGTGTCCACTCTGGGATACCAGGAGGCAGATGGTTCTATATAGCGGGTGTCTGGCCCACGTCAGAGGGGATGGGCGAGGCTCTGACACACTAGATGGGAAAGGCTCCTAAGGCTGAGGGAACATCATTAAGACATGGGTGGCATCTGTTGAGCATTTTCCCTAATAGCAGCTCTTCATCACCTTTGCACCATGCATCCCACAGGGTTTCTCTCTGTGGCCCTGGCTGTCCTGGATCTTACTCTGAAGACCAGGCTGGCCTCAAACTCGGAGATCCACCTGCCTCCGCCTCCCCAGTGCTGGGATCACAGACTTGTGCTGTCTTGTTTTTATTGTAAGTATTTGGCAATGCCCCTGGCACCCCCAACTGAATATGTGTGGTTATTTTATATTTGTTGATGAGTTATCATCCAATCTCACAGTGTGGAGATCGGAGCACACTGATGAACATAAACTCTTCAGTTGTATGAGGGGAAGGGCTTTACATTTTCCCTATTAGAATTAGGTCTCAAAAAACCAAACCAACCAACCAACCAAACAAACAAAACAAAACAAAAAGCCCTGGGCTCTAGAATCCAGATCTGCTCCCCTGGGCTAAGGTCCAGCTCTCCTGCCGTGCTGCACTGAGCAGTGTGGCCTCGGAGCGCTCACACAGAGACATGCACACAGTGACATGGGCGGAGTGTCTCCGGGGCACATGGCTTCCTTAAAGAAATATCCTTTGTCTCTGAAGACTAGGAATGAGATCAATTAACAAAGTCATTAAGTGACACCCTGCCATTAAGGCTCTAGTGTGCATGAGGTGCTCTGCAAAGCCCCACAGAGACAACAGAGGTAGATTCTGAGAGACAGCTTACACAGGGGACAGGAAACGGCCTGGCTGCTCACCAGCTCTCTTCCAGTTTCACAAGTTGGCCATCTGGCCAGCCCCCTTGATCGCTGTGAAGAGACACCATGACCACAGCAACCCTTATAAAGGAAAAACATTTAACTGGGGCTGGATTACAGTCTCAGAGGGTTAGTCCATTACTGTCATGGCGGCGTGCAGGCAGACGTGGTGCTGGAGAAGGAGCTGAGAGTTCTATAACTCGATCCACAGGCAGCACAAGGAGACTGTGTGCCTCACTGGGCATAGCTTGCTCATAGAAGACCTCAAAGCCCGCCCCCACAGCTCCTAACAGCGCCACTCCCTATGGCCAAGCATTCAAACACACGTGTCTATGGGGGGGCCACATCTATTCAAACCACCACAGGTTCAAAGATATAAATATGTATGCGTGCAAGCACATGATGCCACAAGACTGCACAATTGGTCCGAACCACCAGTGCAAGAGCACAAGACTTACTCCCGTTATCAAACGTTTCCAGAAGGCCCACTCTGCTGCTCCATGCACTGCCCTGTGCACTGGGGAGCAGCGAGACAGACATGGCCCTTGCTCTCACACATCCCAAAGTGTGCAGGGAGATGGGCGTTACATGGAAGTACACAGAACTATGGTGTCGGGAAGCCAAGTGCTGGCCAGGCAGCTGCTATGGAGACAGGGGAGACACACACCTGCGACTTGGGGGTGGCTAGTGCTGGCTTCCCTGAGCTAGAGACACTGATACTGAGAATCAGACACAGGTAGTGACGCCCACCAGGAAGGGGGCTTCTGTGTGAGAAGAAGGGGAGCCTGAGGGTCACAGGGATTACACAGAGGGCACAGGAGACATTCTGGTTGCTCTCTGGCCTTCTTTCAGCTTTACAAGAGACTGTCTGTCTGGCCAGCCCCCCGCCCCTTGGTGCTAAGCGTGACTGGCCTTTACTGCTGCCTCAAGACAGTACGCATATTTTTTCTTTCTGTCTTCCTAACTATGGCTCCATGCCACCGAGGCAAGGCATTTGTTTTGCTCGTTTTGTGTTTCCACTTTGTGGCATGGTAGGGGCTGGAGAGATGACGGCTCAGTAGTTAAGAGAGCCACCTGCTCTTCCAGAGGTCCTGAGTTCAATTCCCAGAAACCACATTGGTGGTTCACAGCCATTTGTTACTTGATGTGATTCCCTCTTCTAGCCTGCGGGCGTGCATGCAGGCAGAACTCTGTATACACAATAATAAATAAATACATCTTTTTTAAAAAAAATAAATAAATCTTAAAAAGAAAAGAAAAGAAAAGAAACACTTTGTGGCACGGTCCAAGGCTTAAAACTCAGCATTTAGTGGAGAGTTGGTGCAGGAAGAGTCAGGGACGCTTTAAGAGGTTGTGAACGGTCTCCAGCTTCGACAGCCTACATTCAACCTTGCAAGGCTCCCCGCAGGGCCACCAGGAGAGCTATGTCTGCAGCCACACAATACTTTGCTACATCAAAGACCAAAGGCTACGCCCCCCCCCCCCCCCCCCCGGGAGTAGAGTGCTGCATGCACATGACGGGCAGCTTGTAATTGCAGCTGAGAACACAATCCGCAGCGCACTGGGTTGTGGCCTGTGACTAAGAACAGGGCCACCGAGGCATGCACAGATCGTCTGAAGTTTGACGAAACAGAATAGTTACCGTTAGAGCGGCAGGCAGCACTCTGCTTGCTTTCAGCGCTGGCTGTGTCTGTGGGCAGGCACATGTGTGTGCCGTGTCTGCATCCACAGACAGTGATCTGAGGCCCAGCAGAATGAGAAGGCAGCCTTTGGAGGTATCTGTTGGATGGATAAATCCAGCTTCATGGGTGAGAGCATATTTAGTGGCACATCTTACAAACACATAGTGTAGAGACTGGACACATGACATCTGTGGACCTGCCACTTAACGTGTCAGCAGCTGCCACATACTGACACCCAAAGGCTGCAAATCAAAGTCACAGTGGTGGCTATGCTAATGGAATGTTTCTGAAGCATACACCTATACACAGGTACAACACACATTACAATGTGCACTATATAAACATACTTATGTATGCAAGGACATGCATATGCAAATGTGTAGGAGAAACCTACATTATACGATGCATATGCTAGCACAATCTACATTCCAAACATCTATAGTATATGAATTCCACTGCCTTGGTGGTAATAGAAGCTCAACAAATTTGGCGGGTGGCTGGGGAGCTGGCTCAGTGGTTAGAACACTGGCTGCTCTTGCAGAGGACCAGGGTTTGGTTCCCAGCACCCACATGACGGCTCACAGCTGCCTGTAACTGCAGTTCCAGGGGATCCAATGCCCATCACTGTGGGCTGGTTACAGTATGATTATTATCAACATTGAAATATTTAAGAACTATTTGGTTCACATGAACTTTTTTCTCTCTGGGCACTGCACACATGTGAAACATACTTATACATATAAGAAAAAGATATATATATTTAATTACCTATTTAGGCTATAAAATAACTGAACAAAAAAATTCGACCACAAAAGGTACAGATCTGTAGAGATCAATTGCAAACTCTTAATGACTTTCAAAAATTACTGGGAGATATTAACTGGTTAAGTCCTACAATTGGGTTAGCTACCTATGAGTTAAGTAACTTGTTTCAGACATTACAAGGGTACTGAGGGACTCCACCTGGACTATTGTGTTTCTAATCGACCCTCAAGGGGAGGCGGAGACCACCCCTGGCAAGTGAGAGACAGGCAGGCAGAGAGGACAGAAAGGAGCAACAGGTTGAGACCTGGCTTGAGCGCACGTGGATCGTGGGTCGGGAAGAGGATCAGCGAACAGGCTAGACCAGCACACAGGCCAGAGACACCTAGGGACCCATCTGTGGAATGGATACCGGTCCCTTTAACCTTTTTTCCCTTTTGTGTAAGCTAGTTGGGTTGTATAATAAAGTTTAATTGTTAAGAAACAGAGTATATATATATAAATCTTTTAAAATATTTTAGGCTCTCTTAATTTTTTAACATTACAATGACTGTCAGAATCATTTAATATAGCCTCCTAGACATTGATAATCTTCGATGGGGTTTGATCTATCAAGCCACTGGAGTGGCTTTGTTGATACCAAGCCCTTCTAAAAAGTAGATTTTATATATTATGAACAAGAAAGATGATTGAGCTGGGCATGCATGTAAGACCAGCAATTTAAAGGCTGAGGCAGAAGGCTGGAGAGTTTGAAGCCAAGATGAGCTACATCATGAGATTCTACCCCAAAATAAAGCAAACTGTTGAGTATAGTAGCTCATGATTGCCATCTTAGAGCTGGGGTCATTGAGACAGGAGGATTGCTTTGAGTCTGAGGTCAGTCTGGGATACAGAATGAATTCCAGGCTAGCAGGAGCTACAGAGTTAAAACCTTTATCTCAAAACAAAACAAAACAAACAAAGCAAAACAAAATAAAAAAACCAAACCAAACAGAACTAAAACCAAACCCAGCAAGAAAGAAGAAAGAAAGGAAAAAGAAAGAAGGAAAAAGAAAGACAGACAGGCAGGGACAAGACAGGAAGTGGATGAGCAAAGAAGGGGAAGCAAGGGAGCCTGAGAACAGAAGGGTGCTCAGGCAAAGCCAGAGGGTCTGCAGCACACCCCCAAAGTCCAGGAAGCTACACAATGGAAAATGCAAGCATTTCACACGCACCCTGTCAAGGTGTATTGTTTTTTAAATTAAAGTACCCCAAACTGTAAGTTTTATCACTTAATATGCTGATCATACATTGAGAAAGTTTTCAAAGAAAAATCTTCCCTAACCCATTCTCTGAGGACCACAGAAGGAAGAGGCCAAATAATGAGTAAGAAATGGCTTTATTCCTAGAAATAAGGAAGCTATCATAGCCAGGTATCTAGCGGTGTCTTTATAGACGGTATTGCCGGATAATTAACAAGCCACTCAGTCTCCTGGGCCTTTAATAAATAATCTTTAACAAACAATCCATTTGTCCTGTATTAGAGCAATGCGCCAGGGTTTCCCACTTACAACTTAGCTTTTCTCAGCACCAGGAGAAAGTTAAACAGATGGCATCAGGATGTGAGTGATGAACTCTGTCCTGGAGTTTCATCTCACTAATCTCTTGGAACTGCTATATGAGCTTTAAAACTTCAGTGCAGGGAGTCTAGAAGATGACTGTCACTGAAAGTATCCGGCACCAAGCCTGATGACCAGAGTTCAAGTCAAGGGTCCACATGGTAGAAGGGGAGAATTATCCCAGATACGCGCACGCACACACACATACACACATGCATGCATACACACATACACACACGCGTGCGTACACATACATGCACACATGAATGCACACACACGTGCACATACACACGTACAAACGTATAGGTATACACATGCGAGCGCACACACACACACATACACACTTAAAACAATAAATGTATTTATTGGGGCTGAAGGGATGGTGTAGTGGTTAACAGCATCGGCTGCTCTCTCAGAGGACCCAGGTTCAGTTCCCAGCACCCACATGGTGGCTCACAGCCATCTGTAACTCCAGATCTAGAGGATCTGATGCCCTCTTCTGAGCTTCTCAGGCACCAAGCATGCATATATTTACAGTATATATTGTGCATACATATGTATTTTCAGATGAACACTCATAGGCATAAAATAAATAGATGCACTTTTAAATCCGAGCTATAGAGAACATGATTGTGACAGACCTGATAATGGTGGTATGCAGTCTGGACCCACTTAATGCTGTCTAAAACAAACCATGATTTTAAATTCACCCCCAAGTAAATAAATTAAAAAAAAGAAAAAGAAAAACATTTTATGTTTTAAATGTTGCAGAAGGCTAAGTAGAAAGCACAGGCAAAAACACGAAATTTAGGATGCAGTCCGGACTTAGAACAAAACTAGGGGATTTACACAAATATTTAGAATATGTCAAGCTGAAATGCTGCTTCTACTGAAATATCAAATTCTGTAGCGTCAACAATTTTCCTAATACGTACAAGTTGTTCCCCCCGGGTCAGCTATTTTCCAGCAGAGCCATGTAAAACCTTTTAGTGAGTTTGTGTGCACAGAAAAACCTCATCTCATCTCAGCTCCTTGCCCATATAAAAGCAGAGCCCTTGCCCCTGGGCTGTGGCAGGCTCCACCAGAAAGGCCTAAGGGGCTTGTTCCTGTGTGAGCAGCCTTCTTCTAGGTCCGTCCCTACGCCTGGAGGAAAGGCTGCCCTCCCCCACCCCAGACATGGAGGAGACCCCCCACACACACACACACTACACACACACACACACACACACACACACACACACACACACACACACACACACACACGGAACGGCTCTTCAAACCTACCCAGACCTTTGATGAGGCTGATCACACAGGATCTCCTCCAACAAGCCGTTGTGATCTCCATGGGCCTGAAGTGAAATCCGGACAGGCCACACTAGCAGAGCAATCTACGTTTCAAAGCCAAAAAGCGTAAGGACGATGTCTTCCATGGCCCCGCTGCTCGAGGCTACCATAGGCCCAAGGTGTATTTTCAGTCAGGTGAGAAAAACCTCCAGTAGAATACAAACTAAAAGAGGCCTTCCACTCAGGGCGGGCTGTTCATGCCCGCTGCACAGTACGGCAGGGAGCTATAACTCACAGAGTGGCCCGTCTGTCTATATTTATCCCAGAGAACATACTATGACAGATTAGTGAAGCCGCCCAGGGCACTCCAGGAACATGAGCCCGACCCACAGTGTGTCACGGCACTCCACACCAACCAAAATACACGTGCTGCCCCACAGAGCTCACTGGCACAGCTTCTGCTGGAGAAATCTAGTGGCAAAGATAAGACCCTGTGGATGAGAACCAGTTGCTCTGGGAACCAGGGACTCTGGGCTACAAGCACAAACAGTTTGAAACAGCTTATATTTGTCCAGACAAAACTCACAGCACAGAATTCCTACCGGAAGCCAAGCGTCAGCAAGAAACCACATGCCCTGGAGGGAAAACAGAACACTGGACACCTGTTGATGTAACTCTAAATTTAAAAAGTGATTGGATTCAATAATAATAATAATAATAATAATAATAATAATAATAATAATAATAATAATAATAATAACAATAAAGCTAGAATTTGCCAATATTAAGTGTGCCATCTTAAAAGAAACCAGCAAGAGACTAATGAGGCGATGAGGACGGGAAATATTGATCCTTCCCTTTTATTTTTGTTTTGTTTTGTTTTGTTTTTTCGAGACAGGGTCTCTCTGTGTTAGCCTTGGCTGTCCTGGACTCACTTTATAGACCAGACTGCCTCAAAATCACAGCAATCCACCTGCCTCTGCCTCCCAAGTGCTGGGACGTGTACCACTACGCCCAGCCCTCTTTTGTTTTTGAGATGGAGTCTTCTACGTAGCCCTGGCTCATGTAGAACTCTCTATGTAAACCAGGCTATCTTTTTGAGCCTCTTTGGATGCTGGGATTAAAGGTACCAACCACAACACCTGGCTGTACAAGTTGGTCTTTCAATAGCCTTATTCTCTCAGAAGAATTCTATGAGGTCAAAAAAAAAAAAATCTTCTTCCCCCACGACACAGACACAGCTGTGACAAGCCGGAAACCCAAGTCATTTTCTATTCTTGACTGGGACTAATTGGATGTTTTTCTTCAGTAATGGAGGCTGGAATTACAAAGCAGCACGGGAGGAGAGGTGCCGGAAGAGCCGAAGCGTTCCCCAGGGAGGGGAAGACTGTCCAGTTACCAAAAGCGAACACTTACAGTGATCCCCGAGAGGCCAACAGTGGCGAAGATTCCCCTCTGTCCCCGGCAGCTTACATGCTTGGGACACGGAGGTTATTTTTACAGAGCTGGCTGTGGTGGCAATGCAGCATCGGCAACACGCCGAGTAAAGAATCCAAAACACTTCTAACACAACAGCGTGCCTGTGGAGGTGTCGGTGTTTGGGGGCCTGAAGTTTGAGTTTATTCTTTCCTTTGAGAATCAGTTAAAAAAAAAAAGTGTCATTTGTAAGCCACAGGGCTCTTGTGTTGAGGCCTGCGATTTAACTCACAGAACACTACTTCAAACAGTAATGGATGCAGAGAAAAGCTGACTTATTTATTTGTTTGCTTGTTAGACACAGTCCCCTGAAGCCAGCTAGGCTAGACAGCGTGGGCTCACTGTAGAGCCATCGTGACCCAGAGCTCACAGATTGAGGGAGGCCTGTAACTCCAGTTTGGGGGAGGCCTGTAATACCCTCTCCCAGCTTTCATGGGTACCCACACATGCCACAAACATATATGTATACACATACCAAAAAAATAGTAAAATTACATCATAATTCTCCAAAACAAATCTAAGAGAGTAGAAGTTTACTTCTAAGTCACTTACTAATAATTCTACATCCATTCCGTACGTCTTAATCTACGCTAATGTAACCTACATTTAACTTTTAAAAATGACCTGGGCTGCTGGCGTGCTTACTAGTTCCACAGTAGCCCTCAAATATTGACTGGATGGATGGCTTTCAGGATATTTTTTCTTTAATCCTTAATCTAGTATTGATACATTTCTTTTTCCTCACCAGCATGGCAGCACATGCCTGTATTCCCGGCCTGAGGATGCTGAGACTGTTGGGGTACAGGTGATCCAGCTGGCCTGCCCTCATGCCGGCCTGAGGAGGCTGAGGCTGTTGGGGTACAGGTGATCCAGCTGGCCTGCCCTCATGCCGGCCTGAGGAGGCTGAAGCTGTTGGGGTACAGGTGATCCAGCTGGCTTGCCCTCAAGGACCTTGCAGTTGATTATTCTATAACCAGCCATGGCCACCAGGTGTGACAGGTGTGACAGGTGTGACAGGTGTGTGCACCCAATAAAAGGGCCACCAGCCACCTGGCTCCCCTCTGTTCTCTGTTTTCTTTCTCTCCCTTTCTGCCCCAACTCCCCTTTCTCTGCTCTCAAGGCTCTGTTCCCGTCTGTCTGCCTGTCACAAGTCCCCTTGTCTGTCTCTACCCCTTCTGGCCTCGCCCTTCCCACAATAAACCTCTGTGTGCCAGATCTGTGGCGTGGTGTAATTTCTCAGGGCACACCTTGGCATGGGACCACCATGGTACCCCCTCGCAGCATTATATTTTATAAGAGGCAAGAAGAAAGTAAGTTCCAGGCCAGGCTGGGTGGCAAGACCCATCTCAGAAAACAAACGAAACCACGTCCTTTCTGTTTGCAGCCAGGTGGCAAGAGTGCAAATAAAGGCCAAGCCAAAACTCCACCACTAGCATCCCCACCCCAGGGAAGGATGTGCCTGTGGTGAGAGGAAGGGGCGTGGCCAGCGGGGAGCAGATGAAGTTTGTACTGTCTAGTCTCCCACAAGCCAATCAATAAATGCAACTGGGGCTCAATACCCCTGCTTGCCATAGTTTCCCCACCCTATTATGTTATGAGAACCAACAAAAGCAATTAGACACCAGCTTAAGTAAAGCTGGAAGAAAAGCCCATATCTAAATAATCACATTTAAGAAATACTGAATAGTTGGGGTAGGGGCGGGGCCCACTCCTCCCTAGGGCACCTGGTAGGACTTAGGCACTGGTAGAAGTGAGGTCAAACATGGTTTGCACCCATACTGGGGGGGTGGGGGGTGGAGGGGTGCGGTGTAAGGGGGTTTTACTGCTCTCTGTTAGCACTGCTGATGTTTATTAACCCATAAATAGACTATTGACTTCCTAATTGACAGCTGTTAAACTCTTTCCTGGTGCCCTGGGCTATCTTAAGTAGAGGACTGTCACTCACACAGCCAGCCAGGCTGCCCCATGCCAACACCTGCTGCTTTATGACCCTGAGGAAGCCACGTGACAGTGACAACAACTTCAGTACAAACACTACTCTCACCAAGACCCAACCGTCTGCCAGGATTGTTCAAATAACTTGCAGTCTGCACCAGCCTTTCTGCTAGGAGAAACCTCAGTGAACTGTAGATGACCCCATAGCCTTATCTGCCCAGGCCCCCAGGGGCTGCAGAGGATGTGGTGGAGGGATGGGGGTGGGGCAGGGGAGGGGGTAACAGGTCACTTTCCCTAGAGGCCTTGAAGACAGAATGCAGTGACTGCAGCAATGTGGAGGGTTGGGGGGGGGGGTTGGGGGGGGCAATGCCAGGATTGGTGGAAACACAACCCCTCGTTTGCAGGCCCGGTGTAAACACTTGAGTTACATGGCAGTGTAGGGTGAAGGATGCACATCCCCCCTACAGGCTGTATTAATAGGCTGTTTTGGTCATTTCCTGAGCAAGCTTGCGGAGCATCTATTGGGCTGACTCCATGGAGCTGCAAAATTAGGCCCAAATAAAAAAGTTTATAATCCCAGCACTCAGGGACTCCTAGGTATGAGGCTAGCCTATAAAACCCTGTCTCATAAAACAAACAAAAAAGAGTGATTTCTATCCCTTCCTCTTTATCTTCCTTCCTTCCTTCCTTCCTTCCTTTTAAACCAGGATCACCTCTGTAGCTTGTCTTGAATCCACTTCGTAGGCCAGGCTAGCCTCTTGATGTCCGATATAACAGGTACAGGCCACCGCACCAGGTTTCCAAGTGGTCTTTTCTTGACTGTATTGCAGTGGCAGTAGCACGGATAATGACAGTGACAGCAGCAGGAGCTCTAAGGACCACAAGTCACAGACATCTTAGGTCGGAGAGCTGCGCTGCTAACTGCCACCAAAGGTTGGGGAATTGTGATTTCCCAGGTCTATATGAAAGCTGTAAGCATAGGAAGCTAAGAGTCTCAGCACTGGAGGTGTGCGCGCGCGCGCGTGTGTGTGTACGTGTATGTGCATGTGTGTGTATGTGCACGTGTGTGTGCATGTGTGTGTGCACGTGGTTGTGTGTGTGTGTGTGTGTGTGTGTCTGTGTGTCTGTGAGAGCTATAGCTCCTGCATACTGCTACCATCTTCTTATCAAATGTGGGCGACACAAGCTGCCAAGGGTCCTGCAAGGCAGCTCGGTGGGTAGAGGTGCGGCCTTTAAGTCTGACCTCCTGAGCTCTATCAGGAGGTAAAAGGAGAAGTGGCAGACAGAAGAGGCTCCACAAATTTGTCCTATGACCTTCACATGCAGGCCATGACGTGTGCATGCCCAGCCCCAAGCTAACAATTTAAAAAACTTTTAAAGGCTGCCTCAAACTAGAACGTAGCCTCTCTTCTACCCCATTGCTACGGAGAGAGAGTGTGGGGCCACCACAGCTGTTGGCTGCCACCATCTACACGATCCAGCGTGAGGAGAGGGTAAAGCAATGGGCTATCACTGACACTTTCCGAGTTGGCCTTGTAAACCCAGCATGCCTCCAGAGGAAGGCTCTCCTGTACAGTCCTAACTGCGTTCTAAACGCTTACTTGCCATCCACAGACAAACGGAGCTCTCGCCCAGCCCCAGCAGTTTTGTTTTGCAGCAGACAGAGACCATTACAGAAAGTCACTACTGCCCCCCTCCCCCTCCCCGCCCCTCTCCCGCAGAAGCAGAGGCAGGCGGATCGCTGTGAGCTCAAGGCCAGCCTGGTCTACAAAGTGAGTCCAGGACAGCCAAGATGCCAAGATAACATAGAGAAACCTTGTCTCAAAAAAAAAAAAAAAAAAAAAAAAAAAAAAGAAAAGAAAAGAAAAAAGAAAGAAAGAAAGAAAGAAAGTCACTACTGATCAAAATGCAGCGAACAGCTAACCATGGGGTGGCCAGCTCCAGAAGACGTATCTACAATGCAATCCCTGCACCTGAGCCTCCGGGAACAGCATGGAAGACAGGATGAGGGAGCACAGGAGCCAGAGGACCAGGATGTCTGATCCGAGATAGCCACACCCATGAAATCTCACCAACCTGGCTACCTACAGAAGCTCTACAGGAGGACAACACCAGTTCCCCTCGGCAACACTGGGGGGCAGGATCTCCTAAGGCCCCACCCCTAGATGAAGAGCTACAGTCTACTGGGAGAGGGAGAATCAAGCTCTCTCAGGAATAAGAAGACCTCTGATTGGTTATCTAATCCCAAGTGGCCCGGTACTTAGTGAGCAACACTAAATAGTCTTAGCAAGCTATACTAATTAAAAAATAAACCATGGGGGCTGGAGCGATGGCTCAGCGGTTGGGAGCACTGGCTGTTCTCCCAGAGGACCAGGGTTCAGTTCCCAGCAACCAATGGCAGCTCACAGCTGTCTGCAACTCCAAGATTTGGCACCCAGACATACTTGCAGGCAAAACGGTGCACATAAAATAAAAAGTAAAAAGTAAATTAAATAAAAAACCACAAAAAACCAGACAAACTATCTTAAAAGCTTTAGAACCAATCTTAACCATTAAATGATTACATTAATTTGTCCGATGACACGTATGTCAGTCTTTCGAAGATACAGATATAAATGTGACAGTTCTTAAGAGACGCAGTGCTAAGAGGATTGTGTCTTTCCATTAGTCTTCTGTGGCACAGCCTAGTGGAGAATGCATTCATTCAGTTGTGTTTAGGAAAGCTTTCAGGGCCAAGAGGCCTCTGAGGCTGCTGTAAGAAGCACACGGGTCACGTGAGCAAACAGCCTGGGCCTCGCCTCTGCCCTGCGGAAACCGATGCAAGGGCGGACAACCCTGGGAAGACAAAGCGCCCTTGTGCCTGCGAAGACAAAATGAAGTCTGTCTTTCAACAGACTCCTAGCATTGGCCTAAAGACACACACGAAGAACAAAGGCAGCTGAGATCAGTCTCCAGGAGAGCCTCGAGGAAAACACTAGCTTGTGTTGTCACGAGGTGTGTGATTCTGGGCCCTCGCCACTGCTAAGGCTGTGCTCTTCAACCAGTGGGCCTGCCTCATGGAGCATGCATACACTCACTCACCCACTCACCCACCCACTAACCTCCTTACTCACCCACCCACCCACTAACCTCCTCACTCACCCACCTACCCACTAACCTCCTCACTCACCCACTCACTCACTCTCCCATCCCCTCACTCACACACTCACTCACTCACTCACTCACACACTCACTCACTCACTCACTCACTCACTCACTCACTCACTCATACTCACTCAGAGATGCTCTCTCCCAAGAACCAGGCCTTCTCTGGGAAATTACTGGTTCCACCAGTCCTACCTAGGAAAGGAGACTCAGGAGGGAGACTGTGTTAGCAAGAAGGAACCTGAGACAGGAGCATGGAAGTCCCATGTAAAAAAAATTAAATTATTTTATACATATGGATATTTTGAAGCTATGAACATCTGGGTACCACAGGCATGCAGTCCATCCTCTGTTTAAGCCTGTAGCTCAAGTCTTCACCCTAAAGTCAGCCCTGGGGCTTAGGTGTCATCCCAGAGGATGGAGCAGAAGGCTGGAAGAGTCTGAGGAAGTAGATGTCTAGTCAAACAGTATCTGCCAGACATGGCAGTGCAGTTGCACAGGTAAACACAGGGCAGGTTGGATGACACGCACAAGATCTGCATGAGATCACGGCACCTAAGCTCCCCGGGTGGATGGATGGGAGAGGGACGCATAGGCTGTTCTGCAGAGAGGTGGCGCCTGAGCCACATCTGTCCCATACCCAAGCATATAGGGACGGAGCTGAATGGACTCAGTGTGGGGGAGGGCAGGGGAGAGGGAGAGAAAATGGAAGGAGGAGGGGAAGGGAGAGGGGGAGAGCAAGAGAGAACAAGAGAGAGAGAGCAAGAGAGAGTGAGAGCAGGAGAGAGAGAGAAAAGAGAGGAAGACAGAGACAGAGAAGATACAGATGAGGTTGGCATAGGAAAGGACGTAGAGATGAGGGACGGGGACATTATCTGATCCAAATACATTATATACACATATGAACATTAAATATTTTAAAAGGGTCACTAGGTTCCTTTATCTCTTCTAAATGTGGCCGCATAGAACAAATCTCTCTCTGCCTTTTCCCATCATCTGTCCCTTTAATCTGCCTGTCAGGATGAGCAGGCGAGCCTGGCTTGCTGGAACTGTTGGAGTCTAGGTTTTGACCCAAAAAACCCCCGTTACAAAATCACACGGCGTGCTTTGGCTTTTCCTCCCATCTCCCATCTCTTCCCGTTCGTCCTTTGGCTTACAGACCTCCCACAGACCCACTGTGCTTTTGTGACTTCCCGTGTGACCTTTCCCAGGGCCCCGTCTTAAGGTCGCTAGTCTGGCACAACTACACTGCTGAGTCATGCGTCTCCCTCCAGCCCCAGACGCACCATTTTTTTAAAAGGTTCTGTAAGTGCCTATAAGGGCAAGCAGGTGGCCTGTGGGGGATAGTCACTAATAATGGCTTATAGACCGTCACTAGGTAACTGCCTCCCCTTGCCAAGGAATGCGTAAGGAGAGTTAAGACAGTTCCCATTTGAACAGAGCTGTCTACCTGCCAAGTCCTAACACACACACACACACACACACACACACACACACACACACACTGTAATGAGGAAAAGTAAACTAAAAACTAACCCCATGAGGCTTGCTCAGGCTCTCCCCGTTTGACTCTTCCCTTCCTAGAGCCTTGCAGAGTTTGTACCTCAAGCAGTGCCACAAAATCTATGTGCTGTGCATCCATAGATCACTACCTAAAAGTGTACGGCAAGCTGAACTCCCCCATGTAAGCCAAACACGCTTGTTTAGCGTTTAAACCCTCAGCAAACTGGATACAGAGAGTCCAAAGAATAGGAAATCAAGACCATGGGGCGGGAGGAATTTACGCAACAGGTGACAAAGGGCAAGCAGTCCTGCTGAGCTTAGATCACACTTTCTAATACCCCTGAGCAGCCAAGGATAGCCCTCAAATAGCCGCCCCCCAACAACAAGCCAAAACATGTGTTCAAAGGACACCCGGCCAACAGAAAAGGGCAAACACATCTGTAGGGTTTTCATGTAAAACCTCTAAACACTCAAACAGCCTGATATTGGGCAAGCAGCTCTGAGCAGGCCCAGATTGGCACGTTAGAGGGAGAACCAAGGACTGTCGGCATATCTAACAAAGCCATATTTGAACCAGGGTTTGCAAATCTGGGGTTTTGGGAGGTCTTTTCAATGTGAGGCCTTTTTCAAAGCACAAATCCTGACAAAATGGTTTCTCTGTACTTGGCACAAGCTAGGCTTGCCTGGGAAGACAGTCTTAGTGAAAACATCTTGTAGCTCAAGAAGCCCTGTGGGCGTGTCTGCAGGAGGTTTGTCTTGATTGGTGACTGATGTGGGAAGACCTGGCCCACTGTGGGCAGCACCAATCCCTAGGCGGGAAGGAGGGTAGTGGTGGTGGTGGAGGTGGGGGTGGAGTGGGGTGGAGGGGCCTTAACTGTTTAAGTAGAGACAGCAAAAACTAGTAGGGAAGTAAGCAGGCAGAAAGGATCCTCTCTGATATTGACTAGGGATGTGACACTTAAAAGTCCCCAAACAATGGCTTGCAACCTGGAATTGTAACCCAAATAAAACCCCCTTTCCCCTTAAGCTGTTATTGTCAGGATATTTTATCACAGCAACAGGAATAAGACTAGACCATGGTTAATACCCTTGGCATCACTTTATACCTTTTTGTATGGCTACTAAAAAGACATCTGGGGACGGGGACAGGGTGTTTAAAAACTGGACACATTGAATCTCGGGAACCGCGGTTGTTTGAGTGAGAATGGTCCCAATAGGCTTGTATGTTTCGGTACTTGGTCCTCAGTTGGTGGAACTATTTGGGAAGGATCGGGAGGTGTAGCCTTGTCAGAGATAGTATGTCACTGAGGATAAGCTTTGAGGTCTCAAGAGCCCAGGGTTGGACAAGTTGGCCCACATTCAGGCAATCTTTATTCTATTTCATTATTAATATTTGTTATTCACTTCATAATTAGTCTAACATATAATTTAAATTTTAATCTATGTATGTGCAGGAAAAACTGTGCTGCGTATGGGATTGTATAGATTCCTAGATTTCATATACAGCCTCTCTGAACACAACCCCTTCTAGGGTGTCACTGTATATGAATTAATGGTTGTTATTTACTTACTTTTCTGTTGCTCTTAAGAGACACCATGACTAGGGTAACCTGCAGCAAAAGGGGTTTATTGGGAGCCTTCCAGTTTCAGAGGCCAAGTCCATGACCATCAGAGGCCAGCATGGCAGCAGGCAGGCAGCATGGTGCTGGAGCAGTAGCTGAGGGCTTACATCCTCAGACAGCCATGAAGAGGCAGGAAGAGTCATGGAGAGGGGTGGGGGATGGGCATTAGAGGGCTGGATCTCAATTAGAGTGTATACAGTAGGTATCTACTGGAAAGAGTGAGTCATATGCAATGGAATATGGTGTAGCGTTGCACAGAACTTCATCATTCTACTCTGGGCATCAGCTTAACATTTATCAATTGTTTCCAGAACGTTCTGTTTATATTTCCAAACAGCAGTTAACTATGATAACAGGAAGCACAGTAAATGAAACTTCACGTAAGAGCCCCTCCGATGTCTCACACCCGTTAAACCCTGATGCTTAGAAACGTCTTTGCTGGTTTTACTTAGCAGCAAATCTAAGTGAGAAATTTATGCATAGACATGGGCTGGGTAAAAAGAAACAAACACGCTGAGCGGTGGTGGCGCACTCCTTTAATCGCAGCACTCGGGAGGCAGAGGCAGGTGGATCTCTGTGAGTTCGAGGCCAGCCTGGTCTACAAAGCAAATCCAGGACAGCCAAGGCTACACAGAGAAACCCTGTCTCGAAAAAACCAAACCAAACCAACAACCAACCAAACAAACCCCAATATTGCTTTTCTGTTAAGTTACATTTTGTCCCTTTGGTTTTTTGAGGCAGGGTCTCATACAGTTTTGATTGGTCTTGAATTCCCTAGGCAGCCACGGATGACCCTGAACTTCCTGTCTCCTTCCCTCTACCTTCCAAGTGTATGCAACTCTACCTAGTTTTTAAATATGTCATTATTATTTTTCAATATGTATAAGTGTGTGTATCAGTGTATGTGAGTGTGTGTGTGTATGTGTGTGTGTTTGAATGTAAGTATGTGAATGTGAGTATAGGTGCCTGCAGAGGCCAGAGGCAAGTGGTGCCTTAGAGCTGCCGTCACAGACTGCTATAAGCCATCTGACATGGATATTTGGACCCAAACTTGGATCCTCTGCAAGAACAGCAAGTGCACTGGGTGGTGGTAGCGAACGCCTTTAATCCCAGCACTTGGGAGGCAGAGGCAGGTGGATCTCTGTGAGTTCAAGGCCAGCCTGGTCTACAAAGTGAGACCAGCACAGTCAAGGCTACACAGAGAAACCCTGTCTCGAAAAACCAAAAAAAAAAAAAAAAAAAAAAAAAAAAAAAAGCAGCAGCAAGTGCTCTTAACCACTGAGCCATCTTTCCAGTTTCTATAGCCAGCTTTGTGATTTTGCCTATAAAAATCTAGTAAGAAAGCCACATATGGTGGCTTATACCTATATTCTTGCATTTGGGTGAAGCAGGAAAATTGCCTCAAGATTGATGCCAGCCTGGGTTATATAGTAAGTTCTAGTCCGGCCTAGGCTGCATGTAGGAAACCCTTTCTCTAATAAAAGGTCAACAGAGTACAATAAGGAGGGCAAAATGACACAGAGCTTTAGGGCTTTCTATTGCTGTGCAGTCCCTAGCTTGCCATCCCCTGGGCAGCTGGTCACAACGGCCCAGAACACCATAACAACCACCTCGGGGCATGCTCGGGAGGGAGGGAGTAGCTCGACTAAGTGTTAAGGGAAATGGGAAAGCACACTGGAATATGAGCAGCACTATTCCAGGGGGTCCTGGACCGAATTAAAAAAAAGAGAAAGTGGGAACTGACATTCACTTCGCTCCGCTTCCTGAACACCTGCCACTAGCTCCTGGCTGTAGCTCCCCTGCCTGTGAGCTAAAACAGACCCTGCTTTCCTTACCTTTCTTTGTCAGGTGTTTTGTCATAGCAACGACATGAGGAACTAATATAATAACCCTCAACCCCACTGTTAGGTACTTTTTGTTGCTGGGATCAAACAGGGCAGCCACGGTGAACTTACAGAAGGGAGAGTGTCCTGGGCTTCCAGGCCATGGCAGGACGGCATAGCAGCACGCTGCAGGACGGCATAGCAGCACGCTGCAGGACGGCATAGCAGCACGCTGCAGGACGGCATAGCAGCACGCTGCAGGATGGCATAGCAGCACGCTGCAGGCATGACTGCAGGGACAACTGCAGAGAAGCCGAGAGCTCACATCTTCAAGTGCAAGTACCACAGAGTAAAATGAAAGTAGGTGGGGCTTTTTACTCTCAAAGACCATCCCCAGGTACCTGTATCCTCCAGCAAGGCCAAACCCAGACCTCCCCCAAACGATGCCATCAACTGGGGACCAATAACTCAAATATCTGAACCTATAGGGGAAACAGCCCTCACTCAAACCATCATCTGCTTCCTGCTCTCAGAGAAGGATTCTGGGAAACAGATCAGCCTACATACTTTTCTCCCAACTGCACTGTCACAGCTAGTTTCTGTCAGTGTGACACAAACCTAGACACGCCTGGGAGGAGGGCATCTCAACAGAGGAGTTGCCTCCATCACACTGGCATATGGCTGGCTGCAGAGCGATGGATGAGAGCTCAGGCCACTGTGGACAGTGCCATCCCTGTGCAAGCGGTCCTGGGCTGTTAAAAAAAAAAAAAAAGCAGGCTGAGCAAGCCAGAGGTGGCAAGGCACTGACTGGCATTCCTCCCTGGTTTCTGCGTCACTTCCTGCCTCAGCTTCCCTCAGGGATGGGCTGTAAACAGTAACCTTTCCCTTCTCACATTACACGCTTTATCACAATGACAAAAAGCACACTAGGACATCCACCCTGTATTTGGGGGTTGCTATTTTTTTTTTTAAGAACTGAAATAAAAAGCAAACAAACAAACAACAACAATTAGCCTGAGAAAGGTCCTTCTTCCTTCAGGTGAGGCTCCAACTGCCCAAAGCAGGGTATCTGGGATTCAACTGCACCCAATAAGCAAACTGGTGACCCCATGCTGGCATGGTCCCATAGATTGAGGGTCAAGGGCTGTCTCTGTCACTAATTAGCCGTGGGACTTAAAAAATGTAACACAGCCCTAAGACCAAGGATGTTCTACAAAGGTGATGAACTCAGATGCAAATCATAGAAAATGGACAATTTTCAGCATCATTTAGAAGTAAATATAAACTCCTTTAGCTAATAGAGAGCGCTTAACTCAAAGAGGATCTTGTAAGGCTTGAGGGATGTGTGTTGGCAGTTAAATGCACTGGCTGCTCTTGCAGGGGACCTGGGGTTAATTCCCAGACACACTACAGCTTATGAGCATCTGCAGCTCCAGTTCTGGGTGATACAGTGCCCTCTTCTGGCCTCCATGGGCACTGCATGCACTTGACGCACATACATCCACGCAGGCAAACACTCATTCACATAAGGTTTTAAGATTGTTTAAGTGAGAAAAACAGATGGCCTCAGTGTTAGCCATGAGTAAGAACAATCAGAAAGAGAGAATTCCCAAATGAAGTGCAGGCCGTGAGTGTCAGTTTCTTACACTGGGCAGTGCCTCTAATATCTAAAAGTCTAGAAACTATACCTAGAAAGACAAATGAGCCGAAAGATCCACTTCCCGTGTCCAATGTAACAGCCCCTGGTCGCACAGCACTTCAAGTGTGGCTGGTGAGACAAAGGGATGGGCTCTGTTATGATCAGCTTAAATTCTAATTTAAAATTCATATCTGGTTCACTTATGTAAAAGGACAACCTGTATGTAGGTTCAGAGCAATTTGCATATATGTTTCACCTGCAGATTTTATACACTTCAGTATACATCAGATTTTTGGAATAACTTAAATCCAGGTGTGCTCATAAGGGTAAAATAAGTCTGAAATTCTTACACCCAAGAAAGTAATGCAAAATACTTCATATTCTGATCATATATTAGAATGATAATATCTTAGATATGTAGGTCCCGTTGGGTAGGACTACTGAAAAGCTTAGGATTACACATGCATTTTGTATTACATGCATCCTGGATACGTTCTTCTACAACAACTGCTACATTGTAGAACTTTAACAAGTGGGGAAGGGTTTCCGTAGCTACACCCAGAAGGCGTTTGTGGAAGAGGTGCCACGTTGTGTGTCTGTGGGTCAGTAAGCATGTGATCATACTTGTCCATGAGTAAGTGATCACAACATTTTGGCGTATCTTTTTACTTACATATAAAATATATACGTAAATTATATATATGATACAGAATCCACCTTGCCCTCTCTGGAAGCTAGTTCATACATTCTGCCACTTAAGTGCGGTTTCTGCTGCCCTGCTTTATACACAGGGTGTCCGCAGTGATGTGCTATTGATTGATTTTGAGATTTAAACAAAATTATGTTTAAGTGTGTACAGAGGTGTGTGTGTGTGTGTGTGTGTGTGTGTATGTGTGTATGTGTGTGTGTATATGTGTGTGTGTATGTGTATGTGTGTGTGTGTGTATGTGTGTGTGTGTGTATGTGTGTGTGTATGTGTGTATGTGTGTGTGTATGTGTGTATGTGTGTGTGTATGTGTGTATGTGTGTATGTGTCTACATGCTGGTATGTACATATGAGTGCAGACGCCCTTGGAGGCCAGAGACATTGGCTCCCCAGGAGCTGGAGTTAGACAGCTGTGGGCTGTCTGACAGGGGTGCTGGGGACTGAACCTGGGTCCTCTGCAAGGAGCCATGGTCTTGTACACTCTAAGCACATGCTGTGTGACTCAGCTTTTACCCCCTAGTCACTGCTGTTTTTAAAAATCCCGTCTATGTAGGAAGAAGAGCTAAAAAAGAATTGGGCAGATGCTCATCAGTAGAGCAGGCAGTCACTTCTCTGGCCACAGCGATGGCAGAGTCAGTCATTACACCTGGAGCGTACTGGTCTCAGGAGCAGCAGCATGAGCTGTGAGGAAAACAGGGTTGGCATTCAGGAAGGAATGCGAGCAGGCAAGCACTCCCTTGGTTTCCTGTTGGGTCCTTTCTCCCTCAGGCAGACACACCCCTAATCCCGGCATCAGCCCTCAGCTCTCCCAGCCACTCTCCCTCCACATGACATGACTTTGCCCTCTACCATGCCAACCATCTCCCCTTCAAAGAGCATTTGAAACTCCCACAGTGCCACGAACCTGCCCCTTGCCAAACCAAAGGCTGACAGTAGTTTTCACCAGCTGACCATATCCTGGGATGAAATCATTTGGGGCTCCCAAGTCAGAGGGCGCATGAATCGTTAAATATGTAGTCACAGGAGTGGGGGCTATAACGCTGTCTAGCCTCGCCACGGCATTCCTCAGCTGAGTTTCTTGAGTCTGTCTACTTGAACGGTCCTAACGGAATCGTGTTCCCAGAACAGAACGCTGTAGTGGGTGCTGGCCTGTCACATGGACCACAGAGTCTTGAAATGCTACGTATGGTCGGCGAACACGTACTTAAACACTGAGCTTCTCCATTTTCCTATGTTCACTCTGAGGACCGAGAATATTCACCATGGTATGCATGCAAACAAAGTTCCCAACCCAGTGTTTATTTTTGTTATTAGTTGCATCTATGCCCTCCTCCCTCTTGTGACAATTATTCAAAGGCCACTACTTGGTAGCTGTGACCAGAGCACTCTGTGGCCGGCCGACACTGACAAGACCAGGCCCTGGCAGAGCAAGTTATTAGAGCTTCTAGAAACTTCCTTAGATAAAGGTAGGGAGGAGGTACTGGAGACTTAGCCCAATAGGGCAGCATATGACCTGCAGGGAAAGACAAATGCAGGCCTTCAAGTCCACCCCCCTGCCCCCCCTACCCTCCACCCCCCCCCCCACAGCTGCAACTCCACAGGCAGGCCTTCAGGTGTTTCCCCCACAGTGACAGCTGCAAGTCCACCTGGCTCCAGAAACTCCACTGCTGTCCCCAGGGCAGCGGGGTATACCTGAAGGAAGGCCAAACTATTCCACACATGAATATAATCAAAGCAGTTGACAAGATCATCTCATACTTGCTTATTAAGAGCGCTGTCAGGCCCAGCGGTGTGGTGGCACATGCCTGTAATCCCAGCAGAGACAGGTGGATCCCTGAGTTCGAGGCCAGCCTGGTCTACAGAGTGAGTCCAGGACAGCCAAGGCTACACAGAGAAACCCTGTCTTGGGAAACAGAGAACAAAACGAAAACAACAACAACAACAAAAGAGTGATGCCTTCAGGATCCTTCCTAATGGTGTGTATATGTGTGTGTGTGTGTGTGTGTATGCGTGTGTGTGTGTGTGTGTGTGTGTGTGTGTGTGTGTCTGTGTGTGTGTGTCCCTGCGCATGCGCCATCAGTGCTCCTCACTCTCCCTCAGGGAGCCCCTGGACCAGGCAGCTTCTCACCTCCAGCACTTGGTCATAGTCCATCCCTTCTCCTCCTCTCCAGGTACCATTGCCACAGCTTTTAATAAACATCCCTGGGGCCATTCCCTCCCACTAGGGATGCTGAGTTGCTTCTCCCACTGAACATTTGTCAGGCCAGTGTCTCTGGGTCCCAGCACAAGGCCCGCCACAAGTAGGACATCTCTTTAAACAGAATTTTTGTTCTCTCTACAACTTCCCCGTGTCTCGTCTTTCATTAGAACTGTCTGCCTGTGGAGGCCACAGGAGGCAGGACTGGGCCTGCCTGCTCGTGGACCACACACGTAAGGATTTAATGAAGGGAAAGAGTGGTCACTCAGGCACGTCCAGCTTGTGTGGATGCCGGGGGGCATGTGCACCTCACTTACTGATATAACTTTGGATTCAGATTTATTTAGTTTTTCTAGGAAGGCAAGCCTCCACGTGGGAAAGAGACTTGGATCAGTCACTAGAGAATTAAATTAGTTCAGAGAGCTCTCTCCAAGCCTGGTTTTCTTCCAATTTGCCCAAAGTGGTTGAAAGGTTTGGAAGTAAATTAAATCCATGGGTTATAAATGACATGTAGGAAAAGTTACTGTTTTTACAGAGAACAGTCCTTGCTGGTGCCAACTCATTGGAAAGCAAACAAAAGACCTATCTCTCAAGTTGGCTGATCATGACACATGGAGAGTCACTCCAAGTTCACTGTGGGTTCCACAGACATGTGGTCCTGGGGTTCTGTGAGTGGACTGATGACATTTAGCTTGGCGAATCCATGCAGAGAAACCAGGTGAGGGGCGACTCCATAGCTGAATTTAGATGCTCAGTTTCTGCTTAGAGTAAGAAAGAAAGAACCTTAAAGCAATGGTGCCATCCGCGGATGACAAAGATGCTAGCT
Source organism: Acomys minous (assembly GCF_964271855.1). NCBI lineage: Eukaryota > Metazoa > Chordata > Mammalia > Rodentia > Muridae > Acomys > Acomys minous. The sequence goes on from NC_140498.1 coordinate 54,963,522, forward strand.
AAGTGTCACTATAGCCATCTCATCCTCATTCACAGCGCGGCCTTCATTTAGCAGATTATTAGGAACAGTGCACGCTGAAGTGAGCTAGGGAGTCCAAAAGTGATAGCTGAGTTTCAGTGCGAACACTTGGGCAAAGTGTAACTATACCACAATGTCACCATTGCTATAATGGGGGTATGTGGAAAGGGAAGGGAAGGCATGGCCCTGGGGGTGACATTTGAACTCCCATTTGAGGCAAGAGCATGGCCCAGGTCCCTAGAGTTCATGTTCCAGGTCTATTGTGCATGTGCTGGAACCACACAGCCCATACTGATGCCATGCTACGTTACCTGTCCTGGCCATGGGGTGACGTTAGCTGGGCATGGCAGTCCAGACCTGTAACCACAGCACTTGGGAGGATGAAGGAGGAAAGTCGGGAGTTTGAGTTCACCTTAGGCTACATGATATGGACCTATTGCAAAACAACAACAATAATAGCAACAACAATAACAACAATAACAATGATAATAACAATGACAACACCACAACAAATATAACAATAATGACAACAACAGCAACAATGACAACAACAATGATGACAATAACTACGACAACATAGTAGCAAAAATGACAATGCCAACAACAATAACATTAATGACAACAACAATAATGGCGATAACAACAACAACAAGGATGACAACAACAGTAACAACAACAACAACAACAATAACAGTGACAACTACAACAACAACAACAACAGTAATGACAACATCAACTATGATAACAACTACGACAACAATGCCAACAACGATGACAATGATGACAACTACAGCAACAATAATAACAATAACAATGACAATGACAATAACAAAACAACAAAGCCTCTAAACAAAGCAACAAAAAGCCACACACCTAAATAACAATGGCGCCACCTTAGGATTTAGAGGAGAGGTATTCTATCATGAACCTGTTCAGATGGTTTACTTTCTGAGGTTCTAGAAGCATCTCTCTATCAGAATGTCTTTTGTGGAATGGTAAGTTTCAGACCCTATATTTTCTTGCTAACAGGCCATGAACTCATTGGGGGGTTAGTATTTAATCCCTGTAAACAAGTATTGATGCAGTGAACTAATAATATCAGCTACTGTTACAACAGAGCACACCAAACACTTCACAAACTTTAACTCATCTAATTATTATGGCTTTTTTATAGCTATACTTTGTAATCCTATCACACATATATAATTACACATATAAGGCAAATAACATATAAGTATATAAAATACACATTGTTTAGACTTTTAATATTATTGTATTAAATTTTTAAAGAAATTTATTTTTATTTTATGAATGTAAGTATCTGCCTGTACATATGTATACGTACAATTGAATACAATTCCTACCCGCGTCCAGAAGGGGGTGTCTGACCCCCTGAAACTACACTTACAGATGGTGTGAGCTACCACACAGGCGCTAGTACTCGAACCCCGGTCCTCTGGAAGAGCATCCAGTGCTCTTAACTACTAAGCCATCTCTCCAGCCCTTTATATTATTAACTTTTATCAGAACTAGAAATTTCTCAGAGTCACATGTGGCTGAGTCCAAGCACATCTATTTCTAAGTGTGTCATTTCACACAACAGAATTCTTGTTTCACCAAAAAGTTAATCAAACAAACCTAGTAAATTCTTTCCACATTTTCTATCATAATAAGAGTTAATAGACGTAGCTGAGGAGTTAAGGGTTTGCCTAGCAAGGCCAAGGGCCTGGGTTTGACCAAAAGAAGTATCTAGTAGCCAAAAGATAGGAAAAACAAAAATAAAAAAGTCCATTGCTACCCCTTTTAGAGAAAGATACGCGATTCAGGGGCAGAGTTTTGCACTGGGCCAGAGTTTGGGTGTGTAGAACTGAGCGCTCTGCATGTACCAGGCCCGGGTTTGGTCCCCAGTGCTGAAGGCAAGAAGAAGCAGACCTCTGAGTGGTTCCCTCCTCACACCGGAACATAATGCAGAGCCCGGCTTGCACGCTGGGCCTTTTTTGTTCTCACCGTGTGAGCCCTCCCGCATGGTCACTCTCTGCAGCAAGGCTCAGTGAAGACCCCAGCTTACCACTGTTTGCAGCAGTAAAGAACAAAAGCGAATCTCCCAAACAGGATGGAACTCCCAGCTGACTCCTAGCGACTTCAACTTCCTGCTTACCGTGGGGGAAGAGATGAAGGCTCGGCCTCAAGCTTGGCCTTCGCAGCAGATCCAGATGTGGGTAGATCTTTGGGCATCAACTTAAGATTGCCCATAAATAACATTTAAAAAAAAAATCTTCCCTCCCTTGTGTGGATCCATAGCAGAAAGGCCAGGAAATTGTGAGGCTGACTAGGGCAGCTGGGGTAAGACATGGTCCAATCACAGATGCACATGGTGGGGGTGGGGGGAAGGGGAGATGAGGGGAAGATCCCATAAACAACAACAGTGTGTCATTCTTGGGCCAATGGAACACTTCATTTTCCTGGCCCAAGGAGTGACAGCCTCTTAGTCACTCCCTAAAGCAAAAGCCTTGTCTGGCAGGACAATATGATATTAATGTGCTCAACGGGGCCAGTCTGATGGCTGCCACTCTGTGTCTGAGGGACACTTGAGAGCTGTTGATCGTGGTCTCCGTCCACACACGCCACGAGCTGCTCTATCTTCGCTCAAACTCATTTATCACTCAACCAGAAAGCTGCACCTAGAGTTTCGCTTTCGTTGCTTTATGCGCATTTGTGCGCTGCATGCTCACGTGCGCGTGACGTGGCCCATGCATCTGGAAGTCCTGGGAACACTTGTGGGAACAGTTTCCTTTTCCATGTAAGCCCTTAGGATCAAACTCAGGTTGTCTGGCAAGATGGCACCACTGTTTGGCCCATGCAACCATCTTGTCATGATTTTTCTTATCAACAAAGGCGGGCACAGAGACAAGGGCGCCATACTCCTCCTCAGCTCTGCAACCTAGAATTAGCATATGCTAACACAGATCCTAGATATGAAAGTAGAAAGAGGACATCTTTGAAATGGAAGAGGATCCATGGAGGAGGACAGGAGAGGGCAATGGAAGTGAGTGTAGTTTCTTTTTCTTCGTTCTGATAAAACTTGGGAAGGAAAAGATTCATTTCATATTAGGCTTCCAGGTTAAACTCTATCCCAGAGGGAAGGCAAGGCGGGAACCTGGAGGCAGGAGTTAAAGCAGAGGCCATGGAAGAAAACTGCTTATTGGCTTTCTTTTTGTTTGTTTGTTTGTTTTTTGGGAGAGTTGAGACAAAGTTTCTCTGTGTAGCCTTGGCTGTCCTGGACTCGCTTTGTAGACCAGGCTGGCCTGGAACTCACAGTGATCTGCCTGCCTCTGTCTGGGATTAAAGGTGTGCACCAGGATGCCCTGGCCTTACTGGCTTTCTTTCTAGTACTTGCTCAACTGCTTTCTTATATGGCCCAGGACCATCTGCCGGCCTAGGGATGGCCACGCCCATAGTAGGCTGAGCCCTCCCACATCAGACATCAACTAGGAAAATGGCCACAAGCCAATCTGATGGAGGCAAGAAGTCAGCTGAGGGTCTCTTCTCAAGTGTGCCCAGCACTGTGGGAAGCTGATGGAAGCTGAGCAGCAGAGGGATGAACATGGGCCAAGCACACGGTCTGCTCGAACAAACATGATTTTAGGAAGCTATCAAGTTGTGCAAGGAGTGCACACCCAAGAGTGCACCCTGACTAAAAAGAGACAAGCTTTTTACCCGCAACCTGATGTGTGGTGTGAGTACCCATCTGTATGTAAGTTCACACCGAGGACAGCCCTGGGGCCGCCGTGAGAGAAGTAAACACAAAGCCTCAGTGTGTGGCTACAAAGGAGACAGGAATCTCATTAGAAAAGTGGCAGGTTACTTTTGGGCGTCCTAAGATAAAAAGGGTATGCTGGGGTAAGACCATGTTGACAGTCAATTTCCAGGCTTCATGTCTAGAGGAAATTTATTAAAAATCTGATTTTCAGAAAGTATAACTACACACACACAGAGGAGTAATCAGCCTCCTAACAGGGGCTCATAACTGCCTCCAATTCAGGGTTCATGGGTAATCTATTCACCCAGAACACCTTTTTCTCGATTTTAGCCATTTTTAATACTTGCTGTTGGTATGAAGCAAAGGTATCAGTGTTATCAAGTCAACGTTTCCCACTTTCAAGAGCCAAGCACATCCTGTGGTCTTTTGGATATTTAACATGGTTTAGGAAACTGACTGGTGACCAAATGCTAGGCCAGTGTCCATTAGCTGCACGGCAATATATGTCAGACTCTCTAGAACGCCAGCAATTGTTATAATCGCCATATTTCAAGTTGTAGGGAAAAAAGGGAAACAAATGTATCTTCAGACCAGAATCCCAAGTCTGTGCCACGTCACACTGAAGATAGCGTTGTTCAGAGTTACTGACATAGACATATAGTCACTTTCTTTTTTCCATACATATACACATGTATGTTCATATGTACATGGAATATTAAGACATGCGTATACATGTGTATATGTCCATAAACAATAGAACCTGATAGCCTTTGCAGGGTGAGTTTTTCCTCTTATTCAGGTTACAGAAAAGCAAGTTGGGCCAGGAAGCTGTGCAGGTCTGAGACCCCGCCCCCTTTTGATCAGTAACACCCACCCCACTAACCCTCCTTCAGTCAAGCATCCACAGAGACAGCTGGTCAATACAAGTTACATGCATGCCCTTCTTCAATGGGAATAGTAAAAGCACTTCATAGTCTTCATTTTCATAAGCAAGAGATGGAGGGCCAGGTTTGTTCTATTTTCATTAAGGAAGAAAAACAGCCATCGTTATATACACACAAACACACCCCCCCCACACACACACACCACACCTCACATCACACACATGTACACATATACCACACAACCCCCCACACACATATGCACACACACATCACACATACATACCCACAAGACCTCTACCATGACACCTACCCATCCTGTACCCACAACCCAAACACACACCATACACACACATACATATACACACACCACATACACATGTACATACCACACACACACATACCACATAACCCCCACACACATATGCACACACACACCACACATACATAAACACAAGACCCCCTACCACCAAACCCATGCACACCAAACACCACACACACACACACACACACACACACACACACACACACTGAAAGGCACAGAGTAAAAACTCAAGAATTTACTGAGAAGTAGAAGCATTTGATTGGCTTGTCTCTTAGCCAGCAAAGCATTTTGTTGGTGACCAAGCCCCGCCTACATAAATACAATGTTCAAATGGAATTTTACTAAAGTGTGGCCCTAGTTAATCTAACACCCAGTCCTTTCCCTGGCTGCCAAAATACATATTTACCTGTTTAAAACTAAACTCAGAGAGGTCGGGCCAGCATGCCTGATGCTCGGCGAAGAAGTGTGGGTTGTGGACTTAATGTTAACGTTTCCACAGTTGCTCTGTGGCACTGGCTGATAAGCCCTGGGCTTTCCTAGCAGTGCTGAACCTACTTTGCACTCCATCGTTGATTAAGGATGGCAGAAGCAGTCTGAGTTGTTTATCAAATTAAGGTTGATAAACAGCACTCCGTGAAGCTCCCAGTGCCTTCCTGAAAAAGATTTCAACTCCCTTGAATTTACACAACACACTTTTACAGCCTCATGAAAAGCATTCCCCCAAATGCGATGGGCTTGGCTTAAACTTCCATCTGCAGCTCCTCAAATGACTGCACAGTAGAAAGGAATTAGGCCCAAATCAGGCTCATTACGGCGTCGATGTACGGGTAGAATATAAACGTTCCGTGCTTAGCATCTGGAGTTGTGGGTGACTAACACTTTAAATGCTCTGCACTCAGTGAAAGAGAGGGAGTGACAGTAAGATTAGAGGTGAGTGGTGGGATACCGAAGTTAACTTATAGAAATATGCAATTTAGTCAGTCTCTTGGTGCCGCGCGCGCGCGCGCGCGCACACACACACACACACACACACACACACACACACACACACCTCTTTAATCCCAAGGCACACTGGAGAGGAATGGAGCCACTTAAAACATTTCCCTAAGCATGGCAGCAGGAGAAACAGGCCGAAGGATCTGTGGGACCTGAGAGTGCAAGAGCAAATGCCACCACCACATGCACGAGCCAAGAAACCAAACACAGAAGTTGAACTTGGTGATTTCAAGAAGCAGAAAGCAGAGGCAGGAGGATTGCCACTAGTTCAAGGTAGTGTGTGTAGTGAGTTCCAAGCCAGTGAGTGCATCATGGCTACACAGCAAGACTGTGCCAAAACAAGGAAGAAAATGAAAAGGGTGGGGGGGGTGGGGGAGGGCAAGGGGGGAAGGAGGGTGGGGGGGGTGGGGGAGGGCAAGGGGGGAAGGAGGGTGGAGTGGACAGAGGGACACACGACCACTAACGCACAAACAAAAACAAAGGTAACTTCTCTTTGCATTGTTTTAGTGTAAAGAGTGCCTATCTGGAAGCTTCCACATCTAGTAAAATCTCTGCAAGTGTTCCTTCCTGGTCTCTAATGCAAAGAACTTACATTTCTCCTTTAGCTGTCCTGCTAGGAGAAATATTTCAAAAATGTTCTTACAAAACCAGCCCTGTAAACACCAGGCTTCCTTCCAAATGTCCTCAGAAGTGAAGAATAGAAAAAATATACAAAGCTAGCATCAACAGACTTCTCAAACACATCCTCTAAAAATGATGCTCTCTAAGGCCTGTGCTCCACATCGCCTCTGGGTGATGGGACACCTCTCCCTGGGGGTCTGAGAGTCCAGGGATCTTCCGCATGAACACACCTAAATCTAGGTGTTCCACACCTGTGGTGTGTGTGGATGATTCGTGTCTGTACACAGTCGGTAAGGAGTACTGAGCCGTGTTTCTGTGTGTGTCTCACACTGTGAAATAGCATCACATCAGTGTGATCCCCGAGAAGAACTCATGATCCAGGAGGAAGTTCTGTGGTGTAGTCAAGTATGGAAAAGTAGGAAAAGATGTTCCTATGGATGAGGTGAGGTCATTGGCATGGCTCTTCCAAGGCTGAGAGATGCAGCCTTTCAGCCTAAGTAACTGGGCTGGAGAGAGGGCTCAGAGGTTAAGAGCTGTTCTCCCAGCAGACTCAGGCTCGGTTCTTGGTATCCTCACAGCAGCTGTAACTTCACTTCCCGGCTGTCTGCTGCCCTCTTCTGGCCTTCTCAGGAACTGCATGCATGTGGTGCATATACATACATGCATGCATACATACATACAGGCAAACACTCATACACAATAAAAATAAGTAATTTTAAAAAAGAGAGAGAGAGAACATTCTCTTATTCATATAGCCCACAACTCCAGGTTGAAGTAATATGATTTAAATAAATGTAATTGCTTGAATGTGCTCTATGAAATAAGAGAGTAGTAAGGGGGAAAATGAGGTGAAGCTGAGGACCGTCTTGCTCCACCAATGTCACCCACATTTCCAGGAGGCTTTAGGGTTCAGAAAAGAAAGCTAATACATTTGGAAACATTTTATCATATTAATTTAAAAGCCACTTGAACTACTCAAGTGACAAATACCAACTTTTGTTGCATTTGAAAAATTTTAAATTCAATTTTATTTTTTAATTTGATGTGTGGGTGTTTTGCCCACATATATGCATCATTTGTATGCCTGGAGCCCATAGAGGTTGTGAGACCCCGTGTAACTGGAGTTACAGGTGGTTGTGAGTCACCAAGTGGTTCTGGGAACGGACCTGGTCCTCTGAAAGAGCAGCCAGTTCCCTTAACCACCAAGCCATCTCTCCAGCCCCACACTGTATCTTAACCAAAGGCCAGTACTTAACTAAGAACTCTATTTATTCATATAAACCAGGCCTGAAATGTAACAAAATGTACCTTTGTATTGCCATGTGAACATCTTCTAAGACAGAAATTATACACAGGGAGAATTAAATGTCATCATCCTTATCCAGTCATTGGAAGGGGCTTGGTTCGCTCATCAGTTCGCCACAGCAGGTGACGGACCCCACCAAGGCCACAGGCCACTCGCTCCTCACCAGACCACACTGACTATTACAGAAGGCTGCAGAACGCAGATGGCACCAATAAGACGACCAGGACATTTGTAACATTCCAACTGCTTCAACTGTACCCCAGCATAAAAAAATGAGCCACAGGCGTGCGTTCAGCTATCTGGAAACAGAAGCCCTTTAAAGGGCATTTCTCATCATTTGAAGTGTCTAAACCTGGCAACTTTCTCAAATCTTCTGGACAGGTCCCAACGTGTGTAATTATTCTGGGCATCTCTCTTTACTGCCATTTGCCTTTCAGAAAGGCATTTCAACTCCCTTTTTAAAGATTTATTTATTTTATTTGCATGAATATTTTTCTTGAATGTATACCTGTGTGCTACCTATGTGGCCCCAGTGCCCAGAAGGGCAGAAGTGGGAAAGTTCTCCCTCCTCTAAATACAGTGGCAGTCAGGAGTTTGCTGCTGGTTTCTGAACAGCAGAGCACATGGGTAATATAAGCAAACTACTGTTCTACATGAAGCTAAATGCATACACACATGTAGATTTAATTCATTTAATTTAACTGAAGATCTATCATATCTATCTATGTATGTATCTATCATCTGTCTATCTGTCTATCTATCTATCTATCTATCTATCTATCTATCTATCATCTACCCATCTGTCTATCTAATCTATCTACACAAACATCAATACCAATGCTGGGACTCAAACCCAGGATCTGTCTGTCTGTCTGTCTGTCTGTCCATCCATCTATATACAAATGTATCAGTGTCAATGCTGGAACTCAAACTCAGGGCCTCATGAATGCCAGATAACACTGCACTACTGGGTCCCAGCCGTGGACCCAGCTAAGCGACACATTTGCACACACTTTTCAGAGGAGGAACAAATCAACATAAAAGAAGTAGCCTTATTAGGGGTGTGTGTGTGTGTGACAGACAGACAGACAGAGAGACAGAGACTGACTGACTGCATACACTTCAGCACACAGGGAAGGAGGGTAGGGTGTGCCGGAGGCTAAGAATTGGCAGAGGTTTTAAGCAATAAAAAATTAAATACCTATAAACCAGCCAGTTCCCAACAGTGTTCTTCATCCTTTGGTCCCGTCTGCAAATATAAAAACAATGCAGGGCCTGGAGAGACGCTCAGCAGTTCAGAGCGCCGGCTGCTCCTCCAGTGGACCAGGGTTAGGTTCCCAGCACACACATGGCCGTTCCACAGTCTTCCTGAGTCCTAGGGGATTCACCCTCTTCTTACCTCCCCAAGCACCAGGCACAGAAGCGATGCACAGACACATATGCAGGCAAAACCCTCATATGAAAGTGATAAATACTTTATGATAAGCAAGCAAACAGATAAATACAAACAATGCAGTCAGTGTTAGGGTAGATGGCGCTTACTGATTTTCTTCTTTGAACCAACAAATCGCTTTCTTAAGTTTCAATACCTCTTATTGCCAAGTTCATAAAGCGTGGATGATATATTATAGCCTGTGTGGTTGTTGGAAACAATCGTTTGGCCTCTTTTGCCTAAGGTAGTCTCACGTAACAGTATTCAGTCTCCAGAGTGTCCCAGTTCGGATGAATAATTCTGTGACTGCCCTATATATAAGTCACGGAGCGGAGCATTAGACACAGAGCGGCAGTGTGTTATTCCAGGCAGGGTCTGCCTGCATCTTAATGAACTGCGCATTTAAGTTCAAAACAAACAACGAACAGTAGTTACTGTACAAACAGAGCTTCAGCAGCGCATGCATAAAGCGAGGACAGGGCTGATGCAAGGTGCGGTTGAAGGAGGATTTCTATTGTAAACAAGAGGGAGTGTACAGCCAGAGCAGGGGGGAATGCAGCAGACCAAACACAGCCAGCAGAGTGGGCCATGAGAAGTGGGGGGCAAGAGAGGAAGACAGAGGGAGGACAGGTAAAGGGGGGGGGGCAAGAGAGGCAGTCCATAGCTGAAATAGCAGGGTTATAAGGGAATGCCCATGAGTGGGGGCAGGGCGAGAAGAGCCAGGAAGGCAGCATGGCACCAGTGTTGAGAGGGGCTGGAGGCCGCATGTGCTTTGGTATGTAGCAGGCGCCACAGGCAGCCATCGGTCCTAAGAATCTTCTGGACCTGACAACCACCACCTCCAGTTTGTCTCTACAATAAACCTAGCAATAGACTCCTGTCTGCCTGGGGCTCGTGGGTGCTGCTATGGGGTATCGGTTCTCATGAGGCTATAAAGCACTTTAGCAGAAGTGGCCGGTGGCCTCTGGGGGGTACTGCCATCACCAAACACTGGGAGCTACAGCCACAAGCGGCCTCTCCCTTGCTGAACTCAGACAGTAGGGCTTGGTCACTGCTCCACTAAAGGATTCCAATGTTAGGGTATAGCTCAGTGGTGGAGTAACCTCAGCACACACACACACACACACACACACACACACACACACATACACATACACACACAGATGTACATACACATATCACATACACACACCACATATACATAGACACATACACACACACACACAGCAAAATGTGTCTGTACTTGAACTGTAGCTATCAATAGGTTCAGGCAACTCTATTAACATTAATTTTCCACATATTTAACCCACGTTTATAAAAGGTGTTTCTCATAGTGCCCTTGCGGCTCACTTGCCATCTAGCTAAGCATCATCAGGTAAGTACAGCCTCACAGCTACGCACACTTGGCCCATGAGTTCTTTGGCCCAAGAACTAATATCAGCAAGCAAGCTTTTCCACAGGAATGGATTTTCTCTCCCTCTCTGTCTGTCTCTGTCTCTGTCTCTGTCTCTGCCTCTCCCTCCCCCCCTCCTCCCTCTCTTCTGTCCTCTCCCTCCCTTTCCCCTCCCCTCCTCTCCCCCTCTCTTCCTCCCTCCCTCTCTCCCTCCCTTTTCTCTCCCCCCTCTCTTCTGCCCTCTCCCTCCCTCGCTCCCTTCCTTCCTCTCTTCTGCCCTCTCCCTCCCTTTCCCCTTCCTCTCCCCCCTTCACTCGAGGATAATGTTGAACTCTACCATCCACCTGCCTCTACCTCTGAAGAGCTGGGATTACAAGCAGAAGGCCACACCGAGCAGACGCTGCCCTAATCCACAGAATGAATTCCCTACAGCTTGGAAGCACCCACCTCTGGTTCTGCCTGTGCATCCAAGTTTCCCTGGAGCGACATCAGCCACTTTGGGGCATACCAATCTCTATGCAAAGAGGTTATTCAGTTCTTCCAGAGTGGGGAGTTCTAAGGACCCGAAAGGGTTAATGAACATGAAGCTGTTGTCCTCAGTGAGCGGTGAGCAGCCAGACTGGCAGATACCACAGGGAGGGCGTACACCACCCTGGAAGGAGCAAGGTGGTTCTGAATGTGCCTCACTCATCTCCTTGGACCAGTGTTCCCTGGACGTCATAGGGTGGCTGGCAGCAACAAGGAAGCCATTTAGACTTTCCAGACATCGGTGAAGGCCACACACTCACTCTCTCTGTGTAAACTCTCCTCCCCTGAGATTCTGCTAACTATTCCAAACTTCCTTCTGGAGCTACCCTAAAGGCCAGCGCGACTTCCTGCCACCGAGACGCTCCCAGGCCAACTCCGCCACATAGCTTAGAAGGCGTGCATCCAGGGAGAGCAGGAGGCTCTGATAGGAGTTGAGATAGAGAGGGGGTAAAGTTAGAACGGAAACCCAAATTGTCATCGCTCCACAGTGTTCTCTTGCCCAGGGATGAAGTAAGTGTTGACTTTTCATAAAATAATCCACTGAGATTGCCAAGGTGTAGGGAAGAAAATGATCTAGGCCACGTTTTAAGTAGGTTCAGAGGAGTGTCAGAATACATTTGTATTATTTCAGCATTTATCAAACGTTTACGAGACGTTAGGTGTCACCCCAAGGGCTCCATGTCTAAACCCTCCCATGCCTATGAGGCACCCATTAATTCTGCTTCCTTTTTGAAGATGAGGAGACAGAGTCAGCGGCTAATCCAAGGCCACACAGGCACAAGGCTTAGATGGTTGGCAGCAAGCCCCTCTGGCTCTGTGACTTGTGGCAAAAGCCCGGTCGATTATGGGATGGCCGTGGCGATGGACACCCAGGGGCAGCAGATCAGCTCAAGAAGATTTGAATAGAAGAGGAGGGAACAACAGGACAATTGTCCAAGCGGGTTAAGGAAAAAGCTTTTTGGTGAGTCCATATGAGAAGAAATGACATTTCCAGACACCAGGCCACTGCAAGTCCCAGCTTCATTCAAACCAACAGGAGGCCTGACAGGATGGGTATGGGGTGTGTTGAGCCAAGGACGGGGGGTGGGGGGGGGGTGGGGGTGGGGGGGAGGGGGTGGGGGGGGAGAGTGTCAAGGCTACCAAGTAGAAGCTAATTCAGCGACCAGTTTGCCTCACTGGCTTGCTCAGTCTTCCGATGAGACAAAGACATATAAAAAAATGACATTTCGCCCCACACCACACACTCTCTCTCTATCACACGGAAGCCTTAACCTGTAAATGCTTATGACATCATCCTTCCCTTTACTACTGCCCAGTAAAGCAGTCAAGCTGTAGCTGCGAAGTTTGTTCCATTGCTTTTTAATTGCTGCACTTGTGTAAATATGCACCACCATATAATTAGTGGGCTGTTTCTCTGTTCAGGTATGTGGGCGGGCACCCTCACCTTTCCAACCTGGGAAGGCAGACATGTGCAAACACGTGGTCAGCTGCTTGCCCCGAGGTGAATCCTTTCAGCCAAGGTTACACACACCGGCAAAGCCTGGAGGCCTGGGTTTTTTACTTTGTCTTCTGCACCTGCAAATTCCTCTCTCTCTCTCTCTCTCTCTCTCTCTCTCTCTCTGCTACCGGAAACATTTAAAACTTCAAGGTGAGAACTACGCCACGCTGGATGTGTAAGAGCTCAAAGGGGACAGGCGGCTAGCCTCTTTCACATACATAGCCCACATCCTGGCCTGGAGCAGGGTCCTCAGTAAATCCTTGCTGAATGAACTGGGAGATTTTGAAATTGTGTCACAGAGACACTCTCAAAGTCGAGACCAACAATCATTTTGAATCCTTGCCTTGTGTGGAGACAGGGAGCAAATTAAGACAATGACGCGACAATCTATTCTGTCTAGAGTCATTTGAAGACAGACAAGAGAGGAGGGTTTTAAAGAAACCGCTTCAGGTGTTGCACAGCATAAACTCCCATCCAAAGGCATGACAAACCCGATGCAGCAGACAGACCTTACCATCGATACCCTGACGTCAAACTTGTAAATGAGGCATTCTTGTTGTCTCCACCCCATCAAGACAAACTGTTCTCAACACTGTTCAGTCTGTCAAAATTCTTTTCATTAATCAAAGGGTAGACAGACAAAGGAAGATTCGTCTGTGAATGTGGAGTGTACAGAAGATGAAGCCAACTTAAATGATTTATGGCTTCGACAAAGCAACAGGGCTGCTCCCAAATGGCCTCCCACTCGTACAGAAACGCCCCAGACAGCCCCCTCCCAGTGCAGAGTGGGGCCCAATGACCTGGGGAAAATGGCTTCTGTGGGTATCATACAGAGATGCAACCCCCAAATATCGTCAGGCAGGCACCTCACTCTCTCGACAATCCAGCCGAGGTTTGTTGACATACAAGACAATGCTTGGCTACAGGTCATTAGCGGAGGAGACATCCGTCACCCCTCAAGAGTCCAGGTAGGATAATTAGCATCTGTCCAATAAGATGCAGAACATAATTTTTTTTTACAAACAAATTCTTAATTTAAAACAGGCAAGCATCTACAAGGCGGTCAGTTTCCCTTGTACAGGATAAGTACAAAAGCTGATAGAGGAAGGAGACATTGTTGCTGTCTGTGCTGAAAAACACAAGGTATCCATCCTTCACGCCTGAAGGCCTCAGGCTGACTTTAACCCAGACCCCGGGCAGGCGGCTTAGAGGTTGTCTTTCTTAAACAGTGAAGTGCTAATAGTTTTTATATAGGTCAGAAATGCAACTTCAGAACCATGGTGTCCTTATAGCCCTAACGAGCCATTTGGGTCAGAACCTTGTTTACATTTCAGAGAAGCGTGCTTAGACTAGAGCAAGTGAGATCTCCAGACATTCCAACGGGTGCACAGCACTCCGGGCGTCAGATGAATCTGCAGATGAGGCTATGCCTAACAAAGATGAGCCTTAGGTTTTGGACTTGGAAGCAGTTTTCTCTCTTCAGACAATACCCTAATAAAACAATTACAAAGTACTCGACACCCTGCCACACCCCTTTGATCAAACTGCACTTCAGAAAATATTTAGATAAAGCCAGAACAACCCAAACAAATACCAGGCAGGCTGTGCAGCCGGAATGCTGACTGCCTCCCCAGAGTCTGAGGGGGCCGTATCTCTGGAAATTTTAAGTAAACAAAATCTACTGTATTTTTATTGCAGCCTTCGAAGTTGAGCAGGGCTAGTTCAATTTTCACAGCAGATGGAAGGAAAGAGAAAGAGAGAGAGAGAGAGAGAGAGAGAGAGAGAGAGAGAGAGAGAGAGAGAGAGAGAGAAACTTCTTCCTCAGCTCACAAACATATGTGTCAGTTGAGATCTGATTTCTCCAACCTTAGCAGCATCCAGCAAATAAACCAACAAAAAGCTTATTTTCTATTACTCACTGTTACTCCAGGATTTCAGTAAATATTTGATACTGATTTCAAAGAAGCCGGAATCCTGCTGGCTGGCCATGTCTGCCGCATACAAAGAGGCTCCTAGGACCGGGAGTTGCTGTTGGAGGAGCAGAGAGCAGGTACCGGGCGTGGAGATGTGCCTGTCACAGGTTCGTGATGTAAGCGGCGGCGGTCAGAAGCAGAGAGCCACGCTCCTCATTTAAAGGACACCAGGAGAGGGATGCTCAGCCTCTCCTCCTCCTCTTCTTCCTCCTCCTCCTCTGGGGCCAGGGCTGGCTTCTTATTTGCTGGGTGCTGCTGTCCCCTGCAAGCCTTCAGCGGCAGAGGCCTCAGCGGCTTTCATTTTAGAGCTGACATAAGCACCACTGCCTGCCGCCTGCCTCCGGCCGCCCACATGCTCAGGCACAGCCAGGTATGGTAGCGAAGAGACCCCACCTGCACCTGGAGCTGCTGCACTGGGCGGAGGGACGTCTGGGCCTCCTGGCTGGCCCCCCCTACCCCCACCCCCTGCAGCCCCTTGCCGAAGGATGGGCTGAAGCCCCGCCCCCAGCCCCTGCCTTTCTCAACCTGAGCTCCCACCCAGCCTCCACCTCGCCGCCCGCCAGGGACGAGGAATTTGCCAGCTGCCTGGGGCTCCTCGGGCAGAAAGGTTGGCCAGGGTGTGCTCCCGGCTGCGATTTCCCCTTGTGTCTGTCCCTGAAAACGCTCAACTGCGGCACTCTGCGGTAAGCCAGCTGCACCCTTGCATTTGGAAGCAGCAGCGTTTGGGGAGGGGTGTGTGTGTGTGTATGGGGGGGGGGGTGTTCCGGCACCGAGAAGCCAGACGTCTGCCTGGCCTTTCCTTCCTTCTCTGTGATGAACAGACTGGAATCTGCAATTTGTGCAATGCAGGCTTTTTGAGGGGCACCCAAGCCCCAACGCGAGCTCCAAAAGGGAAGGTACACATGCTTAGTCGGCTTGTCTGGCGAACACCCGGATTCCATCATGGGCCGGGTTCTTCATGTTGTCATTTCTAAGCATCGCATAGACCAATTACACCTTATTTCATAACCACGAAAAAGCTAGGACTCTAAGGCATGGCTCCTACCGTCATCTACATGAATTCTTGGTACCATGTACCCTGATCCAGGCAGCTTTGTTTCTCATTATCATTACGTTTGCTAGTGGTAGGGGGATTAAATACAAGTATTATTTTAATAATGACGGGCCGCGTTCTGTCAGGTGAGATTTGACCAGCCATCTGTGTAAGCTACTTGGTTTTTCTCTCCTCAGCGCATTTATGACTGAGAGTTCCCAACAAAATGAATATAATAATAATTATTTAACTCATTCTCCTCCAAAATGTGCAAATTCCATCTTCCAAACCAACACACAGACAAGGCCTCCTAGTTTACTAATTCATTTGAGAAATGAATGAGGGTAGTATAATTTTTATATTTTTAGGCAAAGAACTTTAAAAACCAAACTAAATAACACTTCGGGAAACATCCTACTTTATCAGCACATTTTTTTTCTTTTTACTTTCTTTTTTGGTTTTTTTATTTATTTATTATTGTTGTTGTTGTTTGTTTGTTTTTGGTTTTCGAGACAGGGTTTCTCTGTGTAGCTTTTGCTGTCCTAGACTCCCTTTATAGACCAGGCTGGCTTCATACTCACAGCGATCTGCCTGCCTCTGCCTCCCGAGTGCTGGGATTAATGGAATGCGCCACTACTCCCGGTTTATCCAAATTTTTCAAATGTGGATCCATTATGGGATGGCAGGCACTTCAGCACTCAATCCCAACTGCACTAGCAGTGGGGCGGGGCCCCGCGAGTCCCTCAGCGGGCTGAGGTCTGTCTAAGTCATATGCACACCTTAGAGGTGATGTCATTCTATCAGCTGTTATCAGCTGTGCTGAGGAGGTTTGGACTCGATGTAAGAGAGGATCGGAAAGTTTTCCTTCAAAAATATCCATTAATAGCGGGGTTGGCACTTTCCCCATCTTACACAGCAGGGAGTGGGCAGCCACAGGGTACTGTGTAACTGCAGGCCACGGGGTACTGTGTAAATGCAGGCCACGGGGTACTGTGTAACTGCTACACTGGCTCTCATGATTCCCCCGCTCCCACCTGGTACCAGGTGTCTAGCACCAAAGCCTAAGGAAAATTATTAACTTTGTTAAACCTTAGTCCCCAGTCTATATAGCGGCCGTAATTAATGCACCCACTTCCTGTGATTTTTGGAACGACTAAATGACCTTTTGTGTGAGAAGAGTTCAACCCAGTACGTTGCACACAGTGACATCTTATTACTTACAGAACCAATTTATCAATTTATTCATTGCTTTTTAAACATAGAACTTACTTTTTCTGTGAATTAGAAGGCATATTGTTTTTGAACACCAATAGTAAGTATTGGAGGACAGCAGATTGGAGTCAATGCAATAAGTAAACAAACTATTCTCTAAATCACTATATTTATTATTTGTTTGTTTTCTTGGAACTCATTAGGTAAACCAGAGGCCCTCAAGCTCAGAGATCTGCCTGCCTCTGCCTCCTAGGTGCTGAGTTTATAGGTGTGCACCACCACACCCAGCCTTAAATATAGAAACGTTTTAATATTTTCATTTTGGACTTGAGAGATGGCTCCCCAGGTCTTGCAGAGGACCCATCTGGCAGTTCACAGGCATGAGTAACTCTGGTTCCAGGGGTGCAGTGCCCTCTTCTGACCTCTATTGGTACTGCACACATGGTGCACAGCTAAACACTCATGCAGGTGACGTAGAAATGAACACATTCTTTAGAAAAATCCCAACAGATTTTTAAAATAAAGTTTTCAGTGGCACTGCAAGCATACTTCCCGGTCAAGAATTCCACTCACATGTATTTCAAAGGAAATGTTAAAAACTTAAAGCTACTTAGAAGAGACAAAAAACGGTAGCGTTTAGTTTTCTCTGTGAATTGGCTGTTTTTATTTTATTTCTTTTATTTTGGTGCCTTTAGAGAGGGCACACATGCTAAATGAACAAAGGAGGCCTTCTGTTCTGCTCAAAGGCTGGCAAATCAAAGGGAATGAAACCTGCTGCAAGCTGGGACAAAAACCCGGCACCCTTTTGTCGCCTTTCTCTTGGGGGAGGGGCTTATTTAAAAACACACACACACACACACACACACACACACACACACACACACACACACAAAACTGTAGGCACCTAAAGGACTTTGAAGTAAAACAATACAATCAGGACGTGTCCCTGGCTTGCTCCCTGACTTCAATTGTCATTTAAGATGACCTACCGCTATCTCAGCTCTCATATCCTTAAAAGTCCTTAAAAGTCTCTGGCGGCTACACAGGGACAGACGCTGGGGGCTGAGAGACAGATAAGAGGGAAAGTGGAGGGCAGCCAGAAATGCTATCAAACAGTAGGATGGATGGGGGGGGGGGAGGGCAGGGGCGGTGTGTGTGTGTGTGTGTGTGTGTGTGTGTGTGAGAGAGAGAGAGAGAATGTGTGTGTGTGTGTGTGTGTGTGTGTGTGTGTGTGTGAGAGAGAGAATGTGTGGGTGTGTGTGTGTGTGAGAGAGAGAGAGAGAGAGAGAGAGGGAGAGAGAGAAGACCTGAGTCAGGGGCTAGCAATTGATGAGACTGTCTACATTAATGGAGCATACATTCTGTGCTAATATATACATTCTAAAATCATACTTAATCTTCACGTAAAACTTGCAAGCCAGGGACTATGAGCAGTCCATTTTCTAGATGAGAAAACTGAGGCTTAAAGAAACACCAGGTGAGAGTCACATAGCTAGTAAGAGTTGTGCGTAGCTCATTAGGTCATGTATTGTGAAGTCGCCATCATCATCGTCACCGTCACCATCATCCTCATCATCTCGCCACTTTCAGTTGTAAGCAAGATGAGAGCCAGCTTCCTGGGCAAAGTCCAGAAAGAGATGCCCAGAATCCATGATGGCCGGCAGCCTGCTCACGCCCAATTTCCTGGCTTCTTTTGTAGATGAAGAACTCTTCCCCGGGGCTTTGCAGTCCCCTGAAGAGCCCAGAGAAAGATGCCACTATTTTTCACAGTAATCTGATTCACAGGACAGGCTGTATCTCCCCAGGGACTCCTGACCCAGAGCAGAGGTCAGAGACCACGGAGGCGACCCAGCCTGACTGCTCTCTTTCCACCTTGCTGTGGAACAGCAGCAGCTGAGGACTCAGTCCAGGGGGCAAGATGCACTTGGGAGCGGGGTGCTGGGTAGCACAGATGTCGCCAGTGTCCCCCAGTGCAGGAAGAGGGGAGTGGAGGGCACCTGGAATCCATGCCATTTGCCACTATTCTCTTGGCTTTATCCCCACCACAACCATCTGCTTCTCTCTCCCTCCTCAAGAGCTGTGTCTCCCAGCACAAAGTCATCACGCGGTACACATGGTAATGGCCGAGTGAATCCTCTGTTCACACCTGCTGCGGGTTATCTGCTACCTCTAGGGGAAGATGTGTGTCAGAAGCACAATTGAGGGCCAGTCAGGTGGTGGCGCTGCTGGTAACGGTGCTGCCACCAGGCCTGACGGGTTTGATCTGTGGGAACCAGGTCCCACAAGTCGTCTTCGGCCTTCTACACACGTGTCATAGCATACGCTCACACAGACACAGACCCACACAGACTCACATATACACAAACATAGACTCACAGACACATACATGTGGACACACACAGACAGATACATACACACACACACTAAAATAAATACAACTAAAGTATAGTGAGTTTGTATTTTAGTTAACATTTGATTTATGCTTTCCTAGCATTTTGGACAACTTCCTGGGGCTAAAATGTGTGGTCCTAAAAAGGAAAACAGGAGAACAAAGCCAGGCCACCTGGATGCTTGGCTACTTCAAGAACCACTACCCAGTGGTTGCCAAGCACCTGAGTCCACAGGGTTGCTGTGGGGTGTGGCTCCGTTCCCTGTGGACAGATGCAGGTGAGGACCATGTGCTGTCAGTGTCACAGAGCGTGCATTCACGTGGCCAAGAGACCCAAAGAAACCAAACCACAAGGGCCGCAGTGTCAAACCCAAAGAAATCTTTTTTTGTTTTGTTCTTTGTTTTTCAAGACACAGGGTTTCTCTGTGTAGTCTTGGCTGTCCTAGACTCGCTTTGTAGTCCAGGCTGGCCTTGAACTCACAGTGATCTACCTGCTTCTGCCTCCCGAGTGCTGGGATTAAAGCCATGCGCCACCACGCCCGGCTCTCTCTTTTTGTTTTGTTTTGGTTTTCTTTGAGACATAGTTTTCTAGGTCTAAACCAGGCTGCCCTCGAACTCACAGAGATTGGTCTGCCTGTGCCTCCAAGGGCTGGGATTAAAGGCGTGTGCCACCACTGCCCTGCATTACACATGCTATAGTACCATGATTATACATCATATAAGGGCTGCTCGGAGGGGCCAGCATCACAGCTCAGTGATAAGAGTGCTTGCCACTAACCCTGGGAACCTGGGATGCAACCCCAGAACTCCTTCAGGTGGATGCGGGACCTCCTAACATGTCGAGCGCGTGTGTATGTCACATAGACCAACAAACACATGCATTCAAAACAAAACAAAAAAGACAAAAAACGATCTGTTCTGAGGCAAATCAAGCATCACCTAGATTGAGTTAATACAGTATGAACTGACCTTGGTGATGACAGATTCCATTGCCTCCCCTCCCCCCCTCATTCCGCATTGCTGGGGATCAAACGCAGGGCCTTGGACGAGCCAGGCCTGGGCTCCTCAGCTGAGCCACAGGCCCAAGCTACCCTTTTCCTTTACATGACGAACAAAAATGAAGCCTCACAAAGAGACAGCCCAAGTCAAGGGTTGGAATACATGATGACTCTTTTTTTTTTTTTTTTTTTTTTTGGTTTTTTGAAACAGGGTTTCTCTGTGTAGCCTTGGCTGTCCTGGACTCACTTTGTAGACCAGGCTGGCCTCGAACTAACAGCGATCCACCTGCCTCTGCCTCCAGAGTGCTGGGTTTAAGGCGTGCACTACCACGCCTGGCCTTACATGATGACTTTTTAAGTGCAGCACTTGCTGAACTATCTGATTTAGGAGACCATGACTTGAGCGGGGCGGGGGGGGGGGGGGGGGTGCTGAAAACACCCACAGGGTCAGCACCAGGAACCTGCTTCTTAAACCAGTCACCCTCAGGCACAAAGCCGCTCAGAACTTGATTTGTGAGCATTGGAAAACATTGATTTCACTCCTTTCTACAGTGAATAATTTCCCTGGAAACGGATTGAAATACACTTAACTTTTCTGAATGCAGCAGAATTTCATTAAGGCACAGTTTGTTGTTGAGTAAATTCAGACACAAACAAGGAAAATAATGTTTCCTAAAATGGCTTTCATTAAAAAAAAAAATTAGCAGAGCCTGGTTTTAAATTCCTCTTTATCCAGCTCGCCTGCAAAGGAGTTTTAGAAGGAACCAGGCACGGACAAATGAGCTATATATGGGTCTTGCACACAGGGAAGGCTCCTTAAGCAGGAAGCAAAAAGAACAACCCTTAGAAGTGACAGCAAAAGGGAAGGGAGGAGTGACCCACCTCCTTGACTGGTCAGCACAGGGACCAGCCCTCCATAGGCCCACTGACACCCAAGGTGACAAGGGACGATTACAGAGCACTTCACAGCCACATTACATCACAGAGACAACGCTGAACTAAAGACACAGCTGCTGGGCGCCTCGCGAGGACTGGCCTAGGATTAGCGAGACAATGGACTGGAATTCTGGTACCAGGTACTTCCCGCTTCCACCCTAGGAAAGGAGAAATGGATTTCTCTATAGACTCTGTTCCAGATGCAGAATTGTGACTCTAAGGAAAGACATCCAAACTCTATGAATTAGAAAGAGCCTGCGCTTTGTACACAGCGATGTTGGCAAAGAAGGCGAACGTTTACCTCGCCCCAGTTTCCTTGTCTGTCAACCTAAGCGGATCACACAGACCTGCTAGCCCGGGAGCACTTAGGCAAGTGACAAGTGCCAGGTACAAAACGTTCCGTAAGCCCAGTCAGAAGAGGAAAAGCAAGAGAAAAGAGTGCTGCCTGCTGACACACCCCTATTTACCCCCATTCTGTCCATCCCCCCATCCTCCCCCTCCACCCCCTCATCCCTGCTGGCTTCCAAGATAAATTGAATGTACCAACCTACACCTGTCTACGTGTAACTTTTGCCTGCATGTGTGTATGCACGTGCACAGTGTGTGTCCAGTTATCCAAGGAGTCCAGGAAAGGACATTGGCTCTCTGGAACTGTGAGTGCTGGGAACCGAACCTAGAACCTTTGCAAAAGCCGTCACTCTCTCCAGCTCAGGTATTTGAACACTGGGTTCCCAGTTGGTGGTGCTATTTAGGGAAGATTGTGGGACCTTTCGGAGGCGCAGCCTTGATAGAGGAAGTACGTCACTGTAGGTGGGCTTTGAGAGCTCATAGCCCCGCCCAACTTCCGGTTTCTTCACCAGTACCTGCTGTGGCCTTAAGTGTGTCCAGCCAGCTTCCAGCTGCAATGCTGTTCCCACCATCATGGTCTCTGGAACCATAAGCTAAAATAAACTTTTTCCTTAAGATGCTCCTGGTTGTGGTGTTTTATCACAGCAACAGAAAGGAACTAGGTTACAGTGTTTACATCGCGCGCACATACACGGTGATGCTTTCCTTCCCTGTATAATCACATGTCTACAGTGGCCTATCAGCAAAGGCTGAAAAGCCACGGGTTAGGAAGGCATACTCTGCTTCTGATTTGGACCTGGTACTATGCTCCTGGGCAAATCATTTCTCTAAAAGCATCCAGCAGTTTCTGTGCACAGGCTGACATTTGATTTTTTTCCATATTTGGTGATGAGCTAGAACAAGAGGAAAACAGTACTGTGTGATAAATGACACAGACTTAATTTCGGGCAACGAGCCACCTTCTTGATGCGTCTGGGTTAGGCAGGTGCTACAGGTACCCACGAAGGCACACCTGGCGGCCCAGGAACCGCCAAACTGGGGGCGGGCGGGGGGGGGGGGTGGGGAGGCGGGAGAATAAATCCATATTGAACTGAGCAAGCGGTCGGTCCGCTGGGGAATAAATGAGGCAGCATGGGACCGCTCGGCTCGGCCTAGAGGGATGATGGAACTGGACAGCAAGCAACTCGGATAAACCCAGGGTGGATAGACGTAGCTGACGCCAGGGTATCCACACCGAGCTTCCGGATAGCCAGGCTCAGAAACTGGAAGCGCAGACAGTGTCGGGTCACCCAGAACCCACACTTCAGACTCTCCCAATTGGCCACCTGTCCATGAGGCTTCCCAGTGCTGAACCCCAGTCTCCCCACCCTTCAGAGCAGGAGTGTTGTGCCTGAGGACGGTGGACGAGAGAGGCTCACAGTCAGTCTGTCCACTGTAGGCAGGGCTCACAGGCGCTGCAGAGGGACAGAAAGCCTCCGACCGCATGTTTTTAGAAAGGGTGGGACGACGTCGGCAACCTATGTGAGCAGACAGGCAGAGCTTTGTGTAGGAGGGTGGGGCTGTCAGAAACTGGACCAGGGACGGGGCGGCTGCTGCTCCGAGGCTGGTGGGGAGAGAGAGGTTGCAACTGGCAAGCTCCGCGACACAGTCAGACGGGAGGTGAGAGAAATGGGCTGGGTGGGGTCACCCAGAGAGGCCCAAGGAAATGCAGGGGTAGGGCCAGGATTCTAGCCCTCAGAGGCATAAACCAGATCATACCCCGCAAGCGACTGCTATCTACCTACATCTTTGACCTACTCTTTCTCATCTAGGAAATGCAGTGTTCCCCTATCTGCTTTTTACGTGAACGTGTTCCACCATCTCAAAGGAGAGTGTTTGTGTGGGAAGGTTTGCACTCCCAGGGGGCTAGTATGTGACACTAAGAGCTCCCAGCAGGGAAAGAACCGGGCATATAAGAGACCAGAGGGATCATCAGGACAGTGGTGGCGCACGCCTTTAATCCCAGCACTCGGAAGGCAGAGGCAGGGCGGGTCTCCGGGTTCGAAGGCCTGGTCTATGGAGTGAATTCCAGGACAGCCATAGAAACCCTGTCTTGAAACACCAGAGAAAGGGAGGGGGGAGAGGGAGAGAGATAGAGTCTATGCAGGGGATCCCTTCTCTTTGACACTTTCCTGGTCACTGCACCAGCCTGTTGGACTTTGAGTGTTCCCTTTAGGAACAGGCTAGGGGTGTCCTGCTCTGTAAATGGCCATTCACCAACGCCAGGAATGTGCTAGTGGTTTGCCTGACTTTTTAATCCAAATGTCATTCCTGCCCCTGGATAAATACAGGATGGGTGGTGACTGCAGCAGGGAGAAATATTCCGCCCTGCCTCAAGATTTATTTTCCACCTCCCCCCCCTTTCCAATTAGCTCTTTTCTTCCCTTTGAAATTCTGTTTAGACAGCAGCCTTATCTGTCAACCCTTGCCTCTGTGCATATCACTCTTTGCACACAGTTTATACTGTGTTGATTGAAACAACCAGTAGCCGAACACTAAGGCTAAAGGTCATGGATGATGCGGCCCCTGACTGGACTTTTAGGACGAAGATCCGATGGCAAAGCCTTTCTCATAATTTATTGACCACAAGGCGAGTCTGCAAGGAACACAGCAGCCTGCTCGCCATTGCCTTTTAGTCTACTGTCACCGAGGAGGAACCTGAAATTAGGGAGGCGCCATTGTGAGGACACATCAAAGAAATAGCAGCAGGCTTTAACAGCAATGGCTGGTAATCATGGCACACCACTCAGATTGGCCCTCAGCCCTGATGGGAGACCGGTGATGCCCAACGTCGCAGCAAATGCCACCAAAAAAAATCTGTGCAATCACATTTGAATAGTTAAACATAAATGGGGAATTCATCCCAATACTATATCAACATCATTTCAGTATACGACAGGCATACAAATTATTAGCATGACAGTTAATATTTCTTAGCATTAAGTATTTGGAATATGCCATGCACTTTATGGCACATCTAAGCCCTAGTCCTTAGGGGCACATTTACGTGTTGCTAGTGGCTCCCTTCTTTGACTGACCAGTTCTAGAAGGTTCCTAATTATTTTTGTGCTGCAAACCTTTGTGTGTGTGTGTGTGTGTGTGTGTGTGTGTGTGTGTGTAAGGGTTAGGTAGTCTATGGATATGTCTACATGCATGTGTGTGCACATATATGGAGGCCAGAGATCGATATCACGTGTTTTCCTCTATGGCTCTCCAATTTATTTTCTGAGTGAGACAGGGTCTCTCACTGAGCCTGCTGGCTGGCCAGTGAACTCCAGGATCTTCTCATCTCTGCCCTGGAACGCTGGGAGCCTAGAGGCAGGAACTGAGGCAGAGACCATGGAAGAGCCCTGCTCACTGGCTTGCTTCCCCTGGCTTGCCTAGCCAGCTTCTTCATACAGCCCAGGCCCAGCTACCCAGAGATACGGTGTTTAGAGTAGGCTGGCCCTTCCAAGTCAATCAGCAATTACAAAATCCAGCTGGGAGGTGGTGGTGCACGCCTTTAATCCCAGCAGTCAGGAGGCAGAGGCAAGTAGATCTCTGTGAGTTCAAAGTCAGCCTGGTTTAAAGAGAGAGTTCAGGGACAGCCAAGGCTACACAGAGAAACCCTGTCTTGAAAAACTTTAAAAAAAAATAATAAAATAAAATAAAAAAGAAGGAAGAAAGAAAGAAAGAAAAGGAAAGAAAGAAAGAAAGAAAGAAAGAAAATGCCCCACAATCATGCCCACGGGCCAATGTGATGGAGATGAGCCCCTTTCTTCCTCAGTGCAACTGGGTTTGTGCCAAGTTGACAAAAACTAACAGTCACCGATTTTATAAACTCATTTATAAGAAATATACAGAATAGGTGAAGCCACCGAGGCGGCACAGTATAGACTGACTATTGATTACCAAGGCTACAGGGGAGGGTGTGGGATATTTGGTTTATAGGCGTGGGGTTTCTGTCTGGAACAATGGAAATGTGTGAGACCAGAGAAAAGTGGCAGTTGCGTGATGTTGGGAGCACACGCTGAGCTGCTGACCTGCCACTTGCTTTACCTCAGTCAGGTGCTTTTATCTCTGAGGAAGGCTGCCCACCAGGTGCCTTCCCTTTGCCTCCCGCCCCTTGAAGAGCTGCTCCATCTCCACCTAGTGACAAAAACATCTTGTGTCAGGCTCCAAATCAAAGATGCCGGGCTGCAGCACCTCAGAGGAGAACCATGATCCAAGGCAGCAGTTCTCAACCTGTGGGTCACGACTCCGCTGTGGGGGGATGGGGGTGGGGGGTTGCATATCAGATGCCCCACATATACACAGATATGTACAATTATAATTTATAGCAATACCAAAGGAAATACTTTTATGGTTGGGGTCACCCAAGCATGAGGAACTGTCCTAAAGGGTCGCAGCGTTAGGAAGGAAGGTCTAAAGTCAAGCGAGAGCCTACACCTCCAGCAGGATGCCGCTGCTCCTGCGGGAGAGAAGGGTGGTTTCCGGTGCTTGTTTTGACACAGACTCAGATCTCACTGAAGCCTTCTGGGTTGTCTTAGCTGTCTGTACAACAGGAGCAAGCTTCCCTAGCCCAGGATTCCTACATGGCTGGTAATGGACCACCGTAGAAACACAGCTGATGCACGCACATGACTTCCCCGCCTTCTAGATTTGTAAGCACACCTGAGGGCTTACTACCCCACACAGTATGGTTTGTTCCACCATAAGGCTCCTCTTGCTCCCGATAGATAGATAAAAAAGACAGCGGGTGCTGGCGCCAGGTGGTAGGGTCCAGGGTTAGCAAGGGAAGGCGGAGAGGACAGGCATAGGGCAGAACTCAGCTTCCTCTCTCCCCAGTGAACGCTGTGCCCCTCGTTTCTGAACTTCCTCCATCTAGGCTGATACCTGACACAGTAGATTCAACAGCACGACACTAAGTAGTTGATATGTAGTCTGTGAGGAAGCCCCCAAAGCAGCAGCTACTGCAGCTTCTCTCTCAATACTCTAAATGCAAAAATTATGTTTGGTTTGGGGGTGTATCTTTCACATGAACTTTACATAGATTATATTTGCTTTGGGGTGTATCTTTCAAGTGAACTTTCCATAGGTCTATAGAAACAGCAGAAAGGTGAATCGCTTCATATAAACAAAATGCTTTTTAAAAATTGCACAAAAGAGAAATGGGCGTGGTGGCGCACGCCTTTAATCCCAGCACTTGGGAGGCAGAGGCAGGTGGATTGCTATGAGTTTGAGGCCAGCCTGGTCTACAAAGCGAGTCCAGGACAGCCAACTGTCTTGAAAAACCAAAAAAAAAAAAAAAAAAAAAAATTGCACAAAAGAAGCTGGGCATGGTGGCGTACACCATTAATCCCCACACTTGGGAGGCAGAGGCAGGTGGATCAATGTGTCCAGGACAGCTAGGGCTACACAGAGAAACCCTGTCTCAGAAAAAAAAAATATTGCAAAAAGAAAGGGACGTGTTGCTATTAAAATATTGAACCAACAAATACAGATTTCCAAAGCTAACTTTAAAACTTAAACCTGCTTCAAACGACACATACTCAACCTTGGGAACAAGAAAACTGGGACCTGTGAGCTTCCAGAATATTCTCCCAACATTTGTGTCAAGGCTCAGCCTCACTGGAGCAAATCATCTAGCTGGCATTTGTAAAGAAACATCTTGAGTGGATAATTTTCTGTCTAGTAATCAGCCAGCTAATTAATATACCTTCCTGCTGCACGAGAGGCCACAACATTCTTGAATGGCTTAGATGCTGAATCTGAGGTAGGTTAAGTGGGTGTCTATGCCCTATATATGTGCAGTACCCACAGAGGCCACAAGAGGGCATCAGATTCCCAGAACTGGAGTTACACAGGGTGGTGAGCTGCCATGAGAATACTGAGGACTAGAGTGAGCGGCCAGCCATCTTTACTGCTGAGCTGCCTTCCCAGCCCGAGTGGTTACTATTCTCCAACTACAAGTCTGCAGTGTCCTCTGTGGTACCTGGCAGGATGGTGGACAGCCAGGGCCATGCTGGGCTGGCACCAGCCAAGCCTACACCCTTTGCACACTCCTGCCCAGGTGGCCATGTCACTCCCGGCACACATAAACACTGGGGGAAACATGAACTGTTTGCCTTGTAACTGGAAGGAAAACAAAACACAGCTGTCGTTTCTGAGGATGTGCAATGCCCAGACATGCGCCAAGCAGAGCGGGGGTGGGGGGGTGAGGGTGGGGGCAAGCTAAACCCCTGCAAACAAGCCTGGCCCCAGCAGGGAAGCCCACGCCGTTCTTGCTTTATTCCATCAACTGCTCGCTACCTTGGGGTAGCTCCTGAGTAGGGAAATGTAGATGTGGGGAAATCCACAAGACCAAGAGCTCTGTGGAGCCATGCTGACCTTTATGCACAGCTTACTGGAGGGAGGCAAACCGTCTGATAGTCTCATAACAGGCTGTGTGCTAGAGGGAGGCTACCAGGGAGGGCCCAAGCTCTTACATTAAATCATTTGTTTAAATTCCTCTTCTGATTTCATAAAATAAGCCTGTATATACAAGTGCCAGTGTATACAGACATGCACACTTGTGTACACACACACACACACACACACACACACACACACACGGAGAGAAACTCAGCCAAGATACTCTTTTCTCACATGCTTTGTAAAAATATTTTATTAAATAAATAAATTGCATTGTTGTGAGGGTGTCAGATCTTAGAGTTACAGACAGTTGTGAGCTGCCATGTGGGTGCTGGGAATTGAACCCGGGTCCTTTGGAAGAGCAGGCAGTGCTATTAATCACTGAGCCATCACTCCAGTCCCCCTCACATGCTTTTAGTTGACAACAGTCTGTCACTAGTGAAGAACAGTTGCATTCCATGGAGACTTCTGGAGCCTCCAGTGCGGACTGGCAAGCCTGGTTCCAGGCGTTGCAGCCTCCTCGCTTTCACAAATGAGCTGAGCCCAGGAATTAGATTACAGACAGTGGCGAGCCACCTGATATGGGGTAAGAACGCTGGCTGCTCTTCCAGAGGACAGTCTCAACAGGCAGCAGATCTGCTGTCTTTAAAACTAGTAAAGTATGTTTATCTAAGTGCCACTGTAAAATCAATTCCCCCATGGTCTCTTGTCAGCTAGTGTTTGGTATATACAGCTAATTCTCCTCATATGCCTATACACTTGAAGTTTGTTTAGAAGTTTCTCAGGTGTAAAGGAGTTTTTAGTATAGAAAGTTTAAGGAACCCAGGCGGATGTCCACCTCTTCCGCGTCTCTCCTGATGTGACGTCAGCCTGGACAGCCCAGACAGCCAAGGCTACCGCGAGCGTTGCACGCTCTGCTTACTTCCCAGGGTTTGGAATAAGATGAACCAGCCACCACGGCACTGGCTCCGAAAGGGCATTGCGCATGCGCACAGCCAGAGGTATGAGGGGCCTTTAGCAAAACATTGGGTGCACTAGAAAGTGGATGTGTCTGCTGGTGCCCGCCGGACAGGCTGAGAAAAGGTGGTGAATACAGACTAGTCAGCGAAGCAGAGCAGAGGACGGGTACCAAGAAGCTGGCGCGGGTAAAGGTTGCTCTGCTGCAGCCTTGGGCACCACAGAAGAAGCGTCTGGGGCCCTGGGAACCCCAGGTGTGAAAGGCTTGTCTTCTGTTTTGCAAATAGACTTCTATCTGGTTAAGCCTGAAAACCACTTTCTTTCTCCAACCCGATGAAAGAGACACTTGAAATGGACTTGACCTTTTAAGAACGAAGCAGATGACTGGGAAGGCCTTTGTAATAAAGGAGACAGCCGGAGGAGAGTTCAGTTCAAGAAACAGCCATGGCGCGGCTTTACCCTGCTATTTCTGAGGGTCCCTCTACACGGCTGTGTGCACGGGAGGGATATAAATGTTGTCTGCAACAACAGTGGTGCTGTTCTGACCTGTAAGGACACACAGACACACACACGTACACACACACACGTACACCTACATTAGGATTCTGTTTCAGTCTGCCTACCTGTGATGTCATTGCCTACCTGCCGGGGGGCGTGGCCCTGCCTAGAGGGCGTGGCCTTGCCAGGGGGCGTGGCTCTCCCTAGGGCTATATAAAAGGACAAACTCACCTACAGTTCTCTCTCACCTCTTCTTCCTGCCTCTCTCTCTCTCCTCTCCCTCCTCCTCTCTCTTCCTCTGCCTCTCTCTCTAGGGTACCCCTCCACTTTCCTTCTCTCCCCGTGCTCATTTAATAAACGTCTCCATCTAGTATCTGTTGCCTGGCATCTGATTTTTTAATCATTAAACACACAAACTCAGAAGGCATGGCAAACTGTATTTTGGTCCGTCCTCCTTGCAAAACAACAACAACAACAACAACAACAACAACAGAGAACCAAGAGACCCAAACCCACACTACCCAAGGTAAGTTACCTCATAAGTTACTGATGTAACAGGGAGTCGTGTATCTGCTGTTGGCAGGAGGCAGGTTCTTGGAATGCATCTATTGAAGGAATGTAGCCTGTAAAGGCGGGGAGTGGGGGGTGGGGGTGGGGACGGGGGTGGGGCAAGAGAAGACCATGCTAAGAACAAGAGTGCTTAGAGACTTCTCTCTGACCACAGGCTCAGTGTCGGTCAACAGCTTGGAGCTTCTGGAAGTGAGCACATCCAGAGCACAAGCTGGGACCATCCCTGCCCGACCTTTTCCATGATTCTGTGTGCTCCCCCTTCACTCATATTCCGAGGTCATAAACTGCATCCTCAGAATGCGACCGGGACTGAGGACAGACAGGGTTGTTAAAGAGCCACCTAAGTCAAAACAGGAAGGAAACCCTCTGCCTGAGACATCTGAAGGCAAGTCTCCCGCTTAATTCAGTGACTTTGTTTATTGTCTGGCTCCTCAGGTGAGAGGCCAGCGCCACAGGACCAGGCACACAGTAGGTGCATAGTGGCTGTGCAGAGTGACTTGACTTCCTCAGGATAATGCGTCTCTCACCACGGAGGCATTTAAGCTGATAATGCCATTAAGGTAAGTCTTACCTCTCAGTGGGCACCTGTTTAGCTTACTTCATGGGCCCCCTCTTCTCTCTCCGTCTCCCTTGCTCAAGACAGGTCTTCTCTGTGTAGTCCTGGTTGTCCCGGAACTCACGCTATACACCAGGCTGGTCTAGAACTCAGATTGCTTGCTTCTGTCTCCTGAGTGCTAGGAATAAAGGTGCATGCCACCACTTCTGGGCTCAAACTCAACTTTTCAAAGTTGAAAAGCTATTAATCTGATTTTATTTTGATAATGAACGACAAAGCTCTTCCTCATAGGAAAGTTCTGTATTAAAATATTTCCTCTCAAAAAACTTGTGTTCTCTTTGAGGGTCTATTTTGCACTTCTCCAACTTGAAAATCCATCAATGGCATCATGAGCAAAGTTAAATTTTGTTATGTCCAATGTCCAATGTTATGCGTGCACGCACACGCACACGCACACGCACATGCACACACACACACACTTGTGGTGACCAGAAGAGGCCTCAGATTTCCTGGAGCAGGAATTACAAGCCTATAGGAACTGCTATGTGGGTGGTGGGAATCGAACCTGGGTCCTCAAGAAGAACAGACAGTGCTCTTAACCACTGAGCCATCTCTCCAGCTTGTAAATTGTTTACTTAAAAGTCTGTCCTCTTTATTCTTTTTTTTTTTTTTTAAAGGAGCTATACGTTCTCCCTGGCTCCAGTACAGTCTTTGATGTCTGTCTTCCCAGCATGAGCTCCAGGGGTAGAAGACTGTG
Source organism: Acomys minous (assembly GCF_964271855.1). NCBI lineage: Eukaryota > Metazoa > Chordata > Mammalia > Rodentia > Muridae > Acomys > Acomys minous. Next base: position 54,994,939 of record NC_140498.1, read on the forward strand.
GAGTCTTAATAAGTGCCTGGCAGTGAATAATTAATAATATTAAAAACTATCACCATCCCCTTATTGTCACTCCCAAGAGCAGTGGCAGATGGTGAGTCTTGGCAGTGCCTGTGGCTGCTCACAGATCTTAAAAGAAGCCAGTGTTCACAGAACAGCCACTCACAGGAGTCTCAGGCATTTTATGGTTGTTATTCCAAAGGCTCTTCTTGGCAGAGACTCTGCTGGCAGATGAGCTTGTATCCCTCCTCACAGGAATTCAGTTTTAAAACAACAACAACAATCCAATCAAACCAGACAACTGTTGTTCAGGCCTGTCCTTGAATGCAAAAGAAAAAAAGTCCACTCCTTACAAGTGTGAACTCCAATGTGACTGACTATAACCTCAGGCTGGAGAGATGGCTCAGAGGTTAAGAGCACTGGGGGCTCCTCCAGAGGACCCGGGTTCAGTTCCCAGCACCCCCGTGGGAGCTCACAGCCTTCTGTAACTCCAGTTCCAGCAGAAACAACACACCCTCTCTGGCCTCCGCAGGCACTGGCAAACATGGTGTACAAACACACATGCAGACAAAATACGCATACATAAAATAAAAACAAGATTAATTTTTTAGATTAAAATTGCAACATAGTGATGTGTAAGTAAACAGCACAAACATTCTCTATAGATACTTTTTTTCCCTTCATCATTCACTTTGGTGGATGTTGGGTATGTGCCTGCTCCCATAAACTTTATTTATTATTTATTTATTTGTTTGTTTTTGTTTTTGTTTTTCGAGACAGGGTTTCTCTGTGTAGCCTTGGCTGTCCTGGACTCACTTTGTAGACCAGGCTGGTCTCAAATTCACATTGATCCACCTGCCTCTGCCTCCCGAGTGCTGGGATTAAAGGTGTGCGCTACCACGCCCGGCTATAAACTTTATTTTTAACTTGCTAAAATTCTGCCACAGCCAAGAGTGACCCTACATACAAATGAGAGGTGGCAGCCCTGGCATCCGACAAATGCCTAGGTTTGCGTACAGGACCTTCCTTTTCCTTCTAGCTGTCTCTTCAAGACATGCATCTTCACGGAGGGCTGTTGACACTCATGATGGACACAAAGAAACTACTCACATTGGGAGGCAACCAGATTAATAAGATTGCCCAGAAAAACAGGTGGTGATAAGTCAAACACATCTATGATCCCAGCAAGCACTGAGCAGTACCCCTGGGGGGACACTATATAGTATATGGTCCCAGCACTCACTGAGCAGTACCCCTGGGGGGCCCTGTATATGGCCCCTGGGGCCCACTGTGTGGTATATGACCCCAGCACGCGCTGAGCAGTACCCCTGGGGGGCACTGTGTGGTATATGACCCCAGCACACACTGAGCAGTACCCTTGGGGGGCGCTGTGTGGTATATGACCCCAGCACACACTGAGCAGTACCCCTGGGGGACACTGTGTGGTATATGACCCCAGCACACACGAGCAGTACCCCTGGGGGGCGCTGTGTTGTATATGACCCCAGCACACACGAGCAGTACCCCTGGGGGGCGCTGTGTGGTATATGACCCCAGCACATACTGAGCAGTACCCCTGGGGGGCGCTGTGTGGTATATGACCCCAGCATACACTGAGCAGTACCCCTGGGGGGCGCTGTGTGGTATATGACCCCAGCATACACTGAGCAGTACCCCTGGGGGGCGCTGTGTGGTATATGACCCCAGCACATACTGAGCAGTACCCCTGGGGGGCGCTGTGTGGTATATGACTGTTGCCACACTTCCTACCCAACTCCCAGGTTTCCTGGGTGGGCATGAATGGATTGGGAGAAACGTCCCTTAGAAAGGGAGAGTGGGTTTGCTTTGCGCGGTGAATGCATCATCAAACAGGTAGCTAGGAGAACGGATGCTAGCGCTGCGAGTGGTTCCATGGCTCACGTCATAAAGCAGCGTTTGAAAGGAAGGAGTGTCCGGCACATGGCAAAGGCCGCCATCCACGTGGTAGAAACCCTGCCTGCTTGCTATTCCAGTCCAGCCCCTCCGGCTCACCGGCTGGAAGCCTTGAGCCCCAGAGCAAGTGGGCGGCTATCCCTGTCCGATGGCGGCTTCTGCCAGTGTGAAAACTGAAGGGCGTACACCACGCCTGTCTGCAGCTGACGTAGGAGGAGGAAGAGCACGTGTGAATTTTTCACGGCCTCTTCACACATGATCTTGGCACATTATTCCTATTATGTAGATGGAGAGCCTAAAGCTTTGAGAATTCTAGGTCACTCATAACAAATGCTTGCTTGATGAGATGCACTTTTTTTTTTATGAAGCGTTCTATGACTAAATGTCTTATTTCAACCCAATTAAAAAAAAAAAAAAAGCACGCTGCCTCTTGCCTTTGCGACAGGCCAGGCCAGCCCTTACCCAGTGATTCCCACACAGTTTGGAAACTAGTGGGTAGCAAAAAACAAAACAAACAAAACCCTCAAAAAAAAAAAAAAAAGGACAAGAGAATCCCAGCTGCCTGATCAACATATCCAATGTGTATTAAAGACCTTTCATGCGTGCCAGGATGGTTGTTCACACTTGTGACTGAGCTCAAGCCACAGGCTCTCACGACTGCGGTTATGAGTGAGGCACTGCGCCCATGTTAAAGATGAGACATAAAGTTCCTCAGGTTACCGATGAAGGAGGCACGGCTTTTGGTGACTTATTATTCCAGTTCAAGTTTGGCTTGGCACCCAGCCTCTCTTTTTGTGTTCTTGTCACCTCTAGTAGATGAAGGAAGGAAACAAAAATCACAGTCGGAAACACGCACGCATAAACATTTAAAAGCAACATCTTTGGCATCGAGCCAGAGGCAGCCCCTGGGATGGGCGTGTGTCTGTCTCGTGATCCGGCACCACAAGACCACCATCCTCACGGACGCCAAGGAGTCGAGCACCAATGTTCGAGCTGAAGTGCATCATAGGTCATCGCGAAGTGGCCTCCCAACGCCCAGCGGCTGTACAAGGATGGCCAGCTCCTCAATGACGGAAAAACTCTGGGCTCCTGTGGCTTCTCTAGCCAGGCAGCAGGGCCACAGGCCCCAGCCACAGGGGGCCTGGCCTTCCGAGCAGATGGTGCCTTTGAATCCCAGCGTAGGCCGCTGTCTTTAGCCCTCTGGAGCTTCCAGCTGTGATGAAGCCACGGGATTCAGGAGGCAGAGCCAATGAACAAGCTGTGCAGTGGCAGGGGGGAGGGGGTGGGGGGAGGGTGGGGAGGGGGTGGGGGAGGGTGGGGCCAGGCCCACCCCTTAGAGATCCATTCCCACTTAAAAAAAAACTGGCTGTCAAAAAATAACCTTAAAACTTTTTTAAAAAGTCATTAAAAATATAATAGTAGAATGATAGAATAAATATCAAAAAGATAAAATTTTCTCTTATTCAATTCTTGCCTTTGGACCCTTTGCGTAAAATGACTATTGACAGCTGGGCATGGTGGTACAGGCCTGTAATCCCAGCACTCTGGGAGGCAGAGACAGGTGGATCTCTGTGGGTCCGAGGCCAGCCTGGTCTACAAACCACATCCAAGACAGCCAAGGCTACACAGAGAAGCCCTGCCCAGCAAGGAGAGAGAGGGAGAAAGAGAGAGGCGGGGGCTGGGGGTGAGGTGGGAGTAGGGGAACAAGAACTCACCGACAAAAATATATTTAAAATAAACAACCTCAGAACAGAGTATTCCTTTTAAATATGCATACAATTAACATCTCATCTTTTAAAGTAATTCTGTCCAATTATTTTTCTCTCCTATGTTCATTAGAATTCTCCCCCACAAGTGCTAAAATTCCTCGGGTCTTCTGGCTCTCCTGGCGACCTCCTATCTTCTCCTGTGTTTAATGACATCATCACTCCGTGTGGTACAAGGTGACATCATCACTCCATATGGTACAAGGTGATTAGTCATAACTGTTCTAGACGCATGTCCCATTTCTCCAAATGGGTAATGGCGTCCATCCTTGGAGAGACCAACCCTCTTTACAGATTTCTCCCCTGCATAACTGCACCCAAGATCTTGATAGTGTTATAATAATGGAGGAGAGTTTTGAAAGATTTTTATTTATGTTTATGTGTGTATCTGTGTGACTGCATACCAAGTGTGTGTGGGTGTCCACGGAAGCCGGCTGAGAGAGCGTGTAGGATCCCCCGGAGGTGGAGGGACAGGAGGCTGTGAGCTGCCTGATTTGAGTGCTGGGAATCAGACTCGGGTCCTCTGGAACCACAACCAGGTGCTCTTAACCAGAGCCACCTCTCCAGTCCTGGAAGAAGTGTTTGTTTGTTTGTTTGAATGAGGGAAAAGCCACAGACTGTAAAATGTTGCTGGTATATTCTTTCTTACACTGATGAAAGTGTCAGGAAAGCACGGATCGTTAGGACGTTCTGCTTGCTTGGGTTTGGTTTGTACAGTTCAGTAATGAATAGTCTGCTACCAACATCTTACCAATGAGGCCTGACAGGCGGAAAGGGTTAGGGTAGATGTCTAGAAATCTTCCTTCATTCCACATACCAGTTAACTGCCCGACACTCAATTGGCCCTGTGCGTCCTGAAGGATGTGGCCTTGACTTCAGAAGGATGACAGACAGACAGGCCAGGAGCAAGACAAATGGTGACCATGAGCATAATCTGGCTACCATGCAGGCTTCTATAAGAACCGCAGCCTTTGATACAACAGATTCCGATCTGTTAGCACCTCCTGCGATCTGTGCCCGGACACAGTCTGATGGGGTGAGCCCCTCCTGTGGTCTGTGCTGGGGACACAGTCTGACAGGGTGAGCTCCTCCTGTGGTCGGTGCCAGGGACACAGTCTGAAGGGGTGAGCTCCTTCTGCGGTCTGTGCCGGGGACACAGTCTCATGAGGTGAGCGCCCCCTGCGGTCTGTGCCGGGGACACAGTCTTGATGGGGTGAGCTCCGTCAGATTCAGCAATGGACGATGGCCACAGTGCCAAGTATTTCACAGGCAGGCAGCAGAATTCCTCGAGACTCTGCAGGTGTAGAGTTTCCCTGATCAATGAACTGTTCCATGCGCCCCCTGACCGTCAACTGATTAAAAAACAAAAAGCAAAACAAAATCCTCCTCAAGTCTAAAGATGTAATTTGAGAATATGCTTGACAGAGAAATGAGAGAAATGAAACTCTTTCCCTTTCTTTCTTTCTTTCTTTCTTTCTTTCTTTCTTTCCATAAGAGGAATATTCTCTACAGTTTGGGCTGTTAGCAGGAATCGGTCCACGATTGGGAGGATGATAATGCTGAAAGCAACGCTGTATCAGCCAACACTTGGTTACCTGTGCGAGTGCTGCTTTACAGTCAGAGCTGCTCCACGAAACAGGCCGCATCAACCTGTCAGATTGTCTTCCCAGGAGTGGGTGGAAGGGCAGGAACATGGTGAGTACTCAGCAGGGGCAGCGGTCCTTATCTACCAGGGGCTGGAGAGATGGCTTAGTGGTTAGCGCACCGGCTGCTCTTACAGAAGGGCTGGGTCCAGGTCCCAGCACTCACATGGCAGCTCACGACCATCTGCAACCCCGGTTCCAGGGGACCAGATGCCTTCTTGTGGCTTTAGCTGGCACTAATGCCTGTGATGCACCGGCACACACTCAGGCACACACATGACCTCATTAGACAAGCAAACATTTTTAAGGACCCTAAGAATCTGAATGAGGAAACTTTCATCTTAGGTGAGAACTCTATACACCGACTATTTCATGTCTTATAGTTTTAGGCTGTGCGCTGTACACAGGGAGGCCTCACTGGGAGCCAAGTCACACAGACACCCGTGGAATTTTAAGAACATCAAGAACGAGTACGGCTGGGTGTACAGTTAGAAAATTATCTCAACAAAAGTTATAGCTAAGAAATGTTTTATTGGGAAGAAAAGGACAATGATAGCCCACAGACATCAGCAGCTAAAATAATTTTAATCCTGGCCCTATTTCTGAAGTAGGGAACATGTTGCTTTTGAGGGGCAAATACAATTTTAATTTTTTCCTTTAATTTCGAGTTTAATAAAAAGAAAAGAAAAGAAAAGGAAAGAAAAGAAAAAGCCGGGTGTGTTGGCACATGCCTTTAATGCCAGCACTTGGGAGACAGAGGCAGGCAGATTTCTGTGAGTTGGAGGCCAGCCTATGCAGAGAAATTCTGTCTCAAGAGAGAGAGAGAGAGAGAGAGAGAGAGAGAGAGAGAGAGAGAGAGAGAAGAGAGAGAAAGTAGATCTGTTCTTACTGGTGGTTGTTTTTAAAAAGCCTTGTTACCTATGGGTTTGGCTGCTTTGAAGATGGACAGCGTCCTGGCCCAATATCTGTCTCTGAAGTGGCACTTGACTGTTGCCATGGTTACCACGTGGAGCCACTCAGCAAGCTCTGCCATGTAACCCAGCCACTGTGACTCAGAGCTACTGTGACTCACTAACGCTCAGGTGGCCAGATTTCAAACTCAACTGTGTAACCCACATTCTCAGAAGAATACGGGTCTGCAAGGGGAGCGTTGGCATACAGAAATAAAGCAGAATTAAGGCCAAGAAACATGTTTTCCCCTGGCCTCTGCTCTGAAAATAATTTATTTGAAATGGTTCAGATTGAATCTCAAGAGGCTGGGGAGGTGGTTCAGTGGTTAAGAACACTGCCTGCTCTTGCAGAGGACACAGGTTCAATTCCCAGCACCCACAGGGTGGCTCACAGCCATCTGTAACTTCAGTTCCAGGGGATCTGGTGCCCTCTTCTGGCCTCTGAGGGCATTTATGCGCCTATGTGGTGCACAGACACACATGCAGGCAAAACCTGGTTCAGAGGTTAAGAGCACTGTCTGCTTTTCCAAAGGTCCTGAGTTCAATTCCCAGAAACTACATGGTGGCTCACAACCATCTATAATGAGATCTGGTGCCCTCTTCTGGTCTGCAGGTGTACGTGCAGGCAGAGCACTGTATATATAATAAATAAATAAATCTTAAAAAAAAAAGAAAGAAAGAAAGAAAGAAAAGAAAAAGAAAATCCATGTCAGAATGCCCCCTTACACCAGACTAAGGAAGGGTGCCTGCACATGCCTGTGAGCAGAGCTTTCAATCCCATGATCCCATGCCTTCTTTAAGAGAACCAAGCAAGCACCTGATGATGTACCACCCCACCCCCTCCACAGGAACCAGAACTCAGAAAACTTCTGCCAGACAGCAAAATATAACGACGTTTCTTAAGACTAAAAGGAATTAATTCTTTATCAGAACATGCCTTAGAGATGTGAGGGATAGGGTGCTGAAGAGATGGCTCAGAGGTTAGGAGCACTGGCTGTTCTTCCAGAGGTCCTGAGTTCAATTCCCAGCAACCACATGGTGGCTCACAGCCGTCTGTAATGTGATCTGATGCCCTCTCCTGGCCTGCAAGTGTACATGCAAATAGAGCACTGTATATATAATAAATAAATCTTAAAAAGAGAAAGAAAGAAAGGAACGTGAGGGATAAAGCAGGCCTCAGGCCTCACCAATACTATATGGAGCAACCATAAACTGTAATTATATTAATAACAACATCTGCTAGAGCAAGGTTCTCAACCGGTGGGGTTCAATCCCTTTGGGGGCCCAGTGACCCTCTCACAGGGGTGGCATATCAGATGTCCTGCATACCAGATATCTATATTATGATTAATAACATTAGCAAAATTACAGTGGCGACAAAAGTAACTTTATGGTTGGGGAGTCACCCCCAACTGAGGGACTGTGTTCAAGGGTCACAGCATTCGGAAGGCAGGGAACGTCTGTGCTGGGGAATATTGTGTGATGTTATGACTGCACATGACCTCTTCCCAGTCCATAAACTCCCTTAGGAGCTTTAAACTGGGGGGGGGGGGTGCGGGGAAGACCTATCTGACATTTACAAATGCGAAGTTTTGAGAAACCAACAACACTACCCTTTTTTAAAAAAAAGATTGATTTATTTATCACGTGCACAGTGTTCTGCCTGCGTTATGTTTGCCTTCCAGAAGAGGGCACCAGATCTCAATTGAGATGGTTGTGAGCCACCCTGTGGTTGCTGGGAATTGAACTCTGGACCTTTGGAAGAACAGCCAGTGCTCTTAACTTCTGAGCTATCTCTCCATCCCCCAATAGTAGCTTTGAAATAGGCAGTTGAAAGAAGACACAAGGGTAAAATCAACAGTATTTAGTGAAGGGCCAGCCACCTCCCCAGAAGGCACCACATAGTGCTATGATTCCTTGGCAAGCCCTGGCTAGTGCCCTCATCAAAAATCTCACTGCCATTATAAAACCCTCTAGGATGAGCCTGGCACACAACGGTGTGGGGTTCATCTGGTTATCAGCTCTGTTAAAGAAGGCGATAAGTTCAGCCTCTCACTGCTTCAGGTATTTACTGTCTGGACAGAGCAGGACTCACCAGCAGAGAGAAACAGGTGTCTGTCCAGGAAACAGGTCCCTACCAGGCAGCAGGCGGCCAGGCAGGGCGGTACCCCAGCTTCGCAGACAACCCACACGGCCCAGGCGGGCCTGCTACCGACTGCTAACAACCCATTTCCCACTTGATTTCGGTAACTGCAGCATCTGCCTGGGCAGACTGAAAATACCAGACAAGTTGCTTTCCTCTTATTTCCTTTTCTGAGGCAGGAAGAAAAGTTGGACGGTGGCATTGGCCGTGCCTCAGGGAGAGAGAGAGGCACAGGGTGTGACACCCCACCCCCCCACCCCGGGCCCACACAAACAAAGCAAAGGACCCAATAAGTTGTGAGCCCCAGCTCCCAGGGATAATTCTTGGTTTTGTTGTTTATTTTATTTTCATTTTCCTTTGCTTGGCTAGGCTGGGGATTAAACCAGGGCCTTGACTATTTCTCGGCACACACCGTGCCACAGAGTGATATCTCAGCAGCCCCGGGAAAGACAGTTTAAGTCCAGTATTGTCATAAACCAAAGAGAGAAAAATGCCATTCTACATAAAATGCACTTTTTTAAATTAAAATTTTCACTTTCTTAAAATATTACAACATCCCGCTTGAAATTACTGAAGTGTTGTATAAAGATAACATGCATTAATAAAATAAGTTGTAGGGGCCTGGGAGATGGCGCCTCAGGTGCGTCTGCCCAACACCCAGAGAACCTGAGTTCAAACTCTGGGACTTGGGCTGGAGAGATGGCTCAGTGGTTAAGAGCACTGCCTGCTCTTCCCAAGGGCCCGGGTTCAATTCCCAGCACCCACATGGCAGCTCACAACTGTCTGTAACTCCAAGATCTGACATCCTCACACCAACACACATAAATTAAAATTAAATAAATAAAAAATATTAAAAATATAAAAAAAAAAACTCTGGGACTCACGTGGAGGAAGGAGTAACGGCTACAAGCTGTCCTCTGACTGCCACGAACAGGCTGTGCAGTGCACACCCATCAATAAATAAATATAACAGTGTCAACTTGTACGGCTCAGCGGTGCTGGTCTGGAGAGCTAAATGCAGCTACTCCCAAAGCCTTCTGCTATGAAGGTTTCCTGCTAACGAACCAGACACAGGCACACTCCTTCCTTCCCACCGTAGCTCTTTTCCCTGCCACAGAAAAAAGCGTGTCCTTGGAGATTCGCCTCTGTGTCTGCATCCTTCACCCTTCAGGGGAGTGCTCTTGACCCTAAGTATTTTCCCCCGGTCTCCAGAGGTCCTCTGGTCCCCGGCACCAGGTTCTCGGTTGCAGTTATAGTCTATTTGCTTGGCACTATGGAAGCCGGTAATAAACACAGGCCACGGTCTGAGAGCCAAGTTTCACTGTAGACTTTGCAAGGAACCACCCCGAGACCCCGAAAAGCACCGGGTGTCAGTGTCCACAGCATTTTAGATTTGGAGTTGGCTCATATCATCCACCCTGACTGGAGGGAGCCAGAGTCCACTGCTAAGCCTGGCAGGGCAAGAACGCACTTGGCTGTCTCAGCAGAAAATCCAGGCTCCGGATGCCAGGGCGGGTAGTAGGGTGAAGGCGAGGAATGTACCTTAAGCCTGTCCGCCCTGCTCCAGTGCAGTGAGGACAAGACCCTTCTCCAGGCGAGTGCACTGTCTCTATGTGGAGGAGGGCTGCCTTCCTCAAGATCTTTACAGGCTTCCAAGTGCCCCCAGGAATTAGGGGACAAACATTCTGGGATGTGGCTCACCTCTCCTTCAGAGCATCACTGTTTTCTCTGCAGCTGCATATGGTGACACCTAGTGGCAGCAGGCAGTACACAAAGAGACGGGATGCTGGAAGCCGCCTAAAACCACCCCAGCCTGCCTTCGCAGAGGCCAATTCCAGACTCTTACAACTGACAACCATACTGTGGTATGACTGCACAGTCAAATTAGATCTTCCGAGAAATCTCTTTGAGTCTTACTTTCTCACTCTATGGATGACAGAGTAAGCAAAAATCCACAGAGACGCTCTCCAAAGATGGCCCACCCTGTGCCCTCTGACCTCTGGGAAGCATCACTCCCCGATGATGTGAGTCCTGCCTGCACCCCCCCTGGGGGGTTGGGGGGGGAATTATATGCCTCTGGTGATCTTACTGTGAAGGTGCCATGAAGGGAGGAAGGAAATGCCTGTTAGGGACCAAACAGTTCATACTTTCCCAAATACCCCACCTCCCCACCCCCCCACAGTGGTGATGTCTTGAGATGGGGCCTGTGGAAGGTCATTAGGATTAGATGACATCATGGGGGAGGGGGTGGGGGCCTTGGACTCATAGAACTAGTGCCCTCATAAAGAAGAGCTGGCTAGCAGCAGCAATGATCTTGAACATGTTTCTCTCTCTGCTGGGTGATTAGACAGTGACAAAGTTGTCATCTGCCTTGATACTACCTGACTATGCTAGCACACCTCATAACGGCCAGAAAAATCAATGTTTATTGTTTAAGCCGCCTAGCCTGTGATTGAGACTTAGTTAACGCATCCAAAGTGATGGCCAATAATAGGAATTACCACTTTTAAGTCTTCCCGGGACCCAGCATGAGTCAGGAAATAGAGTCTTCCCGGAGCCTCTCAGTGACAATTCAGGTTGGTCAAGACCTTGGGCAAAGGGTCAAGCTTCCCCTGCCGAGGAGAGAGAGTAAGTACACAATGTTGCCAAACAGCAGAACAGCAGTGCCTGTGGAGGTTACCGAATTAGGGGAGAGGCAGAATCAGGACACACACACGCACGCACGCACGCACGCACGCACGCACGCACGCACGCACGCACGCACGCACCCACACACGCACCCGCACACGCACTCCATCTTTTCCTGGTGCTAAGCTCACCTCTCTAGCCCATTCTGTGTTTCCTAGTTACTCCAGGGCCCACCCACTCACCCACCTCCCGCCTTCCTCGCCTTTCTTCAGGATCCTGTTCAGCCTCCTCAGCGCAGCCCCGCTCTTCTTCCATACAGACGCTATTTTGCCAGACGGTTTCTTCACACCGCTGAGCACGGAATTCTGTGCTCTAGAACATGGTTCTAGCAAGCGCATGCTCACTTAGACCGGGGTACTAAGGTGGTTTTTTTTTTTGGGGGGGGGCGCAGTTAATTTTTTTCTTCATCCTAGCTACATTTTATTTGTGCATTTTTCACTCTAACGTTTTTGGGTAAGATGCTCTTTTCTCTGTGAAGTGGCACTTGTGGCTAGAGCAGATGGTGGCACAAGAGTCACGAACATCTCCGCTTGCGTATCCACACCAGTGTGACTTACGTCCTCCTTGTGTCAGGAAGGAGAATCTCCCCATCCGGTAGGATTTGGAGCTTGCCTGGGCGAGTCGCTAGGACCATGGGATACAAGCCAAGGCCAAGTTAGGGCACAAAGGCTTTCTCTCCTGTGATGGGGACCTTGGCCTCTACATGGACAACCCCGTTCAGCACCTTGAGATTAGAGGCCTGTGGAGACCGGCCTGTGCCCTCATGGCATATTGAGGGTCCAGGAAAGTGAAAAACAGCTTTTATCCAAGCCAGGATCTCCTCTCTCCTTCCCTTCCTCTCTCTGCACCCCCCTCTCTCACACACACATCTGTCTGTTACACCCACACAATCTCACACACACTCACACTATTTAGCACTCTCCCTCTCTTACACACACAGTCTTATACTCACACATGCTCTCTATGCACACTATCACACACACACATACTCACACTCACACACACACTCTCTCTCTCTTACACATACTCTGTCTCTTACACACACACTCTTATACTCACAGACATTCTCTCTCATGTACACACTCTCTATCATACACCTACACACACACACACACACACACACACACACACACACACACACACACAGTCCTGGGGAGACACAGAAAGAATTGCTATTGAGAACTTGGACTCACAAACCAGTCTGCATTTTAACCTGGAGCTCAGTTTCACACCACTTAGCAAAAATACATCAGGCCCTAGGTTTGATGTTGAGTGAATTTTGACTGGGAAAATCCTCAGGCGATGTCTCTGGTAGAGGGACAAGGAAGACGTCTCCAGGGACACACAGCTTTTTCCTGGGTACAAAGAACTCCCATGGAAAAAAATTCCAAGGGAAATAGTTAGTGGAAAAAAGTAAAACTCACCCCTAAGTAGCTATCAAATTAAATATTCAAGGAAATGGGGAATTTAATGGGTAAATTATAGAGGCAAGGGCAGTGAGGATAACTCCCTGTTTTCTGTTTGTTTGGGGTTTTTGGTTTTTTTGTTTTTTGTTTGTTTGTTTGTTTTTTCTTTTCATTTCTGTTCTTTTCTTTTAAAGGTGTTCTTATAGAGGACCTGTGTTCAGTTCCCAGCACTCGCACTGTAGCTCACAACCATCTGTGGATAACGTAACCATTCCAGGTCCAGGGACTCTGGTGCCCTCTTCTGGACTCCACAGGTACTGCACACAGGTCATGCACATACAAATATTTTTTTTTTTTTTTTTTTTTTTTTTGGTTTTTCGAGACAGGGTTTCTCTGTGTAGTCTTGGCTTTCCTAGACTCGCTTTGTAGTCCAGGCTGGCCTCGAACTCACAGCGATCCGCCTATCTCTGCCTCCCGAGTGCTGGGATTAAAGGCGTGCGCCACCACGCCCGGCCTCTTAATTTTTAAAAATATAATATGTAGAAAAAATAGAGAGCAGAGATAGATTTACTCCCTTCCCCAAGGGAACTCAGTGATAGAATTATGAAGTGTAGGCTGCAAAATAACCATAAATAGAAGGCACTTTTTAAGTTATATTACCCAAATCAAAAATATTAGAAATATATAAATACATTTTAAAGAGAGGGACAAATTTTAGATGCAAGCAAAATTCAACAGATCTCAGAGAAAGAATTGTTGAACTGAAAGATGTTATCTGAAGAAATGACCCAGAATCTATCCTCAAGAGAAAAGAAAAAGAAGATTTTTAATTTCTGCAACTAAGAGACAAGGCAGCTAGAATGAAAAATTCTGACACATCATTTAATTACAGTTCTGGGACAGCAGGGGTGACATTTGACTTATTACTTGTGAATTCTCTCAACTGTGCCTATCAATTAAATTGAATTATAAGCAGAGGAAAATCCATGCTGAGAAAGAGACAGACGGACTCTCAACATGTAAGTGGGTAAAGGCTTGTTACTAAGAGAAGGACCAGAGAGACACACATGTTTGAGGGAGACAGGAATTTTTCTTGTCTTTTTCTTTTTGGATAAAGAATATTAATGACAGGAACTAATAGAAAAGATGGAAGAGGCGGGTGTGACAGATGATCTGCAGCTTGCCAACTAAGACCACAGAGACCCTTAGGACTTTAGATTTCCTTCATGAATAGGACAGAGCAGAGAGTTGTCTCAGGTGTGGTCCCATGGGATCCAGACCTCTCACACAGTAGCCGCCACACACGCGTGTTCCTAGGACATGTGTTCTTGTCCAGCATGCAAACCCTGTCTCACTCCTGACTAGTGCTTACAGCCCTGGAGACGCCCATTCAAAGCCCAGCAGGAGTACCATGAAGTGAACGCCATCATCTCTGGGTAAAGAAGGCACAAGACTGCCGGGGCACCTGGGCGAGCGTGCACACATCACTGCAACGGAGCTTACTGCCAGGGCACCTGGGCACATGCACACACCACTGCAACGGAGCTTACGTTCCCTCAAAAGGAGGAAAGCTGTTGCCTCAGTGGCCCTCTCAGCCCCCTCACCTCTGCTCCCCATTGGATGTTGGGAACTCTTCAGAAGAGAGGCCCGGCTGCAGCCGGTGCTCAGTGAGAGGACAGAGACCTGCCTTCTGCACAGGCTCCACCTGCTGATTCACTTCCTTAAGCCTTCCAGAATCCTCCCTCAGTTCCATCTTTCAACAAGGCCTTCCTTTTCCGACAGAATCCAATTTCCTAAACTTGTTTTCTTACTGGAAGTGGTATAATGCAAAGTGGTTTTTTTTAAAAATTATTGTTGTTGTTTCTTTTTTGTTTTGTTTTTAATGAGGAAATAGAAGTCTCCAGTAAGATTTTTTTTTTTAATGCAGTGCCTCTGGGGCTGGAGGCTCAGGGGTTAGAGCACATGATGGCTCAGGGGATAAGAGCGCACCTTACTTTCGCCAAGGACCTATGCTGGTTCCCAGCACCCACATGGTGGCTCACAACCGTCTTTAATCCAGCTGTGGAGGACCCTACACCCTCTTCTGCTCTCCTTGGGCACTACACACGCATGGGACACAGGCAAAACCACTCATACATATAAAATAAATAAACCTTTAAAGACAAGTCAACTAAGTGCTTAAATAAAATAAGGAGGCTCCGTCACCCCTTGAAATGGGCAGGAGTGAGGTGGAAGGGTGCCTGGCTTGGCCAGCGGGCTAGGACGCCCTCCTCGTCACTCTCGGAGCACCGGATCCCAGCCACCTCCGCACTACATCCGTGTGCGTGTGTTTACCGCGTCAAGAGCTTAAAGATCACTACTGCAGGATGCCCAAACCTCGCAAAGCCTCACACTTAATCCGAAATAATATTATTTAACTTTATGCTGCATTTTGACAAAAAGTTGCTGGACGTCTTTAGTTGTACTGAGCCAGGACTGCTTCATCCTAGCAGGGGTCAGTTGGGGTCCAGTCCCCCCAGGACAGTCTGCTTCTCGTAATCAAAGACTCAGGGTGACCTCCAGTGAGAACAGGCAACAGGCAAGTGCTTTGGTAAGAAAGAAACACGAAATATCCACCGTGAAGGGGGGAATATTAAGCTGCTAAGAGCCGCACGTTCACATGCCAAGCAAATGCTTTCGCTTCGTGACATACACACGTCTTTATTTGCTTATTTTACTAAATGTCTAAGTTCACGAAAGCCTCAAAGCTCAAAACTAGGAATTTTTTTTTTCTTCTTTTTCTTTTTGGAAGTAAAAGAAGCAAGGAAAGGGGTTTTCATGATAAAATTATTATAAACTATATAATGCAGTTAAACACATTTACTTAGTAGTGTGGCCAAAATCTGCCCTGGCCTAAATACTTGTCCTCTTAGGTTGCAGTTTCTTTCCCCCTCCGTGGCCTCTGCATCAGCTCCTGCCTCCAGGTCCCTGCACTGACTTCCTTCAGCAATGAAAATTTACCTGGAGGTGTAAAGCTGAATAAAGCCTTTCCTCCCCAAGCTGTGGTGGTCATGGTGTCACAGCATTAGAAACTCTAAGACACTCAGAAAACTCTTATGCTCTAAAAAACAAAAACAAAACAAAAATAAAAACAAACCCAATGCTTCAAAATCTCGATGTCATAAATGTTTCTTACTCATTAAAATGAAAGAATGAGGAGGCCTAAAAACTGACAAGAAAGTTAAAAAGTGTAAGGTTAGGCTTCCTAGAGAAGACCTTTGGTCTTCATTCTGCCCATGCCCCGCACTGCCTCCACAGGCCCATGCCCCGCACTGCCTCCACGGCCCCGCACTGCCCCATGGTCCCACACTGCCCCTACAGCCCCGCATTGGCCCCACGGCCCGGTACTGCCCCGACGGTCCCGCACTGGCCGAACGGCCCCGCACTGCCCCCACGGCCCCATCACCACCCCCACGGACCCGCACTGCCCCCATGGCCCTGCACTGCCCCCACGGCCCTGCACTGCCCCCACGGCCCCGCACTGCCCCCACGGCCCTGCACTGCCCCCATGGCCCCGCACTGCCCCCATGGGCCCTGCACTGCCCCCACGGCCCTGCACTGCCCCCATGGGCCCTGCACTGCCCCCACGGCCCTGCACTGCCCCCATGACCCTGCACTGCCCTCATGACCCTGCACTGCCCCCACGACCCTGCACTGCCCCCACGGCCCTGCACTGCCCCCATGACCCTGCACTGCCCCCACGGCCCTGCACTGCCCCCATGACCCTGCACTGCCCTCATGACCCTGCACTGCCCCCACGACCCTGCACTGCCCCCACGGCCCTGCACTGCCCCCATGACCCTGCACTGCCCCCACGGCCCTGCACTGCCCCCATGACCCTGCACTGCCCTCATGACCCTGCACTGCCCCCACGACCCTGCACTGCCCCCACGGCCCTGCACTGCCCCCATGACCCTGCACTGCCCCCACGGCCCTGCACTGCCCCCATGACCCTGCACTGCCCTCATGGCCCTGCACTGCCCCCATGACCCTGCACTGCCCCCATGACCCTGCACTGCCCCCATGACCCTGCACTGCCCCCATGACCCTGCACTGCCCCCATGGGCCCTGCACTGCCCCCACGGCCCCGCACTGCCCCCACGGGCCCTGCACTGCCCCCACGGCCCCATCACCACCCCCACGGACCCGCACTGCCCCCATGACCCTGCACTGCCCCCATGACCCTGCACTGCCCCCATGACCCTGCACTGCCCCCACGGCCCCGCACTGCCCCCACGGGCCCTGCACTGCCCCCACGGCCCCATCACCACCCCCACGGACCCGCACTGCCCCCATGGCCCCGCACTGCCCCCATGGGCCCTGCACTGCCCCCACGGCCCCGCACTGCCCCCATGGCCCCGCACTACCCCCATGGCCCCGCACTACCCCCATGACCCTGCACTGCCCCCACGGCCCTGCACTGCCCCCATGACCCTGCACTGCCCCTGGCTCCGCACTGCCCCCATGGCACCGCACTGCCCCTACAGCCCCGCACTGCCCCGCACTGCCCTGCACTGCCCCCACGGCCCTGGCCCCGCACTGTCCATGTTTCCCACGCTCCTTGCTGTTCTGTCTTCTGGCTAAGCTTTCATTTCCAGTACACTACCCAGCTGTCTTAGCTACTTTATTTCTTACCCCAACCGCTGTTCTGCCGCAGGCAAAGTGGATTTTCCCTCGTGTCATCGGCCTTCAGCCTTCACCGAGCTCCACAGATCTGAGTGACATGGAGGTCACTGAGCAAAGTAAGTCATCCTGCCCTCATCACAATGTAGGGACTTGTCCAAGTTCAGCCAGTCAGCGGGGGACAGCTTTCGCACACATGCTATGCAGCCACCACCCATTTAACCAAGGCTCGGTACCTACCACGTGGCAAGGGCTGGGCTAGGCATCCCTCAGCCCAAACCGCAAACCAGAAACGACTCCTTTGTCTCCTCTCTGGTGGCTTTTAAGAAACCCAAGTCAAAATGGCCTTGAAGCCACAGATGGATGAAGGCTGACATGCGTGACACTAGCTGGGGATTTCCAGCGTAAAGTCCCCCAAACTGTAACACAGTGCAAGAGGTCCACACACACTTGGCAAAACACGTGATCCCGTCCAACAGCTCCGTCCTGACTTTTATCTGCGGCCCTGACGGGTGCTGCTTTACACCTGGTTGTATTCTGGGTCGCGGTCTGGGTAGGTGGATGGGGCGTTTCCCCTACGCTGCCTGACTTAGCGTCCACCGTTGGCTCCATCATGGGTAGTCTTTTCCTCCCAATACAGTGGGTCTCTAAAAACAAGAAACGGTGCCGAGTGGCCGGGCCCCTGCGCCTTTTACTATTAAACCGATCGTATGGCTTTCATTCAGACGTCCCTCTGAAAAGCTAAGAAAAATTTGTCAAAATTCCCAGTCGGGGCCAGAGAGATGACTCCTGTGGCTAAAGGCACAGTGGCTGCTCTTGCAGGTGATCTGGGTTCGATTCCCAGCACCCACCCAGCAGCTCACGACCATATGGAACTCTAGTTTAGGGACTCTACACCATCTTCTGGCTTCCACAGCATTGCCAGCACTCAGTGCACAGACATGCAGCGTGCAGGCAAACACTCATATACACAGTAGGCCCCAGACTCCCTGCACAGCAGTACACTCGTGATAGTGTCAGCAGAGAATCATAAACAGCTCCAAGGTAGTTGGCTAAGTGTATCAATTAATGGGGGTAATATCCCAGTGAATTATAGTGGCTTTTCTTTTTTAGCATATATATAGTAAAAGGCAGATGCATACCTAACCTTCCCACAGAAAGATGCTGGCATGCACAGAGGCCAGCCACCATCTAACTTAAGTGCAGCTTGGATATAAAGGTTTGGACCTGGCAGGTAGAAACCGGGTCGGATTACACAGCCCTAGCCTAGGATTGTCATGGATGGAGGTTGATAGGAGTTATTTATGATTCTTGTATAGAGACGCCAGTGCCCCATTTAATCATCCGTTCACATCTTTCCTTATTCATGAGCATGTTCGGGGTGCCAGGCACTATCTTAAATGGATTTTCTTGGGGGTTGAGTTGGGGGGAGGTTCAGACAGGGTCTCTCCACAAAGCTTTTGGCTGTCCTGGAACTCACTCTGTAGACTAGGCTGACCTCAAACTCAGAAATCTGCCTGCCTCTGCCTCCCGAGTGCTGGGAATAAAGGCGTGTGTCCCTGTGTCTAGCTTACATGTTGTTAACACGGAGGGAAATTAGATGTTTCCTATCCTTGAGGTACTTACTGTCCAGCAAGGAAGACAGGGAAGTGGGTAAGGGCCCCACTGCAGCCTGGGTGGCATTGCACCTTCCCTGAAGGGCTCGCTCACCCAGATGTTGAATCCTGAAGGAGCCTTGACATTAGTTCAGGCAAAAAGGGTGGTGGAGCAGCGTGGGAGGAAGTCTAGTCCAGCCAATGGGACTGGTCCAGAGGTGAAAACAAAAAAGCAAAGCAAAAATCAGACGACCAAAACCAAACACCAACCAAACAACCAAACAAGAAGCCATGGCGTGCTGCTTCGGGTGCCAGCTGGGAGTTCAGGGTGCCTGGGATGCTAAGCCTGGGCCAGGCCTTCTGAAAGATGAGGCTTCACCGCTTACACACACAGAACTTGCAGCAGCGTGCAACAGGATATCTGTCACACAGGACCAGACCAAGACACAGCCTTGCCTCTCCAGCTGTCAGCCCTTTGCCAAACAAAAATACTTCTCCGTATACAAAGGCAAATCCTAACAAGAACTGCATCCATGTTTCATCAGGCCTTGTGACCAAAACAAATGTGGATGCCGGTTCTCTGTGGAAGGTGACATTTTGTTGACAGATGAGGTGACTTCATGAGAGGAGACATGCCATACAGGACAAATCACAGCCCTGGGGAGGGAGGAGTTAGATGCAGCTACTTGATGTTTTTCATAGCTTTCTTCCTCTCCCAAAACGAACTGCAAACGGATCAATTAAATGCCAAACTGAAAAATCCCAGTTGTTGGTGGCACAGAGTGTGGGGGCGTGCCCGTGTTAAACACTCATATCCACCCTCCGTTTTCTAGGCACTGAGGTCTCATGTTTTATAGGCCAACTTCCTACCAGACCAGAGTGTTCGACATATAATGCCCTTTCCAATCTGACTCACATATACATCCTGACTGTCAGTTGTCAAGGGGAAAGCAGGTTATCCTGAGAGTTTCTGAAACCTTGTGAGAAAAGGTTTTAAAATGGCTTCTTTTTCTTTTCAAACAACTGCGTTAGGACGGCATCGTGTCCCCCAGGTGACAGCGTTAGTATCTTAGCCCATGGAGACATAACTGCATACAAAGGTCGGGTCTTAAAGGGGATGCAGAAATCCCCTTTTCAATTTTCCTTTCATAATCTCCACACCTAACACTTAAAACACTGCCATGAATGTGCACACACACTCACACACACATGCGCGCACACACACTCACACACACACACACACTCACTCACACACACATGCGCACATACACATTGACGATGTGACTGTCATTCCTCGAATCAGAGCCGTTTGGAGGAGATTCTCACAGAACGTTGAAAAGGACTCAGAGGTGCTAATGAGCATCCGCCCAAAAGACAGAAGCGACATTTATCATTTTCCTCCACATGTCCTGAACAGCTGAAGTCCACCGGAGTGCTGGGAGCGCTGCACTACCTCGCCCAATGTAACAAGGAATTTATGTGGGGACGTGATGGCAAATTTAAGATACTTCAAACAGTTTATTTGAGAAAGTCACGCAGGAACAGGAGTCCGAGACAGAATCTGCTCAATTATTACCAAATACAAAGAACACAAGCTGAAAGGCTCCATGACGGCCTTGCACTTCCTCCAGTCCCTCTCAGCAGCCCCCATCTATCTGCTGCTGAGCTGCAGCCCAGACAGCCTGGCCTGAGGCAGGTGAGAGAGACAGAACAGAAAGGCAGCACAGGGCGGCTAGCTTTTAGGTTGGAGGTTGGTGTGTTTGTGGCATGGGGAGGGCTGTGAGAGCCACAGAGAGGTTGAAGCGATGGGCAGGGGAGTACAGTAGATCTGAGGCCCTGAGGAGAGGAAAAAAGACTCAAAGGGAAATTAATGCATTACAAGCATCTCCATGCACAGGGCATTGAGGTACAGTTCCATGCGTGGGCCCAAGGGAGACAAGTTCCAAGGAAATGTCTGAGAACACCCTAAGGCGTCATGGTGACGGGAGTGGGGGGAGGGGGGGCGCCTGGGGGCTACGGTGAGCGGCCTTCCCCGGCACACAGCCAGCCAAGCCTGTCTTCCCTGCCTCCTTCCTGTCTGTCTGTTTATGCTACTTGGTGTTGAACCTTGGAAGTCACACATGGTAGGCAAATGCTTTCCCGTTGAGCTGAAGCCCCTATATAGGCCCTATATAGAGGTGTTCCTCTATAGGGATGTCCTCTCTAAGATACCCTGGATGTCCTTGAACTTGTAATCCTCCTGCCTCAGTCTCCTCTGTAGCTGGGGGTAAGGGCTCGAACTGCCTTGCCCTATCATTAACAAATGAACACAAGACAAAACAAAGAAAAGGTGTGCCTTTTATTATTTCAAAGGAACAAAGGAACTGTCCAGAAACCTGTCTTAACCACTGGGCTTGGATTTGACAAAGCTTTAAAACACTGTCTTAAATGTGTTCAGCAGGGGGCTGGAGAGATGGCTCAGTGGTTAAGAGCACTGGCTGCTCTTCCAAAGGACCAGAGTTCAATTCCCAGCAACCACATGGCAGCTCACAACTGTCTGTAATCCAGTTCCAAGGGATCTGACACCCTCACACAGACATGCATGCAGGAAAGACACTTAAAAAAAAAAAAAAAAAACTAAGCAAAAAAAAAAAAAAATGTGTTCAGCAGGGCTGACAAGATGGCCCAGAAGGTAAAGGCCTGACAACCTGAGTTCAACCCTGAAACCAACATGGTAGAAGCAGACAACTGATGCCTACAAGCTGTTCTATAACCGCCATGCGTCTCTGTCTTGACACACGTGTGCCTCGACCCACACCTATGTGAGAAAAAAAAATTTACTACGTTCAGCGGGCTGAAGAAGAACAAAGACATCAAAGTAAGTAAAATTCAGAAAATAGTCATATCAACAAAGAGAAATAAGCTATTAAAATGAAACCAATCAGAAATCATGGAACTAAAAAATACAATAACCGAATTAAAATTTTTTTTCTACAGGATTCAGCAGTACATTGAAATGTGCAGAAGAAAGAGTTGACAAACTTCAAGACAAAGTCATTTGGTATTATTGAGTCTCATGCACAAGAACTTAAAAGAAAAGTGACGGGAGAAGCCTAAGAGATTTATGGAGTCTTATCAAAGGGACTGACATATTCCACAAGAAAAACTTGCCAACTCTGAGGAGAAACACAGACTGACAAATAAAAGGAATCTCAACAAACTCCAGTCCACTAAACAGAGAGATGGCTCGGGTGTTAAGAGCACTGGCTGCTCTTGCAGAGGACCTGGGTTTGATTCCCAGCATCCACATGGCAGTTCACAACCATCTGTGACTCCAATTCCAGGGGATCTGATGGCCTCTGCAGGCACTGAGTATAGTACATAGACAGGCATACGGACAAGACAATCATACATATAAAATTTTAAAAATTGAGATAGGGAGGAGGTGGGGGACTGGGCTTGCTGGCATGTGCTGAAATCCCAGGACTTGGGAGGTGGCTCACGGTCAGCCAGATCCTAGTGAGAGACCCTCTGTCAAACAGTAACAACAAATCAAGGTGGATGGTGACTGAAGAGCCACACCTTAAGTTGACATCTTTCTTCCACATGCATATGCAGTCAAATACATCCCACATACGACGACGACGATGACGACGATGATGATGATGATAACGATGGTGATAAGGCTGCCCTTGACCAGTGACACCTCTTTCTGCAGAGGTCCATAACACCTTAGCGTGCTGGATAAGTGGCTGTTCAATGCTCAGCCCTAAGACTCAGGGAACATCACAGAAGAGGTCACCGAGAGAAATGTAAGAGTCAGAGGAAGAGGAGGAGGAGGAGGAGACTTGTGGGACAGAGTGACAAAGCCTTTGCACTCATGAACTGCAGCTACTCTGACTGCTTGCGTCAGAGCCAAGCAGGATTAGACCCACCCCCATGCAATAGCAGCTGGGCGAGGGACTTGCAAGGCCCCGCCCAACCCTCCTTGGGGAAGAAGTTTTGACGGTTGGTTGCTGGGGGCGGGGTTAATGGTTGCTAGGGGCAGGTACATTTATTTCAATGTTGCAGCCACAGGTGAGCTACGCGTTATTTGCATGTTGTTGTAAATATCCCCTCACCCGTGCGCATGCAAGAATCTCTACTCAGACTCAATGGGTCACCAAAAGAGAAGATAAATCAATTATTAAATAAAATAAAGATGACAGTAGAAAGGAGGCTAGCAGAGGAAGAGGAAGATAATCCCACAGGGTGAGAGAGACAAGAGAGCAACATGGGGCGGGGCTATGATTAAAATAAACTATGCACATGTACAGCGCTGTCAAAATGTCAAAAGAATAAATAAGAGAAAGTGTGAGGTATTCCAGAATAATAAAAAACCAAGGGACCTGCCCCAAAGAATTCTCTAGAAAAGAGTAAACAGAATGAAGTCAGAGACTAAGTAAGACAAACCCACACGAAAATGAAAAGATCTTTAACAAAGATACATGTGCGGACAAACTCAAAACTCTGTAGTATTGTCATTTTGTTTATAACATCATTATTTTCTTATATGATTTAAAAAACAAAGGCATTGTTATTACTATGGACCTATGCTAATGGGGATACAATAGTTAAAGGTATAGTAATTTTAAATCCTTTAAAAATGTGTTTCACGTGTATGGTCTTTTGTCTACATGCTTGTATGTACACCACATATGCACAATGCCCACAAAGACCAGAAGAAGACACTGAGTCCCCTGCAACTGGGGTTACAGATGGTTGTGAGCTGTCATGTGGGTGCTGGGAACTGAATCCAGGTCCTCCGCAAGACAGCCAGTGCTCTTTACTACTGAGCCGTCTCTCCAGGCCTGTCAATACCACAAACTGGGAGGGGCAGAGCTGTGAAGACTATACCTTCTTCTGTGAGTGCACAGTCAGCTTTATGTAGATGACTATAGCCTGGTGTGCATTACACAATCCCCATGGTAACCACAAGGGAATAGCACATATACAGAAAGGAGGGAGCAAGCAAGGGTCCCCAACTAAACAGAGAGGGAGGGGGAGGGGAAAGTACGCGCAGCTTATAAAAAACTACGAAGCAGCACCAGGAAGCCTTCCCGGTCACTGCTGTACATGTAACCGGCTACTCAAGAGACACGGAGACAAGGATTTTTAAAACTGACAGAATGTAACTACACCCCAGAATAAAGGAACTCGCTGTAGATGGATGGACACAGGGGTTGAAAGTGAAAAAAAAAGTGACGTAATGGTAAGAGGCTCATTTCACCTAGAAAATGTGACAGTGATGAACATACATGTACCATTCGTGATAAACAACATGCATGCATCAGTCGTACAAGCTCGTGAAAATAGGAGCCAAGCTGCTGAAATGAAGGACACGCAGAAGGTTCTGGAAAAGCAGCATCAGATCCTAGTACTTCTGAGCAAGTTCTAGGCTGCTGCTTGACACAGAGTAGGTGCTCAAAAAAGCCTTTGCAGAATGAATACATAAATGAGCTAGCGTGCATTTATGAATCGTGATCTTGGGAAGAAAATTACAGGCAAACCCTAACAAGAAAAGTTACAGAAAACGAAGACTGTTTTAGGTAAGATCATCTCTGCCAATGACAAGAGAAGTACACATTGCTAAAGGTATTCAATAGGACAAACAAGATATGTTTTACTTTAAAATTGTAATGTGCGATTCGCAAGCTCCTTGGTAGACCTGAGCCTCCTATACAGCACCAATAACTGAAATGCGAGGGTAACGCGGGTACCAAGCGCTAAGTAATGGAAAACACAGTGCTGAGTTCTGTACGTGGCTTTAACAAAGAGGTAGTGCAAGCCACGCTGTTAGTGCCCTCAGAGAAACAGTTACCTGGGCTTCACTCTGCTGACTGCTGCCTAACTTCGAAGACAAAGAGGCCCCACGGAGAAATGATGCTCACGCCGGCCTGTGCCACAGGATCTTCCCAGGTCACCTGAGTCAGCCTTGGAAACCTCGGCATGCATAAACAAATGCTCATGACACTGGGAGTGCGAGGCTGAAGAAGACAGGCTAGAAAAGCGAGATTCCTACAGTTGTTGCACAGGGGACAAAATGGTAGATTAAAGCCTTCTGAGGACTCACGGGCGTTGTGTAACAGGGATCATTTTTGCATGTGCAGAAGCGGCAGGCTCCAAACATGATCAGACACCAAGAATCTGGCAGAAATCACGAGACAGGATGGCAGTGAGAGTGGGTAGGATGGAGGCCGTACCACAGTGACGACCCGGACACCTGTCTGTAGCTGCGTCTTTATACAGGGCCTTGCCCAGCCTAGGGCCCTCAACCATCACAAAGCCTCACGCCTCTAAGTGCTTACCTCCTTTCCTGTTCTTCAGCAAACAGAAAGATAAGATTTTTATCTTGGTGGTGAAGAAGCCAAGGGACAGAGTTCATGGGATTAGCAGTTGTTTGTCTCCCAGGCACAATTGATTTTATCCCTTCTGATAATTTAACATCTTGTTGTTTTTTTCTCATACTTAAACAAGTTTCCTTTCTTTTTAAAAGATTTATTTTTTTAATTTATTGTATATAAGTGCTTTATCTGCAGAAGAGGGCATCAGATCACATTACAGATGGTTGGGAGCCACCATGTGGTTGCTGGGAATTGAACTCAGGACCTCTGGATGAGCAGGCAGCGCTCTTAACCTCTGAGCTACATCTCCAGCCCCCAAGTTTCCTTTCTAGTTTCATATACATGTGCTGTGCTTATTCCTGCCCTCTCACCCCTCCCATTCATCCCCAACCTTCTCAAATTGACAACCTCCTTTTCTTTAATTATTATTGTTACACACACATACATACGAACAAATTTATAAATACAACCCGCTGGGTCCATTTAGCATTGCTCATATATATATACGTTTTTAGAGCTGACTCCTTGGGATTGGATAACCTCATCCCCCAAGGAACACTAAGTCCCCTTGTCCCAGCAGTCATTGACTGCCCATAGCTCATAATCCACGTTGTCATGGCAACCAGCAGCAGCATGACTCAGGGCTTGTTGAGGCTCCTGCCGATGTAAAATGTACATTATTAAATAATTAGGTCACTCTCTATATGTCCTTTGGAATTTCCATTGATCGCCACGACTACTGTCTTCCATATGATGCATATTGGGTTAATTTCCCATAAACAAATGAGTAAGATATCAAAGTAAACAGTAATAGCACACTTTGTGTCATCAAAACAAACAAACAAACAATAAATGACCGTACTCACAAACACAGATACCACACCTGGGAACGGGCAATGAGCTAGGGATCTGGGTGGTGAGCCCGAGAGGCTTGGGTCAGAGATTAGCAAACTGACTTTCAGGGAGTTGAAGGGAAACCCTCGCGGCCATGCCACTAGATACGGAACCTGCATGACAAAGCCCACATCTTAGAGTCACTTCCAAAAGGGAGGTGCACCTTGTGGGGACATCTCTAAAAAGGAAAAGATCATAAAGTATTTTGATATCTTTTTATGTATATGAGCGTTTTGCCTACATGCCTGTCTGTGTACCACATGGACAGTGCCTAGGGAAGTCGGAAGAAGGTGTCGGACCCCTTGGAACTGGAACAGTTGTGAGCCACCATGTGGGTCCTGGGAATTGAACCTGGGTCATCTGGGTCACAAGGCAAACAAGCCATCTTATACCTCAATGCGTGTTCTTAACCACTGAGCTATCTCTCCAGCCAAGGCTTTTTTAAAAAAAAAAGGGGGGGAAAGACCAATGTTTAATATGTGTTGCTAATTACATACATTCTCGTCACCCACAGCAGATCCCAGACCGACAGAAGATGGTGTCGCCTCACTTGGGCTTAAAAATTACACCACACCTCAAATGATTAATGTACAAACACAGATTTGATTATGGTCCTGGGAAGTCAGGAAGGATAGCCTTGCCAGGAACAACTGTGGGAGGAAGTGTTATTAAATATTTAACATCACTGATATACAATAGGTGTGCTTGTGCCAAACATATAAAGTCCTTGCCCCAAGGAGTTGTGTCAGCTCCACGGCTGGTTCATCTGGAAATGCGTGTTACGGTGCTCCATTGGGTAAACGATCCATGCCACGCCTCAACGACTTATCACTTCCATAAGCTTTCCTAGGACTTAATTATTTATGCAAGAGTTATGTGCACCAGTGGCCATCTTAGCCACTTTTTCTTCTCTCCCATCACTAAGCATCTTCCTTCTTTGCGCTTTGTTCTTCCATGGGACCACACAGCACAACCCCGCAATGGCAGCATTCTTGTATGTAGGAACCAGATAAGTTAGTAAAGAAGACATGTCAAACACATTAGGCAATTTGATGTGACATGCGATAAGTGGATAGCAGCTTTAGCCAGGGTGCAGGACGAGGACGAGTGGTAAACAAGAGGCTGCCTCTGACGGAAAAATTATTCCACTTAGCCCAGATGTCCTAAAGGGATACTGCCTTTACAACTCACGTAAATCGGCACAGGGCTCGAATGGCCAACAGGAGGCGCTGCTCAGCAGGAACTTTGCGTCAAAGCAGCTGAGAAGTGACAGCAGCCCACATCACCCACACTGCCGTGAACGTTGTCGAGTGCCAGAGACCATTATGGGAGGCCATCCTGGTCAAAATGCAGAGAACGGTGACTGCGGGGGGGGGGGGGGGGGAAGGAGCGGCTGCCGCATCTATAGCACACCCCTACCCCTCAGCCTCCGGGACCGTTGCGGAAGAGGGTGGGACGGTTTTTAAGAGCCAGGGGACCAGGGAGTCCTATGGCAGACAGTGTGATCTAGGTATGCCGGGAAGCTGTGCTCATGAGACCTCAACAGTCTGGTCACCTACACAAGCCCCACACAATGGTAATAAGTAGAGACATGAAATCTCACAAGGCTTTACTCCTGGATGAAGAATTACAGGGAACAGTCTCTGATGGGGCTACGCAATTCCCCAAAGGTCAGTCGTGTGTGTGTGTGTGTGTGTGTGTGTGTGTGTGTGTGTGTGTGTGTGTACACATGGAATATTAAGCAAGTTCAATAGGTTCATGTGTGTGTGTATAATAATATAACAATAACTATAGAGAAGAGATCATAGACTGGAGAGGGACTGAGGGCCGATGGGAAGAACTGGAGGAGGAGAGGGAGGGATGAAAATGATGTAAATATGGTACTTTTATGAAATCCTCAAAAAACACCTTTAAAGATTAAATTTAAAAGGCCACAGGCAACACATTGCCCATTCAGCCACTGACTTGCTGACTGGCTGACTCACTCATATGAGGCACGGATTCTGTCTTCAGAGGCTTAGAGCATCGGTGCAAAATGGCGGCACTGGTGCATTGATGCAGAGTCAGAAGCCTTAAGGGCACCATGTGTAAGAGGCCTTTGAGACCACAGGGGAGACAAACTATATCCGTGGTGTGAAGGGCAGTGTGAGCAGCAGGAGGCAGAGGGAGCCACGGTGGACACATGAAGATGCCTGTGTGAGGACAGGACCTGGGTCAGGGGGCAGCTGGGTTCCCTGGGGCTTGGCCACCATCCACAGAAGGGGAAGGGACAGGAGCCTTCCTTCCCTCACGCAGGGGCCAGGCTCACAGGGCATAACTCCGATAGCAAATGGACAGAAGAGAGACACAATCCAAAACAAAAAACCACCTCACCTCCCCAGGATAGAATTCACCACTGACAGAGAACTACTCGACCCTGGGGGGTGGGGATGGGGTGGGGGTAGTTCCTCAGAAAAATCCAGATTTGTAATTGGCTCTTGTTTCCATCCACACATTAGAAGGAAGGCCTTAAGGCACTGATTCTCAACCTGTGGGTCATGACCCTTTGGGGGCCGAATGACCCTTTTCACGGGGTCACATATCAGATCTCCTGCACATCAGATAGTTAAAGTTACAATGAATAACAGTAGCAAAAAGTATAGTTATGAAGCAGCAATGAAATAACTTTATAGTTGGGGGTCACCCCAACAT
Source organism: Acomys minous (assembly GCF_964271855.1). NCBI lineage: Eukaryota > Metazoa > Chordata > Mammalia > Rodentia > Muridae > Acomys > Acomys minous. The sequence goes on from NC_140498.1 coordinate 55,023,668, forward strand.
AAAGAACCGTAATAAAGGGTTGCAGCATCAGGAAGACTGAGAACTGCTGACTTAAGGCACAGGGGTGGGGGGGGTGGGGGGGAGAGGTGGTGGTGGGGGCTAACTATTGACCTCCATTAACACCTGTGTAGACAGAGGACAGAGTGTGAGACTGCTCCTGTGGGGAGGCTGGCGGGTGCATTTCCTGAGCACTCTGGGAGAAGTCTGGAGATTAAAAAAGAACCCAACTCTATTGAAAACAGCAAATGGGCTGGCGAGACAGCTCAGGGTTCAAGAGCCGCCGGTACTGTTTGCTATTCCAGAGGAACCAGGTTCGAGTTCCAGGACCCAGGTTCGAGTCCTAGGACCCAGATTCAAGTCCCAGGACCCAGGTTCGAGTCCCAGCACCCGTATCAGGCTGCTCACACCACCTGCCACTCTAGATTCCTGGGACCCTCCAGCCTCTGTAGGTACCTGCACTCACATGCACATAGTACCCGCCCAAATAAACATAATTAAAAAAATAATTTATTTAAAGAGACAATACTTAAGGCAGGGAGATACCATAAGCACAAATAAAAATTACTAGAAGATTGTGTGCATACACATGTTTTCTACACTGTAGACTTAGCATATTCTTGAAAACTGCAAATCATTTTTAATAAAATATATCATTTATACAAAATTTACAAGTATGTAATATCTATAACTATATACTTACTAATGACTTTCTAATCAGTTTCTGATTTTCTTTCAGTAGGGGTATAGCATAAATTAAGTTAGATTAAAAAAAAAATAAGGTACCCTCACTACATCCCACTGCCTGTATTAATCCATATACCTCACAAACCACTCTGAATATGAAAGATATGAAACAGTGTGGAAATCTGCTAACTCAGGCTGTTCCGCTGGCTTCTAGACGGCTCACGGCTGCAGGTGGCAGGGAGGTGGCGAGCGCGCCTGACTGAGTTATTCCAGAACGAACTTTGTCTTTTATATGCCCTGAGCAAAGGGTCGCCGGGCCTGTTCAGGTGAAAGCACCAGAACAAGAGACATCCTCCTTAGACAGGAGGGTTCTCAGTCTTAACTCCCAGTAATGACCGGAGCTGCACAGCTTTCCCGACGGGTTCTAACATGTAAGGTGGTCTGGGTAGCAGGATGACGGGGCTAGCGGGGCCTCCAGCCACAAGACCATCCTTCCAAGGCTTTGTAGATGGTTTATCTATAGTGGGCTAGTCTGAAGATCTACTCTACCAGAACCAGACTAAAACAATCTATCTATCTATCTATCTATCTATCTATCTATCTATCTATCTATCTATGTATATATGATCATTATGTGTATATTGATATATATGTATATATGAATATATATGAGGCTCCATTTATATAATCAGTTCAAAGGACTTATACAAATATATATAATATATATGTCTACATGTAGACAGACGTAAGTATATAGTTGCATTATAAATATTACATATGTGCTTCTCAGCAGCCACACACTCCTTGTTCTCACGGACTCTGAGGGTGGCCACAGGCTTAAAGGAAATAATCTCAGACGGACTTTGACTGACGAGCCTTTTGATTGGTTTTGGGAGACCAGTGACAAGCCTGATTTAAAAAAAAAAAAAAAAAGCATGGGCGCTCAGGCACGAGAGGCAGCAGAGCTGCCCAGCAGTGATGAAAGTGAGCTGCCGAAGACACTGAACAGGAATCCGAAGGGTCTTCTGGGACAGGCAGAGACTACAGCACACCATGACCGGAAGGCGGCTGACAAGGCTTTTCAAAAGCAGAGACATCTAGGCCAGCACAGTGGCCGGCGTTAAGGAGGATGATCTGTGAAGACCAAGAGTTTGAGGACACCCTGGGCTACGTGGCAAGACCCTGTCCCCAGATAAAACCTCAGTGAGCTATGGGGTGTGGTGGTGCACAGCTTTAATCCCAGCACCTAGGAGGCAGAGGCGGGTGGATCTCTGTGAGTTTAAGTCCAGCTTGGTTTACATACAGTCCCAGACTAGCCAGGCCTACATAGTAGAACCTTATTTTTAAACAAACAAACAAAAAAAACCAAACACAACAACAATAAATATCAACAAACAAGCAAGCCAGCATTACTATTTATAAAAGTTGCCATGCTGTGTATATTGACCCTGAATTCTCCTCTCCTTGACAGCCAGGACACCTGCACACAGACGCTAACGGTGTGCACGGCCACTGCCCTGCTGCACACAGATACTTTTATGGTTGAGTTTTATTCACAGAGGTCAAGGAAGGAACTTGACTTTCACGTCTGACTTCACAGGGGTGAGACAGTGAGACGCAAACCCACAAGTGGCCAAGTAGAACGAGACCAGCCTTAGCAGAAGGCGGTTCAGGAGCCTGAGGTTAGGATGCCATTGAGAGAAGCACAGAAGTCACAGGCCTGGCCTGAGACCATCTACGTGCGTGCTGAGTGGAAGTCTGACTGACTTTTATATAGCCCAAGAGAGCAAACTGCTCCCGGCTAACATTTGAGTTATATGAATCTACATGAGTTCTTCTCTTTCTCGTCTGGCTTTGTTTGGTTTCATTGGGAGGTGGGGTCAAAAAGGCTGAGCAGTCTACACACAGCACGGAGCACCTCCTCAGCCTCCACTACTGTAAACCGAGGGAAGCAATGTCCTCGCCATCATAACATTTCTGAACTTGGGAAATTTAGCTATTTGTTTACAAATGTGCTCTCTTCAACTTCTTGCCCAAATAGTTACTTTGTTAACATTCACTATTTCTTACGTCTTTGCCTGTCTCTTCAGTGCCACAGGGCTTTCAGGTGGAAAGGTTTTTACACTAAAGACTACATGAAATAATAAGGTGCCATTTTTGGGGAGGGCGGAAGGAAGCCCTCTCCCTGCAAAGTGCCCACTTTTCGAGGGCAGAAGAAAAACTTCTGTCTCTAGTCATTGCTCTTTTAACCATGAGGTTTCTGTTTGTTGTTGTTTTGTTTTTGTTTTTCGAGACAGGGTTTCTCTGTGTAGCCCTGGCTGTCTGAGAACTCACTCTGTAGACCACGCTGGCCTCGAACTCACAGAGATCCTCTGCTTCTTCCTCTGAGTGCTGGGATTAAAGGCATGTGTCACTACCTGACAACCAAGAGGCTTTTAAACTGATCTCTCTCTCTCTCTCTCTCTCTCTCTCTCTCTCTCTCTCTCTCTCTCTCTCTCTCTCCCTCCCTCCCTCTTTCTCTCTGTCTCTCTCTCCTCTCTCCTTCTCTCTCCATCTCTCTGTCTCTCTCCCTCTCTCCCTTTCTCTCCTTTTTCTCTCCCTCTCTCTCTCTCTCTCCCTCCCTCCCTCTTTCTCTCTGTCTCTCTCTCCTCTCTCCTTCTCTCTCCATCTCTCTGTCTCTCTCCCTCTCTCCCTTTCTCTCCTTTTTCTCTCCCTCTCTCTCTGTCTCTCTCTCCCCTGTCTCTTTCTCTCTCTCTCCCTCTCTCCTCTCTGTCTCTCTCTCCCTCTCTCTCCTTTCTCTCTCCCTCGCTCTCCTTCTCTGTCTGTCTGTCTGTCTCTCTCTCTCTCTCTCTCCCTCCCTCCCTCCCTCCCTCCCTCCCTCTGTTTTAGTCTGGATAGGCCCAGTTGGTCTGGAACTCACTATGTAGACCAGGCTGGCCTTGAACTCAGAGATCCACCTACCTTGGCCTCCTGAGTGCTGGATTAAAGCCGTGTGCTGCCACGCCTGGCTAACTTATGATTAGAGGTCTGGTTATGCTATATGAAGTAAAACAATCTCTTTTAAATTTTAACTATTAAAATACACAGTTGAAAGTCTTTTAGTTATAAATTTAAACATGGAAATGAAAAAAAAACCTTAAAAATTACTGGTGAAGGTAAGCTTGAGACTAAGAAGGTATAGTTATTTTATGCCCTGTATTAAATTTTCTTTTCTTAACATCTACCAGGTTATTCTCCAAGATTCGCTGAGGCATATAGCTCACTCAATGAGAACCATGAACTAAGGCTTGTCTTTTGAAACGGACATATATACAGGCCTTTCCCCTCCAAAGACATGTTTATATAGGAAACCAGCTATTTCCTCATATCTCCGAGGAGAACTGTGTCTTCCTGAGCCAAAACCCCTTCTCTCTCGCATGATGCTGCCTCGTCAAAGAAATACACATTTTCTCTCTGAGGAACAGACTGATAATAGAGGCCATCTATGAGCCGGATGCTGCGGCCCACGTGCCTCCCTCCAGCCACACTCTGACACGGAGAAGGATTCAGGGGTTCTTAGCAAGGACAGGGTGATGCTGGGACCCACAGAATGTTCCAGATGTCCTCACTGGGTCTCTGTGACGAGCCTGTGACAGACAGACTCTGTCTGATAAAGAGGTCTTCTCTTAGATTATTCTCATAATTCATTAACTCTTTGATTCTCTGCTGTGCTCCCTGCCAAGGGGTTATTTTCTCATATATGGCTTTTCAACCCTAAAACCACCCATCACTTTCTGCAATTCCAGCCACAAAGAGTCAGCAAACGCTCAAGATTCAAAGTCACACTTGTAAGATGAATGACCAGGAAGACCCAAAGCATTGTGGGAAAGGTTGTAGTCAGAAGACCGGGACATCTGCTGTGACACAGTGTCTTGTGGCCCGACAGGGATGGTGCATTCATCACATATCAACAATGTGGTCACTTAAACAAGATGGGCACAACATCCATGCCAGCACGGGCACAACATCCATGCCAGCCAACATGGCAGCACAGGCCGAAGGAGTGTCCAGGGCCCCTACAGGCAATCAAGGGCTGTTGAGAGAGAGAGAGAGAGAGAGAGAGAGAGAGAGAGAGAGAGAGAGAGAGAGAGAATACACATTTACACCTGGGATGAGTCTCTGTTAGGTTGTCCAGTTCCAAGAGATCAGCCCTAAACATGGACATATGGAGCGACACTACAGTAAGTTACATACATGTGTGATAATAATTACAGAAAAATGTCATCTACATGAGAGGGAGTGGAGGGAGGGATAACAGGAGGAGTAGAAGGGAGGCGGGACGGATGGAAAAGACGTAGACTCAGTACCCTAGAACGAGATCCTCAAAAAATAAATTTAAATTAAAACAGTAATGTCTCTCAGGGGGCTGCCACATGCCTTAATAACTTTGAAAACTGATCACGGCAAACGGCTAAAACAGCTGTCAGTGTCCAGACCTGGTAGGAACCCAGGTTGAAGATTCTAAGGAGCTTTAAAAAAAAAAGTGTATCACTTCCCCCAAAATCAAATTATAATAGTTTAGAATGTCCCTTCCAAAACCCATGCTGAAGTTTAATTTTGAGGGGTGCGGTTATAAAAGGCCTTAGCTAACTCAGGCGGCACATGCCTGGCATGCCAGCCTTTGGGACTGAGTCTGAGGCCACATAGCAGATCCCATCTCAACAATAAAGCAAAATACACAAACAGAGGCTGTGGCCCTGGGCGTGGATTAATGGTATTATTTTGGTAATGGGTCAGTCACAGAGGTTGCTAATAAGGGAGTAAGCCCCTCTCCCTGTCCCCCCACCCCCATGCTAAGACAACTTTTACTTAACCACATTGCTTAAACACTAACAGGAGAAATGTTGCCACCCTGGATAAAAGTTATGGCACTTCACGTTTCATAATTTTATTTGAAGGCCCCAAACGCTCCACAGTCCTGCGACACAGCATTTAAACAGACGTTATGTCCCAGCCCACTCAGCAACGATTGGCACGCAGCAATGTGGTCCACTGAGGTTATAATTATAGTGTGGAGGAGATTAAGGGTTATAAACACTGTGGTTCAGGGAAGGGGCGTTCTTCCAGCCGGCTGACTAACATGGAAGCTGCGCGGCCCTTCTGAGCATCACGGTGCTTTAAATCCTGGACTTCCACCCCCCCAAAAGAAGCTCGTGAGCCCGTAACTCCACTCGTGTTCCAGGTAGAGCCGAGCACTTCTGGTCACTTCCTGTCTCCCTCTACACACTCACAGCAAGCCGGCCGGCTCCTCTGTGGGAGACTAAATCGTATGTTAGCAACGCTCGGCTCTGTTGCCCAGGGACAGCATAGGGAGATGCGGTGGATCGCTGAGATAAGCAGTGAGGTGCAGATCATTCTGGGATGAGAAGCGCCGCGAGGTGCCAGCCCTTGGCACTGTTTAGATAGCCCGGCATCCCTCCCCGACCCTCTCTCTCCTAGGGGACCCCACAGACTCAGTTTTTTGGGTTTTGTTGTTGTTGTTGTTGTTATTGTTGTTTTGTTTTGTTTTTTGGTAATTCATGTCTTTACTGTTCTGAGGAGGGAGATGACCTCTCTCCTCCCTCCCTCTCCTTTCATTTGATCTCTTGTCAAAGTGTCCTTCTCTGCCACACTAGGACAGTGCTCCGCTCCCAGACCCCTCCCTTCTTGAGCAAGTGACACCTAGGAAGTGTTCCATCCAGACCCCTGTGCTCCAGGAGAGCACAGACACAGGTCCCTGTCTGCAAATTATCTTGCTATGTCAACAAACCTTTCACATGGAACTCTTCATTTTTCCCTACTGGGGAGGCAAATCTTGAATTTGGGCAGGACAGCCACTTTATCTTATTTCTATTGTCTTTTTAAAAAATATTCTCTCAAGGCCAAACAGAATAAATAAATAAATAAATAAATAAATAAACAAAGCCTTCTGCCAAACATTTTATTTATTTGTTTGTTTGTTTATTTATTTATTTATTTATTTTCCAAGCCAGGGTTTCTCTGTGTAGCCGTGGCTGTCTGGAGAACATTTTAGATCCACGTCTCTCCTGGACCTTGGCTGCTTCCATCTCTCCATTGGTACAGATCTTGTGTTCTCAATTTGACCATTTTCTTTCCTCTGGCCCATCTGTGTGTGTGGAATGGCCTGGTGTAGAAATCAAGAAGTGATTTATTGACAATAAAAGAGCTTCTATCAAGCTGGGCATGGTGGCGCATGCCTGTAATCCCAGTACTCGAGGAGGCAGAGGCAGGTGGATCCCTGTGAGTTCAAAGCCAGGCTGGTCTACAAAGAGAGTCCAGGACAGCCAGGACTACACAGAGAAACCCTGTCTCAACAACAACAACAACAACAACAACAACAACAAGAAGCTTCTAACTATATATTAATATATAAATATTGTCACCTCCTTTGATTAAAGAACTGACCAGCATAGCCAGACTTTAAAGAACAAAGTGATTTCTAATATAGCAGAAATTAAGTGATCTGTAACTCTGACATACTTAACATTCTCCAAAACTTTATCCAACTAATTATGTAGATTCACAGCTTCCTTCTTTTTTAATGGAAGTTTTTTTTTGAAGGCTTATTTATTTTTATTTTGTGTGTCTAAGGTTTGCCTGCACGTATGTATATGAACCAGGTGTGTGCAGTACCTGTAAAGGCCAGATGAGGGCGTCAGATCCTCTAGAACTGGGCTGTAGATGGGTGTGAACTGAGTGTAGGTGTGAGAACTAAATATGGGTCTGCTGGTAGAGCAGCCAGGGATCCTGACCATGGAGCTGTCTCTTCAGCCTGAAGCATCACTCCTAAAATAACCGCCTTCCAGCAGTGTCTCCTTTGAGAAGTCACGGAGAGCAGTTTGTTTGCGATGGATAAGACCCATAACGAAAGAGAACCTGTCTAGGCTCTATTGCATTTCTGAATAGGGCAGCATGCGCAGGGCTCTGGGCATCCCAAGCACGATCTAATCTTCTGTATTACACTTGTACCACTAGCTTTTTATTTCTGACATCTTAAGGTTTTACCCACTCAAGTTCATAGGCTGCCTAAAAAAAAAAAAAAGAAACTGGAAGCTGGGGCGACGGCTCAGCAGTTAAGAGCACGGGCTGCTTTTGCAAGGGACCTGGAACCAGTTCCAAGCACCCACATGGTGGCTCTCAACTGGCTGTAAAACCAGTTCCAGGGGATCTGATGCCCTCTTCTGGCTGCCACAGACATTGCATGCAGTGTCTTAATTGCAAACATGGGGACTGGATGGGAGCAACTTCCCTATTTGAAGGACTTTCCACTGGAGTAGTTCTTGACCAGGAGATGAGATGATTATCAGACACATACAGGGAGACATTAACAATACAAGCGAAGGCCTGTAGGCAGAAAGATACTGTGTAATTTAAATGCTGATTTCTTTATCCTTCATGTCCGGTTGCAAGCTTCGTTCTGAGAATTTCTTGTCTAAATGTTGTGTAAACTCTGCTCCCCAACTATCCCTCTGATATGTCAATAAAGCAGCTTACAGCCAATCAATGAGCAGGGGAGAGAATAGGGCGGGACTTCCTGCCAGACAGGGGAGGAGGAGTCAGGGGAGGAAGCAGGGGATTCAGCCATAGGTTGAGGTCCAAGGAAGATCAGGAAGAAGGAGCTGGAGACCAGGAAAGCTACAAAGTACAAGTATCGCTGGGATGTTTGCTGGGAGTAAGACAAAATAGCACAGAGGCTTAAGAACAGACTTCAACTGCTCAGATTGTGTCCTGAAGCCTTGTATTACAAAAGAGTCTCAATTATCCATGAGATAGCCCAGTTAAGGACCAAGCTAAGAGAAACAAACACTGTTTTATAAAAATAGCTTCAACAGGGGCCCAGCTCCAGTCTAGATGGACAGACCTACAGGTTCCCAGCCTGGTACCCGGGGATTTGCAAACGTCCTCCCAGAATTGTTATTTGAAAAATACTGCTTTGCCTTGGCAAGTGAACTCATCAAGTGAACTCTTTGAGCCTTGTAAGGGTTTGGGGATCTCAAAAGGCAGGAGAGCCGTTCCAGGCCCAGGGGAAGGGACACTGACTTATGATACTTTCCCTGTGGCTAGCTTATTGAGACACAGATAGCAAGGAATGGCCATTCGTAATAGAGAAGCCCTGATGAGGACCAGGGCTACATCCCGGGGTTGCCCGGCAGGGAGACACTCGGCAGCCAGGTGACATGATGTCAGGACATTGGGGCACCATAGAAACACGGGCTCCAGAGAAACATGAGCACCCAAAGTCACAGCTTTACTCAGCTCTGTGTCAGGGAGATAATCACTAGAAGAGCACGTGGCTGAGCCACAGGGCCTCACAGCCTTATCTTAGACCTGGTGCAGTGTTTTCTGAAAGATGTTCATGTTTTGTTGAACAGAGGTGTGCGCTTGTGCTCTCTCTCTCTCTCTCCCTCTCTCTCTCTCTCTCTCTCTCTCTCTCTCTCTCTCTGTCCCCTCCTGTATCCTTCCGTTCACCTTTGAGTATACATTTCTGATACTGAAATCTGAAACTAATGCTTCAAGAGCTGGAGAGATGGCTCAGTGGTTAGGTTCAGTTCCCAGCATCCACATAGTGGCTCACAGCCATCTTGGATGCCCTCTTCTGGCCTCTGTGGGCACTGTATGCATGCACAGACAAACATGCAAGCACATATACACACATAAAATAAGATAAATAAATCTGGGGGGTGCAGAATGGACAGGTGTACAGATCTCAGAACTGTAACCACGCACATATCTGCAAAGCAACAGATGGAATGAATTTAGATCAGACCCAGTTAAGTCTGTAAGATCTGTACATACGTAATACATCTAAAACACACACATACACACTCACACACACATACATACTCACACACACTCATACACATATACAAACACACACATACATACTCACACACATACATTCACACACACATACATGGCCACATGCACCACAAAGAAAGAAGCTTTGAGGAGAGCCACGAGTTGGAAGTTTTCTGATGTACTCGTTCCGAGTCAGTCTGTTTGTAAGTGTAAAAATATTCCCCTTTGCTTATAAGCCAATAATGATAAGTTAAAAATACCATAGTATCAGCATCTTGTTTTTCTTCAAAGTACCAGGTAGAAGAGTATCATTAAATTTGACTTTTGAAAACAAACAAAAATATAAAACAAAGCCAAAACTTTATTCCCTTAATAAATTTGGCAATAAATAAATTTTATTACTTAGATAAAATGGCTTTCTAAGGAAGCCATTGGGGAAGGCAGGCAAGACTTGATATGCAGAGGCAGAAGGATTGTGAGTTTCTGGCTAGCCTAGACTGTGTAACAAGACCCTGTTTTCAAGAAAAAAAAAATGAAGTTCCAAGGCAAGTTATTTTTCTTTCAAATTCACAATCCAACACACACACACACACACACACACACACACACACACACACACAGAGTTTTTTAAAGCATTTTATATGTAAAACTGCTTTATCCCTTCTCTCGCTGTGTAAGGTGTATGTTAAGAAACAAGGTAGGTGTGAGTCCTACAGCACTGAGATGCTCTGAACACTCTCGTGGTGAGCAGCCTCTCCCCAGGGGACCGTGACAGGTGGGCAAGCTGAACATGTTTTGTTTTGAGACATGGTATCATGATGTGGCCCTGGCTAGCCTGGAACTTATTGTGTAGACCAGGCTGGCCTAAAAATAGTAGAGATCCACCTGCCGCTGCCTCCTGAGTGCTGGGATCAAAGGTGTGGGCCACTACCCCCAGCTCCTCCATCCAAAACTTCAGATCCAAAATGATCCTGAATACAAAACATCTTGAGTGCTAACATGATGCTATACATGAGAAATTCTATACCTGCCTTATGTAAAGGTCATGACCTAAGTCAAAACCCAGGCACACTAAAAACATTCTATAATTTACCTGTAGACTTTGTATAGAAGGCGCATATGAACCATAAATGTGTTTACACAGCTATTCTGATGTCTGAAACTCTTCTGGTCCCATTTCTGATGTGTGTGAACTTTGTTGTGTTTTGTCACCTCAGAACCCCACAGAGCAGTGCACTAGGTGACATTTCAGTGGCATCTGTAGGGACATGAAGAGTATGCCAGGCCCTCTATAAGCACTCACTGTTTTTTTTTTTTTTTTTTGGTTTTTCGAGACAGGGTTTCTCTGTGTAGCCTTGGCCATCCTGGACTCACTTTGTAGACCAGGCTGGCCTCGAACTCACAGCGATCCACCTGCCTCTGCCTCCCGAGTGCTGGGATTAAAGGCGTGCGCCACCACGCCCGGCTAAGCACTCATTGTTAAAGGAGTGTTTCTTGGGATTGTGGTTTCAGGCCCAGTGGTCACACACTATGGTGACAGAAGCTGTGGCCCAGTGGTCACATGCTGTGGTGACAGCAGCCATGGCCCAGTGGTCACATACTGTAGTGATGGCAGCTGTGGCCCAGTGGTCACATACCTTGGTACAGTGGTCACACGCTGAGGTGACGGCAACCCATTCCCTATGTTTCTCTGATTAAGCTAGGTCCATGGCTGTGGTCTCAGCTGCCCAAGCCCTTTCAGATCCAGGGAGCAAATGAACTTTCTGTCTTTGATGAAGACATCAACTCTGGACACCTTGCATATGACCCAAATGTCCGACCAAACATCCTAAAGTGAGGAGTCTTTTTTTGGCTCACAGTCTCAGAGAATTCAGTCCCTGGTTGTTAATTACCACCAAATGTTGAATGGATGCCTCCTTTGTGGAATCACCTCCTAGTCAAGCCATCAAAGGACACATGATATAGTCTCTGTTTAAGGACATACGGTGCAGTCCCTCTTTAAATATAGCCTCTGTTTCCAAAGAGTTTGCAGGCAGACACCAAGTTCACAAACAGTATTGCAGCCAAGGGGGTGATGGGGTGGCATAAAGGAGAGGAAAAGATGTCAGAACGAGAATTCTCGGTGATGGCAGATGATGGATGGGTGGAATTGGATGTTCTAAAGACTGAGTGTGCCTGCATCCATGTGTATATGTTTGTGTGCGCATGCTTGTGTGTAGAGGCGAGGAGAGATCTCAACAGAAGCAGCCTTCTGGGTAGAGGTGGAGCAGGGGAAGGGCATCAAGAGGATTACCGTCCGGGAGGACTACGGGTTTGCTGCAGGCACGCTGTGGGCTAGCCATTGTGACAGATAACGGGTATACAAGAGCTAACAAGACCCACATCATCCCTGACTCGCCAGCTAGTTGGAGACCAACAAGGAACATGGACCATCTGAATAAGGTGAGATAAATGCTGTGAGATGGAGAAGTCCAAAGACTGGCCACCCAGAGGAGGGGTCAGGCGGGAACTGCTTAGGTAGGGCGCGTGCACATGCCTCAGCCTGGCAAAGCAAGCATGAGGAGCTGCCACGGGGAACTGGCAAGGCCCGTGGAAACCAAAGAGAGAATGTCAGGAAGGGGCCCGGGGTGGGGCGGGGTCAATAGACAGCGTTGATATCTCATATACTTCTTATTAATGGATTGAGTAGCTTAAGATCGCCCAAAGAAGCATTAAGAAATAAACAAACAGATTTGTCTTTCAGATAGGCCATCACCTGCAGGTGAGATGGCCCTGGAGGCAAGATGAACGAGGACAAATTAGGGAACAAGGGAGCTAGACCTCTGAAGGCTTATTTCCCATTCTGATGTAGGAGCTAAAGGAAGAGCTTGTGGATGGATGGATGGATGGATGGATGAATGATTGGATGGATGGATGGATGATGGATGGATGAATGATTGGATGGATGGATGGATGGATGATTAATGGATGGATGAAAGGATGGATAGATGGATGGATGGATAAATGAATGAATGATTGAATGGATGGATGGATGAATGAATGATTGGATGGATGAAAGGATGAATGGGTGAATGAATGGATGAATGATTGAATTGATGGATGGATGGATGATGGATGGATGAGTGAATGGAGGGATGGATAGATAGATAAATGAATGAATGAATGAAATGAAACAATCCACCATGAAGCACAGGATGGAAGATAGGAGACTTTAGGTGCGGGCACAAGTTGTCGTGGGCACATGGGAGCTCCTCAGACAAACGGCCACAGCAGCCAACAAGAGAGGTCAGCAGAACACAGTGGAAAAGGCTACAAGGCTGCAGCCCAAATTCTGCCATCTGCTAACCATGGAAGATACCGTCACTCTCCAGCCGTCATACCCACAAGTGCACATGCATTCGTGGATGTGAGCATGTTCACGTGCGCATACACACACACACACACACAAATTAAATCTTTTTTTTTTAAAGTAAGAAAGAGGGCTGGGGATATAGCTTAGCGGTAGAGCACTTGCCCAGAGCACAGGTCCAAACACCTCAGGACTGCCAACACCACCAACCAAAAAGCTCCAAAACAGACAGCATAAGGCCAGACACAAAGACTGCATTTGCCCCCAACAACCTATGAGGAGGCAGCTGTGGACACTGTCCAGACCACAGCCCAGCTCCTCAGCCTTCGATGTCCTTTCAAACTGTACCTGGCCAAATCAGTCCTGCCCACTCAGGGCTGGAAAGGGAAACTTCCATCAAGTCCGGGATAAGAGGCTGTACCCGGTAGGGCCATGAGACTGTGTGGCAAGGCCAGGACCATGGCTCAGGACCAAGGTGTTCTAAGCCTTGGTGAAGTGGGGGCTGGTGTGTGTGTGTGTGTGTGTGTGTGTGTGTGTGTGTGTGTGTGTTGGGGACAGTGGGAGAAAGCAGAACGCATGGTGACATATGCGAATCCAGGTCTGGCGACCAACCAACCAAAGCCGAGAGGATAAAAGCAGGTCATTGCAGAAGATGTGTCTGAGACCCACGCCCTGCTGCCCTATCCCATTAGAAAGTGATTCTTGCTTCCAGTGGGTTTCAGGAAAACACGGCTAATCTGAGTGCATTCTATTGATTTTAGTCCTGTTCTGGTACGAGGAGAGTGGGACTCCAGCCAGGAACTCTCCTGAAGGAAACCATTTAACGGGTCTGGCTCACAAGTTTCAGAGGTTTAGTCCACTGTCGTCATGGTGGGAAGCTGAGAGCTCTACATCTGGAACATCTGGATCCACAGGCAGCAGGAAGAGAGAAGAGCCGCAGGGCCTGGCTTGGAGTCTTGAAACCTCAAAGCCCATGCCCAGTGACACACTTCCTCCAATGAGGCCTAGCTTTCTGATCCTTTCAAATAGAGACGCTCCCTAAGCATTTCAATAGATAAGCCTAAGGGGTCGTTCTGGTTCTGTCTTGCTGGTTGGTTGGTTGGTTGGTTGGTTGGTTAGGTTTTTTGAAACAGGCTTTCTCTGTGTAAAGACCTTGGCTGTCCTAGACTCATTTTGTAGTCTAGGCTGGCCTCAAGCTTCTTCAAACCACCACATTAGCATCGGGAGGTCATGGAGAGTCCAGGTCCGCAGATGGCTTTACCTCTGCTACTCCTTCCAGAACTTTCCATCTCATGCTCCTTCTTCTTTCCCCGACACATTCAAAGGCTCGTATCCTCTGGCCCATTCTAACCTTGGTCTTCACAGCTCCCACCAGAAGAGCACAATAGCAGACAAATAACAAGGAAAGCAACAGCTACACACACGTGTGCACGCTTGTATCACACATACACACACACACACACACACACACACACACACACACACACACACACACACATACACACACAGTATCTCGTTGGGGCTGGGGCTCAGAGGCTATGGGTATTTGCCCTTCCAGAGGACTTGGATTTGATTCCCAGCACCTTCATGGTGTCTCACAACTATTTGTATCTCCTGTCCCAGGGCATCTGGTACCCATTTCTGGTCTCCATAGTTACTGGGTATGAAAGTGATGCAGACATACACGAAGGCAAAGCACTCATACACATAAAATAAAAATAAAAAATGAAAATGTAATTTTAGTTTATGACCTGGCATTCCTAAGTCCCCCAAATTGTTTTCTCTTTAGCTCCCTAAAGCAGTTTAAAGAGTCAGTTACCAGGAAAGTCAGTATAATTTTTACTAAATAATATTGGACTGAGTAGTCTCTCTGTGCCTAACCTGACAAAGCCAGCCTCCAGCATTGTCACTATTCTATAGTACACTTTAAAAAATTCAATTAAGCTGGGCGTGGTGGCGCATGCCTGTAATCCCAGCACTCAGGAGGCAGAGGCAGGCTGATGGCTAAGAGTTCCAGGCCAGCTTGATCTACAAAGCGAGTCCAGGATAGCCAAGGCTACACAGACAAGACAAACCCTGTCTTGAAACAACAATAAATAAATAAATAAATAAATAAATAAATAAACTGCAATTAAACAACAAGCCACAACAAAAAGGTCACATCCAATTCTTCCTAGAAATTCCAAAGCAAATGATATTGAAATCAAGTCATATAAGTAATTCAAACTGTGGGGCTCACTCACACAGTTGGGTGAACATTTAGGGTTCCCCGTGGCAGGTGTCTTCCACTCTCTCGCATCTGTAATAAACTTGGTTGAGAACCTGGAAGGCCCTTCTCAACACTGAGATCGCTGTTTCTCCTGTCACCCCTGCCACACTGTTGACTGGAGCCCGAGACTCCAAATGGTCTCGGGCTCTGATGCAGGGCTGGAATTTCAAGCACGAACTGAGAACTTACTTCTGTAGATTTCTGGTGTACACACACACACACACACACACACACACACACACACACACACACACACACACAAACTTCTGTTGATTTCTGGTACACACACACACACACACCCGTTCACTCAACAATCCAACCTTGGACTTGAAACGCTACCCATAACTCTTAGGCAGGCAAGCCAAGCACCACCACAAACCCGCGGAAGCTAACAAATCACAAGGGCGCAGCTGCCCATCATCAACAGATCCCGAAAGGACTCGCAGCCAATCAGATAAAAGGAAAAAAAGACACGGCGCTTTGAAATGCAAAGTTGGTTCTAACCCTTCAAGATCGAAGGTTTCAACTCCTTAAAGTCACGCTTACTTGGTACTTCCAAGCTCTCAAAAGTGCCCAAGTTGATTTCGGTTCGATTGTATACGTTACATAATTTTGTTTGTTTCATTTCAACAGGAAAGCATGAATTCAAAGAGTTCCTACCTGGGAATATGGTCGGCCTCTTCTTGGGGCGCCTCAGGTGAAAAGGTTCCAGATTTTTGATGTTTCTTTGAAGTTTTCCTTTAATGGGATTTCCGATGCTTGGAAGGTCAGGTGGCAGGCTGCTCCGTCTCAGTGATTTAAACTCATTTTGAGATGGATTTAACTTGTTCTTTGTCCTGGAATATAAATTGCTGTCATCAACGGCCATTGTAATCGATTCATTGGAGACTCTGAAGTGACAAAACTCCTGAGAGACAAACCAGCGGGCGGCCAGAGCCGCCACCTCCTGCCCCAGCTCCCCAGACAGGAGGCTCTCCTGCTCGCTCCGCCCGGCACTTGTTTGGGAAGCTTAACAAGTTGGTGGGCGGGGACCTGAACAGGTGTAGAATTACTAAGTAGCTCCTCCCTCTGCAGCTAATAGCCCAGGGGGGTGGGGCTGGAGGCGTGGGGGCGTGTCCAGAATAAATGGTTAGGGTCTGGAGACAGAAATGACACTCAGTAAAAGTGGCACCAAGTGTGAAATTTCTGTGTGTCCTGCTGTTAGGCAAACACAAGCCAAGTAAGAATAAATGCCGGTGCAAAGTCCAAGTCTATTCTAATTTCCCACAACACTTAAGAGGGCTTGTTTTTTGTTTTTTTGTTTTAACTAGTCTGGGGGAAGTATTTTTTTACACTTTCTTTCATCTTTGTGATTCAAGCTACACACTCGTACACATCTTTCTTGATTCATATTTGGCTGTCGGCCAACTCGAGGCTGGCTCGAAGGGACATGAGAGATCACCAGCCGTGACCAGGAAGGAACCGGTTGTGGGCGTGTGCGCTCAGGCAGCTGTGCCGGGAAGGCTGAATTGCCCGGACCCACCCTTCCATCCTGTGCCCCACCAGCCAGATGGCTTCTCCAGAAATTCAGGAAGCCTGGCTGAAGAGCTAGAGGTCTCCAAACAAGCTTCAACCCCAACAGTGGTGGCGCCCTCCACCCAGCAGACCACAGATGAATGTTGTGTTTGCCAGTGCTGCTTGGTTTCCCGCTAAAATGCTCAGAGGGTTTGGTGGTCTGAGGAAAACCGGCTTTTTGCTTGCCCCACCCCACCCCCACCCCCGTCACAGCTTTTCTTCCTTCTGCTTCCAGATTTTCACTGTCCGTTGTGCCTTTCTCCCTAGCTCTATGTTGTAATGTCCTGCATTCTGTTCTTGGTGCAGAAATCTCACGACTTTAATTTATCCTCCTTAGCCATCCTAGGCCTGGGGCCATGAGCAATCTGTGTGCATGCATGCCTGCTTATACACACAGATACACAGTCACACACACACACACACACACACACACACACACACACACACACACACACACACACACGCCCTTATCTCTCATGCTTTCTGGCTACTTGCAGTGTGAGTCGAAAGATGAAGTAATTGCCCGCTATCTGTCTCTGTCTCTGTCTCTCTCTGTATCTGTCTGTCTGTCTGTCTGTCTGTCTGTCTGTCTCTGTCTCTCTCCTCTCCTCCTGAACTGTGCCAGGGATCAGTAGGCACAAAGAGCACAGAGGATTGCTTGGATGCCAAATAGGTTGTATGACTCGTTGGACATAGTGACTGTTAGGCTCCCTTACCTAACTCAGGACACACCACCGCTCTGACTGACGCTTTATTCGTTTGCCTCCATTCTCCCTTACACCCTAAGTGCGACAGGCTTCCTCAAGAGAAACGGACAGCTTTCCCGAGTCTGTCCAGCTTAGGGTTGCCATTTTGATCTAGCGAGATCTTTAGATCTTGTGAGATCATTATTTTGTCGACCCAGTTCTGAAAATCGCCTGCGTGCATCCCACTCACGACTCAGAACTATTTTGTCAAATTGCAATGTAGCCTGAGCTTCAGGGGCTGGGGTTGTGGCTCAGGGGCAGAGTATGCCTGGTATGCGTGGAGTCCTGGGTTCAATCACCAGCCCTGCTTGGGGAGAGGAGGCAGAAAGGAAGCAATGATTTGGTAGCCAAAAAACAAAGGTCCCAGACCCCAAACACCAAGAAGAACATTTATTTAATAAATACCTAGTGAGGTGGAGTCTTAACACACACACGGTTGAATATGGTAACAAACAGGCTCAGTGCCACTTGACTGTTTCTCTGCATTTCACAGCATCACTGTGAGGCTGCATGCGAACACACCAATACGAAACCTAAGAGTCTAAGGAAAGGTGAGCCTATTGCTTGTGCATCCTGCAGCTCTGCATGTGCGGGCGAATAATTCGCCTTCATCTTCAAGATGAAGATGGTGGGAATCCAGGCATCAGGACCGCATTATAAAAGCCACTGTGTACTGAGTGCTCAACTGTTGGTCATGCCCTGTACTAAGTCTGTGGCATGCTGGCGTCCGGCTGGTTCCTCCCAGTGAGTTGTTTCAGAGATGGGCACCCGAGACAGAGTCTAAAGTCCCAGAGCTGCAGGGGGAAGATCTGGGTATCTTCATATCAACCATGCTGCACCCTGCACGGTCAAGCACACTTGATGTCTAATGGGAACCGAGCGGCTCTCTGTAGTTTCCTAGGACAATTCTTGGCTCAAAGCAGATGCTCACAGCTACAACTGCCGGACTGAGGCAAGTCTTGCTCAGGTGACTAAGCTGCTCCCTATGACAGGCTCTCAGAGACTGGGGCCAAGTGAAAAGAGCCAAGGTAGAATTCAGATCTTTACTGGTGTTTATTGGAAAATAGTTTCTATAATAGCAATAGTTCTGTAAAAAAAAAAAAATAAAACTTTTCATATTAAAATGTACTTTAAAGTAAGATTATATTTCCCAAGGCTGAAATGATCAGACATGATAATAATTAAAGAAAAAAGAAGAGGCAGGATGAAGAGATGGCTCAGCGGCTAAGAGCACTTACTTGTTGCTCTTGCCAGAGGACCCAGCACGCACATGGCGGCTCACAACTCCTGTTCCAAAGGGTCTGGTACCATCTCGTGACCTCTGTGGGCACCAGGTCTGCACATGGCGCACACATAGACACGCAGGCAAAAGACTCATACACATAAAACAAAATAAATAAGTCTAATAAGGGAAAAAGAAGCCATGTTTTGGGGGTAGGGGGATGGGGAAAGCCGAAGGGAGGAAAGAGGAAGGAAGAAATGATGCAAAAAAAAAAAAATAGTGCATATGTGAAATTCTTAAGCGAATTTAATAAAAAAATCAAACCACAAACAAAAGTGTTATCCAGTTCCGAGGTATCCAAGATGTCCCGATTCTCTATAAATTAAAGGACGTAAGAGAGCGATATAAGGAGTCATAGTATACTTCCCCTCAGAGGGAATACAAACAGACCGAGATCTCACTCACTCAATACATGTTCTTAAGGAGGAAAGTGACAACATCTCAGATTTGCTATCATTAAATTTTTATGGCACAGAGAACAAAAAATATTTTTATTTATTCAAAACTGAAATGAAACCTGTGCACACACTCCCAAGGTGAACTTTCCTTTTGAAATATTTAAATTGGCTGCTATGAGCGGTATTCAGCCAAAGAGGATTTAGTTTGGTTTATTTAAATGAGAATATTCCCCAGTTGTGATGCTATGCCTGATTTTTCTCTTTATACCAAAAGGCAATAGTGAAATTTCACTGTGTGTGTGTGTGTGTGTGTGTGTGTATGTGTGATGCTATTTTCTAGTGTTGGAGACAGACCCCAGTACCTTATGCTTGCTAAGCAAGCTCTCTACCAGTGTGCACAAATTGAACCCTTTGTTTATAAATTATCAATTACTAATTATAATGATAAGTAATTATAAATGCATAATCAGATATTTTTACTATAATAACCATTGTATCTTAAGCCTCTCCACAATTCTATAAATCTAATAAGCTGATCTTTTTTGATGATCCTAGTTCCAATCCACGAAGACGCTGTGCATTTTATGTATTAAATGACCAGGCTGTCCCTATGAACAGTCTGCTCTTCCCAGCTTTTGTTCCTCTTAGAAGGTTCAGATGGCACACAGACACTTCCTCAGCTTGCAGCCAGGAATTCCCGAATCACTTTGCTCTGCATGAGAGAGCTGTAACTACTGCAAACTCTACCTCACCGCTGTCACCTCCTTCCTCAATCCTCTCCTAGAGTCAGTTGGCTACAGATGCTCTAAGCCTTTCCCAATTTGCTTCTGCATCTGGCTGCCCCAGCGTTAAGACATGCTGCAAATTCTTCTTATTATTTACCTCTTCACTGAATGTGTGTGTGTGTGTGTGTGTGTGTGTGTGTGTGTGTGTGTGGTTTTTTGAGACAGGGTCTCTCTGTGTAGCCTTGGCTGTCCTAGACTCAATTTGTAGACCAGGCTGGCCTCGAACTCACACAGATCCACCTGCCTCTGCCTCCCGAGTGCTGGGATTAAAGGCGTGCACCACCACGCCTGGCCCTTCACTGAATATTTTAAATAGAGATATTAACAAATATTAGAATAGTGAACACCACCTGGTCACACGACTCCTGATTTCTTTCTCCAAGCATCACCAACTACCTCTAGGGACGGGCACAAAGACAGACGTGCCAAGGCATTATCTATGTTGTGGGTATGGCTGAGGACATCTTTCCAAGCCGGTGGCTTGGTGGGTCAGAGCCTGTGCCGCTCTTGCAGAGGAGCTGGGTGCAGTTCCCAGTCCCCATGCCAGGCGACTCGGAACGACCAGCAACTCCAGTCTCAAGCGAGCCAAAGCCTCTGGCCTCGGTGGGCACCTGCACTAATGCACACGTAGCCTCATGTCCACATATGCATAATGAAAACTAAATGAAGATGTTCCGAGGCTATCTCACGGCTTTCAGAGTGATTAACAAAGATGCCCAGCTTAGTGCTAAAATCCTCTGCTCTTTTGGGTCGCTTTTACTCTACCATCCGTTCATTCCTACTTCAGTTCCCTTTTGCCCAAATTCTTCAGGGGCTCTTAAAAGTCTGTTTTCCAGGGGCTATGGATGTAGCTGCATCACAGGGCATGTGCTTAGCATGTGCTGAGCATGTGTGAGGCTCTGGGTCCAATTCTAGTACTGCAACAACAAAGAATGTTTTACTTGCTTTCCTTCCTAGGTGTACCTGGTTATAAAGCACCTACTATGTGTCTGGTGCTATGATGCAAAGTCTGAACTCTGTATTCCTAAGAATCAGAAATAACTATGAGGGGGATAGATCTGAAACAAACGGTGGAGGTGTGTGTGTGTGTGTGTGTGTGTGTGTGTGTGTGTGTGTGTCGGGGGTGGCAGTGATCACTGAGGCTTGCTCGCTCCAGCCTAGCTCCAGGTCCCATAAGAAACCCTGTCTCAGACAGTTAAAGTTGAAAGTGACAGAGCGGGGTACATAATGTCTCCCTCTGGCCTCTGAATTTATACCTGGGTGCGCACTCCTGCACACGCACACACGTGCACACACACACACAAACACACACACATGTGTACATATCACACACAAGGACACATGTGCATACTCTACATGCCTACACACAAACATACCTTGTGATTGTATCAGCACAAAATCTATATGAATAACATGGCGTCCTTGTCATGGCCTCCTAAACACAGTACTATTATTTACATAGCATTTGTGCCACACAAAGCAGCGCAGATCATCTGGAGATGCTTTAAAGCCTCTCAGAGGGTGAGTGGACAATAATATAGATGCTAGAGTTTTTTTTTTATTATTTATTAAGGACCTGAGCATCATTGATGATTGCAGAGAACAGAGGGCTGGCCAAAAAATAACCATGTGGCTCCATGCTTAATATATATACACATATTATATATTAAATATATATTACACACTTTATGTCCGTGTAAAATTATATATGTAAAACACTTTATTTAGACATCTCTATGTGTGTACACCATGTGTACGAGTGACCACAGAAGCAAAAGGAGGGTGCTAGAGCCCCTAAAGCTGTAGTTACGGTTGGATGTGAGTCGTCTATATGCGTGTGGAGAACCCAACTAGGGCACTCTGCAAGAGCAGCAAGGGCTCTTAACCACCAAGATACCTCTCCTGCCCCTATGAGATATGTTTTAAACAGCAGCATAATTTGGACATGTAGAAAATAGGTACTTTTGAGGGCACTGTTTCAAGACAAGGTTTCTCTGTGTAGCCCTGGCTGTCTTGGAACTTGCTTTATAGACCAGGCTGGCCTCGAGTGCTGACATAAAAGATGTGCCCCCACCAACACACAGCTCGAAAATAACTACTTTTAAAAGTATTTCATTCTAAAAGCTGCCTCTGGCCTCTTAAAACAAGTTAGTAATTCATAACAAAATATAAAAAGATTTTTAAGTTTAAAAAATTGGTTCCAGTCAGTAACCCCTCTGTTGAACCATCTTCCTTTATTTGAGTAACTGACTACAATCAGCAGAGGTTTATAAGATGATACACACAGAACCTTCATCAATGGCCCTAGACAACCAGGCATGGTGGTACACACCTGTAATCCCAGCACGTGGGAGGCAGAGGCAGGCAGATCTTTGTGACAGAGAAAGCCTGTCTTGAAAAAAAAAAAAGAAAAAAAAAGACTCCAGAACAGGTTCTTACTTGCATGCAATCCAACCCAACTTACTTGCACTTGCAATTCCCCCTCTCACTCAATTTTGCAGGTCTCAGAAAAATGCCAAAAACATCCTGGCCCATCTGGAGCTAAGGTAAGACCTAAGGGGACACTTTTGGGGGATTTGTGGAGCCTCCTTTAATTCAGGAACAACATAAATGAGCCTTGCTCTACCTCTGATTCACTCACATGGACCCAGCCAGGAAATGATCAATAGTGTATGTCTTATTTTTCTACCAAATAGATAGCACTCCTAACATAACA
This sequence comes from Acomys minous, assembly GCF_964271855.1. Lineage (NCBI taxonomy): Eukaryota > Metazoa > Chordata > Mammalia > Rodentia > Muridae > Acomys > Acomys minous. The sequence goes on from NC_140498.1 coordinate 55,046,289, forward strand.
AAAGATGTTGAGACTTTAAAAATTAATTTATCTTTTACATGCATTGGTATTTTGCCTACGAGTATGTCTGTGTGAAGGTGTCAGATCTTGGAGTTAGCAGACAGCTGTGAGCTGCCACTGGGTGCTGGAACTTGAACACGTATCTTCTGGAAGAGTAGCCAGTGCTCCTAACTGCTGAGCCATCTCTCCAGCCCTTGAGACGTTTTTGTTCCACTGAAATTTTGAGGCCTTGGAGAGGTGGCTTCTGAAACCAGGCTGCTGAGTGACTGCTGTCACCGAGCTGGTTGGCACATTAGTAGTTTGTCATCATGGTTATTGCTGCTGGAGAGCTCAACTCTCACCTGTGCGCCAAGGGTGCCTAAACTAAGCCCTCTTGACTGTCCGCACAGAGTCCAAGATCTCTCTCTCTGCGTTCTACCCATTTCCGGGTTGAAGGTCAGCCATTTCTTTTCTGTTCTGTTTTGTTTTTTCGAGACAGGGTTTCTCTGTGTAGCCTTGGCTGTCCTGGACTCCCTTTGTTGACCAGGCTGGCCTCGAACTCACGGAGATCCGCTTGCCTCTGCCTCCCCAGTGCTGGGATTAAAGGCATGAACTACCTCTCCCGGGGGTCAGCCACTTCTCAAAGTGCCACTTCTAACGCTTGAGTTTCTAGATTTTTGACTTGACTGAAACTCACCACAGTTTGTCAGTGGCCCAAACCAGAGGCCTTGGAAATATTCTGACCCAACAAAGACATGCTTTCTTGTTAAACATCTTTTCCCACTGTCGTCTGCCCTTTCTGGAATTTCTCGTGACTCCCCACAGGTCTGGCCTCTCAGACCTGAGTTCCTTACACACTATAGCTTTCATCTGCATAGCTTTAGGAATATCTTTCATTTTACGCCTCTTTGAGTTAGTTTTCTGCATATTGAAATCATTTTTATTCAGACGTAGAGATCTACATGTCTGCATTTTGGCTCTGGCTGGACACACAAACAGCTGTTTACAAAGCTTAAGTCCTTAAGGGTCTGGTGTCGTGACTTTAACCAGGTGCATGGAAGCCACCTTGCTCTGTCCATCAGTGCCTCACTGGAATACTTACATGAAAGGTCGTTGGCACATAAAACAGATAATAACAGCATGGACGTATACAAGTGCTGGGCGGTTGTGTCAGGCCACTTAAATGGCACCTTTCTCATTACTTTATGTACCTTCTCTGGTTGGTGGCTGATGTGCCTGATCAGGACACTCAAGAGGAACCTCCCCAGCCAGGTGAAAACCGGCAGATGCAGTGCAACGAAGGAGACGGTGAAATGGACCATGAGCCAGCATCACAAAACGTTAATAACGGCAGGCGAGCATAATCTTTCTTTAATGGCAAAGTCTTAAAAATCACTTCTCCACTTTTACACCTGGGTTTCCAATTACTTCTAGACCGTCTCTTGGCCTCCACCTTCCACACTCCCTGGTTTCTAGCCACTGCACACAGAGCATCCCATTGGTCCCCACCTCCGTTCAACTAGGAGAAGCAACAGAAGCTCATGAAAAATCCCAAAAGATGGCCTCGTAGAAGCTCCTGGTCTACAAAATGAGTCCAGGGTCATCAATCAAGGCTACACAGAGAAATCCTGTCTCCAAAAACAAAAACCAAAAACAGCAACAAAAAGAAGAAGAAGAAGAAGAAGAAGAAGAAGAAGAAGAAGAAGAAGAAGAAGAAGAAGAAGAAGAAATAAAATAAAATAAAGAAAGAAAGCACCATCAAGGTGGGCGGTAGTGACACACATCTTTAATCTCAGCACCCAGGAGGCAGAGGCAGGCAGAGATCTGAGTTCGAGGCCAGCCTGGTCTACAGAGTGAGTTCCAGGACAGTCAGGGCTACACAGAGAAACCCTGTCTCAAAAACCAAACAAATGAACATCATCCTTTTATTTTTGCATCTGCCCAGAACTAAATTCCATGTTAGATTCTGAGCAGACCATGTAGTGGACAAGACGGCGTTGTGTGATCTGCCTCTCTGTTTATTCCTGAGTCTGAGCCTCCAGTAACCTGGTCAAAACTGAGAACTCCCTAGCAAGAAGGGGGGGTCTTAGCACATATTCATCTTCAGTTTGCTCAGGGCCCCGCCTCAGGCGAGTCTACCTACCCATCTGTTCTTTTTCCATTTTCTAAAACAAAAACAAACAAACAAACAAACAAACAAACCAGAATTTCTTTTATGATATATCCTAGAAGCCAGAAAAGTTTATACCAAACCAGTACCTCCTACTCTTGTAAAATACAACTATAATTTACAGTGACTAACTGAAATAAGAACCTACAGTAACTCTGGAAGCAGAGACAATGCCATAATACCCTGTACTCCATTAATTCTTGTACTAATTATGCTTGGAACAGTGTGAACGGTGACACTTTCATGGTGGCCAGACTGAAAGCATCCATAGTTGAGATAATTTAGCCATCTTAGCATTTATTCTCCTTTCATTTGAAAAGAAACCCATTTTGATTTTTTTTGTTTGTTTTGTTTATCAAGACAGGGTTTCTCTGTGTAGCCTTGGCTGTCCTGGATTCACTTTGTAGACCAGGCTGGCCTTGAACTCACAGCGACGCGCCAGCCTCTGCCTCCTGAGTGCTGGGATTAAAGGCATGCGCCACCACGTTTTGATTTTTAATTAAAATATTTGGAGAACACAACCCCAGGGCCTGTCCTCGGCCCTGCAACACCTCTCGCTTGGCTGGGAGGGCTGATGGAGCGTGAGGTCAGTGAGAGAGGCTGTGATGATGGTGTGGCAAATGAGGGAAGAGGACAGGCCCCTGGGCTTGACCCCACAGCACCACAACATGAGTAAAATATTCGTAAGCATTAAACTAGATGTTAATTATTCTAATTTAGGGGGAGGCGGCAAAGGCAAATAGATAGTGGAAGATACTATGGAAATTGGGGTGGATCTCTGTTCCCCAAAGGCACAATGGATCCTGCAGCCCATACATTTACCTCATCTTTACCTCGTCCCCGTTTCTCTCTGGTCATTATTGGTTTATTTGAAGACAGGGCTTCGCTGTGTAGTCTATGCAGGCCTGGAACTGACTATGTGGTCCACGGTGTCTCCCCCTCCTGGGTACCAGGACTACAGGGCCACACCCAGCTAGTTTATTTTCCCATTTAAAAGAGAAGCCTGTCACTCAGATTCTTATGATAAAATGGACTAATTTGTAAATACTATCTTGTTTGTTTGTTTCTCGAGACAGGGTTTCTCTGTGTAGCCTTGGTCGTCCTGAACTCCCTTTGTTAGAACAGGCTGGCCTCGAACTCACAGCGACTCGCCAGCCTCTGCCTTCCGAGTGCTGGGATTAAAGGGGTGCACCACCACACCCTGTAACAATCATCACTACCCTTTAGCTCAACCTCATGCTGGGGTGACCCCAACCGTAACTTTGTTCTTGTTGCTACTTCACAACTGTGATTTCGCTACTGTTACGAATCATGATAAAAGTATCGGATATGGGACTTTGAGAACCACGGCCTCAGCTCCTCTGCAAATCCAACATCTGCACACACACAGCTTCACTGTCCTCGTAGCACCGCGACCGAGACTGACTCCAGGAGGCATGGGTCACTTAATGAGCATCAACCACCCTCACGCATGTCCAGGTAGACTTGGGGAAATAAGCTCCTACAATTCAGGCTCCAGACCCCTACATGACCCAAAGAACTGGCTTTGTAATTTACCCTGGCGGATAAAGAAATAACTTTTCTCCTAGTCACCCTGCACCCACTGCTGCTAGCAGGGAAATGAAGCGAAGATACAGTGTCTGTTTCTCTATCCTCAGAGCAGGCAGGCGCCTGGAAATCAGGACCTTCTCGGTGAGTCAGGACTCCGCTCTACACTACACAAACCTGTATTTTTCTTGTTGTTGAACAAGTTTGTCCACAAAGGACCAATCCCTCCACCACCTCTAGGAAATGTTATCCCATCAGGGAAGCCAGGTTTTTTTCCACTGATGGATGCTGTGGCTTTACTTTGGTCTTCGTAAAGACACAGAGGTTGGTGCATAATTTCCTAAAAACTATCTTGGGGTTGCCCATTTCCCCACAATAGTCCTTCTCAAAATGCCTGGGCTCAAGTTTTTACATGTTTCTGTCAGGCTTTGATTTACTGTTCAAATCAGCTGGCTTTTCTAAATGGGAGAGAATCCTTCAGAACGTCTATGGTAGTGGGACAGTTAGAAATTCTTAAACTTAAGAATTTTGAAAAATCTAGTAGGCCAGAGGGATGGCTCAGTGGTTAAGAGCACATGCTGCTCACCCAGAGGACCTGGGTTCAATTCCCAGTGCCCTGTAACTCCATCTCTAGGGGATCTGAGGCCCTGGTTTGTTGTGGCTTTGGCAGACACCTGCACTCCTGTACACATACACACACACACACACACACACACACACACACACACACGACTGCCCATCTGAGCTGTTGTTGACAGCAAGAAAGCATTTCTAGCCAGGCGCAGTGGCTCACGCCTTTAATCCCAGCACTCGGGAGGCAGAGGCAGGTGGATCATTGTGAGTTCGAGGCCAGCCTGGTCTACAAAGTGAGTCCAGGACAGCCAAGGCTACACAGAGAAACTGTGTCTCGAAAATCAAAAACAAAAACAAACAAACAAAAAATAAAATAAAAGAAAGAGGGTGTGGCAAACAAGCATGGCCGGGAAAGCTCACTAGACACATGTTAGTAGTGCGTCTCGCGGATCAGTGTGACTTTATTCAATACCAGAACATACGAGCAGTGCTAGCTGCTTATGAACCATTGCTCTTCTTTCCCCAAAGCAAACAGATTAGTCCCTTGAGTCTTCTCTCCATATTTTGTCATCATCAAAAGTCTTCCTTGGGTTGGAGAGATGGCTCAGTGGTTAGAGCACTGGCTCCTCTTTCAGAGGACGGGAATTCAATTCCCAGCACCCACATGGTGGCTCACAACCGTCTGTAACTCCAGCTCCAGGAGATCTGATGCCCTCTTCTGGCCACTATAGGCACTGCATGCATGTGGTGCACATACATATGTGCAGGTAAAACACCCCTACACATAAAAACAATAGTCTTGACATGGACTCAAGGCTATAATTTTCCATTTTTAAAGAGCTAATGTTGTATGTCTTTTGGGTTACGTTTTTGTCTATATTATTGGCTGTCACCCTCCATCCCTAAGATGGTCTTATTCTGCCAGCCTAGGCTGTGCTAGACTCAGTATTTAGGCCCACACTGGCCTCAAACTCATAGCAAACCTCCTGCCTCAACCTCTCAAGCACTGATATGCACGCAGTGCCCACAGATGCCAGAAGAGGGCATCAGATTCCCCTGGATCTGGAGTTAGAGGTGGTTGTGAGCTGACCAAAACAAGCACTAGGAACCAAACTCAGGACCCCTGGAAGGAGCGGCAGCACTGTTAAGCCCTAATTCATCTTTCTAGCCCCACAAATACATCTCCTGTATGCAAAGTTTACATACAATATTTCATATTGTTTATTACCAGGGTGAGGTCAGGACCCACACACACATGCACACACGCACACACAGCATAGCTATATTTTTGTCTATGTGTATGTAACCATGGATTTTTATTTTATTTATTTTTATTTTAGCTGGAGCAGTTATAGACAGCTGTGAGCAGCCATGTGGGTGCTGGGAATTGAACCTGGGTCTTCTGGAAGAACAGCCAGTGCTCTTAACCTCTGAGCCATCTCTCCAGCCCTACCCCTGGATTTTTAAATAGGCATTATTAGTTAATGCCTAAAAGTTAATTGACCTTTATATTACCATTCTCGAGTTTTAAATAGACTTACTTCTCAGATCCACACTTATGCCTAAGACACACACTCTTGTATGTAGCTTCCCAGAGAGTGCCGGGGTATTCAGGACAGACCCCCAAGTCTAACTTGTCCAGACAGGAATCTCCACGACCTCTGAATTGCTGGCATTTTCTTGGTCACCTGCGTTGCTTATTTGGGAAATCACCTGACATCTCCCCACCCCCACCCCTATATATCCACAGGCAGCAGTTATCAGTCTCAGAATTCACAGTGAGCTCAACCCTGGCACCGCCCTCCCAGAACAAGGCTCTTTCCCCATCTGCCTGCTTCTGTCCTCAGGGTTTGCCCTGTTCTGCCTCTCAGGCGTGTCCTCAATGTGGGTGTCAAATGGCGAGCTCTAAAAGGCCAGTGCAAGGCCACGCTGGGCTAGGAGAGTTTCATGGCGCCTCCACAGCCAGATGCTCCAGCCCTCACCTTTGCTTCTCACACTGCCTCTCGGCAAACTGGGCTGCAGAAGTGTTGACCTTCAACTCCCATCCCTTGTCCTATCCTGTGTCGCTTCCCCCCTCCCTTCCCGCCCCCACTCCCCTCTGTTTCTTAGGTGTAGCCTGACTTCCGACCCCCACTTCCTGGACTCTAGCTCACTCCCTCATTCCCAGCCCCACTGCCTTCTTGGACCTCTCCCCGCCCCCACCCCCTTCCCAGCTCTCCTGAAGAAGCATCTCTGGCTCCCGCCAGCTCCTCCATACCCCTGCCTCACAGTCCCCCAGTCCCACCCATCTCAGAATCAGCTGCTGATCTCTCCCCCCTCCTCCCCTTTACTGAGATGTGACTTGTTTCTGTCTGGTTCTTGTGTCCCCAGAGCCTGGCATAGCTCCTGATACTCAGCAGGCCAGTGGGTGCTCAGTCGTGTTGGCTGGAGGCACGTCCTCCTGACCAGCGGGTGCACGTACAGGAAAAAAGGTAGACACAAGAGACAGTGTCTTCAGAGGCCTGGCAGGCTCTAGAAACAGGCTTAGACTTTAGGACTTGCCCTCGTATATTTAAACAACCAAAAGCATCTAGCTAATTGTCGTCATCAGAAGGCAGGCAGGGGTGTGGAGAGATGGCTCAGTGGTTAAGAGCACTGACTGCTCCAGAGACCCGGGTTCAATTCCCAGCACCCACAGGGAAGCTCACAACTGTCTGGAACTCTAAGATCTGACACGCTCACACAGACATACACGCAGGTAAAATGCCAATGGACATAAAATAAAAATAAATAAATTATGTAAAGAAAAAAAGAAAAGAGCAACGGAAATATGTAGGTCAAAGGCTGACAGGCAAGGAGAAGCCAGGATGTGAGGTTGATTTTCTTGGTTCACAAAAGGCTCAAAGGTGGATTCCAACAACAGCTTTGGTCATGTTTCAAAATGAGTTCAAAACGCTTTTTTTTTTCCTTTTCCTACTTCAGAGGGAAAAATAAAAGAGGAAAAACAACAGGAAGTTGGGGTCAGCGCTGCTCCATTTAATGAACATTTCCAGGCTCAGGGTAAGTGACAAGGGGAAAGGCAAGACTTTCAGCAGTGGGAGGAAGGGCAGCAGGTGGGGTGGGATGGCCACGGCCACGTTCTGCTCAGTGACTGCTGGCTCCCCTGTGACCGCCACAACCCTTCTGGAATCCTGTCTGCCGCGGAGGGGTGGGGGTGGGGGTGGGGGTGAAAGGGTTGAGTAGGGTGAAGGGGACGTCTGTAGCCTGTAGAACAGGGGTTCTCAACCTGTGGGTTGAGACCCCTAATGGGGGGGGGGTGTCAAATGACCTTTTCACAAGGGTCGCCGAAGACCATCAGAAAACACAGATGTTTACGTTACAATCCAGAACAGTGGCAAGATTACAGACCTGAAGGGAGCAGGGAAATAATTTTAGGGTTGAGGGAGTCACCACAACGTGACGAACTGTGTTAAAGGGTGGCAGTGTTTTGACGGCTGAGGCCCACTGTTGTAGAGGTAGGAGCGGGCCACCCCACCCCACCCCCCACCTCCACCCCCCACCCCCTCCCTCCAAGGGCTGATGGTGCGGCCACGCCATCCTTGCTGGGTTGTTCTCCGGTCAGTCAGGGTTGGGAAAGTAGGGCAAAGGAAAGAGGCTGAGTTCACACTGTGGTGAGTGAAGGCTCGTGATCACGCTGTAAGACCAGACTAACTGCCGGTCACAGAAAGGACAGCCAGGGACAATCCTGAATAAAGGAGTGGGAAGGGAGAGCTCAGACGGCACGCGTCCACGCGCAGTGGGCATCTTGGCGACGAAGGGCAGGATAACCTGTGCCCGGGTGGCCGAGGCTCGCCCCGATGTCAGCGGCGCGGCCGACCGTGTCTAGACAGTGCGAGGCGGTCAACATCTCAGGGGCTAATCAAGAGCACCGAGTTCAAATCACGGACAACTCATATAGGTTCTAAACAGCTATAAAGCTTAAAGTGTAAAAACCACAAAACGTTCTAATCAAACTGTAAAAAGCACTGAGGTTTCAAGACAGAAAAAAACGGCACAATTTCCTTTAAAGACCTCCTGGGTATGAATTCGCTTCTGCTACGAAGGTTTTTCATTTGTAACCGACCAATTCATGACATAGCTAGAAGGAAGAACTGAAAAGCCTGGCTGTGTGGCCTAAGACAGACATCTTGTGAGCAAAGTTGCCCTGCCCCCTTAAGCAACACTCTTGACACTTTAACAGGGTCTCCCTCCCTGAGCCCTGGAAGTCCGCCGGCCCCAAGGGCAGGAATCCCACAGCAAACTCAGCTTTCATGGCCTGGGACATTGAAAAGCTATGGCCATTTCATAGTTCCTCTTCTTTCAAAAAAGACTTGGTATCAGGCGGAAGGGGATAACCCCAAAACAGAAGCTCATAAATGCAGGGCAGGGCAGAGAAAAAAAAAAAACAGAACAAAAACCCAAACGGTGGCTTTATTTGACCTCTCTGAGAATGCTTAGGCAACACTGATAAAAATTAAAAACTGCCAATTTATATTATTACAGTATTTATTATTATTTAATAATAATAATAATAATAATAATAATAATTATTATTATTATTATTATTATTATTTGGATTTTCGAGACAGGGTTTCTCTGTGTAGCCTTGGCTGTCCTGGACTCACTTTGTAGACCAGGCTGTCCTCGAACCCACAGGGATTCACCGGCCTTTGCCTCCCATGTGCTGGGATTAAAGGCGTGCACCACGCCTGGCAAAAACTGCCAACTTATAAGCAGCGTGCACAGAGTCTCCCAAGAGACCAGAGACAATAGACACACAACCCAAAGACCGATGTGACAGTGCCCCAGACCTGAAAGTCTCGACTACCCAGCACAGTCAGCATCAGACTGCAGAGGGGCAGCTGGAAGACCAGGAACCTTGATTTTGGAAGCTGTGTGTTAGGGAGTGAGACCTTCAAGCTCTCCAGGAAGTGACAGCATCGATACACAGGAAGTGGGGGGCGGGGCAAGTGAACTCTGGTGAAAGTCCCTGGATCCAGAGCTTGGCACAGAAGCGTTGCCATAAACAAAGACCTGTAGGGAAGGTTACAGGTAATGCTAGGAGGTAAAAGGAAAGCAAACAAAAGAACAAGAAAGAGAAGGAAAGAAGAGAGGATGGAACAAAGGAAGGGAGGGAGGGGAAGAGGAGGAGGAATAGAGAACCCTTAAAAAACAAAATTTAAATAAAAACAGGGCAGGTGAGCCGTCAAGGTGTTTGCCACAAGCTGACTATCTGCATCCCATGCCTGGACCCACGGGAAGGAGAGCACTGCTTTCCACTGGCTGCCTTCTACCTGTACACGGTGGTACGGCCATCTCACACACAATACAGAAACCAAACCAACGCCATTTTGTGTTCAGGGCCTGAGAACTTGACCCCCCCAAACCCCACTCCCCGAGATTCCAGAGAGAGCCACAGCCTAAGGTTAGCAACTGTTCCTAGGAGCCTGCACCCGGGGCCAACCAATCAGAGCTACAGCTCACAGTGACCAGAACAAACAAAAAAATTCCCCTCTGTGGGCTGGCCCTGGACCTCCAGCCAATCAGCTTAAAGGGCCATGTACTCCTGTAACCTATCACGTAACAGCAAGGCTCGGAAATGGCTTGGAGAACCCCACCCCACCCCCATCACCCCCATCCTTCATCCCCCGCAGTTATTTCCTTTAAAAACCCTGTTTCCCTAGCACTAGGGGCCGCCATCCTCCCTCCTCACGAGGGACCCAGTGTGATTTGCAACCGGCTGATTCCTGGTGGTCTTCGGGGGGTTTCACAACTTGGGCATCACACTACAAATACATGACTGAAACAAAACAATCATGTGAGAACATGACACAATTACTGTTGTTCTTTCTGTGTGAGATGAGATGCAGAAAGCTACATGTAAGGGACAGACTAAAAAGTTCCAAGCTCAACATGACGAGGTTCTAAAAGGTTCCTTAGCACACCAGGCTTTCCTGCTGTGGAAAGTGTGTGTGTGTGTGTGTGTGTGTGTGTGTGATGTACACACATTTATGGGCACATATGTATACACATGCATGCATATGTACGGGCATACATACATGTTTACCTATATGGCTCCCATGTATATTTATGTATATACATATACACACACCCATCTTAGTATAATTCCAGGACTCAAGGAGTCACTAACTTCCACAAGTGTCTAATACAGTGTGGTTCTCAACCTGTAGGTGCGACCCCAAAAGGGTCAAATGCCCCTTTCATAGGGGTCGCCCTTTGAAGTAGCCATGAACAGAATTTTATGGTGTGAGATCACCACAACGTGAGGCCCTGTATTAAAGGGTCGCAGCGTGAGAACTGCTGCTCTAATGTTACAGGAACGGTTAACTGAGGAAGCGGGGTGTGTGTGTGTGTGTGTGTGTGTGTGTGTGTGTGTGTGTGTGGCCTCCCTTGTACATCCCTGTCTGCCCCGGACTGTTTCCTGCTGGCTCCAGGGCACACTTTCCCAGGACTGGAAAGGGGAGGCTGCAGGTGGGGTGTTTGTGGAGGAAGTCACCCTGGTCATGCTTGCTCCTAATGGCAGGCAAGTCCTTGGGCCCTGCTCTGAAACAATAACAACAACAACAACAACAGTCGCTGTCCTTTCCCAGTGTAGTCTTGGGGAAAGTACAGAGAGACTGTGATGGAACCCTGGTGCCCTTGAGGAGTGGGCACCCTGTGCGTTGAAGGGTGACACTGGACCTCCACTTTACTGGGAGCTCTGGCTTGGCTTAGAGTTGAAGGAATGTGCTGTGGCTCCTTTAAGAAAAGTGCCCTGAACCCTGACTCAAAAGAAATTTTATTTATGCCTCTTGTGTCAACACCAGCTCACCTCTGTCTCAGAGGAAGAAGGAGTTCGTGTGAAGCCTCTGCCAGGCTGTCCCTCGGAAAGGCTCTCTCGAGGGAGAACAGCAGAGATGGGACCAGTTACCATCAGAACTGGGCACCTTAACCTCACAGTCCTGTGATTGTAGTTAGGAAGACAGGTAGAGTGGAAAAGAAGGGATTGGAAAACTACTTAAAACTCATTTTGGATCTGCAAATAGTAAGCTGTGAAACTTTGAGTCTTTTTACCTCCAGTTTCTACATAGCAAAAAGTCTGCTGTGATTCTCACAATGAACATGCAAAAAAAAAAATCTGAGCGGTCAGTTATTAAACAGAAACAAAGTAAAATAAGTGAATTAGATAAAGGATTTAAGAAGGTAAAGAAATGGGAAATCTAAAGGTTACAGGGAAAGACAAAGGACAAAATAAATTAAGAAACAAATGACTCAGAGAAACATGGAAATCAGTTTAGAAGTTTAGTTTAATTATGAGTGTGTGAGAGAGAGTGTGTGAATGTGTGTGAGAGCGTCTGTCCATGTGTATGTGAGCATATATGTGTGTGTGTTTGTGAGTATATGTGTGTGTGTGTGCATATGTGTGAGAGTGTGTGGCTTGTGCATGTGTGTGTGTGAGAGAGAAAGCATGTGTGTCTGCGTGTGTGTGTGTGTCTGCGTGTGTGTGTGTGTCTGCATGTGTGAGTGTGTGTGTGTGTGTGTGTGTGTGTGTGTGTGTGTGTGTGTGTGTGTTTCAGGCCAGAGGTCCTGGCACAAAGCCAAGATGTCGCAGGCCAAGAGGCTCCTGCCTGTCTCTTCTGACCAGAAGCCCAAGCTTACTGAAGTCTGAGCAAAAACCCTGGGCAAAACCAGCTCCTAGTTACGGATTCCAAAGAGACCACCTTAGAGTGCCCTACACTCCCCTAATAAGGCACCTCACCATCACATGACCAGGCTCTTGGATTTTGTAGCAAGGCTCCTCACACTTGAGTTATACCCTTCTTTCAAATATTTCATGATGATATTATTCAGGGGACACCGTGCCAGACACAAGCAGCAGTCTATCGGAATTCCAGATTTCTCTCTGCTTGTTTTCAGGCGGCGATGGCCACTATTTCACTTGCTCTTCGAGGCTGAACATGATCCAGCTTCAATTCCCAAACTACCACATCTCAAGCTCTAGTCCGAAAGGCCAACAGGGACACCTGTGTGATGTCAGCCCCAAATTTGATAATTTCGAGGCAAGATTCACCTTTGGAACAAGACTTTTCATAATCAACCAGTACTTACTGAACGACTCTTGTACAAGACAACGTATTTTATATAGACTTTGGGATGCTTAAAACTGTTCCTACCCTTAAAATTCTAGAACTACACTGAAAGATATAACACAAAAACTTGGACAGATATGGAACTGGAGAGATGGCTCAATGGTTATGGACACCTGCTCCGCTTCCAGCAGGACCTGGGTTCAAGTCCCAGCACCCACATGGTGGCTCACAACCACTTGTAGCTCCAGTTACGTGAGATCTGATGCCCTCTCCTGGCCTCCACAGGTACTGCATGCACATAGTGCACAGACACACATGAAGAAAAACACTCACTCCCCACAGTCCAGATGACAGAAAAGCTCTTGGCTCATTTCAAAGTGAATCACGGACTGCAAGGCGCTTTGTGAAACTGAAAGACAAGCACTTCATTTCTGGAATTTTAATGGAAAAGACTAAAAACTGGACATCAAAGAATAGGTAGGATTCCCATGAAGAGACAAGTTTGAAAATGTCAGTAATGGAAGAAGAGGTATAGAGGTCAGAAAACATCTCATGTGGATTTAACTATCCTTTATCTTCTACTTAGTACCTGTTTCTTTCCTTTTTAATAAAAAAATATGTGTATGGTTGTTTGTCTGCTTGTATGTATGTGCGCCACGTTGTACGCAGCCCTTGCAGAGGCCAGAGGAAGGCATCGGATCCCTTGGGACTGGGGGTAAATGTGGTTGTGAGCTGCCATGTGGGTGCTGAGAATTGAACTTGGGTCCTCTGCAAGAGCAACCAGTGCTCTTAACTGCTGAGCCATCTCTCCAGCACCCCCAGCCCCACCTGCCTCTTTTTAATAACAATATAGAAAACAGTATGCCCTTAGTTATCAAAGGACTCTTGAAAGTTGTTTGTTTGTTTTTGTGTTTGTGAGATAGGGTTTCTCTGCATAGCCCTGGCTGTCCTGGAACTCACTCTGCAGACCAGGCTGGCCTTGAACTCACAAAGAGTCACCTGCCTTTGCCTCCTGAGTGCTGGAATTAATGACATGTGCCACCATGCCTGGCTAGGATTTGATAGGCTTTTTTTTTCTTTTGTTGTTTGTTTGGTTTGGTTTTGATACGACCAGATACAGCCAAACTAAGATGAATAGTTCCCAAACAGCCAGGTGTATAAAAGTCACAAAACCACTGGCTGCCACTAAGGTCACCCTAATTGCAGCCACTGCTTGCTCGGTATAAGAACTAGGCGTCTCTAGGACAAAGGATGACTTGGCAAAAGCCTCCTTGTCCTATTTGCTCAGAAGTCCCTTTTCTTACCATCAGCTCCGAGAGATGTCGGAACCACCCAGAAGCAGCCTAGGTCTGCTCTGGTTTTGGAAGGAGGCAACCAACTGCTCAGAGCTTTGCCTATGCAAAAGGCCAAGGGTTCCTAGACTCATCTGCGACTCAGTCTTGTGTGTGTGTGTGTGTGTGTGTGTGTGCGCGTGCACACACACGCACCTGTAAAACAATGGAGTGATACATGAAAATGCAGATGCTTTCGAGTCTAGCTGGACTGGGGACTGGGAGGGGCCTTAGGAAATAAGCTGCTTGTTACTCGAACTATTTACAAATTTTTCCCTTAACAGTGTCATGGATGACCCAGGAGGGCTGGGATCTTTGTCTGTGTCGCACACTGATGCATCTCAAGCATCTAGACCAGAGCAAAGGCGCACTCACTCACCAGGCTGAGGAAGCAGATGACGTCATCTTCAAACCCTCACCCTCAGCCAGGCGGGGATGCCAATGCGGAGACTCTCAGGTTCTCTTAAAACCTCCCCATAGTCTAAAGGGTTGCAGCACGCACAAGGATGGCCCAAGGCTCATGCCAGGTCACCTCAGAGTCACCACCTTCCCTGTGGGCTCTGCTTGCCGTGGGACTGGGACTCTATTAGCACTGAGGGGGCACAGCCTTAGGCCACCCCATCCCCCAGCACCCTGGATTCCTGAGATCTTCTCCAAGTTTGATAATTGGGGTGCTCCTTGGGTTGCTCCTCTGTGGGGGCCTCCCTGAATCTCTGAGTTTCATTTATATTGTTTCCTCTACAACTCTGTGACTTGTGTTAAGAACAGAGTTCCGCGTTACCCTAGTGGGTGATCAAAGTCGGAAGTTAGGCATGTGTGCTCTCTCTCTGTTAATATGTATGTACACGCATGTTATAGTCAATACCTATAGACTTCAATATACAGACCCAAGTGCCTCTGAGCCACAAATGAATGTGAGTCGTTTCCTCTCCTTATTTGTGGCAGTGGTAACAAGTGCCAGGCACATGAATAGACTCCGTATTCTTTATTTTGTCTCGTCCTTGTCTCTATGCCCGAGCTTAAAAAAAAAAAAAAAGAATCAAGATAGATTTCAAATACATGTGATAGCGCTGGAGAGATGGCACAGCAGCTAAGAGCACTGGACCAGGTTCAGTTCCCAGCACCCACAGGGCAGCTCACAACAGTCTGTAACTCCATTTCCAGGGGACCCGACACCCTCTGCTGGATTTTTTTGGGCTCTTCACAGACAGTGGTGCACATACATGCATGAAAGTGAAGTGCTTATATACATAAAATAAAATAAATACGATCTTTAAAAAATACAGTTTGATATCGGTCTTTGAACATGCCTTATGTAATTTCTGTGTTCTGGGTGCCTTTTGTAAGAATTTTAGGAGCAGTTTATAAAAGTCGATACTCTCATACCTGCACTGGTTTGCACTTTATCAAGCTTTTAAATCATGGTAGCGAGAGCAGGTTGATTCTGGCCTTCAGCCTCTCCATTCAAGAATACAGCCTCGACCTCCTTTGTGAGGGCCTCTGTTCACGCTTTCAAAACTTTTGGGTCTTCACAGGTCTGGGATATTTTTTAGACTGATCCCTAGACACTTTTCGCCTTTGTGTGCGGTACCTTTGTGTCCCCTGTTAACAAACTCTGTTTAGTTGCTAGGAGGCATTCTGATATCTAGGAGATATTCTGAGTTTAATCACAGGAGCCAGAGGAAGGAAGGAGGACGTTAGATGATACCTAATAGGTGAACAGAATAAGAGACCATTTTGCATTTGTGGGTACACGTCAAACCTTAGCTTGACTCCCAAATGACCTTACAGGCCCTGGTCACAGCCCTACCCCCTCCAGAAGCAAAGACAGCAGTAACCTCACTATATAAGCCCCTCCATCCCAAAGCTCTGGCTTTTCACACACACACACACCCAATTTGCAATAACCCATAAATTTTTACTGTTTGAGATCTATGCCTCCTTCTCCAAAATTTCACCATAAGAAACAGCATTGGGGTGGAGAGGTGGATCATCTGTTGAGTGAAGGTTGCTGCTCTTGCAGAGGGCCTGAGTAGGGTCTCAAGCACCCGCACTAGGCACCTCACAAATCCTTGTAATTCCAGCTGCAGGGGGTCAGTCCCTCTTTTGTGGCCTCTGTGAGCATCACACTCACACACAATGCCCCCCCCCACAGATACATAATTAAAAACGAAATAACTGGGCATGGTGGCACACACCTTTAAACCCCAGCACTTGGGAGGCAGAGCTAGGTGGATCTCTGTGAGTTTGAGGCCAGCCTGGTCTACAAAGCGAGTCTAGGACAGTCAGGGATACACAAGGAAACCCTGTCTCGAAAAACAAAACAACACACTACACACACACACACACACACACACACACAAAGAAGGAAAGAAAAAGAAATAAATCTTTAAAACGGCACACTCTTTGCCGTGGTCCAGCACACAGAATTCTAATTTCTTACATGCCTGCAGCTTGTTGCTGAAGGAACTTGTCCCAAGACTCCCCCCCCCAGCCTTCCCCCCCCTCCCCCCCCCCCCCCCCCCCCCGCTTTTTTTCCCAGTCATTCTCCCATTCTGCCTGCCTGCCTCTAGTCCCTGCCAACCACCCCTCTACTTTTCACCTCTCGTAAGCACCCACTAAGCCACTCACAACTGCCATCACAGCTTTATCACTGGGGACTGGGTTATTTCACTTTCCATTTTTACTTTCCACCCCCCAGCATCCATCTGTTTGGCTCGCCTTACAGCTGCTCTCCTTCTTAAGGCGGACTCTTCCACAGTCTCGCTACACCGCGTTTCATTTGCCCTCGTTTGAGGAACATCCACCTTATCGGCTCTTGCAAAGAATTCTGGTTATCTTTAAAAATGTATTTGTCTCTTTCCATCTGAACGTAGGCTCCAGGATGAGCCTGTTCCCACGAAGCAGAACCCGGCATTCCGGCGGGGACAGTTCTAACACGCTACATAGACCTAGTTGATGAAGATGTAAATCTTAAGGAATTCTTTCCGGTTCTCAGCAGCGATGACTGCAAGGTGGGCCCGCCGATGTCTTCACACCCTTGTTTTATAGGTTTTCAAGCCATTCCTTTTACGTGGGCATAAAAATGACACTAATACCCTGCGCTTTAAAATCCTCAGTGGCTCCCACATTTCTCATGGCAAGGTCCGACGTCTGCAGCCTCAGGCGCGCCCGAAGCTCGGATCCTCTGGTCCAGCACCCGTGTCCAGTTCCAGCTCCGGTGCGTGTGGCACGATGGATCATGAGTCTGCGCCCCACCCCCACACCACCCCGCCACCTGTTCCTTTTCTGGCCCCCACTCCCAGGACACGAGGCCCCCAAAACACTCAGGCGGCGTCCCTTGTCTTCCTATGAGCTCTCTCCTCTCCTGTGTGCAGCAATCGCCTGGAGCTGTGTTCTCGGTTTCCACAAGGCAGGTGGACCCTCTCCTCTTTCACCAGCGGCGTTCTACGGCCCAGCATGCTGTCCAGCATCGACTCAGGCCGCAGGAGCTGTGAGTGAGTGGAGGACAAGGGCCACCTATTGTCCTGGACCAACTCCAGCAACAGCACAAGCAGAAACACCAACCTAAGCGTCTCCCTGGTGCCGTAGGCTGTTAGACCAAGGTGGCCCACCTGAGGTCTTTGCAAGCTACTCTTTCTAACCTCATTGCCTCAATCCTATACATGGCTGGCCCAAATGACCTTCTTCGTCTCTCCTTCATGGGAGGGGACAAGTCACTGTCAGCTGGTGCCACCCATATAGGCAAGGCTCAGTTACTTATTATGACCAACGCTTCCTGTAACGAATTACTTAGTTTTAAGTTGCTCAAGTTTAATTCCGGCAACAGTGCCTCGAGAAACTGAGGGAACCATGAAAATAATTTAAAAGGAGAAAGACATACTGAGGAAAAAACAAACAAATGAACAACAGCAAAAACAACAAAACCCAAACAACAATAAAAACAGCCTTTATGGGCTGGAGAGATGGCTCAGTGGCTAAGAGCACTGCCTGCTCTTCCAAAGGTCCTGAGTTCAATTCCCAGCACCCACATGGCAGCTCACAACTGTCTGTAACTCCAAGATCTGACACTCTCATACTAAGGCAAATAAAAACTAAAATTAAATAAAATATTTTTTAAAAAAAACAGCCCTTACTTATATAGACTCTTTTCTTAGCGTGCCCTAAAAATTGAAGATTTGGGCCAGTTATCCCAAAAAACATATTGGGATGAAATTGCACATATTGGGCAGAGTTATCTAATTACAATTTAACCAGTAGTGTCTATTAACAAAGACCCTGTCAGCCGCGTTCAAAGGATTCAGGAATAAAATCGGTCAACGGGTGGATATAAGCCAGAGGAGGAGCCAAGGCATTGAATCATCTCTTGAGGTCTGTGACTGCAGGAGGGTCGGGTGGGGGAGGCAGCCAGAGGTCAAGGATCACGCAGTAGTTTCTGTTCAGCGCATTTTCTTTTTATTCTTTAGATTTGTTTTATGTTTATGATTTTTGACATGTGCGTCCATGCGCCATGTGCGTGCAGTACCAGAAGGGGGCGCTAGATCCCCTGGAGCTGGAGTTACAGACGGCTGTGAGCGGCTATGTTGTTGCTGGGAATCGAATCAAACCTGGGTCCTCTGCTAGAGCAGCCGGTGCTCTTAACTGCTGAAGCGTTTTTCCAGTCTCAGCTCATTTTACGATGATTTTGTTTTAAGGTTTTCAGATCACATCATTTGCTTTGTTTTGTTTTTGTTTTTTCGAGACTGGGTTTCTCTGTGTAGCCCTGGCTGTCCTGGACTTACTTTGTAGACCAGGCTGGCCTTGAACTCACAGAGATCCACCTGCCTCTACCTGCCCCCCCACCCCACCCCCCCAGTGCTGGGATTAAAGGCGTGGGCCACCACACCCAGCTCAGATCATATCACTTACAATAAGGGAGCTTCCTCTATTAGTATTGAGCCCAGATTTTAAGTTTTGTACTAATGCACACACGCGCTCATGCACACACACACACACATACACACACACACACACACACACACACACACACACACACACAGATACTTAAATAGACTCATTACTTCAGTCGATGATGCAAATCGCCTGATGATATTTCTTTTACGCAGTTCATAATGAGACATTAAATGTTTAGGATTGTCTACATTGGTGGATTAGCTGCTTTCTTTCTTTGTGATCTGCTCTGACACGTGAAACCCAAGCTGGACCCATTCACATTCAAATATCTGTTAAAACCACGAATCCCAGAGTCTGGAGAAGACAGGTCCCGAGACACAGCTGTATCATATAACATCAGATACATCTGCTGAGGGAATACCACTTTAAAATATTCCTTTTAGTCTTTGAGATTATAATATAATTACACCATTCCCCCTCTCAAATCCTCCCATATACCCTGCCTTGCTCTTTCTCAAATTCACAGCCTCCTTTTTCACGGATTGTTGCTACATATGTGCACGTATCACCACTTTATTTTTATTATTTTTTTTTTAATATATACATGTATTTTATTACACGTGGATAAAACAAACTACATACAGCAGGGAGAACCATGAGACAATCGTGAGTCATATAAATGTAATATAGATAGTGATTTGGCTATTTGTATTTGTCAAACTTGAAGTAAACATCTTTCCTGTCTTGTTGGTAAGCAAGTCCTCAATAGTTCCTGCCTGGCGAATAAGTATCATCTCTTTTTAAGGGCCCTGTTCACAATACAGCGGGTGCGGAGAACGGTGCTCCTCTAGCGCCCTCTGGTGTTCACACCTTCCCAGTCATTACTGGAATTCTGAAAGCCATGTGGAAATGCGCATTGTGAGAAACCGCTAATGTGTCTGTCTAAAGAGGAAAGCCTCAAAGACAGCAACCCGGTGGCTCACGCGGCTCACAGCCAGCCCGGATGCTAACTATGCCCTCACACAGAGTCGGATCCCGTGCCGGGTGAGGAGGGTGTTCATCTGGCTCAAGGAGGCGCTTCTTTTGTGGGACATTTCCTCAGGGAGCCACAGGTGATGGACGGGAGCTGAGTGCTAAGGGAAACACTGTTGTTAAACGCACTTTACCATTAAAAACTCGAGTAGCTGGGTGTGGTGGCACACACACACACACACACACACACACACACACACACACACACACACGTCTGTAATTCCCATGGGAGGCTGAGTCCAATCTAAGAAGTAAGACCCTGTTTCTAAATAAAGACATTGAACAGATGGAAGGAGTAAAGACTTACTGTCCAACAAACAGTGGAATGGAAGCATGCTCCTTTAAGGGTCATGGATTTAGAAATGACCTTAGACTTCCTGTGTAGGCATGAAACAAACAGGAAGTATTAAAGAGCAAACGGAGATCCGGCGAATATTCTAAAACCTTGGATAAAAGAATGCAAATATAATGACATACTCACACATACACACACTCACTTACACGCATACATGCACACACACATGCACACACACAGATATACAGACACATATGCATACACATATACACAGATACATATACACATACACACACGCACACATGCATACACACATACATACACACATGCACACATATATACACAGACATGTACACACACACACACACACACACATACATACACTATATAAGCAGAAGGGGGAAAAACCTATCAAAATACAATGGGGACAAATGTATCAAGAAAATAAGACTCAAATGAGTTGTGTGGGAATGGAAGGGGGACTGGATCTGGGCAGAGTTCAATAAATGCACTTAAAATACACGGTAGGCTGGGCTGGAGGGATGGCTCAGTGGTTAGAGCGTTGGCTGCTCTCCCAGAGGTCCCGGGTTCGAATCCCAGCACCCACATGGCAGCTCATACCCGTCGGTAACTCCAGTTCCAGGGGACCTTCTGGCCTCTGTGGACACTGTGCACACACAGTGCACCTACTTAAATGCAGACAAAACACCTATACACATAAAATAAAAGTAATCAAACTCTTTTAAAAACATATTTTGTATGAAATTCTTAAAGAGCTAATAAAAACAAGGGGGAAGGACACAAATGTTAATTTGCCTCCGTGTAAAGCACAATTACATGTGATTTATCTCTTATAATTCTTTTTTTTAATCATTTTTCTCCCTTTTGGTCACGACAGAGTGTTTCTTTTATAATGAGGAAAAAAAAAACCCCAAAACTTTAAGAAATGAATATCCGTGAAGGAGCATGGGCTTGCTTGTGCGTTTGTTGGTGTATGAAAAGAAAACCAGGACAAGAGGCATTTTGTTTTGTTTTCAAACCCTCCTGACCTGTTGATTTACAAACCGCTGTCTCGGTTCCTGAAAACCTCACCGCTGCCTCCCTCTCTGTCTTCCAGGCTGGAGCCCCAGTGCCTGAGGGAGCTTCTCCACCCTCTCCTCTTTGTCGGTTAGGAAATCTACGCTCTATGTAATCTGCCTAGCAACAGCAAGGGCTTTTCAAGAAACTGAGGAAACCACACAGTAGCCTCTGGGGCTGCACAAGGACGGGTGGGGGGTGCGGGGAGTGAGTGTGGGGGGTGGGGGGCTGGGAGGGTGGAGGAGTAGGGGGTGGGGGTTGGGGGTTGGGGGTTGGGGGGTGAGGAGTGGGGGTTGTGGGGGGTGGGGACTGGCCCCCAGTTAGTGCTCAGGGGGCTACAGAGACAAGACTGCTCTCAGCACAGCGTCCCAAAGAGAGAAGTCAAAACAAGGAACACTCTAGATTTTTCTCAAACAAAATGCTGTAATTACAGTCTCAAGAGGGTCACGTGGTTAAGATGCCATAAATAGTCCTTCAAGGGCAAATAAAGGGAAAATTCTTCACCCCTGAATTTCTAGTCAGGTCAACACAGCCATACCCTTAGGGAAGGGTGCAGCTTGGCTGGGAGTCAGGGACTGTAGCCACACAGGTTAACTCAGACTGGATCCCACCATTGGGCCTGCTGTGGGTCCTACTCTGCTGGCATCGGCCAAAAGCAGAGAGGAGTGGGGCAAGCTGGAACAGCAGCTGGGAAGCACCCAGGCCTTTCGTTCCTGTTAACACTTACTTGGCGTTCCTGGCTACCACATCAGCTCATGAGTAAGGGCCCAGCAGGGATAAAGCCAAGGGGGGGCGGCTATCAGATCCCCACATACAGCCCAGCCCTCTTCATGGGGGCCCAGAGCACAAATGCAGATCTGGGGAAAACTGAATCTGCCAAAGGATTAAAGGATTGTAGCTAGGCTAACTGGAGAACAAATTAACAAGACAAAGAGGGAAAGATCATCAGTTTCTGTGAATGGGTCCTATCTATCTATCTATCTATCTATCTATCTATCTATCTATCCATCCATCCATCCACCCACCCATATATATTTATTTTATTTATTTACTCATTCATTTATTTATTTTTGGTTTTTCTTTTTTCTATTTTATTTTATTAATTTTATCCTTGTTACATCTCAATGGTTATCCCATCCCTTGTATCCTCCCATTCTTCCCTCCCTCCCATTTTCCCCTTACTCCCCTCCCCTATGACTGTGACTGAGGGGGATTTCCTCCCCCTTTATATGCTCATAGGGTATCAAGTCTCTTCTTTTATTTTTGGTTTTTCAAGACAAAGTTTCTTTGTGTAGCCTTGGCTGTCCTGGACTTGCTTTGTCGATCAGGCTGGCCTCAAACTCAGAGAGATCCACCTGCCTCTGCCTCCCGAGTGCTGGGATTACAGGCATGTGCCGCTGCGCATGGCTGAACGGATCTTCTTGTTGCTTAAAATGGTTTGTTCACTGCTCAAAGTGGCTTTTTACAAGAGCTCCAAGTCCCGAAGTTAGCAATTTAGTGGTGAGAAAGACTGATGAGGTCATGACAGTACAGCTGTTGGGCCCACATACAAACCAAAAAGTAATAATGAATCAAGAGATAAGAAAATGTTAAACAGGTGGCCAGAGAAAGCTGACTGACGTCATAGGCAAGCAAGTACTTCAGGCTGCTTTTCGGAGAGGCAGCTCTGAGAAGCGAATTATATACAAAGAAGGGACAGATCTTCCAAGAAAAGATGGCCAAGAAGAAGTCCAAAGGTCAGATGAGGACGGTCAGTAGAGAACCACTTAGCCACCCCTGGGGGCTTATCTGCATTACGCCTCAAATCTAGCAGGCTGCTGCAGCCCACTGTAAGCCCAGCGCCTGCGAGGCAAAGGCTGGGGACCTGGGTGCTTCAGACTGCCAAAGGGTACATAGCCTGGGCTACATGTCGCAGAACAACGACAGAATAAAAGCAGCCCTAGACCACTCAGGTTCTAGTCAAGCGCCGCTGAATACGTCGCGGTACTTTGTTTCGCTTTCCTAAGCCCGGTGAAGCTTATTTCCATCCGGGTTTGCTGACTGCTGCTGAGATAAAATACTGTCTAAAGTCAGCTCAGGGAGGAGAGGGTTTACTCGGCTTTCTAACATCCAGGGACGCTGGGATTGTTTCCTCTGATTGGCCCACCTGCCTAGGGACGGCACTGCCCACAGTGGACCTCCCACATCAATCACACGCCCACACGCCCACATGCCTACAAGCCAATCTGACGGTGGTGGCGATTCTTCAGTTGAGGTTCCCTCTTCCCGGTACAATAAATAGTTGCGAGATCAGCCAACACAATTTCTATAGCCAAACTAAAGCAGGCGCACGCACTCGGGTATAACCACACACTGCAACACCCACATTGGAAGTTGGTTTATCAACATTCCTTGCCTTTCATTTTCTTCTCCGTTGCTTATTCAATGTCAAGGGTGTTTAACGCCCCTTAAGAGAGGCCACATGAGTATCGACAATTGCCTGTCCCTTTTACAGTGTTCCCTGAGGACACTTGAAAGCCAGTCGGTCGCCAGCACTGAGTGTCAGCGATCCTGATAGTCCCCACTTTCCTATGGTAACGAGCGTCAGCCTCGCGTCTGCCCCGCGGCGTCCAGTCTTGCTGTTAACTGTTGGGGGTGCTTCTGTCCAAGCCAAGAACGCCCGCACTTTCTGCTTTTACTCAGACAACTATCTTCTGAGGCAGCACCGCCTTTGCAGCTAAAAAGCCCTGGAACATTCCACACTGAGCAGAGTTGCCGGCAGTGCCTCCTTTCTTGCCTCTGAATTCAGGAAGACGGTCCTTCTGAGCTGGCCCAGCCATGGACCGTCCCTGCTCAGCGCCCACCCCATTTATCCTGACTGAACCCCCACACTGCAGCCACCTCCCCAGTCAGCATTAATACACCGGCTCCCACGCTCGGAGAAGGGAGAGAGGCGAGCGCTCATTTGCTCTGCTTGACAGTTACCTCAGCTGCCAAGTTTGAGCAGCGAGGACATGAGGAGGAGTTCAGAACTCATCTCGTTTTGAGACGGGAGCAGAAACGTTACCTAAGAGACATGTTCACAGAGGAGAAACGTCGGAGAACTTGTTTAAGCCATTAGTCAGGTTTTCTAACGTGTTTCTAGTTGAAGAGCCTTCTGTCAAAGTATGCTTCCTTGGTTCCTTCCAAAGCCTCCTTTAAAAGCATCCTCTGGGGCTGGGAGAGATGGCTCAGCCGTTAAGGCAACACATTGCTCCTGTGAGGACCCCAGTTTGGTTTCCAATACCCATTTCAGGTGGCTTACAACAGCCCGTAACTGCAGCTTCCCTTGTCTCCACAGGCACCTACACTCACATGTACATACCCCCATGTAACTAAATGTAAAATAATAAATACTAAAAAAAAAAAAAATTTATGCCAGGCATTGTGGTGCACACCTGTGATCCCAGCACTCAGAAGGCAGAGGCAGGCGGGCCGATGTGAGTTCGAGGCCAGCCTGGTCTACAAAGTGAGTCCAGGACAGCCAAGGCTACATAGAGAAACCCTGTCTCGAAAGACAAAAAACAAAACAAGAATCCAAAAAACAAACAAACAAACAAAATTAAAACAGCCTTTGTGCTTATTATAATTGTTTTTAGATGTATGTGTTTGTATGTGTTTTGCCTGCATGTATGTATATGAACCACATGCATATGGTGTCTGAGGCCAGAAGCAGGTGTTAGATGCCCTTTAACTGGAGTTACAGATGGGTACCAGCTGCCACGTGGGTGTTGGGAGCTCAACCTGCGTCCTCTGCAGGAGCAGCCAGTGCTCTTAAGTACTGAGCAATCTTTCCAGCCCTCATTCTACCCTCCCCATTTTTCAAAAGTAGCCCAGGCTAGCCTCCCCTGCTTCCGGTGACTGAGTGCTGGGATCACCTGCGTGTGTCATCAGGCCAGGTAAGCTTTACTGTTTATGTTTTCAAGCCCATCCTTAAGTAGAGAGTAAGTGAAATGTACCTCGCCCCCTACTTCCTCAGCTCTCACCGGAGAGCAAGAATTCCATATAACGGTGGAAGCTCCCAGTGAGAGCCTCACATCTCACGGGGTCTCACCACTCCTGAAGTATGTTTGCACACACTGTTGGATGCTGGATTCAGGCCTCGAGGTGGCTGCCCCTCTCATCCTGTGCTTGTGATGCCGAGGCTCAGAGAGGCTGAAGCTCACAGCGACTGAGAGATGCGTGGACTTGAAACCATATGTTCAGACTCCAATCCCCATCATGCCCTAACACTGCGCTGTCCACATACACAGACACACACACATACACACACACACACACACACACACACACACACACACACAGAGACACAGACACACACACAGACACACACAGACATACACACAGAGACACACACAGAGACACTCACACAGATACACACAGACACTCACACACAGATACACAGACACACACACAGATGCACACAGAGACACACAGACACACACATACATACACACATACAGACACACACAGACAAACACAGAGACACACACAGACACATACACACAGGCACACACACAGACACACACACAGACATACACACAGAGACACACACACACACACAGATACACAGACACACATAGAGACACACAGACACACACACAGACACACACACACAGACACACATAGAGACACACAGACACACACAGACACACACACAAACATGTATGCCATCCCCATTGTTGGACAAATGGACCTGTGAGGCTCTAAAAGGAAGCGCTCTTCTGGCTCTCTGTGGTGTGTGTGTGTGTGTGTGTGTGTGTGTGTGTGTGTGTGTGTGTCTGTGTGTGTCTGTGTGTGTGTGTATGTGTGTTCTCATCTCAGAACAAGGAGCCCCAAACGCTGCAGCTCACGAGGTCAGAAGCTGTATTGACCAGACTTGTGCTGATCGCTGACGTCATCTGTCCCGAGCACACAGTTCTCTGTGTGCGTCTGTGTATGGATGGCTTTGGTCTCCCCGAGTGATGCCTCCCACTACAGCTTTGATTTGTGGATTATCAATCTGACACAAAGACACAATTCAGTTTGATGCATGAGGAGCTCATAATAAATAGAACTATCCCTTCAATCTCTGCGTTACCCAGAGTAACTCGGAACTGTAGTTTAGCAAATCAATGCAAGCGGTGGTGCAAACCAAACAATATCTAGGTGTTAGCTGACACGCGTCACTAATGAGCAAAGGTTTGCTCTACTTGCAGCCCGTGGTGGCCTCTGGCTGGGTTCCTACAGGTGAGTGTCTGTGAAGCTTTGATTTTTAACCATTTCACAGAGGTAGAATTCTAAGTTAGAGAATTTATCAAGGGCAAGGGCATGTATAAGTGTGACACATACATACATTTGGGTGTGTACATGTATGTGCATGCATGCATATGTGTGTGCACAAGTATGTGTCTGTGTGCATATGGGCAGGTATGTATATGTGTTTGAGTATGTGTGTGCTTGCATGTGTATCTACATACATGTGTGCATGCATGCATGCATATTTCTGTGTCTGCATATATATATGCCTGTGCACATGCGCACATGCGCACGTGCGTGCGTGTGTGTGTGTGTGTGTGTGTATGTGTGTGTGTGTGTGTGTAAGGGCAGATATGTGTCTGTGTGTATATGTGCAACTATATATGTGTATGTGTGTTTGAGTAGTATCTATGAATGTTTGTGCCTGCATACACATATGAGCCTGTGTCTGTGTGCATGTCTGTGTGTTGGACATGTATGTATGTGTCTACATGCATGTGTGCATATGTGTGTGTGCATGCATGTATGTACATGTGACTATGTGCACACAGAAAGTCGAAATCACAGGTCTAATTTTTCTGTATCACTTGTGGGGAAACCATTGTCCTTAACTTAGAAGGACACGTGAAATTGTAAAATTTTTTCTTACAAGAGATGAAAACAGAATTTTTGTTTATTTTAAGGAAGAGTCTTGTTATGTATCTGCTCTGTGTCTGAGGCTGGCTGGGAACTCACTATGGGGCCAACACAGCCTGGGATAGTCTGGAACTCTAGGTGTGCACCACCATGCTGCCTAAGGATTGCCTCTTTGGGCATAGAAAGGCAAGCGCGTTTAGGCAGAAAGAGTTTTCTCCGGGAGGGGCAGCGTTCGGGGAAAGATGAAGAATGTGATATGGTGGCTCCAGTCAGTCAAGTTAACATCTGAAGAAGATGAACTATGGCGAGACACGGAGAGGCAGGGGTGAGGCACAGAGAGGCAGGGGTGAGGCACGGAGAGGCAGGGGTGAGTCACGGAGAGGCAGGGGTGAGGCACGGAGAGGCAGGGGTGAGTCACGGAGAGGCAGGAGTGAGGAAGGAGAGGCAGGGGTGAGGCATGGAGAGGCAGGGATGAGACACAGAGAGGCAGGGGTGAGACAAGGAGAGGCAGGGGTGAGACACGGAGAGGCAGGAGTGAGGCATGGAGAGGCAGGGGTGAGGCATGGAGAGGCAGGGGTGAGGCATGGAGAGGCAGGGGTGAGACAAGGAGAGGCAGGGATGAGACACAGAGAGGCAGGGGTGAGACAAGGAGAGGCAGGGGTGAGGCACGGAGAGGCAGGGGTGAGGCACGAAGAGGCAGAAGTGAGGCACGGAGAGGCAGGTGTGAGGCATGGAGAGGCAGGGGTGAGGCAAGGATGAAGATAGGGGAGTCAGACCGTATCAAACCCACAAAGCCATGCATCCTGCATCTCCACTAGGCTGGCACACTTGCCTGAGACCTTTCCACAGCCACAGTGGAGCCTGTGAGGTGTGGGTGGGGGGAGCTTTCAATCTGCAGAGCCATCTTGTCTGAACAGACTCTAAAAAAAAAAAAAACCGTGGTGTTGTTTGTCCTGTACGGTACTGACTTGAACAGGCCATTTGATGATATCTATTTTAGGGAATAAATCTTATCTACTTATGCCTCTGCGAGACACAAATTTTCCCAATATGTCATCATTGGTAAATATTTACCGCGCAATTATTTAACACAGCACAGTTATAAGGAAAACTTTGAAGGCAACTTTGGGCTCTAAGACGTCTGTGCATTAGGAAAACGGGGGGAAATGTCAAGAGTGGCCACTGGTGCAGCGAAGCAATAGATCTGCAGAAAACAAACGTCTTCAGAACCAGACACAGCAATAATGGCTGCGTGGGTCAGAAGGTTTCGGAGTTTGGATCTTGTCTGACGTGAACGAGACTGGAAACCTACAGCCTACGGTGGGCACTTGGGGTGGGCGTGGCGGGTGCTGCAGACCGAATCCTAGGAAAGGTGACGGGGCCCCAGAGAGGACAGGGTCCAGCCTGCCCCAGGGGCCCCACTTCTGGGAGCGAAGCTGCCAGCTTTTATTTCTTGACTTTATACAGAGAACCCGCGGGGCTCTGTGGCCACACGCTAACAGAAACCGAAGGTCTCTTCGTCCCGAAGCTACAGCTCACAGATTCCCCAGGGAGAAGACTGCGGTTGTTCTGAGAGGAGCCGGAAGCTTAACTCTGAGTGGAAGATCGGTTCCAGAGGAACGCGACGCAGCTGGCTTAGCTGGGGCTAGCCCTCCCTCCCACCCCAGCCGCAAGACCCAAAGCCTCGTCACAGGAGGGCTGAGTGGAAAGGTTTGGTGCTTACGGAGGCCCCCCAGTGGGCGGTGGGCCCTGAGAGACAGTGGATAATGTGTCAAGCCAGCAGAATAATGAGTAGGGACCAGGGAGATGGCTCAGCAGGTAAAGGTATGTCCCGCCAAGCCTGGCGACCTGAGTTCGATCCCCAGGACACACTCGATGCTTGGATCTACTCTTTATCACATATACATGTGCTAAACCACAGAATTCCATGCAAGGACCCATTGACCTTATGGAACCTCCCACTGAGTCCAGGCTGCTGGTTTAACACATCCTAATCCCCAGATCATGGGGACATAGTACTTTATGTGGCAAATGGCACTGCTCATAAAGTTAAGGGTACTGCAAACCCCGGGGAGGTTGCCCAGGATTATTTTGGGTGTGTCCTAAACTAAAAAACCCCCAAAGGTCCTGACCTTACAAAATGGAGTGGGAGTGTGTGTCAGAGCCATAGGGGGCGATGCAGCTATGCAAGCAGAGGCCAGGATTGGAAGCCACCAGGGACCACCCCCCCCAACCACAGGCGGCCACCTGGAGACACAAGAGTGGGGGGGGGCGCTTTTGCTTAGGACTTTCAGAAGGAACCCGATCAAGCAGATCCACTTTGACCTCCCAAACTTAAAAGGAATTTACACTGTTGTTTTACACTATTTGTCACAGTTGCCACAGTAAATCAATGCCCTCAGGGCAGGTAGTTATACAAGGGTCCAGTGCTCTCTGGACAAAGCCAAATGTAATTAGAGTGGATTTCAAATATGCACCAACTATGTAGCAGTCCTTAGCCCTTGGGGCTTCACAAATTAAAGCACCACCCAGCTTACCCAGCTTCTCCACTATCAATTACCAAGGAATTTTAAACGGTCCATTAGAGGACATGAGATTTAAATCCTGTCACTTCCTTTTGTTCGTCAGTTCCTTCCTCCTTGTTTTTTTTTTTTTTTAAATTTACATCATTCTCCCATTTACTCGGTCAAAGTTTGAGGTCTAAAATTATCTCTTCGCAGAACCATGCCAGGTCAGGAGAAAGTTCGCCTGTGGCATTCAGCTCCCAGAAGTCCCCAGGGACCAGTCACTTAAGTAGCTCTGAGGCTGCAGGATTCCAGGGTGGAGTCTGCTCTCAAGGCTATGGTTCTGTGCTGTTGGACGGACAGCCTGGCTGCCTCCAGGGCTGGAGTGCTCTCTTCAGTGAGAACTGTCAGTCACAGGCTAGAGCATTTACAACCTCTCCAGGGTCATGCACATGGACCAGGGTACGGGCCTGCCTGGCTCGGTGGACGGTGCCACTTTGCTCCTCTGATGGAAGAGAGTTTCAGAATTTTTTATTCCTAAATATTACATGTAGTGATTGCCTTGCACGTATGTATGTATGCCGTGTGCATGCCCTGGAACTGGGGTTACAGACAACTGTGAGCCACCACATGGGTGCTGGGACTGAGCCCGGGTCCTCTGTGAGAGCAGCCGGTGCTCTAACCACTGAGCAATCTCTCCAGCCCTCAGCAAGCATCTCTTTGTGCAATTTTGGCAAATTTTAAAGATGTTACTTTGCTCATGAGAAATCATCTACTATTTAATTTTTGTGTAGATGTTAACCCAGCACTCAGAGGCCAAGGCAGAAGGACTCCTGCTCAGTTTGAGGTCAGGAAGAGCTACCCAGCAGGCCTTGTCTAAAAAAAAAAAAAAAAAAAAAAGGTGTAACCTCTCAATGTGAAGGCTCTCCTGTCTGTCTGTCTTAGTGTCTCAGCTCCTGTCTGTCTGTCTTAGTGTCTTAGCTCCTGTCTGTCTGTCTTAGTGTCTCAGCTCCTGTCTGTGTGGTTTGCATGACATTCACCTGGCCACTAAGAGACGGATGTGCTCAGGGTCCTGCTAATGCCCCCAGTGTGTCTCACAGTCTCCTCTGAGCTGCTTTATAAGAGACATCACTGCACAGGAATGTGTCTCAGACGTGGGCTGGGGAACCCACGGCCTCCCCTGTGAAACTGGGGATGCTACTGGGCTTTCAGAACATTTTCATGTAGCCTTATTTTTAGACAAATCCTTCTTGTTCTTGTTCTTATTCTTCTAAACCTCTAAAATGTTATTTTATTTTTTTAAATCGTGTGTGTGTGTGTGTGTGTTTGTGAGTGGGTATGTGTATGTGAGTGCATGTGTGTCTTGCTTGTGTGTGTGTGTGTGTGTGTGTGTGTGTGTAGGCATGAGCTTGCATGTGTGTCTGTGGGTGAGGATATGTATATATGTAAGTGCATGTGTGTGTGGTGTGTATGTATGAGTGCATGTGTGGGCATGTATGCATTTATGGACATGTGTGTGTGTGTCTGTGTGTGTGTGTGAGCGCATGGGGGTATGTACGTGTGTATGAGTGCATGGGGGTATGTATGTGTGTGTAAGTGCATGTGTGCACACGTATGTGTGTGTGAGTGCATGGGGGCATGCACATATGATAGCTGGTGCCTGCTGAAACCACAAGAAGGCAGTGGAGCCATGGAACTGGAGTTAGAGTTACAGGCAGTTACGGGTTGTCCTTTGTTTAATTATATAAGCTTTAAAAATGTGTTCTCTCAGCCTAGCGTGGTGGCGCACGCCTGTAATCCCAGCACTTGGGAGGCAGAGGCAGGTGGGTCGATGTGAGTTCGAGACCAGCCTGGTCTACAAAGCAAGTCTAGGACAACCAAGGGATATACCGAGACACCCTGTCTTGGAAAAACCAAAAAATGTGTTTTTTCACTTTTGTATTTTATGTAGATCAGGAGACTTGGCCAGAAATCCAGGTGAAGCAGGGTTGTCCCCATCTGTTGACACCTTTTGAGCCACACTGACCTGTCACTCTCTCATCAGGACCTGGAGACGCGATGACCAGACAAAGACAATCAAGCGGAGGCTTAGCAGCGCATGTCGGACCGGAAGCCTGCCCCTACCACGAAGGGTCAGGAAACGAGGTACGCCGCTTTATGCCAAGTACCTATTAATATTTAAGTATAAGGGCTGGAAAGCTGGCTCCGTTTCATTCCATTTCGTCTCACCTCCCTTCAACTCTGAGCTCTGTCTTAAGGAAACGAGTTGCTATGTCTGACAGTAACTTAACAGCTAGGAACTAAAAAGAGGGTTGGCACCCGAGCCTTTCATCTGCGCACACCGCCGGCAGCTCGGTGGACACGGGCTTCGGCGCCTGGCACTTAGACGACATTTAGCCGTCCGGCCAAATTTACAAACATTCAGGCGTTTGTTCGCGGACACCACTGGGCCGCACGTTGCTAACGGGCTCCTGTATCAGCTGCTCTTCCGTAGCGGGGATGAGACATCGTGACCCAAAGCAACTTACGGAAGAAAGGGTGGGTGTTGGGAGAGAGGTGATAATGGCGGGACATCATGGCAAAGAAGCAGAACTAGGAAGCTGCCTGACTGCATCCTTTTCCACAGAGAGGCAACGGGAAGTGAGGTGGGGCTAAAACCCCTCAAAGCCCAGCCCCCCAGTGACGCACTTCCTCCAGCCAGGCTGCACCTCAACACCTCTACAAGCTCCCTAAATAGAACCATCGCCTGTGGACCAAGCGTTTAAACCCAAGAACACTGGTGGTGTTTCTCGTCCAACCAGCACCGCTCCTCAAGAGAAATGCAGCTGTGAGGCCATTTATTCTGCATCATATCCCACAGCATTGCCGAGGCCTCGCCACATCGGCCTCTCAGCTCGCTCAAAGGCAGACAGTGGTCTGCAAGTCGCCATCAGGGCTCCGTGCACAGCACCAGCCCACCTCACCCGGGGTCACAGGCATGCAAACGGACAGCAGAGATACTACATTAAGTTGAGCAACATTTAAGACTAGTAGCAGGCATCATTTGTTACAGGACATGCAAGCGGGAGCCATGCACCGCATGCCGTTTATCCAGTGTTTGTCCGTCGCTATCTCCGAAATTCCCCTCGTCTCTCATCTTGTAAGAATGAAAAAAACAAGGGCCCAAAGATGGCACAACCAGTCAGGAATGCGTAACTTGGCTCCGAGGAAAGAAAAAAAAATCTATTAGAAAGTTCAGTTGGGGAAAGAGGAGCGGCACGCAAAGTGCCCAGCAGAAGCAGGGACAGAGGGTGCCGGCTCCAGGGGCAGCACTCAGCCTTTGCTCCACCGAGGCCCACGAGCATGCGTGTGTGAGCACACACGTGTGCACACACAGAGAGACATGTGCAAACGTACAGCAGAGCTGAGAGCATCACGAAGCTACACGTAGCCTTGGAGGCATAAAGCTCTCCTATTTTTTCCCCCTTCATTTCTGCTCTGTTCTACTCTCTCATTAAAGGCAGTGAATCGGCCCTAACTGTGGCTCGCCATACATGTGGATGACACTGTGCTTGGAGACTTCCTGGTTTATGAGACTAACAGCACCAGCCAAATTACAGATGATATCTCTGCACCCTTTTCTGGAAAAAAATATGATTTTTATACTCTATAAGTTATGTCTGTGTGGAAAATTAGAAGAAAAAATTCTTCAAATATTTACTCATGAGCAGCTTGTTATCAGGGACAAACAATTTACCAAATGAAATGAAATGAAGAGAAATGTAAAAGTGACTTGGGAGAAACCTGGAGGACTTGGGGTGAGATCCGTCCCCTTACCTGCATGTTTATAAGTCTGCCCAACTGGACTGACCCAACCTGGGCTTAGGCCCCATGGAGGAATGGACGCCGTCTCACGTGCCTTGTGTGCTGACTTTGGAGCATAATGTCCCGGGCTGAGCGTGGTGGCCTCAGGTTGCACCTAGTAATTTATCTGAAAGCTGGAAGTTCTTTGGGGGAGTCAACAAAAGTCAACCATGATCAGATGGAAGGCAGGGCAGAAGCGCCTGATGATTGGGTTGGGAGGAGACAGGTCTAGAGGGGTCTCCTCTGTTCCCAGGGGCCATGCACGCGGTATTTAAAATGGCTTCCTGCATCTTTTCCACAGCAGGCGGTAGGAAAACACTCGGTCACCATGTGGGTGGCGTTAGATAGCCACGCCACCAAAGCTGGTGTGGCAGAGTGTGAGGCAGAGAATAGGGACAGCTCCATGCCACCACCTCTGGTGCATCCTGGGAGAGCCAGCAAAGCTTTGACTGGCAGTGGGCTACACTGGGAAACGCAGGGCCACTTCTCTGTAGCCTTTCTATTTCCAGCGAGAGACATGAGCTCTCCTGCCCTTGGCAGTGGCCATGGAGCACTAGGCCCGTCAGGATACGCCAGGGACAGTATCGGAGTCTCCTCCCCACAGCGGCCCAGGGGACTTTACCTCCTAGGGCTGCAGCAGCAGGCAATATGACGTTGGTATTTTTTTCTAGAAAACCTATGATTTTCTTTTTGGGGAGGGGGTGGGCAAGAGTTTGTGGCTTTCTGAGGCAAGCTGCAAAGACAACTTCGCAGACTCACTAAGATCTTTGCTGTGAGAGGGGGTGGGGGCAGCGGCATCCGTGCCATCTGAGGGTCTCGCTCCTAGGCTGTGTGTACATCCAAGCTGACCTCAGGACAAGCTTACTCCGGGTTAGACATCCTGTGTAGGGCTGTTTGCTGGACATGGCTGATAACTATACTCACAAATCGGGGGTCCAGCTTCTCTCCCTCGGCCCCCACCCATCACTAAACTTATTGACAATTATTTTGATAGAATTATGAACGAAGCATTGTATCAATGTAGCTCAGACTGGGTGGCTAGGAGATGGTTAAGGAGAAAAATATAAGAATCTTGAGCTAGCTGGGCTTGGTGGCGCATGCCTTTAATCCCAGCACTCGGGAGGCAGAGGCAGGTGGATTGCTGTGAGTTCGAGGCCAGCCTGCTCTACAAAGCAAGTCCAGGATGGCCAACATAACACAGAGAAACCCTGTCTCAGAAAACAAAAACAAACAAACAAACAAACAAACAAACAAACAAAAGAATCTTGAGCGATTCACCCAGAAATGTGTTTTGTAAGGGCGGCAAACAGGAGGAGCTCCAGGAATGGGTTCATTCTCAAGACAGCTCGCTTGTCCAAACTGGATCCAAACTGGGTCAGGACACGAACCTAAAGCTCTTGTCACTGGTCATGTCCTGAGAGGTCATATTGTGGGGGGAAGCAGCCTCTTAGATGGAAGAGACAGACAGAGGGACAAGACTGACCGAGGGACAGGGGACAGGGCATCCCTGGCAGAAGTGATAGCTGTGGCGGGCATTTCGCACAGTGTTTGAAATCCGTGTGGCGTGTCAATCTGCACCATACAAGAACAGCCAACACCGATGAGATCCCCAGTGTGACTATGAGAGGAGGTGGAGGTGGCCCTGATCCGGGGAAGCCGTGACACTGGCACAGGAAACAGTCTGGAGGAGGGAGCAGTAAGTAAGGCTACACTGTGAGCAAGAATGCTGAGGAAAGTGGGACATTCCTCACTACTTCAGAGCAGCAGGGGCTCTCGGGGAAAGATCCAGAGAGGGACTGCTGGGCCGCGTGACTGCCTGATTCAAATGAACCCAAGATCCCACCCTTTCTCAGATCTGCCCTTTGGCACGTTTGTACGCCCCAGAGCGTCCCCAGCTCTCACTAAAGGCACTCCCTGCTTCTTGCGTGCAGGTGGCATGCCTCGCTAGCAGCACCGTGCGAGACACCCCAACGAGCAAAAAACGATCTCTGCTTGTGTTTTCCGTGTTGTATAAATGACAATGAGAAGATGTTAAAGCCGGCAAGTCTCGTCAAAAATAATCAGATCAAACACTGGGGACCTGGGGGGACAAAGCAGGGAGACCCGTGCATGGAGTTCTGTGGCCAAGAGAGCGGACTGCAGAGGCAAGAAGCCTGGCTCCAGGGTAAAAGGCCTTGGACCTGTGAGCTCAGGCCAGGCCAGGCACGCTTCTCTGAGCCTTAACCTCAGCAAGTAGTGAAGCAGACGGGGTTGGGTGGGTGAAGGAATGGGGGGGTGGGGAGGATAGGGGAAGGGGGGGGAGGGGGAGGGGAGGGCGAGCCAGCCCAAGGGTGGCACCCACTCACCTCCCAAGAACGCAGAGAACAAGAGAACAGCACCGGGGCAGCACAGTTACCCTTGCACCGTAATTAAAGAGTGTGGTTCTCTGAGTCTGGTCTCCAGAGCTGAGATTTACTCGGGAGGAGAGAGCGGGTTGTGTGTCTGTCCCCCTCCCTCCCTCCCTCCCTCCCTTCCACGCTAATGCACTGTTTAAACATGCTGCATGCTATGGGAGGAATGAGAAGGGCCTCTCGGCACCGCCCCGCCCCGGTGTGAGTGAGGGTGCGAGGGTGTGTGATGGAGAGAGACACGGCTTACACTGTTACTCTGCGCAGACTCCAATTCCCATCAAATACCATTTTGCACGCTCACCCCGCTCACCAGTTTATCTCTGGGCTTGTGACAGAGCAAGCGTCTGTCCGTCTGGCACCCCTTCAAACAGGCTCGTTATGGCGCCAATTCTATCAGAATCCAGCCATACACACTCCCTCCTCCCGCAAGGGTTCAGGCTTAGAAAGAGTGATGTTTTTAAAAGGCTTCATTCACCCTGACTCTTTAAAAAGACACCCTGACTCTGCAAAGTAGGGGACTAGCTGTGTGAGTTCAGCTTAGAGACACCTGAAGTCTACAAGGTAGGGCCTAAGTGTGAGACTTCAGCCAGCGCAGGCCTGTTGTGTTTTGGAAGGGCTTGGGATAGTGTGACATGTGCTGCCTTTCTCCTTAGCATGGGTCTGGATGACTATCAAAGCAAGTAAGACCTTTCCTCAAGTCCTGGAAAGCTTCCGGTTTGCCCCACGGCATTCACTCCCTGAGTGTGTGCACCGTGCACTCTTAGGTTAAGGGAGCCTAGGATGGTCTCTGATTCTTTACGCCTGACAATGTGTAGAAACAAGGCAGCCACGAGCATGAATTAATTAATAACTCACAGTGTGAAGGAGCTTAGACCGGAGGCTCATAACTGCTATGTGACTTGGGAAAAATCACTTACCGGTAGTTAATATTTCTGGGCCCCAGTTTCTTGCTCTATAAAAAGATAGAAGTATTTTTCCCCAGGAGGCTGTGCCAGGATTTAACTACACTGGGTGTCTGGGGGCACTTGGGCCATTAGTTATTAGTTACTGTTTTTCTAGCTGCAAGAGGATGCCCCATTAGTGTGTCAGCAGGGCATACACACCGCAAGAGGATGCCGCGCTAGCATGTCAGTGGGGCACACACAACGGATGCCGCGTTAGTGTGTCAGTGGGGCACACACAGCGGTGGTGCAGGTCTCCTGCTCTACCTCAGCTGTCAGCTACGTTCCTGCCAATTCAGATGACCACACAAGCTCTTCTGCCCTTGCTCAAAGCAACATGGCTTGGTTGTGGAGACCAGCACAGCTGATGGATGTATCACTTTGTCTCCTTTATATAATTTGGATTTGTTTGGTTTTTTGAGACAGGGTGTCACTATGTAGCCCTGGCTATCCTGGAACTCTCTCTCTGCAGACCAGGCTGGCCTTGAACTCAGAGATCCGCCTGCCTCTGCCTCCCAAGTGCTGGGTGGGTAGGTGCACCACCACCACCAGGCTATAGTTTGGATTTTAAATGTCAACAGAAAACCAAAGTATTGAACAGCTGATATCCAGGGAGGCAATATTTGGAAGTGAGGGCGCCTCTAAGAGGTGGGAACCAGCCATAGCTTTCAGTTATTGGGGAGCTTGGAAGCCTGCTTCCTACTTATTTAAATATGTATTAAAACCTTCACTAAATGGTGAATACATTTAGATAAATGCTGATAATTATTTAAAACTCTCTCTCTCTCTCTCTCTCTCTCTCTCTCTCTCTCTCTCTCTCTCTCTCTCTGTGTGTGTGTGTGTGTGTGTGTGTGTGTTTGCATATGGCTCACAGAGGCCAGAATAGATCATCGGATCCCCAAGAGCTGTGGGTACTGGCAAGCCAACTTGAGTCTTTTGCCAGAGCTGTGTGTGCTCTTACCCCCACAGCATCGAAACTGCTCATCTTGAGTAGCAGTGTGGTTTACATGGGCCACTTTCTTTGGCCTTCAGCTTTCGCCCAGTGCAAACGCCTGCCATGAAAACCTTTACACACAAGGCCCACGGCTCTGCTAATTACCTCCGAGCTCAGAGGCCTGCGAGCCTCTCTCCTGCACCGCTTTCCCTCACTTCCAGCTCTTAGAGCCTGTTCCTCAATAACCTAGGAAGGCTGCATCCTCACGCCACACACCCCTCCCCAGCAGTGCAGAAATCTGGCCCAGAATCGAAGACTGATCTAAAAATAAAAAATAAAAATAAAAAAGACTCTGTCTTCATTTTTTTTTTTTTTTTTTTGGTTTTTTGAGACAGGGTTTCTCTGTGTAGCCTTGGCTGTCCTGGACTCCCTTTGTAGACCAGGCTGGCCTCGAACTCACAGCGATCTGCCTGCCTCTGCCTCCTGAGTGCTGGGATTAAAGGCGTGCACCACCATGCCCAGCCTGACTCTGTCTTCATTTTATTTTAGTTTTTCAACTACTGAAAGGCATGAGGGTCCCTGCCCCCATACTTATTAGCCATTTACATTTCTTTTTTTCTGAAAAACATCTTGTCCAGCTGGGCAGTAGTGGCGCACGCCTTTAATCCCAGCACTTGGGAGGCAGAGGCAAGTGGATTGCTGTTGAGTTTGAAGCCAGCCTGGTCTACAAAGTGAGTCCAAGACAGCTAAGGCTACACAGAGAAACCCCATCTCAAAAACAAACAAACAAACAACGAACAACAAAAAACAAAAAACAAAAAACAAAACCCAAACCCAACCCAAACAAAACAAATCCCATCATGCCATTGATCTTATCTCTCAGTGTCTTATTAGGGTGCTGTGGTGGTTTGGAGATGGCCCCATAGTCCCCCAGATTTGAATACTCGGTCCCCAGTTGTTGGCAGTGTTTGAGGTAGTTCAGAAGGTGTGGCCTTCTTGGAGGAAGTGTGCCACTGGGCTCTGAGAGCTAAAAGCATCTCCCTATTCTTTGTGCTTGTGGTAAAGATATGAGCCGTTGGCTTCTTGCTTCTGCCGCCAGGCCTTTGGTCAGCCATCATGGACCCTAACCTCTGGAGCCATACACCCAAGCAAATTTTTTCTGTTATAAGTGATCTTGGTTATGGTGTTTTGTCACAGAAACAGAAAAGTAACTAATACAGAAGATAAGAGTTTTAAATCAATGTGAAATACGTAAATGCACCCAATATTTACTGGTTTTGCTGCAGGTATATATCATCATCATCACCACCACCATCACCATCATCATCATCTCTTATTGAATTATGTGCAGTTGCCTTTACCTTTGCTTTTGTATTTTTTGTTAATTATGCCTTAGCATCCTTTCCACAAACTAAGCTTTGTTTTTCATATATATCATCTTATTGATCATTATGGCTGTGTCTTCTACTTCAACACTAACAATCCATCTTGAATCGCTCATGTGAATGATACAACAAAGCTAGCAGACAATGGAAGAAGCTGCCATTCACCGGTGCTTGCAAACATGCACTCTGCCCGTTTTTGGAAACTGGAGAGTAGATAACCTAGGCCATGTATGTATTTAGAGCTGGGAGGGAGCCTTGTTTGCATTCTCTTGTAGGATAAAGCATTCCTGGACAGTTATAACTCCTGACAGCATGTGACAGAAACGGAGAGTTGTACTTTCCTACTAAGGCAGTTCTTTGAAGGTTAAAAAAAAATAGTCATGCCTATAGTCTGATTTATTGTGTGCCTGGACCTTCAAAAGACCCTATGCCCTTCAGTGCTGGTTGCCTCTTGGAATTCTGGGAACAAGAGAGGATATAAAAAAACCAGCCAAGGCTGAGGGAGATTGCCTGGGTTGGAGTAGGATGGGAGCAGGTTAGGAAAGACAGTTACTGACGGTGGAGCCGTAAGACGCTGAGCTGAGCCAGAGAGGACATTTTAGGAGACAGAAGGAGAAGCCATGAGGAACCCACAACACAGCAGAGAGAGAGCAAAGACATAAACCATACACGGCGTTCTCTCTAATTATTGAAATCTGGGCACTTTGAATAACAGACATCCACAGAGCCAAGAGCCAGGAAAGGCCACTAGTGACCCTGGCTCAGAAGTGGGGGCAGTGCTGCTACGGCAATTATTTTGCAAAATGGATATAGTATCAAATTCCCTCTAAAGTCTTATCTCTATTCATAGATCAATGCGGAGATGTTTTTTATGTGGGAAAAAGCAGTACACAGACTCACAAATGAGCAAAGTGCAGAGGATAATTAACTACGCAATGGCCAATGATAATGTGACATCGGCACACGACGGGACCACTGCACTCAGACACGACAGGACCACTGCACTCAGACACGATGGGACCACTGCACTCAGACACAACAGGACCACTGTACTCACTGACACGACGGGACCACTGCACTCACTGACACGACAGGACCACTGCACTCAGACATGACAGGACCACTGCACTCACTGACACGACAGGACCACTGTACTCACTGACACGACGAGACCACTGTACTCACTGACACGACAGGACCACTGCACTCAGACACGATGGGACCACTCCCCTCACTGACATGACAGGACCACTGCACTCAGACACGACAGGACCACTGCACTCACTGACACGACGGGACCACTGCACTCACTGACACGACAGGACCACTGCACTCAGACACGACAGGACCACTGCACTCAAGACACGATGGGACCACTGCACTCAGACACGACAGGACCACTGCACTCAGACACAACAGGACCACTGTACTCACTGACACGACAGGACCACTGCACTCACTGACACGACAGGACCACTGCACTCAGACATGATGGGACCACTGCACTCAGACACAACAGGACCACTGTACTCACTGACATGACAGGACCACTGTACTCACTGACACGACGGGACCACTGCACTCACTGACACGACGGGACCACTGCACTCACTGACATGACAGGACCACTGCACTCAGACACGACAGGACCACTGTACTCACTGACACGACGGGACCACTGCACTCAGACACGACAGGACCACTGCACTCACTGACACGACAGGACCACTGCACTCAGACACGACAGGACCACTGTACTCACTGACACGATGGGACCACTGCACTCATGAAACCACAGCAGCTATGACTGTCTGCATACAACCATAAAACCAAGCCAGTCAGCATTTCAGGGCAGAGGGGCTCAGGAGCCTCCCAATCCCCAGTTGAGGAGCTATTGACAGCTAGGACAAAGTCAGATTGCTTTCAGGGTGCTGATCTTTGCATGGTCCCACCCAGCATGGGCAGCCACAAATTGGACTTGGTAGGTTATAAAAGAAAAAAAAAAAGACAGCATGACATAGGGAAGGCATGCTTGGAGGGAACATGTGACTATGATCACTATGTGTTATATGTATGAACATTTCGATTAGGGCTGGAGAGTTGGCTCAGTGGTTAAGAGCACTGTTTGCTCTTCCAAAGGACCCGGGTTCAATTCCCAGCACCCACTTGGCAGCTCACAACTGTCTGTAACTCCAAGATCTGACACCCTCACACCAATGCACATAAATTAAAATTGAATAAAAATATTTTTAAAAAAGAAATTTTCGATTAATAAAAACATCATATCTAAATTAAATGCACAGAAAGATCATAAGAAACTGACGCTCTATGACATACAAACATTTACATTCAGTAGTTTTAACTGAACAAAAGCTTCCTTTCAATCAAGTACGTTTGTATGTTTGCCTCCTTATCAGGGCATTCTAAAATCACAATTAACACATCATTATTTTTCCAGCATGCATGCAGTAAGTCCAGTCCAGGTGAATCCAGTACTTTTACCAAGCCCATTTCACCTCATCACCTTACTTAGCCTTATTGGTTGCTGAGTCGGTGCCCGTGAAACAACACAGGATGGAGGTGGATCCTCAGTGAGAAAGTGGTCCATCCAGAACGGCATGGGCTTGTGCCCATGTGGTATGAGTTCAAATAGTGCTATGGAGAGCCGGGACCTAGTTTTAAGAGCTACAGACCACAATACGGTAGCCTTAGGAAAGTTCACTCAGTCCTGTTAGGAGCCTCCATTGTTAAGTATCTGCTCAGTGAGATTGATGGCAGTCACACTGTTCTACAACCCTCATGGCCACCCCATCCGCAAACCGGAAGCTCTGCGCCCATTAACTAAGCCCCTCCCCCTCCTTCCTCCCCCCGCCCCGCCTCGCTGCCTTATCCCCATCCCTGGCAGCCGCCCACCCACGTGAATCCCACCGCCCTGGGCACCCCTTATGAGTAGACTCGTGAATATTGGCTGCTGTCTGCAATGCTTATTTCAGTTACACAAAATAGAATGAAGAGACCGCTGGCGGCTAAGAGCGCAACACTGCTCTCCCAGGGGACCTGGGTAGCTCCAGCCCCAGGCTATGTCTTCTGGCCTCTGTGGGCGCATGCGCACAGACCCACACACAGACAGATCTACATACACAATTTAAATAGGAATAGAATTGCTGGATCTCAAGGTAGTTCTATTTTTAATTTTTGAGGAACTGGCAGACAGGTTTCCCTAGCATTTAAAATTCCTAAGAGCAGCGCACAAGATTCTAAAATTTCCGCTTCCTTACCAAACGCATCCTTCTTGGATTTTTAAGTTATTTGGTTTGGTAGGTCTCTATTTGGCCAGGACACTACGTGCTGGGATACAACGGACAGCTAGACAGCAACACAGGTCCTGCCCTCGAGAAGCCTGCAGTCCTCGGGGAGCAGGGACAGAGAGCGACCGGTTATGGGGAGGAGGACTGGTAAAAAAGAGTGGGGAGCTGAAAGCCACAGTAGTAAAAGGCTGCATTGCAGAGCCTTCCCTAGGGTCTGTGTATTCTATGGCCACACAGAGGCACCAAGGGAAACCAGGGGGTGGACTTTTATGTGTAACGTAGCTCACAAACTTAAAGACACATTTAGGGGCTGGAGAAATGACTCAGTGGTTAAAAGCACTTGCTGCTCTTGCAGAGGACCGGAGTTTGATTCCCAGCACCCATAGGATGACTTACAACCTCTGTAACTTGAGTTCCAGGGGAATCTGACGCCCTCTTGTGGCTGTTGCGGGGACTGCAGGCACATAGTGCCAGACATGAAGCGAAAACACTCATAAATATGTTTTTATTTATGAGAAATGGATACTCTACTATCCTTAGCCAAACCTAATGTAACATATTGGGTGGGTGAGAGGCCCTTACCTGGATTAATGCGAACGGCTGAGAACAGAGAACTAGCTGGCAGCCCGTGGGCCGCCCCAGTGTGATGTTTTGAAAGTTTTAATTAGTGGAGCTTCGAACAGTTTGAGATGCAAGCGCTCCCCTCCGGAGAGCTACACAGTCCAGTGCAATGCCCACCAGCCATGCATAATTTACACACGAGAAACCTGGCTGGTCTGAACTAAGATGCATTTTACATGCAGGATGCATCCAAAGCTTCAAAGATGCAGGAAAAGGAAAGAAAGAAAATTTCACCTTGATATTTTTATATTTACAGGTTGAAATTATATTTTAGACACACCTTTATTTTATTTGTTTTACTTTTTCTGAGACAGGTTCTCACTATGCAACCCTGGCTGTCCTAGAACTTTCAATGTAGACCAGGCTGGCCTCAAACTAGGGATCACCTGCCTCTGCCTCCCCAGCGCTGGGATGAAGGTGCATGTGTGCCACCGTGCTCAGCTTGGCTATGTTCTTACTGCCTGGCTTGTGGCCCAGGCCGGTAATCCCAGCACTAGAGAGACTGACACAAGAGAGACAAGAGTTCCAGCTTGGCCTATACTATATAGCACAGCGAGATGTCAGAAATGAAAACAATTCAGTTGTTTTATTGCCCTTGTAATATGCCTACAGGAGCATGTAAAATGATACAGGTGGCTTAAACTCGGATTCCACCTGGCAGTTCTCTGCAGCTCCCACCAGGATATCACATCTGCCGCTCTCCTCATAAGGAATTATCATTGGAATTATGTCCTAATTTTTTATAATACACAACTAAATATTCTACTAGTTAAGCAAGAAAACAGTTCCAAGACTAACACTGTCTACTTCTTTGTATAAATTTCTGCTCACATAGAAAAATCTGACATCATCATCATCATCATCGTTGTTGTTGTTGCTGTTATTACTATTGAAACATGGTTTCTCTGTGTAGCCTTGGCTGTCCTGGACTTGCTTTGTAGACCAGGCTGGCTTTGAACTCAC
This sequence comes from Acomys minous, assembly GCF_964271855.1. Taxonomy (NCBI): domain Eukaryota; kingdom Metazoa; phylum Chordata; class Mammalia; order Rodentia; family Muridae; genus Acomys; species Acomys minous. The sequence continues at coordinate 55,090,076 of NC_140498.1, forward strand.
AGAGAACCGCCTGCCTCTGCCTCCCGAGTGCTGGGATTAAGGGTGTGCTCCACAGCCGCCTGGTGCCTTGTATTCTTTAAATCACATTTTTTTTCTCACTGGCTGATCTGTAACTGTCACTCCAATTTAAGCGACAGTTGAAGTTGTTCGTGCTTACTTATGTCACTTAATGCATTTTAAAGTGAAATCTAATCTGCTCATGTGAGCCCTTCTCACTAGACACTAAAGCCTGCTACTATAACACCTGTATCACTTCAGAGAGTTCATTACTTAATACGTCACTGATTTTTAGCACTTTTAAAACTTAAACAGGGGACTGAAAGTTAAGGCTAGTTTCCATCAGGAATCGGCTCCAAACCAAAAACAAAGGAATTGCTCTCACGCGCACACACACATGTGTGTGTGTGTGTCTGTCTGTCTGTCTGTGAATAATTTTGTCTTTAAATATTTATTTATTTTATGTATGAGTGCTCTATCTGCATGTACATCTGCAGACCAGAAGAGGGCATCAGATCTCACTATAGATGGTCATGAGCCTCCATGTGCTTGCTGGGAATTGAACTCAGGACCTCTGGAAGAGCAGACAGTGCTCTTAACCTCTGAGCCATCTCTCCATTCCTTCTAATTTTATCTTAAGAATTTATTTTTTAATGTAATTTACATGTATACATAGGATCATCTGCATGTAGGTATGTGCACACACATGTAGGTGCCTTCAGAGTCCGGAAGAGGGCGTCAGATCCCCGAGAGCTGAAGCTTCAGGTGGCATGACCCACCTGATATGGGTGATGGTAGTGAATTCAGGTCCTCTGCAAGATCAGTGCACGCTGGTAGCTGCTGAGCCATCTCACCAGCACCTGTATTCTAATATTAGACAGTGGGTTCTTAGATTCTTTTTTGGGTAAGACTAAGAACCTCAGGAGGGGATCCTAATCTCTCATGGCCAGGATGGGACTCTCCAACTTCCAATAGAAACAGAAATGAAGAACGTGATGGACCCAGAAACGTCAGAGGTGCTGCCAAGTTAGAAAAGCTAATCTTAGCACCGCAGCTCAGTCTTGGGTCCTGTGATGTCAACTCAGGATGGATGGACCAGGAACAGCTTCACAGGCAAAAAGCCAGGGTCACCTGAAATCCTGCTGTGTGGTGGATCAAACCAGTAATCCCAGCACTTGGAGGGTGGTGACAAAAGGTGTTCAAGGTCATCACTGGCCACCTAGTGAGTCTGGCCCAGCTGAGCTACATGAGACCTTGTCTCAGAAGCAAAACAAGAAAAACGCCATACACAGAAAAGTTGTAGTATTTCCTATTAGTTGGGTTCTTTTGGCCAGACGTGTTCCTACCTAGACTGGCCTTTCTTCTGTATGCTGCGTGCCATTTATAAACACTTGCTTTTGTGTTGTGCAGGAATGCACTTGAAAAAAAGAAAAGAGCAAGCAGGCCGGGTGTGGTAGCACATACCTGTAATCTCAGCATTTGGGAGGTGGAGGCAGGGGGATTAGCAACTCTAGATCCTTCTCAGTTACACAGAAGTTTAAGGTCAGCCTCGGTGTCATAAGAGTGTGCCTCAAAAACAAATCGATCCGATAGATAAATAAGTAAGGATACAGATAAACAATTTGAGAATAATTTTCTGCCAACTTAGACTTCCCTTCCTATGTTTTAAAAGTCTAAATATGCACACATATATCTGTAGTTACACATTTTATCCATACATTAAACTCACAGACAGGAACATATGCAGATGTTCCTGTCTGTGAGATGGTATTTAGCCCATAGGAACTCTGTCAGCACAGAGCTACTTTAACACTAGACTCGCCCATGGCAAGGACTCCTTACGGGGGTGGGGTGGGGGGTGGGGAGGTAGGAGGGGGGCTGGGGGTGGGGGTGGGGGGCATTAAGTTTCAGGGCTCGCTATCTCAGGGAGATCCCAGATTCCTCTCCCGCTCTGGCCGGAGCCACAGGGTAAGTTCTCATTATCTGACTTAGCTTCAGGTTTCTCCGGCATCTCAGTTCCCCCTTTGTTACTTACTCTGCAGTCAGTTAAAGCACACTAAGCTGAAGGCACGGCCATGTGGCCATTTTTGTAAATATGTGCAGCTGTCAGTTCTGGTTCCGCACACGGTGGGTCCTTCCCACACTTAACACTTTATTTAGCACCAATGAAGCAGGGGGACTTGGGATGAAACGAGAGAGAGAGAGAGAGAGAGAGAGAGAGAGAGAGAGAGAGAGAGAGAGAGAGGGCGAGCTTTCACCTCCGCACTGAGACAAATGGCCAGTGTCATGCAAATGCATTTTAGGGACTGGAAAGCACCACAGGATTTTAAGCCCTGGACCCAAGGCGCTTCTGTTGACATTTCTCTTGCTGCTCCGGGACTTTTGTTTACTCTCCCAAGCAGCAGATTGTCGAGATCCACGCCTCTGATTCAGAAATGCCTGAAAACTATTTAAAAATAGTCAACGTTGTTTCCCAAAATAGATGTCTCCACCTGACAGGCAGTGTAGAGGTCCGGGTAGATTTGTCCGTATTAGCGAGGGAAAATAAAGGAGCCATCTCAGAGCTAAAAGTTTCAAATGAGCCTTCATCTTGCCAGCCCACAAAATTTCCTAATATGCAATTAAAGGAAAAAACCGCCAAACTCACTGCGCAGCGTATTTGTGGAGGGAGGGAGGGAAGGAAAGGCTGTTGTGGCCTCATTCAAACCCCCGGATTAGGAAAGAGTCAGCCAACTGCCAATTTAGGGACTCAGTGCATGCTCACTGAGCATACATTCTATCACTGAGCCACCCAGCAGGCCTTTTAATACGTGTGTGTGTGTGTGTGTGTGTGTGTGTGTGTGTGTGTGTGTGTGTAAGAGAGCCCTGGCTGTCCTGGAAGTCACTCTAGACCAGGCTGGTCTCAAGGTCCAAAAAGGTCCACCTGCCTCTGCCTCCTGAGTGCTGGAATTAAAGGCCACTACACCCAACCTCTTTTTAATACATCTTTTAATACATCTTTAATCGTGTTGATGAGAGCAACTCAAGCTAAGAACCTCACAGGTGATCTAGCAGTCTCACCCTTGTCCTCTCTTAGGATGGGGAGAGCGGATGTTGCAAAATTGTTAATGCTCCTGCCGTCGGTCGCTACATAAAAACGGGTGGAGGGCAGACAACATTGTATGACCACCCAAAGCATCAATTAAGAATGCGGTGGCCCAAGCCTTTAAATCCCAGCACTCGGGAGGCAGAGGCAGGAGGATCTCTGTGAGTTCGAGGCCAGCCTGGTCTACAGAGTGAGTCTAGGACAGCCAAGGCTACACAGAGAAACCCTGTCTCAAACAAACACAAACAAACAAAACGTCAGTTCCTCAAAGCAATTGTAAAACAAACAAAACAAAACAAAACTCTTTTTTGCTTTTGACTCTCAGACTATCCCTGCTAGTGCCCTCACTCTGCATCCATCACTGAGATCTGAGAATATTTTCTGTGCTAACTGCCATTTTCTTCCTCATATTTTACTGAATTTTTTAGTGAGAGCTTCCCTCCCACCCCCACGCCCCTGTTCTCTATTTTGTTAGCATTTGGCTCCTGGCAAACAGTGCTAACTGACTCCATCCTACTTTCATCCTCACTAAACAAGGGGGGGGGGTGGATTTGTAAAGATATTCAAGCATCTGCCCTGGATCTGTTTTCCACGGTGCAGCCCACCCTGAGGGTTCCCACATCACCAGCTAGCTGCGCGTTAAAGGCGGGCGAGCCGCTTACACACCAATGCCATCAGAAGGTTCGGATTTCAGACCCCAAAGCAGCCCAACTGCCCTTTGGAGGGTTACCCCACAAAGCCCTGACAGGCTCCCCTACCTGGAGTGCAGGCGGAGCATGCGTTTCAGAAATTTCTTGGGTAACTCCAGGTTGCAGGATTGCTGTGAGCGCCAAAAGATATCCTGGACTCTCCGACTTCACTTGCGAGTTTGATGTAGACATAGCCTTCAAGACTATGTTTCCTGCTGGTATTAATTTTTGGAAACTACTGGATTTCACTGTTGGCCTACAATCAGCGCTACCTCCACCGTCTGCTCAATGTGCGCAGGTCCGCAAGCCTACTGTCCGCCCGGGTCTCGTCAACCGGAGGGATCGGGATCGGTCTCTGCGACCTCCTAGTTCTCTGCTTCTGAGCAGCTAGCTCATCAGCAATTCAAACGTAACCTGACCAAGATTGCTGTCTAAGACTCACCCTGACTTTCCTGTGAGGCTGCCGGGCGCTGTCACCTGACTCCTGCCCGCGGCTGGTCGCAGAGCCTCCAGCTCACTGAAGGAATCTTTATTGAAGGCTCGATAGCACTCTTAAATAACTCACCATTCTTCTGGAAGCCGGAAAACAAGAGTGGTTCCAGTTTTCTGGTTCCTTAGCTCTGCCCTAGCACCCTGGGGTCACAGAGTCAGCACAGCGCCACAGTTAAGAGGCTCTCTTCCCCCCTTTATTTTTTTTCCTGCACTCTGGCTTTCTATTATTGAAAAGTTGTTGCATTCTGTAAACTTCGTCATGTCAACAGGAATTTCCCCCTCTCTAATCTTAGTTCAAATCAGCAAAGCCCCTCTTCAATGATTAAGAAAAAATTCTTTCTTTTGTTTTTTTGTTTTGTTTTGTTTTTGTTTGTGTTTTTGAGACAGGGTTTCTCTGTGGAGCCCTAGCTGTCCTGGATTCTTTTGCCCAGGCTGGTCTCGAACTCACAGAGATCCACCTGCCTCTGCCTCCTGAGTGCTGGGATTAAAGGCCTGCGCCACCACCCTGGCTTTATTTTTATTTTGTGTTTGAGCGTTTTGCCTGTATGTTTGTGTGTGTGCTTGTGTGTTATGTGTGTGCAATGCCCCTGGTGGCCAGGAGAGGGCGTCAGATCCCCTGGAACTGGAGTAACAAACTGTTGTGAGATGCCGTGTGGGTGCTGGGAACTGAACCAGGGTCCTCTGCAAGAGCAGTAAGAAGTATTCTTGACCTCCAAACTGTCTCTCCAGCCCTATGGTCATTACTTGTTTCACGTCACCTCCTTCTGAGCCATGTACACATTTTCTGTACTCTTTGCTTATCTACTACCCTCTGGAAGAGACTTGTAGCCGGAGTGGGAATTTGAGAAGGCAATTTGCCTATTTCGCCATCGTCTTTCACACACCATATTCTGTGCTGACTCGGTTCAACCTGGAACTGCCACTTCCGTGCATATTTAAATGGCTTGGTTTTCTCACTAAGGCTGGCTCTCTTTCCCCTTCAATAGGATCTTGCTGGCTGGGTTCCTGCTGCATGGCCATCCTCTAATAATCCTGACTCTGCTTCCTCCCGTTACTTTCATTATGTGTCACGACACAACGCTTTCCTGCTTGCATCATGCTGACCTCCTCCCTTCTACTTTCAAAACACACTTACTCCCCACCCCCACCCCTGTTTGCCCCTCCCCCCACCCTGGTTCACTTCCCTTTTGACTCAAAGTCATTCCCACAGCCTCTCCCTCTATAGTCTCTCCACTGCTCCCATTCTGTGGCACAGTTTCTGCTTTGCAGGGCTATGTTGGCCGTTTGGATAATGGTCCACCCCGCACTTGCTTGCTTTGGCACATTTCATGGAAGAAAAACATAACATCAGCTAGATGTGGTAGCACACACCTGTAATCCCAGCAGTGAGAACTCAGAAGAAGAGAAATCAGAGTCTGAGGCCAGCCTGGGCCGTGTGGTGAGACATCCGAAAGGCACGGCGTGCTCAGGGCCCTTGCTTCAATCTCTAGGACGAAAGAGAGAGAGAGAGAGAGAGAGAGAGAGAGAGAGAGAGAGAGAGAGAGAGAGAGAGAGCTATACGTTGGGCAATATTATCAAGGTCAGGACACATAATAGGAAATCTAAGATCTACATCTCCCCATAGGACAGAAATGATGTCACGGTTGGTATGCTGATGGCTGGGACATGACTCAGTTCAAGTGGGCTCTGAACAAGAAAGAGCCAGTTGCCAGCTTCCTGGTCTAGCCCTGGGACAATCTACCTGGTAACGCAGCCTCAGAGGCCGCATGCCACTTGGCAGCAGGCCCTCCCCTCTAACTTAACCTCCTCACCCCAAGCACAACTGACCATTTACTGGAGACCAGACTGTGCCTGACATTTGGAACAAACATATTTTCATAGCTTCTTGAATGATTCATTCATACTCAGATTCCCATAGTAGTAGTAACAACAACAACAACAACAACAATAATAATGATAATAATAATAATAATAATAATAATTTTTTAAAAAGAGGTTTATACCACTGCCCTGAAAAGAAGGGCTCCTTAAGCCCCAGCTGTTGGCCTCAATGAGCAGTCTTTATGCTTAAATACCACCTTTATTAGTAAAAACACATTGTGATAAACGGTTGGGAAATCAGAATGGTCCAGGACTTTCACATTCACGGGCAAGATGAATTTCAGAGGATTTGTGCCGTGTATCCAATATGGCTAGAGACCGTCTGAAACACCGCATAAGTGCTGAAGAAGAGGGGCAAAAAGGATGCTTGCAAACCAGACCAGGGATCCCCAGTTCTATTTCCAAGAGTCAGGCTCAGTCGCTGTGTAGGACCGACAGGCATGTCATCTAGGTCAGCACTGAGAGTGACACCTGCCACCAGAGTCTTGGATAACCAGCCACACAGGTAACCAGTCTGTCATACTAGCTCTCCCACACCATCATAAGGCTACCCTATAAAACGTAGGTCATCTGTTAGGGGCTGGGCTGGTGCGTTGTGTATTCAGATCCTGATTTCTGTGCCCCAATATCTGGTTGCAGTCCGGACATGGGCATTGTCATGATTATTGAAGAATCTCCTGTATCAAGGTTGTATGAAGAATGCGCTGTTATTAGCTGGTTAGCCAATGACAGGGCAGAGAAGACGGGAAGCGGGGAGAGGAAGTTTCTGTGAGGACAAAGATGGAGCAGGAGCGAGCAGCCAGGGGGCGTAATGGAAGGTTTGGTTTCTTTGTAAGCTCAGCTATGTTATGTAAGTATGTTTTTGTTTTGAATCCCAAGTGTGAGATTTTGGTTTGGGCTTTAGTGTGTCCACAGTTGATAACCGTCTCATGCTGGGCGTGGTCTTTGCCAGCTGGTACCAGCCTGCATGGAGAGGTCACGGTCTAGGACTCGCAGAGAGATAAATATAAGAGCCCAAAGAGAGAGAACGGGGCATGCGGTGGCAGTGTGTAGCATGTAGCAATTTGGAGAAACCAGAGACTGATGGTGTGGCGGCTTGGAGACAGGCAGAGAGACATGTTTCAATGCAGCAGCTCGGAGGAGGCTCCTTGCTGTGTTTGCTGTTGACAGAGACTGGTATTGCCCCCCCCCAAAGAACCCACTGACGCTAAACAGCCAGAAGTACGGGGGTCTGCACCCCCTTTCTCCCTAACCTTCTTTCTCTCTTGCCCAGGGTAAAGGTGGTGGAAGGGAGAGAGAGCCTTCAATACCCCAAATAAAATAGGGTTTAAAAAACAAGTGTTGACAAGGGTCAGACTAGATGGCAAGCAACAGGCACATGGCTGGGAAGCAGGCAGACTAGCTTGAGACAGAATGGATGGCTATCTGCCCAGTTACTGAGCTTAAAGCTTATTGAGTAAATCTAACAGGTCTATGCGTCAAGTATTTGGGAGCTTGGGCAGGTATTAGAAAAGGCCTCTGCTAATACCGTAACTCAGCCGCAGTCACGTGGACTGGACCTTGCTTCAGCCACTGACCCACACAGCCCAGCCCTCCCTCCCCCACCAAACCACTGCTCCCTTCCCCCTCAACACTGTTTTCTAACTGTGTGTTCGGAAATTTAATATGCATGCCTGTGTGAGGTATGTTCACAGGAGTGCAGTTGCATGAGGAAGCCAGAAAAGGACACGGGTCCTCTGGAGCTGGAGTTACAGGGGGTGGTAAGGACCAGACATGGGTGCTTCTGTAAGAGCAGACAGTGTTCTTAGCCAACGAGCCATCTCCCTAGCTCCTCAGTATATTTATTTCTCTGTGTTATTAAGACTCTAAGCTTTGAAATACTGTTTTAAGTGCTTAAATACTTAAAAATATTTTCACTGTCACGATAGACTTTTCACATACTTTAACAGTGCCAATGAAAATATAGTTATAGGCACAGTTTTAAAATATTTCAGGATACTTGTAATAGCATAAATATTTTCTTCTTGATGACATGTCTCTTTTAGGACGATGTGAGTGCAGTAACTAATTTTGTCTGAATATAGGAATCCTAAGCGAACCCATTATCCACTAGGAGAATATATTTACAAAGTATTTCCAGTAAGGAAATAAGCCATCGCTTGTGTCTGAAATGTAGTTGGAGAAATACTATTAGTATCAGACTTAAAAAAAAAAATACCGTAGTAACAATGCCAAAAGTTCTATTTTGTGTCCGTCTGTAGATGTGCTTGTGTACGTGTCAGGGAGAGTGCAAGTGAGCATGGGTGTCTGTGTATGTGTGAAAGCTAAAAGCTCACAGAGTAACTCGGGCTGACTGGGCATCAGGCTCCAGGACTATAGCCCAAGCCCCCATGCACGCCTCGCTGTGCTGTGTGAGTTCTGAACCCATGACCTCATGCTTGTGGGGGTGAGAATTTACCTTCGCTCCCGGTCTCACCTTCTACACACAAGATCCACCTATTAGAACCCTCACCCACACAGGCATTTTATGTGTGCATAAAAATATATTTTAGAGCCGGGCATGGTGGCACACGCCTTTAATCCCAGCACTTGGGAGGCAGAGGTAGGCAGATCGCTGTGAGTTTGAGGCCAGCCTGGTCTACAAATCGAGTCTAGGACAGCCAAGGCTACACAGAGAAACCCTGTCTCGAAAGATCAAAAAAAATTTTTTTAAATCAAATTTTGTGTTGGTATGCCAAGTAATGGGCTTCATTATGCATTCTATGCATATGAACACTTCTTTTTGCAAACTATTTCACTGACAGAGTGAACACTTCATATTTCTAGTCTAGTCTAAATTGTCTTAGCTGTCCTTGACTTAGAATTTTCTGATCCATTGCTGAGTAAACTCTGTAGTTTCTTGAGAATGAAATTTGGGGCTGGAGAGATGGCTCAGTGGTTAAGAGTACCTGCTGCTTATCCAGGGGACTTGATTTCAAGGTGGCTCACAGCTATCTGAAAGTCCGGTTCCAGAGGTCTGATGCTGCCGTGTTCTGGCCTCTATGGGCACTATACACGTGGTGCACAGTGCACAGACACGCACACAGGCAAAAACACCCGCATACAATAAGTGAATACAACTTTTCTCTGATTCAGGAAGTGGTGGGCAGCGTGGAGACATTTACCAGGCTTGAAGACTATCAGCCCCTGAGAAGCTGGGGCCTCTGGTAGCCAAGAGAGGCACAACGCAGTGTGGGGTGCACAAGGGAACCCCTTTTTCTAGGAACAGTGGGCCAGGATTAATGACTTTGCAAGTTACTCACTGCAGCTCAGTTACTGCTGCCAGCTTTCCTGTTCGCACTGGGCTCAAGTGTGTTAGGTTACTGCCCTCCCCCAAAAGATGCCTTAGAAAAGAGAAATGGGTGAATTCAAGCAAAAGCCCAGACTCCCAGCACCGACTAAAGGTACACTGTGGGAAAAGACACCAAACACAAGGTGACAACAGGGGAAACGAGAGAGCCTCCTGCATTTTACAGCTGTTTCCTGATACTAAATCATGAGGTTGATTTAAAAAATAATCCTTTGGTATGCACAGAACTTTACCATTTTGTAAAAAGTGAAAGCAAATTTGTACACTAATGAGATGGGTCTATTCATGCAGCTAACACATTATAATACAAAGTCACATTAATCTGATATTTACGCAATGATTGGCTGAAAGATTTAAAAGTCTTGAGTGATGAAACCACCGTTTCTTTCTAAGGTTTCTCTGCGTAGACTTGGCTGTCTTAGATCTCACTTTGTAGACCAGGCTGGCCTCGAACTCACAGAGATCCCCCTGCCTATGTCTCCCTGAGTGCTGGGATTAAATTTTGCGAAACCACTGGTCCTATAGAAGCAGACAGCTTTGCACATACAGCGAGAGCAGAAGACACACAATAGCCTCCAATCCAAGCCAGGGTGTTTCAGGCCCTGCTTACTGGTGCCGCGTGCCAGGGTGCCAAAACCAGCACAAAGTGCTCAGAGCCGTGGCTGCAGTGAGGTCACCAGATGCAGGGCGAGCCAGCACTGCCAGCACCTCAGACTCACTCTGCCTTTGGTGCTGAATTCAGTTTTGGCCACTGTTTATTCAGAAACCTTTGCTGTTGGGAAATCTTTCGCAACCTGCACGCTCGGTCTGTACCTCGCCCATCCCCATGGGGTTGTGACCCACAGTGGGAGAAGCTTTGCGTTCCTGGAAGAGTGAGTGGACCCTGTGACCAGAGCATAACACGAGAGTTCAAGGCCTTGAGGTGCAAAGAAACACACGCTTTCTAGGTGACCAGTCCGCATGAAGGTTACCTTTGAGGACAGTTCCTCAAGATACGGAGAGGTTAGGACATAGCTAACGTGGGGTTGAGGTGCTGTCAAAACAGCCCAGTGGCAAATAGCTAATAGGGGGTGCTGTCAAAACGGCCCGGTGGTGAGGAGCCTTTGCTCTTCCACAGAATCTGAGTTCGGTTCCCAGAACCCACATTGGGAGGCTTATGGTCTCCTGAACGTCTGTTTCTGAGGTGTCTGACGGCCTCCGTACGCACTGTGCTCAAGGGTGCATACGCGCTGCACTCCCTCCAAAGAGAAGAAAGAGAAACCTTAAAAACAAGCAAACAACAACAAAACCAAACAGGCTATCTGGAAGCGAAGTCACCAGGCTGTAGGCTTTACATATTAGTAGCTAGTCCGTTTTTAAGTCCCTTTGGATATGACGCTGGCCACACCAGGGCAACAGAACAGCACCACATAAGCCATTTAAACCTCAAGTTTGCGGTGCCCTGGGGCACATCCTCCCTGCGCAGGAAACCCCAGTGCCATCCTAACAGCGGCCACTCACAAGACAAATGCTTAGTGGCCGACTAAGATGCCGTTATGGAAATTCCACGGGTAACTAGGGTAAAAGTCTAATATACCCTCAAATGGTGAATTGCACAAATCATTCAGTCTTCCTTTTCTAACACACATTCTTAATGCATTTTCTTCATTGAGAGGATAACAAATCAAGTAAACATGGTGCATGCGGGGGAGTAGAGAGTGAGCCTGACATTTCCCACAGCTTCTGGAGTCAAATGTTTAATTTCTAATTACAGAGCAGCAGCTCGGCTGTTTAGAGGTTGAAATGTAAAACGGAGCGAGAAGAAATTGTTTCCTGTGTGAAGTGCTGCTGGGTCGGTTTTCCCAGATTGGTTTTCCTCTCAGCCTATCAAGACACAAAACACAATGCCTTTACCCTTGATGCTTTGGGTTTCTAGGTAGTCATGTGAGAAATGCAGAAACGCCGTCTGAGGCTCAGCCCAGCTGATTAGAAAGTTTTCTTGGGGGTAATTGTCAGAGTCATCAAAATGCCATGAGCACACATGAGCACCTGTCACACTATTCTCTGAACCCGACTTGTCCTCCCCACGGGTCTCCTCAAGACATTACAATTAGAACCCACATAGGATGATACGGGATAAATGTAGCATACACACTTTCCCGGCTGTCAGGAATGGTACCCAGACATGGCGCATCTCTCACTCTGACCTTGCCTTCCCACTGCTTCTAAATGGCTCACCAACCCAGGGCACGTCCGCACTCTTTTGTTCACCTTTTACAACAAGCCTGTGGGGCAGACATAATTTTTATTTATTTATTTATTTTCGGACAGGATATTTCTGTGTAGCCTGGGTTGTCCTGGACTCGCTTTGTAGACCAGGCTGGCCTTGAACTCACAGTGATCCTCCTGCCTCTGCCTCCCCGAATGCTAGAATTATAGGCTTGTGCCACCATGCCTTACTATAATCTGTACTTTTTTTAAAAAAAAAAGATTTATTGATTTATTATTATGTATACAGTGTTCTACCTGCATGTACAACTGTAGGCCAGAAGAGGGCATCAGATCACATTGCAGATGGCTGTGAGCTACCATGTGGTTGCTGGGATCTGAACTCAGGACCTTTGGGAGAACAGGTGGTGCTCTTAACCACTGAGCCATCTCTCCAGCCCAATCTGTACTTTTTAATAACCAAACAAAGCCACTAACATGTGCTGGTGTGGGTCAAGGAGCTGGGGCACGATTGAGAATGGGGAGGGAGGGTTTGAAGACCTGGAATTTTTTTTTTGTCCAGGTTTTACTATTTGGCACTGCAATTCCTGTGTCCCCGCTGCTGGCGTCTTCACCCCACAATCCGAGGGCCACACCTGTCCTGGCTAGGCTTTTTTGCTTTGTTTTGTCACCGTGACACAAGCTGGAGGCATCTCGGATAAGGCAACCTCAACTAAGGAAACATTTGCATCATAGTAGCAAGTCCATAGGGGCATTGTCCTGCTTAATGACTGACGTGGGAGGCCCAGTCCACTGTGAGCAGTGCCACCCACCCCAGCCAGGTGGGCCTGGGTTGTTTAAGAAAGTAAACCGAACAAGCCAGGAAGAGCAAGCCAGCAGCCAGCACTCCTCCCTGGCTGCTGTGTCAGCTGCTGCCTCCATGGCCCTGCCCTGACTTCCCTCAATAGCAGACTGTTACCAGGACACGCAAACTGAGAGGAGCCCTTCCTGACTCACATTGATCTTGGCTGCGGTGTCTCCTCACAACAACAGGCTTCAAACTGACACAGAACTCTGAAGAAGTGGGGGGTAGGGTGGGGGGAGTGGGGGTGGGAGGGTTGGGGGGGACAGGGAGAGAGAACTAGAACAAATTCATCTGCAATGCAACCTGCTTTGAACTCTGCCTCATGGTGGCCATGGACTGCCTCCCCTCACCACGCTCAAAGCTGAGACCAACTAGGCGGAGATTTTTATACTATAAATCCCGGGGCAGCTTCACTGAGCCTCGAGGAAGGCAGAGAGAAGACTTTTGGCAAGCCCCAGGAAAATCACCGCCGCCACACATGCTCCTGATGGGACAAAACAGACCAAGCTTAACAAGAAAGCAGAAGTTTGCACTGAAAGCCAACCTATAAAGAGAAAGAATGGCTTGTCATTAACCTGAATGCAGCCATGAGTCATAAAGAAAAGAACCCCGCCCCCCCCCCCCCATCTTCAGAACCCTTCAGGAGCCTGAATTACCTGGTTTGAAACTGTTAAGCAACCAGTTTTATCAAACAACTCTCCGCACTCCAGGTGACTGGCAGGGTGCAAGAAAGAAAAATAAAGACTGAACATCTCTAGCTTAGAACTGAAACGTGGGGCACAATTTCAGTGCCACACGAGGACTAGAGTGAACGCTGCTGTCACACGCACACACACACACACACGCACACACACACACACACACACACACACACACACACACCTCCTCACAACAGTGTTCCACTGTGCTCCCAAAACCATGGCTGCACAACCATGTTGAAATCTTAGCCGAGCGAGCCACAGATGTTTAATTTCTTACGTGCTCAAATACGTCTGCTCATAAACTGAAAAAGCAAGAGAGAATAAACCCTTTAAGACGTGTGGCACAACGTGGACAGAGTGAGTGTTCCTGTTCCTTCAGAGAATTAGCCAATTGGGAAGGAAGAAAAATGGCTCCTTCCACAGTTGCGCGTAGGACAAAGATGACATCTTTGGGGGTTCACGCATACACTAAGCCCCAGGTAGTTTAATTCACTGCCAGTGCCTTATATCTGAGAGATACTGCTCCATGGCCTCAGCTGAGAGACACAACCGCCTGCCTGCTCCACATCCTCTGCTGAGAGACACACAGCCGCCTGCCTGTTCCATGGCCTCAGCTGAGAGACACAACCGCCTGCCTGCTCCACAGCCTCTTCTGAAGTTCCTGCCTTGAGTTCCCTAGATGATAGGCTATAATTGTAAGCTGAAATAAACCTTCTCTAGCCCCCAGCTTTTGGTTAGCGTCTTTTCCCAGGAACAGAATCAAACCAGGATGATGTTTGTCCCAGTAACACTGAGGCCCTTTTGCACAGAGCCTCACAAGCAGATGCATTTGCAAACTCCAGAAGCCTCACTCCAGTCCACAGATAAGACGCAGGAGCAGATCCAAGAATGCAAAAGCTCATCAGAATTCAACTAACTAACTAACTAACTAACTAACTAACCAACCAACCAACCAACCAAGACCAAAGAGAAGCTAGCTAACTAACTAACACAGACCAAAAGGAAGCTAGCTAGCCAACTAACTAACACCAAAGGGAAGCTAACTAACTAACACATACTCCAAAGGGAAGCTAGCTGGCTAACTAACTAATTAACTAACAAACAACTAACTAATTGACTAACTAACACACACACCAAAGGGAAGCTATATAGCTAATTAACTAATTAACTAATAAGCAACTAACTAACTGACTAACACACACACCAAAGGGAAGCTAGCTAGCTAACTAACTAAGCCCAAAGGAAAGCTAACTAACTAACTAACTAACTAACTAACTAACTAACTAACTAACTAACTAACTAAGCCCAAAGGAAAGCTAACTAACTAACTAACTAACTAACTAACTAACTAACTAACTAACTAACTCACACCAAAGAGAAGCTAGCTAGCTAACTAGCACCAAAGATAAAGTAAGTCACGGAGGATCCCCTCCTATAGATTCTTCTTTACAATAGTGACATTAGAAGAATAAAATTATCTCCAAATGGAACACTTGCTGTTACTTCCCTTTCCTGGAACACAAGGTGGGCTCACCTCTTCCCTGGTGAGTGTGTGGTGTGTGGTCCAATAAAGAACAACAGGAAAACAAAAACAAAAACAAAAACAAAAAACTGGCCTGGAGAGATGGCTCAGAGGTTAAGAGCACTGACTGCTCTTCCAGAGGTTCTGAGTTCAATTCCCAGCAACCACATGGTGGCTCTCAGCCATCTATAACATGATCTGATGCCTTCTTCTGGTGTGCAGGTGTACATGTAGGCAGAACATTATACATATACATATACATATATCACTTGGTTGTGATATATACTATTTCAGACAAGTCTGGTTAAAAGATTCATTATTTTATTGGTATGTAGATGTGTGCATGTGTGTCTGTGTCACGTGTGTGTGCAGGTGGCTTTGGAGGTTAGAAGATGGCATCTACCCCTGGAGGGAGAGTTATAGGCAGTTGTGATCCACCTGACGTGGGTGCTGGGAACCCAAACCCTATAGAAGAACAGGACCTCTCCTGACCCCCGAGCCACCGCTCCAGGCCTCAGACTCATCATTTTTATCACAGTCCACAGAGGCTTTTCATTTACGTTTTACATCTCTAGAAAAAGAATCCCAGGATCTTCCCTCCTCGTGTGTTTTCGTCTTGCTTCTTCATGGTCCATGATGCTGCCTGAGGTTGTCAGTACGATGAAGCCAAACTGATGGGACGGGAGCAGATTGTTCTGCCATTTTTCTAGGTCCTTGAGTTGCACACCGAATCTAGGGCTGATCACTTCACACTTGTTCAGCCTGCCTGTGAGGTTCACAGGGATTTCCCCAGCTCTGTGGTCATCGATGCTCCCAGTTCACCAATGTCCCCAGGCTTCATCCTCACAGTTCCCCATTTGGAAGATGTACTGGTACTGGGAGATAAAGTCCAGGATGCTGGTATTAGCAGTTCTTGGCCAAAGTAGAGTAGATGGTCTCTGTGGAGCAGGAGATGACTGTGGAGCATGGCCTGATGAGGACCTGGTGTTTGCCTCTCTTCTCAGCATTGTGGATGCTCTCTCTCTCGAGAGCATCTGCCAAGACATTCATGTCACCATGGTGACAGTGCAGAAAGATGGTGGAAGAGGCTTGTCATTTTTTTTTTTAATGGAAGTTTTGTTGCATTCACATACAACACTCAACCACCCAAGTCAATACTCACATGGAACTCACAGCCCGAATAGAAATAAAACAAACGTCACCAGTTCTTGCCCAGGACCCAATAGAGCACACGCAACCAGATCATTGCACCTGTAAGGTGGGCTTGAGAACTGTAGAACTCTGAGGTGTCTCTGGACCACCTGTCCAGCATCGGAGCCAGCGCTGTGGGGGTGCGTGTCCTCGTGAGCCGCAGCAAGAAGGAGCTGTTCACAAAGGTGAGCGGCAGCCAGTCTGGCCATCCATAAACAACTCAGCATCTGCCCCAACCAGAAGCCTGCGTCCAGAGAGGACAGCCCAGGTCATCCCTCGAAGCCATGTTTTTCGGATTCACTGTGTGCTAGGAAGTTGAAGGACTTGGCTTTAAATGCCACCTTTCTCCCCCCTCCCCGCTGTAGAACGTCGGGGCAGCTCCAGACCACTTGAAACCTCTTTTCTTCTAGAATCGAGTAAGATTTAATTGGAGTCAACAGAAGAGGCCAAAGAGGAGGAAGACCCAGGGTTGTGGTTCTTACATGTTGGAGTCCTTTGAGACCCTGGTCAGGATACTGGACAGGGAGGGTCCTGGGTACCGGCCACCGCTCTGAACTGTGGGCCTGAGGCACTGTGCTGGTGCGGGGTGGGAGTGAGCTAGAACAGGGCTCCTGTTTGCCTCTCCTCCTGACCTTGCTCTTCACAGCCCCAGACGGAAGCGTGAAGCCTGTGCCAGCCCGAACTGTCTTCTGCTCCCCGGGGACGAAACGCATGTATAATTTTTCTTCAAAACCGACTTGTACTGCTTTGCGGACTGAAGGACACAGTACAACAAAAAGTGAACTTCTCCATTTCTGTTTATAAAAAAGCCCAAGGAAAGACACATAATACAACACGGCTGTGTGTCATTTAACAAACACCCAGGAGAAAGTTAAAACAGGAGGCAGGTGCTCATCCGGTTCACATTGGCCGATAAGCGGTGGGGAGCATCAATGCTGGAAAGCTTTTAAAGTTATTGATAGCTTATTTAAGTAGGCTGCTGCAGTCTCTGGGGCCCATAACCACTTCTGCCGACGAGTCGGGCACCTCCAAAGGCCAAGATGGGGGAAGCCACGTTAGGAGATAAGTGTTTCGTGGTCCCTAAGCCATAACAGCCTTGATCAGCATCCATGACGTAAGAGGTCGGTGACCCTTCCTTATGGCTTCCATCCAATGAGCCGCAAATGGCATCCTTTCAGGAGAAAGCTTTTCCATTAGTTACAGCAGTCTCAGGGAGCCTTAACGGTTGTGATGGCCACAGGAAACACGGTGAGCTTTGTTCTTTCAGATGCATCCATGGCCGTGCTGAGAGGGGGAAAAAGTCACAGAGCAGGAAAAGGTTCAGGGACAAGAGGCTGTCAGAGAAGGGAGAGCCCAGGCTTCATTTTGGGGGAGGCCAGAGAGAGTTGACCTGGCCTTCATGCTGGCCAGGAGAAAGGGGTGCCTGATGGTGAATCAATGTGTGGCTAGTGAGCTCAAGGCACTCAGCCATGGGACAATATGTGAGAATGTGTACAATTGTGAGCTACGCTGATGATGTACACGTATACGCACAGTACAGTTATGCCTTCTGTCTTGATTTGTTTGTGGCTTTGCCAGGAGTTTGGGGGCAAGGTGGAGACAGATTGGGATAAAACAAAGTTCTAGCTGTCTAAAACCAAATGAATGCCAATTAGTTAGAATACAGTTTTGGGGCTAGAGTCTGCTTTTGCAGAAACTGGGCATCAAAAGCAAAACACGTATTTGTTTACGGCACAATGTCTAGTGAGGAGAACCAAGCTGGAGTGAGTCTCACGTGTGACGCGTGGAACTGGCTCTGAGGGGCGGCCGTGAGGACAGGCTGCTTCTGCATGTCTCTTTGGCAACCACAGCTTGGCTGCCTGGTTGTTTACTAGACTCTGAACCCAGGGAAAGTCAATGGAAGAGAAGCTGGAGCCAGCGCATTGGTGAGCAGCCCCCAAGGGTGATGGAGGGACCTAAATCGCCATGCAGTTTGGGTAGCATGCGTGGGCTTCAATTACCTTTGGTAGCTCTGGTCCCAAGAGAAGCAATCCTTGAGAGCCAGCGGTAGAAATGTTAATTATAAGATGCGGGTGGAGGGGCGCTGGCTTTCTTAATGGCACAGTTTTTATTGGCAGATGGACTTGGTTTAAAGAGGCAGTCTCCTGACACCCGTCCATCGCAGGATGCTAGGCAAGAAAAGCCCAAGTGTACTTCCATGTCAGAGCCACCAGGAATGCTGGGGCCTGGCGGGGTCCATCCAAACAGTGGGAGGCCAATGACCTGGGCTGAGGGGAGACCCCAATGCAGAGGTCACGCTTAGCAGAAGCCAAGCCTGTGCTACTAGAAAACCCCACGAGGCACACAAAAAGTCCTGTGCTAAGGTGGATACAGGCCTAAGTCTTGTTACTGAGAAATAACTGTCTTTATACTTACATTTAAAAAATATGATTTTTCTTATTATTTTATTTTATGTATATGTGTATATGTGAGGTTGTGCCTGGGTGTACGTACATCTGTGTGCCACACATGCAGGAACACGCACAGGTCAGAAGAGGTGACATCCCATGGAACTGGAGTTTCCCATGTGGGTACTGGGAAATATACCTAGGTCCTCTGGAAAAGCAGTAAGCATATTTAACTGCTCAGACATCACTTCAGCCCCCAAGATGTGACTATTATAGTGTCTTACACACAGGAATGACAACTGGATTATTAAGGTCTACCTAAAATAATCTATCTAATTATCCGCTATCATGGAGTGATGTCTGGAATAAATGTTTTCTGGGGGAAAAAAGCAACTTATAAAATAACATATGGACTGGGTCTATTTTTGTAAATACTACATCAAAATGTGGAGAACCAGCCTTAGGCTTACGGACGGCTTCTACTTTCTCCTTTGTACTTACCTAAATCTTCAATGTTCCTTAATTGAACATACATTCTTTACATAAGAGAATATTCTAGAAATGTTTTAGCACTGAGAGCTGGAGGGACAGCTCTGTGGTTAAAACACTTGGTATGCAAGAGCAAGGGCCAGAGTTAGGAGCCCCTGAACCCATGTTAAAACTGGGTGGGTGTGGTGGCCAGATGTTCTAGCCCTTAGAGGGCAGCGATGGGATCATGGAGGGACCTAGATCAACCACTTATCAGCAGGCTCTGGGCTCACCAGAGAGACCCTGCCTCAGCGAATATATAAGGTAGCGAGTAATATGCACATGCACATATACGCACCCCCTACACACACATACACTCACACGGGCATGGACACATAACCCCGTATGCACACCACACACATACAAAAATGCATTACACTTCATTTTTTAAAAACAAATGTTTTAAAAACATTTAAAACGTGTTAATCAGACGTCCCTTACCAATTGGAGACGTCTGAGAATTAAAGAGCAATGTGGAAAATTGATTTCTCGAAATTCCCGAACGCCCCAAGATTTCCAGGGTGGGCCACAGCAAAGACTTCATTCTGTTTGTATGAATGTTTAGGTTCTGCTAGCGGCTCAGAGCTGTGGACTCTGTCCCTAAACGCACTGTCCAGTCAGTGCTTCTGGAGACGTCAGAAGCCACATAGGCTCTTCTTGCTACTGAAGAAGAAAACAAATCTAGAATTCAAAATCTGGCAAGTAAAGATGGCAGCTTCTGGTCTCAGCGCATGAGTCTTGAACGGAGGCCTTGCGCTTGCTCTCCTTTCAGGGGGATTTAATTCTACTGCTGTGTGAGCGGGCAGAGCCTCTTGCAGGGGAATAAAGAGCACCCTGCTCCCCTTCATTTTAAAGTGCCTCGCTCTCCTTCTGCCTCCCACACTCACCTGATTGTTCATGTGAGAAGAGATGGGTTTCTGGGGAAAAGAGTTCTCAGTTCGACTTGATTGGTGAGGGAATTGTGCATGCGTGTGACAGTGAAGGGCTCGCTGAAGCCTGGCCCTGACCGTGGACGAGGCTGGGCTGAGAGGGAGAGAGAAAACACCTCAACCTGAGGCAGCTGTCTGTAGAACCCACCAGCCAGGAAGAAACCAGTAACCCTACGTACCAGACAAGGAAAGTGGTGTGCAGTACGCCTGGTGCTGAAGTGACAGTTCTTGGGTGTGCTGGGCTTTTTCTCCCTCACTGCTGTCAGGGTGATTTTGGGAAAAGACCCACCCTGTTTGCGCTTCAGTTCCCTGATCTATAAAACAGTGGCAGTAACAGGCTGTGCCACACATGGGGATTAAGTGAACTAGACAAGAAATGTGGAGCCCTTAGGGCGACTGCCAACCACATAGCCATCAGCAGACATCGATCGCGTCTCATGCTGTGCACAAATGGACAACTAGTCCAGATGTGTTTGGGTCACAGACTTCTTATGCCCCCAAACACCCAATACCATCACTCTCCGTATCCATGGGGAGCTAAACCCCCAGGGATACAAAAATCCATGGATGCCTAGGCCTCTTAAATAAAATGGTACAGATCTGCATAGACTTACATACACTTTGCCATGTGTCTAGATCTGCAGTACCAAATATGATGTAAACACGGATAAACACCAGTAGCTGCTACACTGCGTCCCTGAGTCGCAAAAAAAAAGTTGGCAACAGTGAAGAGGCTGCTGGACACACAGCAAGCAAACGGGAGTCCAAAAGCCAACCTGTGACCAGTCATTTGTTAGGTGTGATTTCACTGCGACATTGGTAGCGAGCATACAACGTGTTCCGCATGGCATGTGCCGTCACCACACGCCAAGCGACAAAGCCTGGATCTGCAACTCCGACTGGAGACTGAAGCACATTGTCAGTTGTAGTGTTCTTACTGTACCTGCAAAGGCTCTTGTTTGTTTTTAAGAAATATAATGGTTTAATTATGGAAGCCATAATTAATTAGGATATTTTCCTACTATCCTTCCTCACTGTGTAGCCATTCCGTTAGCTTACCATTGGAGTGTTTCCTTCAAGTGATTGGTTTTAAAAACTGCTGACTAGAGTTTCATATGAAAAAGAAATAGTTAAAGAATGTTGGTTTAGGATTACAGCAGAGCTTCCAACCATTTCTAAAATGGTCCTAAACAGACTTCTACCATTTCATAATACTATGCATTTAGGAGAATCAGTGTTGTCAGTACTGATCAGTCAAAATAGTGACTTACTCTTTTTTGAATTTATTTTATTTATTTCTTATTTTTTTTAAATTTTGACTTACTCTTAAAAAATGCTGAGGATATGGGGGCCTGGAGAGGTGGCTCAGTGGTTCAGAGGACTGGCTGTTCTTACAAAAGACCTGGGTTCAAATCCCAGCACCCACATGGCAGGTCACAACTTTCTAGAGAGTTCTGACACCCTCACACAGACACACATGGAGGTAAAACGCAAATGTAAATAAAGTAAAATAATTTAGAAAGAACACAGGCTGTGTGATGTCCTGTAGTATCAAATACTTAGTCACAATTTAATCCTTTATGTCAAAACAAACAAGCAGATCCATCTCATTAGTATGCAAAAAACTGTTTTACAATAAATTTATTTTCTGGTAGTAAGTGTTTGATTCTCATACCTGTTTCATATACCAACCTACTGAGGTGATTTGAGTAAGAACGGCCTCCATTGGCTCATATTTTGGATGCTTAGTCATCAGGAATAGGTATTGCCTTGTTGGAGGAAGTGTGTCACTGGAGGTAGGATTTGAGGTTTCAAAAGCTATGTCAGGCCCAGGTGAGCGCTCTCTCTCTCTCTCCTCTCCCTCCCTCCCTCTCCCCTCCCTCCCTCCTTCCCTCTCTCCCTCCCCTCCCTCCTCCCCCTCCTCCTCCTTCTTCTCTCTCTCTCTCCCTCCTTCCCTTCCTCTCCCTTCTCCCCTCCCTCCCTCCTTCCCTCTCTTCCTCCCTCCCTCCTCCTCCTTCTCTTTTCTCTCTCTCTCTCCCTCTCCCTCCCTCCCTCTCTCTCTCCCTTCCTCCCTCCCTCTTCCCAGCATGAGCATCAGAATGTAGCTCTCAGCTCCAGTGCCACGCGTGCCACCATGTTCCCCACCATCATGATGATGGACTCATCCTCTGAAACTGTAAGCAAGACACCAGTTAACTACTTTGCTTTGTAGGAGCGACCTGGGCCACTTCAGACAATAGAACAGTGAGTCGGGCACCTATATACCCAAGATCAAGTAGATGTTTCTTGGCTGACAAGAGGTTGCAAGTGGGAAATGCTTAAGAAACCCATAGTAGGGCAGAGGCGAGCTAATCCATTGCAGCTCAGACAACCTACCAGGGGCTACAGCACCAAGGGAAAAGGACCCTCCGTCCTCAGCAACCAATCAACCAATCAGCCGCCAACTCTCCAGGCTGGAGTTTTGAGTGTCTTGTATAGGCAAGCCGAGCAGCTGCGAGCTCGCCGTTCATCGTTTCTCATAGACTTACCTGGCAGGCCTCCTTCTCATCCCGGTGGCTTACCAGGGGATCTTTTTTATGCAGGACACACTTTCTGGCTTTCTTGGGATAAACACTGAATACCTGACTACCCCATGGCCTTTAAGGACCGAGCGATGCATGGCTGGACCATCCGGCATGGTGACTCAGATATAATTAATGTTTACTGAATGGGTACATTCAGACCTTTTCATAGAACATTCTATGTATCCATGGGACTCATTCACTACTTTAACCATTAAAACACCCCCAATCCCCATGTATTAACTACGAGGTTTGGTTTCTGTATGCCCGTGCCTTGCTAACCAATCAGAGCCCACTGCGACTTCTTCAGTAGCTTAGTGGACAAGGGCTGAGCCAATCAGGGACAGTTCCATCCTCTACAGACTGCCTGCTGAAAGGATTCAAACTAACCAGCTCCCACCCGCTCCCTGCCTCGCCTGTTCCCACCCACACGGCTCCTCACCCCTTCTGCCTTCTGCAGTTGGAAGCCCTGGCAACTGCGTCGAGCTAACCTTCTCAGAAAATGTGAGTAATAAACGCATCTTGCTCAGCGGCAATCATTTCTGTGTTTCTTTTGTGTGAGGGCGTCGGATCCCCTGGAACTGGCGGTACAGACAGCTGTGAGCTGCCATGTGGATGCCGGGAGTTGAACCCAGGTCCTCTGGAAGAGCAGCCCATGCTCTTAACTGCTGAGCCATCTCTCCAAGCCCCCATTTCTATGTTTTTTATTACACCAGATTAAAACAAACTGAGATATCAGAACTCCCCCAAATTGTGGAATTAACCTTCTGTCATGCCATTCTCTATATTCAGTAAACAAGTTTTAAACTTTAAAAAGAAAAAAAATTTTTTTGGTGATTTCCATTACTTTGGGCTTCATGTTAACAATACTAAACAGAAGCAATCGTGTTTACGTTTTATTGGCATATAACTAAAAAGATCGCATTAAAATTATTTCCTATTAGATAAGAGAGCCAGTCCTGGTGTGTACTACAGTTAAACAATGCCACCTGTAAGCTGTGGACACTCTGTGGTGGCCTTCTGTCCACACCAATTATCCTGCCCTCAGTGGTAGCCTGGATGTATCTTAGAAATCCAGGCGTGAGCTGTGTGTTCAGGCCCCACAGTCACTGGGAGGGAAGTGGGTGTGCCTTTGCAGGCCCAGCTGTGAGGAACGTACACTGGGCTCGTCTGGGTGACATCCCTGGATCTGCTGCTGAGCAGTGGCCAAGCAGGTGTGGTCACCATGCTTTCTGTTGACACAATTGCCCATCCTCCTGTAATTGGCCTAAAGTGCATTCTGCTTGCACAGGCGGCAGCGTAGGCCGAGCCAACGACAGATGAAGGTCCACACTGTGCTGCGAGGCTGCCGCTGCCCTTCCTTCCTTCTCTTTCCTTCCCTTCCATCTGTCTGTCTGCCCTTCCTCCCTCCCTTTCTTTTCTACCTTCCTTCTCTTTTTTTCATTACTCCTTTTCCTCTGCAGCATGTCAAACTGTAATCCTAGGCCTTTCCGGCATTAGTACACAGGTCGGGGCATGTATTCTCAGCGCTGTACATGCAGCTTCAGTGGCCAAGCTGGGGGACAGAGACGTCGCTCTGGTCATGACACAGCCTGTTGACCGCACACGAGGAAGACATGAGTCCACACCAAGAGTAGAGTTCAAAGTCAGCAGTGAGTTTAGGTCATATAAAAGAGCCCAGATATAAAACATAGATTCCTTCCATGGAAAAAAACCAAAAGTACTGAAATGTAACCTACCACAAACTATTTTGTAATACCATCAAGTATTTTGAAGAGGGGCTCTGTAGGCCAGAGGCAGGACTCAGTGCTAGTGTGGTTGGCATTTCCACAGCCGTCAGAACTTGAAGGCAACTTGAGGTGTTTCCATGCCTTCCAGGGAGGGTGTTTAAAGCTCAGTCATTCTATACGTGATCACTGTGTGTCACTGTCCCAAGTGGTTGCCACCCTAGTACAGCACAGGACACAGACGGTCTCTGAGTCCCAGGGCCTGCAGTTCCACAAACACACCAGCTAAGCCACTGATGCTTTATCCACGTTTCAACAGCTGTGAGGACAGTGCATGTAACGGCGATGACAAATTGACAACAGCGGGGGCCACACACACATGTCCGTTAGCTAAGCCACAGCTGTCCTCTTCGTTTTTGCTTTTTCTGAGCTGCATGTCACAGAGTGCTGCCCTCCGGGCATCAATCACAGTGCTGTCATGAAATGAGAGCATCTGTGATCACTCACAGTAGACAGGCACAAGATCGAGCCCACTAGCATTGCCCTGGAGAGGGTGGGGCTGAAACCAGGCAGCATGAGACCCACCCTCTCCAGGACTCATAAGCAAGTAGCTGCTGGGCTTCGAAGTGATGTAGCCACCTATAAGTTGTTATCCTCCTGTAAGTGACCCCAATCGGGGAACTCGTTGGTTCACCCAAGCTAGACTTGGAAGGAATGATTTCTTTGGTTTGTCACTGGTCCCTCATCTGGGGTGGGCAACCACTTGTTCACATTCCCAGGGAAAGTTAATGCAACAACGTATCACTTAAGTTGTTTTTAACAATCATCATGCATGGTTTGGCACTGCAAGATGTAACTATGTCTGCACCCCACCCAGGCATAAAAGAAAGCAGTGGAGCAGAAACAGCAGATGAAAATGTTTCTCTTTGATTGGCACTTCCATTGTGTTTTGTAAAGCAAAATACACATGCTTCACTAGACTGAAGAAAGACACACACCGTTGAAGCTACCTTAAGGTTTGTTACTGGATTTGTGCATAAGCATTGTCAGTTCATCATTGGCCAAGCCAAGCTGAGATGAGAGAACCCTCACCTCACTCCAGGAATAGCCTCGGTCAGACTGGACTGTGGGCATATCTGCGGGGCATTTTCTTGATTCCTAATTGGTCCAGGAGGGCCCACCCACTGCGTGAAGTACCAATTCTGGGCTTGCAGTACTGGGTTTTGGAAGAAAGTTGGATGAGCAGGAAGCAGAGGCAGCAAGCCAGTAAGCAGTGTTCCTGGGCAATCCCCACTTCAGTTCCTGCCTCCAGATTCCCGGCTAGGCTTCCCTAAGTAGCCGACCATAACCTGTGTCCTAGTTTGGTTTCAGTTGCTGAGATAAACATCATGACCAAAAAGCAACTTGGGGAGAATAGGGCTTGGTTATGGTCCATCGCCAAGGGAGGTCAGGAGCTCAAGGCTGGAACCCGGAGGCGGGAACTAAAGTGGAGAGCCACAGGAGAAGGCTGCTTACCGGCTTGCTCTCCGACAGTACCCGGGACCTGCCTGGGGGCAGCAGCACAGACAGTGAGCTGGGCCGTCTCGCATCGATCTTTAGTGGAGAAAATGCCCCATAGATGTGTTCATGGGCCAATCTGATGGAGGCAATTACTCACTTGACATTCCCTCTTTCCAGATGATTGTGGTGGACAAACACTAAGCTACATAGCCTTGCAGGCAAATCAACCCTTTCCTCCCCAAGCTGCTATTGGCTAGAACATTCCATCGCAGCACCAGGACAGCAAGCTAGGGCATCACGCAAGGGCACCCCAAACCACAGGGAACCGCTGTGATCTAGACACACAGTGTCACGAGTGGCAGGCCGTAAAATGGTCCAGATTTTCACTTTTTCTTTTTAAAAAAATACATTTATTTATTTACTTTTATGTATATGAGTGCTCTATCTGCATGTACACCTGCAGGCTAGAAGAGGGCATCAGATCCCAGTACAGATGGTTGTGAGCCACCATGTGGATGCTGGGAATTGAACTCAAGACCTCTGAAAGAACAGACAGTGATCTTATCTGCCGCACCATCTCTCTAGCCCAGATTTTCACACCATATCTCCCAGATGATGATATATTAGAGTTGGTGAAACTGTAGGGATGGATTGTTGTTTCCTGACAAGTTTTAGGAACAGAGTGAAAGCCATTTGGTTTTGGATGGTTGTAAAATCATGACATCTCTATACGTGACGCTTGTATGAAAGTGGAAAATGTCACTATTTCCACATAGTTTCACAGATCACTAGTCATTTAAAGAAGCTTTAGGGACTGTTAGTCCAGACATGCTCTTGTCACATCTTCTGTTTGGTGCAGAGGGCCACAGCAATCAAACGTCACGCTCTACTTTCCCTGTTATTTTGGTACTGATGCTTAGAAGTGAGAGGCGAGGGATACGGGGCTATCTCAGATCCTCAAACTTCACTGCTGCTGGAGGGGATGGGGCGGCACTAGCACTCAGGAGGATCTGTTTGAACCCCCAGAGCATAGACACAGACATTGAGACTCTAACCACTTAGGGTAATAGCAGCCAAGTGCCAAGAATTGGGCTGTGTCCCCAGGTAGCACCGTCACAGCTCAAAAATGCATTTGTTTCCGTTTACTTAGTGCTGTGAAGTCATTCTGAACCAAAGGAGTTGAAGACCTTAGCAAGCTCTTCTGGTCCCAGGCACTGCAGGAGCCGTGGGCTACCATGCAGACACGGCCAAGTCCAAGAACGTCCAAGAACCACACCACACACAACCAGTCCCACAAATGTCACAGACGCGGCACCAAGAAACCCCAGTCATAAAGATACGAACCTCTTACGGGGGTTGACCCCAAGTTCCTGAGGAACATGCGCTTTGACAAGAAGTACAACAAGAAAGGCCTGAAGAAGACGCAGGCAAACAACGCCCGGGCAATGAGTGCCGTGCAGAGGCTGTTAAGGCCCTTGTGATGCCTAAGGCTGTTAAGCCCAAGATGCCAAAGGGCCCCAGCCACAAACTCAGCCCTTGCTTTCATGGCTCATCCCAAGCTTGGGAAGAGGATCTGAAGCTACATGGCCAAGGGTCGTAGGCTCTGCCAACCAAAGGTCAAGGTTCAAACCAAGGCAGAGGCCGCAGCTCCAGCTAAGGCCCAGGCTTCAGCCCCAAATTAGGTTCCCAAAGATGCCCAGGCCCCTGTGAAGGCTCCAAAAAAAAAAAAAAGGCTTCTGTCAATGTGAAGACAGATGGACTGGTGTGACACACCTACCTACGCACTATTTACAGATGACCAGTGTCCTATGCTGTTTCTACAAATAAACCTGAGGAAAGATCTGTTAAAAAAAAAGAAAGAAAGAAAGAAAGAAAAAAGAAAACCATTCCAAGAAACACCCCCTCCCCCCCCCACACACACTCACTCACTCAGGAAAAGAAATTCCATAACCATGGCTGTAAATGATAACAGACTTCATTAGGTACAGCTTCAAAACTTGCTAGGTCACAATCGTGACATCAGCTTTAATGCCACTCAGCCAAATGGCAAGTTCCTCAGTGAGAATAAATATCAAAGTAGACATGGGTGTGCTACCACATTCACCTCCAGGACAGCAGGCCACAGCAGAGCTGAGGCCCTTCCCACACCAAACAAGGCTTACCTCCCGTCCCTAACACATCCTAGCCATTCCTTTTTTTGGGGGGGGGCAGTCTTTGCGAATTTAGGGATTCCCTGGACTAATATTTCTTTCCCCACCAAATTCATTTCATCCTTTCCTTTTATGTAGGCCAGGCGACAGTTGGGACCGCAGGACACGTGAGTCATTGTGAACACTGCAGGGGATGTGTTGCTGCCAATCAGCAAGGTGTGCTTGTGTGCTCAGAACTAAAATAAGCCCAGACGACAGAGAGAGCGGAGATT
Source organism: Acomys minous (assembly GCF_964271855.1). Lineage (NCBI taxonomy): Eukaryota > Metazoa > Chordata > Mammalia > Rodentia > Muridae > Acomys > Acomys minous. Next base: position 55,118,089 of record NC_140498.1, read on the forward strand.
GCTCCTTTAAGCACCAGGTGGGGGGTGGAGGGGAGTTCTTGAAAAGGGATGGGCTTTACCATACCTACACACCCCAAATCAGACCTATGGGATGGAGCAGGGGGAGAGACCTGGGGCTGCCTCTCCGTACACAGGCACACAGTAGCCCAGAGGGAGGAAATCTTCTATGAATAAGCCGGGTCAGGTGACACACATCTCAATTCTGTACTGAATGACAGCAAGGCGACTCACTCTCAGAAACTTGGAGACGTCACAGAATGGTGGCAGGGAGTCAAGCAGACTCGGGTTCAAAGCCGACCTTGATCACTGACCTGCCATGTGGTTCTTAGAACTCATCCAAAATGAAGTCAGGCCAGCTGGATATGGTGACACATACCTGTAATCCCAACCCTTGGGAGGGAAAAGCGGGGAGGCCACAGAGAGCGCAAGGGTGGCCGGAGCTATGTAGGAAGACGGACAACTCAGGAAAGGTAATGGTGCTACATCAGAGTGATAGTGAAAAAAAATGTGCAACACCTAGTGAGACTGAGTGCCTGACACGGGGTCAGTGCTGTGCGTGTGTAAATTCTAAGGACCTGAGCAATGCGTCCCTGGCTAAGGAGATAGGAAAGTCATCTTACAGCATAAAAGCTGTCATGATCAGAAGATGTGGGATGTGAAAATCTATGTGCAACCAGGAAAGTATTAGAATCAGGTAGAATTCAACATGCTTGTTAAGATTTGTTAACTGTGAGACTAAGCAGTAACCAAATGCTAAGCGGCCACCAAGTCATCCCATCACAGCCTATTCCTACAGTCTTGGCTAAATCATTTTTTAATGCATTTTTAAAAAAAATTCTATTTATTTTAATTTTTTTTGTGTGTGGATGCTTTGCCTACATATAGGCACCATGTGCATGGAGGCCAGAAGAAGGCATCTGCTCCCCTGGAACTGGAGTCACACATGGTTGTGAGTTGTCATGTGGGTGCTGGGAACCAAACCCAGGTCCTCTGCAAAGGCAGCCAGCGCTCTTAACCACCGAGCCATCTCTCCATCTCTCTTAAGCAACATAGGTTACGATGAGTCTATTTGTATAATTCTTTTTTTTTTTTTTTTTGATTTTTCAATACAGAGTTTCTCTGTGTCGCCTTGGCTGTCCTGGACTCCCTTTGTAGACCAGGCTGGCCTCGAACTCACAGCGATCAACCTACCTCTGCCTCCCGAGTGCTGGGATTAAAGGTGTGCGCCACCACGCACGGCTCTGTATAATTCTTCTACATTACTGAAAGTCTTTTAAATAACGCTCATAATCAATCCATCTTACTTTGATAGCTGGAACTTTTGGCTATGATCAAATGGACACACACACACATTCTGTATTCTGTCTTCCTTTCTCACCCTGAGAAGTGGATCAAAACTTCATCACTTTTCCCCTTGCTTCACCTCACCTGTCCCAATATTAAAGGCAAGCCAATATGAACTAGAGAGCAATAAAATATTAAACTCAACATATGTAGCTGGCCTGTGTGTGCAACGGATCTGGGATCTTTGGTTAGAAAGTAAGATAGGTTTAATTTTTGAAGCCTTTAACGCATAGGTATTCTACAGGCCACTGGCAAAACCCGGATTTTCCTGGGGGCACTGGAGCCTTGCAAAGGCTACCAGGTTGAGCTGTAGTTACGACTGCAAAAATCCTCCTTCCCAGGGGAGAGTCCCACAGAGCAATTTCCCCTTGCAACATTCCAAGTGAGCAGGGCTGCTCGTGTGGGAAAGTGCACAAGTCCGCGCGCTCCAGTTCAGCGCATGGTGTAGGTGTACAGGGCAGAGTACTACGGGTCCCTCCAGGGTCTCGGGGACTAGGGAGCCATCAAACTCTCCGCACCCAACTTTGTGCCTCAGCAAACCTTCCTTGAAAACACAGCGATGCTGAGGAGCACGCAGCGTGGGGATGCCATCAGCTGCTGGAGACCTCCTCCCCCACCTCGTCGTCTGAGGGAAGTGGCCCGACGGCGCGGCCCCGCCCAGCCCCACCCACCGGCTCCACAAAGCCACTGCCCAGGCGCGCGGGTCTCCCGGGGCGAAGGGGGTGACGAGCGGAGCTGGTACCTTAGGAAGAGGCCGCGATGCCAGAGCCCGGGGACACCCGCAGCATCGCACCGCCGCCGCCTGCCGCTCCACCCTGGGCCGCCGAATTGCGCCCTCCCCGCTGCCCGCGCCGCGCTCAGCCGCTGCGCCCGCTCGGCTGCCGGGCGACCGCCACTGTCAAGTGCAGCCCCGCCCCCGGCGCCGGCCCAGCCGCCCGCCCATTGGCTGCGGAGAGTTGGCAGGCTCCGCCCCTTAGGGCAGGCCCTCTCCAGGGGCGCGCTGGAGGGTGGGGACCCAGGCTGGGCGAGGCTTCCTGCGGGCACCCGGAGCTTCTGCTTTGCCAACCCAGAAATAGACAGCTCCAAAGAAAGGCGAGAGAGGAAGCGCCTTCTCCAGGGCGAGGGCCGTGGCTCCGCGGGACCGGCTCCCTAGGGTGGAATATTGAAATCACAGCTAGAGGGCTGGGGGCTGGGTGGTTTTGTTGGCTTGCTTTAAAACAACAACAACAACAACAACAACTTGAAATTGCTCTCATTCACCTCGATTTCTTCATCCTGTGGAGAAGCTAAACCAACTTAAACAAGCTGCCTGGCCGAGGTCATCAAGCTGGTTGTCCTGAACCGCACACTCAAAGCTGCCTGGGTTTTAGTCTTAGGCACATGGAGAGATTGTTCTAAGGTACGATGTACTGTCTAGCAAGCGCTAAACTGAAACTCTAGCAATCGATCGATCGAGGTGAATCAGAGGTTGCCGGGGTGGGTGGAGGGGCAGGGGGACTGGAGAGTGCTAGCTAGTGAACAAGCTTCATTTGAGGGAGGTGTGACCACACTACGATTTTCTAAGTAGCGTTGGATGCCTGACTCTTGACTATGTTATAAGCCTCTGGATTGAATAATTTAAGTAATGAACTTTACGATAGCCGAGTTATTTCTCAATAAAATGGTTATAAAATGCATTGAGTTGATAAGATTCAATAAAACCCACACGGATCCGTAGAGTGTTCAACAACGTTGTCCGCTGTGGGCAGAAAGTATGATTCGTGGGCTGCCATGCCCTCAAGTGTCAGTAACTCGTGTCCATCTGCACCGACAGGGCCAAGCTTCAAATGTGTCTCAGAATTCAGAGAGTGCGCAGCCGGGCGTGGGGGTGGGGTGGGGAGTGGGGGTCGGGTGTCCTTAATGAAAGGAGGCGACAGTTATTGTAAGCTAAGTGCTAGGCCCAAGAACCAAGGCCGAAGGAAGGCTCTGGCCTCCGTCATGGGGGGCCTGGTATATTAGCAGTGTTGAACAGTGGTAGTAGCCAAGAGTGAGGGGCGTGGTGGGGCCGAGGTGGGTAGCCCAGCTGGACAGCCCCAGGACAGAGCAGAGATGGCCCGCAGCCCAGTTCACAACAGGTATCTTACTAAGGAGTGAATTTGGGGTTCCTTCTGGGCTCCCCTAGCCCTGCGCTGCAGGTGATGTTGGTAATAGGCCTGTTTTAAACCCTTTTTAAAATCACCTATAGGGCTGGAGAAATGGCTCAGAGGTTAAGAGAACTGACTGCTCTTCTAAAGGTCATGAGTTCAATTCCCAGCAACCACATGTTGACTCACAACCATCTATAATGAGATTTTTATACATAATAAATAAATCTTTAAAAATTATATTAAAAAAAATAAAATCACCTATATCAGATCAAGGGAAGAGCCTAGGTTTCAAAACGTACAGAATACAAGCAGTTTTCTGAATTCTCTCCCTGGAACTATAGTGGTTGTGAGACCATCTCAAGGTCTTAACTTCTGAGTATGGGGGTGCAGCAGCTGGAGCTTGTGTCTCCTGACCATATGTTCCCTGTTTTCCCGTCTCGTCAGCCTGTAGAGCTGTGAGGTTTCCTCAGATATGTAAAACACATGAGCTAAAGAAGCAGTCAAAGAAGCTGGGCGTGGTGGCGCACGCCTTTAGTCCCAGCACTCGGGAGGCAGAGGCAGGTGGATCGCTGTGAGTTCAAGGCCAGCCTGGTCTACAAAGTGAGTCCAGGACAGCCAAGGCTAACACAGAGAGACCCTGTCTCGGAAAAAACCAAAAAAAAAAAAAAAAAAAAAAAAAAAAGAAGAAGAAGAAGAAGCAGTCAAAGCAATGGCTGGCAGCTTGTTCACTTATTGTTTGGTTAGGAAGTAGAAATATGACTTAGGAAAAAAAAAAACCTAGCTGCTCATCTAATGCCCCAGCAAACCCGGTGCCATGGCTGGGTGGGAGAGATGGCTCAATGGTTAGAGCTCTGGCTGCTTTTGCTGAGGAGCTGGATTGGGTTCCCAGCACCCCACATCGTGGATTACAACCACTAGTGACTCCAGTTCCGGGGGGACCTGACACCCTCTTTGGCCTCTGCAGGCCCTGCATGCTCGTGGTGAATGGACATAGTCAGGCAAACACTCATATACAGGAAATAAGATGTCTATTTCTCCTGCCGGCAGCGTGCCCAAACTGACTCCTTCTGTTTCCGTGTTTCCTTCTGCGTCTCAGGAGATGCTAAGCTCCGCCCCCCTCCACAAGCGGGGCTTGTGCTGTGTTTTGATAACCTCCTTTTTTTCTCCCCACTTGTCACCCTGTCCTGTTTCCCATCCTCTTTGGGGTTAGGGTGAATGTCCACTGTAGTTTTTACCATAAGACAGGCCATTCATTTCTCCACATTAAGAGACTCCAGTGATGACAAGCATTAAGACACTTAGAAATTAATTGGCCCACATTGCATGCCTGCTGAGCTTCGGGACAACTGCGAAACCCTGGGGAATTACATCAACACTTTCTGTGCTCTAACGAGCTGTGCGGACTGGGCGTGGAATCCAGCTAGTCTTGGGTCTGAGAAGCCACACTGTTAACGTGTTAGCAATAAAGACTCTAAATATTTGGGAGAGAAAAGTTGCTTGATATTTAATGTGAGATCTTTAATCTCTGAAGTTGAATCCCCACTAGATAATTTACTAGCTTTAAAAGTTTTGAAACGTCTTGAGATTTTTTTTCTTTCTTTTTCTTGTTCGCTTTCTTTTTTGGGGGATCATAGATATTAGGCAAGCAGTCAACAGGAAGCCAAACCCTAACCCTTCTTCAATGCCTCTTCTTAGGCCTCTCTCTCTCTCTCTGTCTCTGTCTCTGTCTCTGTCTGTCTGTCTGTCTGTCTGTCTGTCTGTCTCTCTGTGTGTGTGTGTGTGTGTGTGTAAAGTTCTTTCAGAAGAATCTTATATCTAACCAATAGTTTTACAATTGTCTGTCTCTAAGTTTCTGTGCAGAAATCTGGGAACTCCAAAAGAGTGAAGGTAATCTCCCTGGAGTCAAAAGCCCAGGAGGGGCTGGGGGGGGGGGGGAGGACAGGGAGGGAGAGAGAAAGCTGCAGCTATTTCTTCTTCAGGAGCAGATGCTGTCCCCCCCTCCCCCCCAGGGAGTTATGGGTTGGAAGAAATGTGATAATAAAACTACCCAAGCTACTCTGTGAACGCTATCAAACAGGACTGGCGCTAGCGGTATATAGATCTGTAGCAGATTAGATGCGTTTCGCTCCTAACCACAGTTTTCTCACTCTTTCCAGAGGGGACTAATGCGAGCAAAAAGACTGACCTAATTGAGCCCCACTCGGTGTGGCCTGTGGGAACCAGGGAGCCAGCTGCTGCGGGGCTGGCTCAGCTGGCTGTCAGCTGTCAGCTCTGCCCCGCAGCCATGGCTGTGCAGCCCTCTTCTGCAGGCTCCCCTCTTCAAGGTCACAGGCCAGAGCCACCGGGCACACGCACCTGTCGTCCCTGGCTCTGCTCACAGTGTTTGCATCTGTAGGTGAAAAGCCGAGACCAAACTGCCTCCCTGATTAAGCTGTCCTGTCTCCTGGTCCCACTATAGCTGAGCTTCCTCGATGTTCTAGAAAAGTCATTTCACCCCGTGGACAGGAATTGTACCAGTGTGCAGGGCTGACCTGATGAAAATGAATGCATTTGGATGTGTAAATGTGAAACTGTGAAGTTTTAAAATTAAAAATAAGCAGCAGCACACACTCTCTTGGAAGAATTCGTGGTAGACAGCCCTCCTCTAGCGGAAAGGAGAGACACGGATCTGGTTGGGATGACTTGGAGAGTGTGCCCTGCTGCAGAGGGACACAGAGCTGACTGGGAAACATGGACGACGCCAAAGGTCTGAAAAGCTGAGAGAAGAACAGCCCTTTGCTGAATAAACAGCACCAGGAACGTCACGGTATGTAAAAATGTGCACTGGTGTCAGGGAAGAGACACGGCGGGACAATGCCTGAAATACGTGTTCCTGTTAACCTGAACAGCTTATTCCTGCTTTCAGATGTTTCCAGATTCACCCCCCCCCCCCCCCCCGCCCCGGGGAAACGAGATGCAGACTTAAGAGAGAACAGACACAGGCTTGAAGTGTCCCAGCAGTTACCACAGAGAAAAAGAAAATTAACAATTTTCATATTACGTGAAGGGAAGGGAAGCAGAATATATAATTACTCAGAATGGCCGATAAAGAGGCTCTTCTCCGAGCGCAAAGACCAGATTACCCCCGAAGGCAGCTACTGTTGTGTGACATCTAACTGGGAACACTGCCAAAAAAACACAGGCTAGGCAGGCCGGGCGTGGTGGCGCACGCCTTTAATCCCAGCACTCGGGAGGCAGAGGTAGGCGGATCACTGTGTGTTCGAGGCCAGCCTGGTCTACAAAGTGAGTCCAGGATGGCCAACGCTACACAGAGAGACCCTGTCTCGAAAAACCAAAAAAAAAAAAAAAAAAAAAAAAAAAAAAAAAAAAAACACAGGCTAGGATGACAGCCCACCCCACCCCGCCTTTCTTATGGAAAGATTTGGAGCAATTAACTTGCCAAACCCGATGGCTGTAATTCTGGGGACCTCAGAGCAGCTTTCTCAACCTGTGGGTCACGACCCCACAGGGGTTGCACATCAGATATTTGTTTACACTACAATTCACAGCAGCAGCAAAAACCATGATTATGAAGCAGCAACGAAATAATTTCATGGTTGGGGAGGTCACCACACACGGGACACTGTATTAAAGGGTCACAACAACATCGGAAAAGTTGGGAACCTCTAGCCTAGAAGACGAAGAAGAAAGCGCACCCATAGCTGTGTGTTTATAAAGGCTAACATACCGTCTTTCAGATAAATGATCTGAAGGTATTTCTTGTTGTATCTAGATATCCCTCAAAACATTAAAAAAAAAGACTTACTTATTACATATACAGTGTTTTCCCTATTTGTACACCTGCAGGCCAGAAGAGGGCATCAGATCACATTATAGATGGTTGTGAGCCATCCTGTGGTTGCTGGGAATTGAACTCAGGGCCTTAGGAAGAACAGCCAGTGCTCTTAAGCTCTGAGCCACCTCTCCAGCCCCTCCTCCCTCAAAACTTTGAAAAGCTCTCTTTTCTATTTACTCCTTTTGCTCACTCACACCACTAGTGTCACAGTTCCTGTCACCTAGACACGTATCTGGGAAGAAGGAATCGTAACGAGGAGTTGCCTCCATCAGATTGGCCTGTGGGTACCCATGTGGAGTTTTCTTTTTTATTTTCCTCTTTTGGTTTTTCAAGACAGGGTTTCTCTGTGTAGCCTTGGCTGTCCTACACTCACTATGTAGACCAGGCTGGCCTCGAACTCACAGAGATCCACCTGCCTCTGCCTCCCGAGCTCTGGAATTAAAGGCATGCGCCACCACACCCGGTCAATGTGGCGTTTTCTGGATTGTTGATCAGATATAGGATGGCCCAGGCCACTGTGCGCCAGGGGACGATGGACCTGGGCTGTATAAGAAAGGAAGCTGGGGAGCTGGAGAGACAGCTCAGTGGTTACGAGCACTGTCTGAACTTCCAGAGAATCCAAATTTTATCTCCAGCATCTATGTGGGGCCTCACAATATCTTCAACTCCAGTCTCAAGGGGTCTGATGCCCTCTTCCGGCCTCCACTGCACACACGGTACACAGGCACACATGCAGACATAACCACCATACACCACCCAGAATAAATAAAAATCTCTAAATTTTTATTTGGATACAAAAATAGAACGCAAGACACTAAGAGACCTTCCTCTATGTCACCCGGTCCAACTTGCCCCAACTATGGACTGTAATTGGATCACTTGGGCCAAATAAACCCTTTGCTTCCCAAGTTGCTTTTATTTTTTCTATCTCTGGGTCTGTAAGAATTGTATTTCATGGTACCAGAAGTGTCTGGGAAGGAAACCACCCACATGTCAATCTCTGAGAAATGAATGCTCTTAGGAGATGGCAAAAAGACAAAATTAAACTTCGTTTTTCTGAGCGATTGTTTGGGATGTAACTGTGTCCTTGACCTAAGCGATTGTCTAGGCCAGTTGCCCTGAGTCTCCACACAAGCTTTTACACACACCGGTACCTCCAGAATCAAACAGAGGTCACCAAAAAGCAAATGTCCTGCCATCCTTCTGGCTTTCCTCGAGTTGGACCACAGATCAAAAGTAAGCCTAATGTGGCCGTGGCAGAGACCGCTAATCACTAATCCCAACAAACGTCCCCTCAGCGTCTATCCATTATAAGGTTTTAGCTGATTGTCAAGCAGTTGAAGTGAGACCCCACTTCCTAGACGCCACTGTGGCTAAGTGTGTGTGTTCTGACCAGGCCCCAGACTCTGAATGCCGAGAAATCTCAGGGTACCACTATACCGCCTCCTGGCTTCTGGGAGGCCTTGTCACTTCTTAACTTAGTGGGAGAACAAAAAAGGCACAAGAAAGAGATAGAAAGAAAGAGAGAGGGAGGAAGGGAGGGAAGGGAAGAAGGAGAGGGAGGAAGGGAGGAAAGGAGGGAGAGAGGGAGGGAGGGAGAGAGAGAGAGAGAAACCCCAGGTGATTATGTGGAAACCCATTCTGGTGAAAATGAACTCGCTTCTCTGAGGACAGACGATTCTTACTGGGGAGGCTTTAGACTTCACGTCTCACTTCCATGACTCTAGGAATTGCCGTTCTTTGAATATGTATGCTACCCCCTCCCCTCCCCCCCCACCCCCTCCCCTATCCCTGTCTCCTGCCTGTCCCCTCATAGGCGATGAGATATAAAGCTCCCCCCCCTTGGCCCTGATCAAATATGGGGAACAGACAACCATGGGCTGGGTCCTCTGAAATCAGGAGCCCCAGTAAATCTGTCCTTCAGCCAGCTGTTTCTGTTGGGGTTCTGATCACCAAGATAGATGTAACTAATATGGAAACAGAGGTTCTAACTTGAACATTGCAGGAGGGAGATGCAGGCAGGATACGCTACCTTCCCGATTGCCGGGCCTCTCGGCCAGCAGCCGCACAGAGGCTTCCGTCCCTTCCAACAGGTCGTTCTGTCGTCTTCAGGGCTTTGTGTACATGCGTGAGAGTGAACCACAGTGACGTTCATTCCTTCTCCTGGCAGGGAAGGAGAAACAAGAGAAGGAGCCAGCATGTCAATGGTTCAGTGGGTGAGCAGTAAGTACTGTTATTGCCCGTGCTTTGCCAGCGGGATTCCCATATCTGCCCGGACTCGGTTTTGTTTCTAGGAAAAGCACTGGTAGCAGCCCCTCGCTGGGAAGGACAACTTGTTAGCTGCATGCTCCTCTTTGCGTACTCCAGGCACCGTAAATATATGGTGCGCATCTCTATCAATTCGCAAAGACGTGCGAAGTGGCAATGTTCTGTTTCTACGATTGGGGCCTTACTTTCTTACTTGTAAAATGGTACGCTTGCTCTAAGCCACTATTTGATTTCCTGGTGATCTAGTTTATCCAATTAAGGCAAAATAAACACTTATATTTCCCTTTACTTCCCAGTTCCAGAGATAGTTATTGTCCTAATTATCCCTGGAAGCCTACACATATTACCACGTTCACTAATGGCATCATGTAGCCGTGGTGCTTAAAGCTGCCGAAGAGGGAGCTGGAGAGATGGCTCAGAGGTTAAGAACACAGGCTGCTCTTCCAAAGGTCCCGAGTTCAATTCCCAGCAACCACATGATGGCTCCCAACCACCTGTAATGAGATCTGATGCTTTCTTGTGGTATGCAGGCACACATGTGGGCAGAATATTGTATAAATAATAAATAAATCTTTAAAAAAAAAGCTGCTGAAGAGCTCAGGGTGAGGGAGGCTGCTTCACAGTTAGCATAGTCCCACTCCTGCCTGCTCTAGCTGCTCCTGAGGTCTCTCCCTTCCCTCCCTCCAGTCCTTTTCATAAGAGGTGTGAGGACCGCCTTCCCTTCATTACTTTCGAGGCGCCCCCTCCCCAGACACTGCCAGTTCTCTTTCTGTGTTAGAGTGCGAACGCCCGCAGAACACAAACATTCTGTTTACTACACGGGCTTCAAAGACAAGAGGACATGATTATAAACCTCCCAAGAATTTAGATTAGAACATTCATACGTATGCATTCATTTTCCGAGCGTGCGCTCTTACTCTCATTAAAATTCAAAAGAGAGCAGTGACCCAGTTTTTCAGAACCACTGTCACAAACTGTGGGTTCCCCCAGAAACAGGGCACATCTTGTTTCCCCCTTTGATACGTAAAAAGACAGGGTGGGGGTGGAGGAGTGAGGGTGAGCCCAATGTCTTTTTGTCTTGGGAAATATGAGACTAAGGATGATTTAAAAGGATGGAGGATTTCTTTCCTTTTTTCTCTTTTGGTTTGATTTTTATGGGAACTCAAACTTGAGAAACAACTCTGAGTGTGTTTGCCGTGTGATTATTGGGCCAGCTATAGACACAGGAGTGAGTCTGACAGGAACAGAGTGTGACTGTTAGACACAGCGCTTTGCCAAACGGAAAGCTTGCATCAAGATAGGACAAGAGTTTCAGCATTTTTCCACCTTTTGGGTCTCTAGCGGTTTCTGGAGAAAGGGCTCAGGGCTGACGGGCACTTGCTGCTGCTCGAGAGGCCCTGAGTCAGGCTCCCAGCCTCTGTAATAGGATGGCCACAACTCCTTATAACTCCAGCTCTGGGGCATCTCATGCCCTCTTCTGGTCTCTGTGGGCACTTGGCCACATACACACACATCATACCACACACACCACACTACACACACACACACACCCCACACCACACACACACACACACACACACCCCACACCCCACACCACACACACACCACACCACACACCACACACACATAACACACACATAACACACACACACACACACACACACACACACACACACACACACTACTATTTTGGCAGGTCTACACTATGCCACATTCTTAAGAGCAACCACAGCGTTTTCTGGTCTAGGATGATCTTGAATCACCGTGCATTCACGACTCTCACCGTGATGCAGAACTTGGCTTCACTGAGCGGCAGGACTTGTGGGAAATTAATCCCCAGAAACGTCAGAAGCTGGCACACCAACCTCTGGAAGTCTGCTGATAATGGAAAACTACAGTTGTATTTATAGACTAGCATGTGTACTGACTAGGGGCCCACGTATAGACAACCCAGAGGCCACATCCTGCAGAGACGAAAATGGAGGTGCGGGTGGGGGAGCAGGCAGCCCTTCCCACAGACGCCTGCCCCACTGTGGACAGTTCTAGTACCTTGGTTCTCCCTTTGTCAACATTCAGTCAGGCTAGGCTGAGTCCAGTCTCTTTGAAGACACACCCATGCACCACTCTAAGTGCTCGCAGGGAGAGTTCCCAGCCTGCTTGGGCTTTAGGAGCTGGGAGTGTACAGAGACCAGGTCTTCAGGGGCACCATTGAGCAGAGTTGCCTCTGGTCTCCCTCTTGCACACAGCTCCCTGTTGTCACCTAGTGGTCCAGGAATGGTCTTCAGTTGGCTTTAAGATGCCTCAAAAGTTACTCTGAGGTGGTGGCTGCCTGTGACTGAGTTGGCCTTCATCTACAGGCTCTTACACATTCCTTGAGATATTTATTAATTTCCCCCTTATGGACTATGTAGTTCTATTTCTGTGGTTATATTTTCAAAACGAATGCCCTCCAAGTTCTGTAGCTGGAAGTGCCGAGTGTTTCACAGACACACTGCGGTGGTTTGATTGAGAATGACCCCCACAGGCGCATTTATTTCAGTGTTTGGTTCCCACTTGGTGAAACTGTTTGGGAAGGACTAGGAGGCGTGGCCTTATTGGAGAAGGAGGTGTGTCACTGTGGGAGGGATTTAAGGTTTCCAAAGGCTCCCACCCTTCCCAGTGTCTCTTTCTCTCTGCCTTCTATTTGTAGATCAAGATGGGAGCTTGCAGTTACTGCTGAAGCACCGTGCCTGCCTGCCTGCTGCCATGCACCCCATCATGATGGTCAGGGACTCTAAGCCCCCACTAAATGTTTTCTTTGATAAGTTCCCTTTGCTAAGTGTTGTATTATGGCAAAAGAAAACTAAGACATACGGTCTGGTCTGAGGTCATGGCTTAAAAGCCCTCTTAGCCCCACGGTAATTCTAAATGTAAAATTTATAGGAGCACGCTGAAAACTATACCCAAATTACAAGTTTCCAAATGTCATGGAATCAACTAATGAATTTTGATGGATTAGAAGATGGTGCTTAAGGGGTTGTTATAATAAATAAGGGGATAAAGACCAGGGGTGTGGCTCCATGGTGGAGCGCTTGCCCAGCCTGCGTGAGGACAGAAGATCAATCCCAGCACGACCATAAAGAAAGAAAGGAACAACTCCCAGTGTCTCCTCTTGGGGGAAAAAAGACAATTTCAGATTAGACTGCAGTTTAGAAAAAAGGCGATGGCATAGTAGAAGGCAAGGCAATGGCAGCCTGATTGTCATGAATCACATTAACATGTTAACAAGGTCAATTATAATCTATTTATACATCAAAGTATGAATTCAAAATCTCAACGCAACATTCGATCTTCAAAAAGGGAAATTTAGTTCCTCTAAAAATAAGGACAAAAACTGAAAAATTGTACACTTCACCTATAGCAATGGCCATCAGCCTATGGGTCTCGAGGCCTTTGTAAATCGAATGACCTTTTCACCGGGGTCACATGTGAGATAGCCTGCATATCAGATATTTACATTATGATTCGTAACAGTAGCAAAAGTACAGTTATGAAGTAGCAATGAAATAAGTTTATGGTTGGGGGTCCCCACAATATGAAGAGCTGTTTTATTTATTTATTTATTTGATGATTTTTAAAAATTAATTTATTCATATTATATCTAGATTGTTAGGCCTTCCCTTGTTTCCTCCTGTTCCTCCTTCCCTCCCACTTCCCCCCTTCTCCCCTCCCCTATGTCTGTGATTGAGGGAGACCTCTTCCCCCTATATATGCTCTTAGAGTATCGAGTCTCTTCTTGGTAACTTGCTATCCTTCCTCTGAGTGCTGCCAGGCCTCCCCATCCAGGGGACGTGGACAGAAAAGGGGCACCAGAGTTCGTGTGAGGGTCAGATCTCACTCTCCACTCAATGGTGGAGAATATCCTGTTCGCTAGCTAGGTCTTGGTAGGGGTTCGAAGTTTACTGCCTATTTCTCCTTGGCTGGTGCCTTAGTTTGAAGAAGACCCCAGGACCCAGATCTGCCTGTCATAAAGTTCTTCTTGTAGGTTTCCAGGACCCTGTGGATCCTACTATTTCCCCACTCTTCCATGCTAGAAGAGCTGTTTTAAAGGGTTGCAGCATTAGGAAGGTTAAGAGCCACTGATCTAAAATTATTTCAAGGAAGATGTGGGTGAGGTGGTGCACACTTTTAATCCTACTATTTAGGAGGTAGAATAACCAGGTATCTATGAATTCAAGGCCAGCCTAGTCTATATAACGAGACCCTGTATCAAAAGATTTATTTTTCAATGGACTTTGAAACCATATATTCTTATTTATTATATTTTTCATTATTTACCATTTGTTCTTATGGACTTTTCTGCTTTTGCTTTTTAAACCACTACTGTATTTAATATTCATAGATGTATATAATGTGTTTGGGAGTAATCTGCCTCATATTCTTTCTTCTCCAATTCTTCCTCTGTTTCTCCACCATTTTAACCTCCCAATTCCACGTACTCTTATTTTAAATGCTCACCGAGTTCATTCAATGCTGCTTGCATGTGCACAAACGCAGGGTCCTCTACAGGAGCATGGGCAGCCTCTCAGCCCGCGCCCCTGACAGAACCTGAGAGAGCCAACTCTCCATCCTCGGGCAGCATTGAGTTGCTAACAACTCCTCAGATTGGGACAGGTCTATCCCGAGCCCTTTCCTGTCTGTGCTGGGATTCTGGCTGGCCTGATCTTGTGCAGGTCTGGTGCATGTAGTCACAGCTGCTGTGTGCAACAGCACTGTCATACCTGGCAAGCACTCTTTCTCTATGGACAACTTCTTGTGGTTCTTCTAATCTCCCTTTCTCCCTCTGTCCGTCCATCCATCTGTCCCTTCCTCCCTTTTTTCCTTTCTTATTTTGAGACAGGGTCTCTCTACATAGCTAGCCCTGGCTGTCCTGGAGCTCATTGTGTAGGCCAGGCTGCCCTCAAGAAGTACAGAGGCCCACCTGCCTCTTTCTTCTGAGTGCTGAGCTTAAAGGCGTGCACTACTATGCCTAGACACAATCTTTCAATGATTCCTGAGCCTTGTGTGGAGAAGGGAAGACACAGACGGCCCATTTGGGGCTAAGCACTCCACTATCTCTCATTCTCTGTGCACCGACTGCTTTCGGGCCTCTGTATTCATCAGCTGCTTAGAGAAGGAGCTTCTCTGATGCGAGGTGAGAGATGCACTAGTCTACAGGTATAAAAATAAGAACTCGTGGGGGTAGTTTATTACTATGCTCATCTAGCGAGAAAGCCATACCAGACTCTCCCCTAGAGCCTCTAACCTAGCCAGCAGCACCAGGTAGAGCTTTCACAACGTGGAGCAGGCTTTAAATCGAGTCAGAGAGTGATTGGTCACGCCCATAACATGCACCACTCTTGCACCAATGAACACATCTTGCCAGGCCTGTTGTTTTTATAAACCACAGGGGTCACATCTGGGTAATTTCGTTGATTACTTTTTTGCACCTGATAGTGTTGAGGCTGATCTATTTTTTCAGTTCGAATAGTATTTCTTTTCTGAAGTTGGATGAGCCTGTGTTTGGTACATAAATGTTTAGAGCTGTAATATCCTCTTGGTGAAATGTGCCTTTAATGAGTATGAAGTGACACCCTTATCTCTTCTGATTCCTTTTGTCTTGAAGTCTATTTGCCAGGTATTTAGATGGCTCTGCCTACTTGTCTCTTGGTTCCAGTTGTTTGGTGTGTCTCTTTCCATCCATCTTCTTACCTTTTACCTTTGATAGTAAAGTGTGTTTCCTGGAGGCAGCACAAAGATAGAGCCTATGATCCATTTAATTTGCAAGCCTGTGTATCTTTACTGGGGAATTGAGACTGTTATTAATAAGAACTATTTGTAGAGATCAAAGTCTACAGCTATTAATGAATGATGTACATTAACTCTTGTCATTTTGTTGTTCTGTGATATTTTTCTTAGACCTATTTGGTTGACTGTTCTGGAATTATTTACTCCTTGTGACCCCTTGAGATGTTTATCATTGTTTTCAGACTGAAGCATTCATTCCAACCCCTTCTATATAACTGGCTTAGTGGTCATAAATTCATTTGGTCTATTTTTATTATGGGATGGTTTTATTTCCCTTTCAATTTTAGTGGCTAGTTGCCCTGGGTATAATAGTCCAGGTTGACATTTGTGGTCATTCAGAACTTGTAACACGTCTTTCCAGGTCCTTCTAGCTTAAAAGTTTCTGTCAAATAATCAAGTGTTTTCATTCTAATGGATCTGCCTTTGTAAGTGACTTGAGTTTTTAATACCCCTTCTTTATGCTTGCTTTTAGTGTATATCTATAATAATCCGTCACGGGGAGCTTCTTTTTGGTTATATTTGGATTACTATACTTGTGCCTAGATAAGCATCTCTTCCTCCAGGCTTGAGTGGTCTCATTGAAAACATTCTCTGTGCCTTCGCTATGACATTCTTCTTTTTCTACACTTATAACCTGAAAGCTTGGTCCTTTCTTAGAATCTGAGAATTCTCCCATTTTCTGCTCATGTTTCTTTTAAAATCTATTGTTGACATTTTACTAACTGACTCAGTTTCTCTTCATTGTCTTCCATCCCTGATTATCCATTCTCCGTATGGTCCATTTTGTTTGTGAGAATTTCCACCGAAGTTTTCAGCTTGGCTTATCAAGTTTCACATTTCCAGCTAATTT